>NC_067168.1:23002187-23602187 GCF_903995435.1 Acomys russatus | reverse complement strand
ACAGCGAAGACCAAGCAACTGCAACCACAATCTGCTTCCAATCCCGTTCTATGCTTGCTACTTTCAAAGTCTTCAATGTATTTTCCCCATGCAGCAGCCCTTTGGGGGGCATTGTCATTCATCAAGGATATATGCTTCCCCATACTGTGTGGAGGATTGTCACACCTCGGTTCCCCATGAGGTATGCACCATCCTAAGGTGGCTCAGCCTGGTTGGGTATCTTAGCACTCATATCTGGGGGCATTTGCCATTAAGGAAGGAGGTGCGTAGTCTGTACCACATGGGGAAAGGTAGCCATCTTGGGGTTGTCACCAGGAACACTCCATTTATAGATGGACCAGTCTCAGTTGTACAACTGATCGCCTATAGCAGGGGCCACACAAACCACGTCTTGTACACTCATCATTGGTTCAGTCTCTCTGTTCAGGTATCAATTATATTATGTGACTTTCCCTGGCAAGCTGTAAACAAATGTCAGTTTAACCCATATAGACGCGGTTAACAAACAATTCCACCCCAGTTCTAGCTTGGTGAATCAATGAGTATGCAGGTTATTTAAAGGAGCATGGGTGACTCTCAGACTGCACACGGCTACAGCCAGTAAGTTTATGGTTCTAAGAAAGCAAGGGTGATGACTATTTTAGTCTGCTTCCTGCTTCTGTGACAAGATAACGGAGACAGAGTAGCTCAGGCATCTTTCTGTTACTGTAATAAAATACCTGAGATAATTTACAAAGAGGAAAGGTTTGTTTTGGCTCAGTGTTTTGGAGGTCTTGTTCTAATGAGTGGCTTTGTTGCTTTGGGGTCTGTGTCAAGGTAGCCATTGTGACAAAGAGTGCTTAGGGGAGCAAAACTGTTCACCTCTGGGCCAGAATGCCAAAGAGAAGAGCCAGGGACCTAGTAACAACCCATCAAATCTCACCTCTCGAAGGTTTAACCATATGGCAACATCGTGGCTAGAGGCTGCGAGGTCTGAGAGCCTGGTGCCAGCCTTTATCAGGAGCCTTGACACTGCATCAAAATGTGGCAGAAGGGGAAGTCTGTGGGCAGGGGACACAGAGAGCTGAGTTTACAATAAAACCACTACCGTGACAGCAACACTAATCCATCTCGTCTCCTTAAAGGTCCCAGCTCCAGTCCCGTCCCAGTGGTGATTAATCTCAGCATGATTTTAAAATGAACATTCAAACCTTAGCAATGAGTCCTCCTTTGTTCTTCAGTGAAAGGATAAAGGCAATGTGTATGTGTGTCTGTGTGTGTGTGTCTGTGTCTGTGTGTCTGTGTGTGTGTGTAACTCTAGATCTGCGTATTGAACACCTACTATCAAGCAGCTCCACCCCTTGTCTTCAATTCACCCAGAGCATTGCTAGCTGGATTTGTAGGTGAGAAGACAGACCCGGAGAGATTACATGGTTTGCCTGGGGCAAATCGGTTAGTAAGCGGTACAGACACAGTGTTTGCTTCCTGACGATAATTATGATGCTGTCTGTACTCAGCAGTATGGGATGGATTTCTGTGAAGTACTGGGACAGTCCTGAGCAGTAGGAAAACAGCAGTAAACAAAGGAGAGATTTCTTCCAGCATAGAGCAGCCATGTTAATGAGGGGTGGACGCCACGGCCGAAATAAACAAATCTATCTTATTTTGAGAACATTAGGTTCTATAAATCAACACAAAGCAAAATAAAGGGTTAATGGGTGGTAGATGGAGCTTTGAATATTTCTGGTATTTGGACATTGAAGCAGTGACCTGAATGAAGCGAAAGGGAGGGAGGGAGAGAGAGAGGAAGGGAGAGGGAGGGAGAGGGAGGGAGAGGGAGGGAGGGGGGAGGGAGGGAGTTCATATGAGCTAGTGTTGCAGGCTGTATTAGTCAGGGTTGTTCAGAGGAACGGAACTGAGAGAGTGAATATATATTATACATATATGAATAAACATATATATGGGAGTTATTAGAGTGGCTTACAGGCTGTCAGGCTGTGGTCCAGCTAGTCCAAAAAGAGCTGTCTACCAAAGAAAGGTCGAGAATCCAGTGGTTGTTCAGTCCAAGAGGCCGGATATTCCAGTTGGGCTTCAGTAGAAGCTGGAGTCCAGAAGGAGCAGACGCTAAAGCCAGTGAGGAAATGGATCTGCCAGTGAGAGTGAGAGCAAGCAGGCAAAGAACGAGAGCATCCTTCTCCCATGTTCCTTGTATAAACTGCCACCGGAGCCTGTGGCCCAGATTATAGATGAGTCTTCCCTAGGCGGGCCCTGGTGGCACACGCCTGTAGTCCCAGTACTTGGGAGGCAGAGACAGGCTGATCTCTGTGAGTTCAAGGCCAGCCTGGTCTACAGAGCAAGTTCTAGGACAGCCAGGGCTACACACACACACACACACACACACACACACACACACACACAAACACACATACACACACACACACACACACACAAACACAAACAAAACCCTGGCTCAAAAACCCAAACCAACAAAAAGGTAGATTGTCCCACCTCAGAAGATAATAGATTAAAAGTGGGGTTTCCCAACTTCAAATGATTTATTTAAGACAAGTCCCTCACAGGTATGCCCAAGAGCTTGGGTTTTAGTTAATTTCAGATGTAGTCAAGTTGACAGCCAAGAACAGTCACTCAGCACAGGCAGAGGGCAGCAGGTGGACAGAAATCCACGGAAGAGCCTGATGGACTGGCCAAGGATCCAGGAAGACCAGATCCTCCTGGGAGAGGAATCTAAGAGGGGATCAGTCACTTAAGGTCTCAGGATTGGGGTTAGGATTGGGAGTTGTGTTGGGTGCGACAGGGAGCCTTAGAATTTGAACCACAGAGATGTATGGTCTGCTTTGAGTTGTAACAGCACCATCCTGCCTCTGGTGTGGAGAGAAGACCGCAGGCAGGTGTTTTAGGTTTTTTTTGTTTGTCTTGTGATGGAAAAAAACCAAGTTACCCCGATAAGAGCAACTTAAGATGGAATAAGTTTATTTAGCTCTTGTTCCCTCATGACTGGGGCATCACAGAGGTAACAGACTGGGGAGCTGAACACGCCACATGTGTAATCGAGAAGCAGAGAGTAATGATTGCATATGCTCCCTTCCCTCTCCCCCTTTCATCCGTCTAAGCCCCCCCTCCCCCATTGTTACCCACGGTTAAGACAGGTCTTCCCACAGCAACTGACATAATTAAGATTTTCCCTAACACAGACGTGCCAGAGGCCCGCCTGCCAGGTAATTCTGGATGCTGTCCAATTCACGTGATCCTGTAGGCTCAGGGAGATCAAAGAGATGCCACCAGAGGAACTCAGGGAAGAGACTAGAGTGGCCCAGGAACAAGAGTGTTGAACTCTGGAGAGGTGGCAGGGGGAGTGCATGTATGTGGGCACCATGGATTTGCAGGTCATGTGCCCCCCTCCCATTAATGTGAAGGCAAGAGGAAGATGTTGGTACCTTACTGTCATTCTGCACCATATTCCTTTAAGACAGGGTCATCCATGGAAACAGAAAGGTCACCGTTTCAGCTAGGCTGACTGGCCACTGAGCTGAGATCCACTTGCCTGGTTCCACAGCTCTGGTTACAGGCATGTGTGCTCAATGCTGACTTTTTTCATGGGTGCTGGGACTTACACTCAGGTCCTCCTGCTTGCCCAGGAAGCTTACTCACTCCCCAGCCTTAGGACAAGGCTTTTTGAGGAGTTGAATAAGCTTCAAGGAAGAACAACAGTTAATGCCTGATTCCTAGGATTTTGCCAGAGCATCTTACTGGAGGTGAGGGCCACCTACTAAAATTAGAAAGCCTGGTATGGGACACAGAATGGAGGGAAAAATTTAGGAACCAAGGGTTCTGTTTTTTGGCACAGCTGTGACACCTGTTAGACCTACTGATGGAAGTGCTGAATCAGCTAGTGGATCCACTGGGGAAAGAATCTAGGGATATAAATTTGGATCATAGCATCTCGATGATTGTGATGGCTTGAGTAGGAATGGAGGCCATAGGATTGAATTCTTGGTCACCAGGGAGTGGCACTATTAGTTGTGGCTTTGTTGGAGGAAGTATGGCACTGAGGCGGGGGTGGGGGGTGGGGGGATGGGTTTTGAGATTTCAAATGCTCAAGCCAGGCCCTGTTGGTGTATTTTTTTTTTTTAATCTATTTTTATTTCGTTTCTTAAATCTCTTCCTCCCCTCTCCACCCCCCAATCCCTTCCAACACTCTAACGCTAGGTAAAAGAGAAAGAAGGTTTGTGAGGAGAGGGGGTCGAGGTCTCTTTGACTACTTCCTGCTGTTCAGGGTCGCTGTTCCTTGGGGAAAAGGCCAACCTTTGTTTCAGGACATCTCCCACTTCTTGTCACATTGCATCAACAGCAACCAGGAGCAGCAAGGTGAGGGCGGGGGAGGGGGGAGCACCAGCCACCCTCTTCTTTCTCTGAGAATACCCCTCACCCCCCCCACCCCAGTTCTGTCATCCTCTCTCTAAAGTCCTCAAAATTAAACTAACTGCAGCTGGCAAAGGCCATGCCCTTCTCAGAGCTTTGTGAGGCAAATAGTCTGCTACTGTGGACGATCCCACATCCCACACCTGGGGATTAAAACAACAACAACAACAACAACAACAACAACAACAACAACAAACCCATGTTTACATAACGTAATGGAGAAGCCAAAACTTCCATACCAAGGCCCAGTGTCTGTCTCCCTGCTGCCTGCTGATCTGTGTGTAGAGCTCTCAGCTTCCTCTCCAGCACCACGTCCGCCTGCGTGTTTGCGTGCTTCTGACCATAGTGATAATAGACTAGACCTATGGACCTGTAAGCTAGCCCCAGTTAAATGTTTTTCTTCACAAGCATTGCCATCAGGGGCTGGGGAGATTGCCTTAGTGGTCAGGAGCATTGGCTGCTACTCCAGAAGACCCGGGTTCAATTCCCAGCATCCACACAGCAGCTCAAAACGGTCTGTAGCTCTTGTTCCAGGGGATCTGACACCTTCACACAGACATACATGCTGGCAAAGCACCACCTACATACGTTAAGAAAAAAAGCATCACTCAGAGGAAGAATAACAGGCTACCAAGAAGAGACTTGATACCCTATGAGCATATACAGGGGGAGGAAGTCCCCCTCAGTCATAGTCATAGGGGAGGGGAGTAAGGGGAAAATGGGAGGGAGGGAGGGAGGAATGGGAGGATACAAGGGATGGGATAACAATTGATATGTAATATGAATAAATCAATAAAATTAAAAAAAAAACAAAAAAAAAGAAAGAAAAAAAAAAAAAAAAAAAAAAAAAAAAAAAGCATGTACCAGCACACAGACACAAGCTTTGCCATGATTGTGATATCTTTTCACAGCAATAGAAACCTTAACTAAGACAATGATTTTTATAGCTGTGGACCTTAATGGGTTTAATTGGGATTTAGTTTATTAATTATTACACGTGAGCCACAGTACTGGGAGGAACATGACAAAACATAATGCAGACAGTTATTCTAAGTGTTTTTCTCTGTGTCCTGCATGCTGCCAGGAATATCTGTAAGTTTTGTCATTCATTTTCTTGAATGTTAGAGCAGTAAGCTTAGAACTTGATCAAGCACAGATGCCAAAACCTTTCTCCAATTCATAAATGAAAAAAATGAGGCTAGGAAAAGTTTTGTAATTGTATTTAAATTTTTATGGTTTAAAAACTATTTGACAGAGGTGGGTGGAGACATGGCTCAGTGGCTTACAGCACTTGTTGCTCTTGCAAAGAACCCAGGTTTGATTCTCAGTACCTACAGAGTGGCTCACAACCATCCCAACTCCTGTCCCAGAAGGCCCAGTGCCCCTTTCTGATCACTGCAGGCACTAGGCATGCTTGTGGTACAGACAGACAGACACACACACACACACACACACACAGGCAGGCAAAACATCCATACAGACAAAATAAAACAATCTATTTTTTTAAAGTCACTGAGGGGCTGCAGAGATGGCTCAGTAGACAGAGTATTTGCTGCCCAAGTATGAGAGCAGAGTTTAGACCTCTGAGCGCCTGTGTTAGTGGGCACTCAGAAAGTAGAGATGTGGGATCCCTGGGGGCAAGCTAGGTAGCTGAGCCAGTTATACTGGCAAACTCTGCATTCAATTTAGAGCCTCAGCAAACAAGAGGGAGAGCAACTGAGGAAGCCTCAGGCCTTCATGCACACGTACAAGTATGCACACACACACTCACGTATGCACACACATGTAAATACACGTACACACATACACACAGATACATGGGGTGGGGGAGGCATTTGTACTTTAGAGTCTTAAGCTGCTGGAATTTGAATGTTAAATGTCCCACAAAGGCCCATGTGCTGACTACTGAGTGGAATTTAGGAGGTGCGGCCTACTTGGGGGGATGTCTGGGGGTCTTCTGGTCACTGTGGGTGTAGAGCTGAAGGGGAAAGAAAACCCCCACCTGTTCTTGCTCACTTGCCCACCATGAAGTGAGCAGTTTTTTTTTTTTTTTTTTCACCATACGCCTCTCACCATAACGTGTGGTTTCACCACAGGCCAGAAGTAGCAGGGCCAAGCTGGTGGTGCCTGGAACCCCCAGAGCCCAGTTTTCATAGGACAAGTCAAGTGACGCTTGGATTTGTTGTAAGGAACTTGGAGTTGATTGGGAAGTAAGAGATGGTTAAAGACTTTGCCACAGGAGCCTATGAGGATTTGATTGAATCCGGGAAACTATGGTTAAAAATATAATTAAGAAACAGCCTCCAGCCTCCAGTGATGTCACAGTAGCTAAAGCACTGGTCTTGCAAGCATGAGGACCCAGATCTCAAAATAACAGGAGTATGGGGATGCGCTGATGCCAGCGATGGGAGGATGATGGAGACAGGTGCATTCCTGGGGTTCATGGGAAGGCAGACTGAGACAGCTGCATTCCTGGGGTTCATGGGAAGACAGACTGAGACAGCTGCATTCCTGGGGTTCATGGGAAGACAGACTGAGGCAGGTGCATTCCTGGGGTTCATGGGAAGGCAGACTGGGACGGGTGCATTCCTGGGGTTCATGGGAAGGCAGACTGAGACAGCTGCATTCCTGGGGTTCATGGGAAGGCAGACTGAGACAGCTGCATTCCTGGGGTTCATGGGAAGGCAGACTGGGACAGGTGCATACCTGGGGTTCATGGTAAGATGACCTAGACAGCTGCATTCCTGGGGTTCACTGGCCAGCTATCCTCACTCACTTGGTAAACTCTAGGGCAGCGAGAAGCCTTCTCTCAAAATCCAAAACCAAACCAAAATAAAAAGTCAAGGTGGATGATGCTGGAGAAGCAATACACACACTAATGTTAACACATGCAGCTGTACAAACCTGAACACACACACACACACACACACACACACACACACACACACACACACACACACGAGAGAGAGAGAGAGAGAGAGAGAGAGAGAGAGAGAGAGAGAGAGGAGAGAGAGAGAGAGAGAGAGAGAGAGAGAGAGAGAGAGAGAGAGAGAGCTGCATCCTAGACTAGCCCACAGAATAGGAAAAACTATTTGCAAACTATTTCTTAAAAAGGACTCGTATATAGAATCTATGAAGACTCAGTTTTATAGCTCAGTAATAGAAAGGTTAATAACCCAAATAGATTTCTTTAAAGAAGACATACAAGTGGTGTGGGGTGGTGAGGTGGGTGGGTAAAGGCAAGTGATGACTCAGTTCCAATCCCAGGACTCCACCGTCATGGCAGGAGAGCACTGGCACCTCTGAGTTGTCCTGTGATTCACACCCCTCCCCCCACACATACAAATAAAACACAAATTTTAATGTGGTTATCAAACATGAGAAAAGATGCCCAAATTATTAATTGCCAGGAAATGCCAACCACAATGACATATCTAGGATGGCTGCAATAAAAAGGACAGTAACAAACATTGACGAGGATAGAGAAAATATGAAGGTTCGTACACTGTTGGTGGGACTGTAAAACAGTTCAGCTTGTTGGGGGAAAAGAGTGTGGCAATTCCTTAGAATGTGAAACCTTCCATATGACCTAGCAATTCCTCTCCTAGTTATACACACTGAGAGAGAATAAAAAATATGCCCACATAAAAGCTTGTGTGTAAGTACAAATGACGGCAGACACATGCTGTTTGTGGCAGCCCTTCAGAGTCACCACTGCCATCACCACTGCCAAGTCGAGTGTCCCCACCCCCCCCCCACCCCCCGCCACCCCAACCCCCCCCCCCACCACCACCGCTTGGTTCCACTGCTCTGAGGTTTCTTAGCTAGAAAAGCCATGCCTCTGCCAGGAACTGCTGTTGTCTTCCTCACTGCTACACTGTGCTCAGGACTCATCGGGGTTTCCCGATACTGCTGCGTGCTGAAAGCACAGGGCCTTTCAAAATACCTGACTGTCCAGGCCACCCTGGAGACTGCTTTAACTGAGCTGAGCTATGGTCATTTGTACAGTCCTGGAGATTTTTTCTCTATGCTTATCCTTGGAATGCGGTGGGGCCTAACCACATTGGAATAAGGGCTAATCATTTGCCTAGGGGGTATATCCTCGTTCTCCCCTTCTCCTCTCATTTATTACATAGTCTCCTTTTCTCCCTCCTACTTCAATTTCACCGTTATTTAGGATGAGTGTGTGGCTTCCTCTTGTTCTCGCGAGATGTAACCTCCTTGCTGCAAACGGCGAAAATGCACTGGTACAACCTAGAGCTTCGGGGTTCCGTTTTCTTATTAGTTAAAGTCTCCTTGATCAAAGGGAGACCCTTGGACTCAGGAAAGTCAGAAGTCAGTCAGTCCCCATGGGGGTGTGGGGTGCAGCCTGGCTTTCTGCCTGCAGGACTTTGTAGACGGCTCATGCTGACTGAGGATCTGCTGCCTTCGTTGTTTCCTTGGTAGCTTGGCATCTCTCCGCTAAGGAAGCCAGACTCCAACCTCTCCATAGGCCACATAGGTTTCAGAGTCTACGAAGGTGCTGTCTGCGTCTAATGAGTCTTCTGTTCGGCCTCCTGTCAGGTGGAGAAGCTGAGGGAAAACAGCCAGCGCAGCATTTCTCCATTAGCTTTCAGAGACAGAGAGAACCGAAGGGCGGTCCTTTTACGTGTGAAGCCTGGGTTTCAAAAAGTTATTCCGTTATCTTTTTGTGAAAATGACGCCCCCCCCCCCCAAAATGTCACTAGGCTTAGAGGGCCTTGGTTTAGAGGCTGAACCGACGAAGTTGTATGTGTGTGGGTTGTGTGGCATTTATGCGGATGGTAGCTGTGCATTTGGGATCAGATACTTCTAGTGTTATGACCGGAAATAAAATCAGAAGATGGAAATAATTTCTGTTCAAAGATGAATGGTCAGCAAACATCCTGGTTGGTAAACTTTTTAAATAGCATGTAATTGACAGCCATATGGTCAGTGGGTTATAGCTCATTTGACGACTGCAGAGAGCCGCAGAAGCGTACACATGCATCTGTATTATGCGTAGTGTCTTGCTGTATATTTAACCTAAGGGAATATCCATAATGTGTGCAATACAATGCACAGGCCATGGCCCATTTGCTTCCGGATCCATTCTTCACGCTTCTCCTGATGGCTCTGCATTTGCAGAAAGGTTTCCCAGGCTTCCTGCAGGCCAGGGAGGTTCTAGCTAGACTCAGTCCATGAGAACCACTGGGGGAAGGGAGGGAGGGAAAGGCCGGGTATCTTACGAAGCCTTGAGTGGCTCCAGCCAGCAAACCCTACCCTGACAACTGCTCTCAGTGACTCCAGTGGACCCCTCTGATCGGTCCTGTCATGCACACTGGGAGTGACTCACTGCTGCCATTAGTCTGAGCTTCTCTTGATTCTCTGTCATCTGTGTAACCAATTTTCCGCTTTAAATTCTGTCTTGACGACGTGCATAGTGATCACGGCTGCTCTGATGAAATGGTGACTGGCACATATGTGACTGGTACGACCCTCGGCCTGTGAAAGTGCAACAGTTTTTTTATTGCAGCATTAGGTGGAAAAGAGACAAACAATGCTGGGAAAGGCAGCAGGAGTGCTGATTTGGTGGGAGATTGGTTTCTTTCTTTCTTTAAAAAAACAAAAGGCTTATTTATTATTTATCCATATTCTGGCCCCAGGTGTGCCTGCCCGCCAGAAGAAGGCACTAGATCTCATTGTAGATGGTTGTGAGCCACCATGTGGTTGCTGGGAATTGAACTCAGGACCTTTGGAAGAACAGACAGTGTTCTTAACCTCTGCACCATCTCTCCAGCCAGAGACTGATTTCTAAAGCCACAGGGGATCCCTGCCCTCTCCCCAAATTCTCCAGAGAGCTAGAGTACTTGCAGTAGTCCAAAGCACTTCTAAATCCCCACCCTATCAGTCAGGATGCATGGCTTGACCTGATGGACATCCTGAGGCTGGATACTGCCTGATTTTCTGATCATAGGCTCCATCATGTAGCAGACTGCAGACAACTTTCTAACTCTTTTTTTTTTTTTTTTAATTAAAGATTTATTATTGTGTATACAATGCTCTGCCTGCAGGTACACCTGCAGGCCAGAAGAGGGTATCAGATCACATTATAGATGGTTATGAGCCACCATGTGGTTGCTGAGAATTGCACTCAGGACCTCTGGAAGAGCAGTTGGTGCTCTTAACCACTGAGCCATCTCTCCAGCCCCAACTTTCTAACTCTTCAGAGTTCTGAGAATACAGGTGCCAGGTGCCAGGTGCCAGGTGCCTGCTGGGGGAAGGGGTCCTAGTGCCTCTGCTGGCCTGTGGCTCTTTGATGAGCTCTAAGCACACCGAATACTGAAAATTACCCAGAATAATTTATTTCTTATAATGACTTTTTGTTTTGTTTTGTTTTGTTTTTAAGCATGGACAGCTGTTATCTTATCTCTTAATTAGGGATGTAGTTACCAATTTACTATTATTTCTGGCTAGCTGGTTGAAGGGTAGGTCTTCATTTGTTGAAGTTATAGTTAGTCAGCTGCCAGCACATCCTCCTCGTCCCCCAACAGGGTCTCTCTGTGTGGCCTTGGCTGTCCTGGACGGGCTCTGTAGACCAGGCTGGCCTCGAACTCATAGAGATCCACCTGCCTCCACCTCCCTGAGTGCTGGGATTACAGGCGTGTGCACCAGTTCACCCGGCTGCCAGGAAATGTTTTAAATGCCTAGATGCTCATGAATGCCGCTATCTTTTATCCAGTGTGTTCCTATTGCAAGCACAATGGTAAATTAGAAGCCAGTGAATGGCTCTTAATCAGAATGGAATTAGTACTCCATTTTCGAGGAAGATGGCACATCCATTCAGGAGCTAGTGTGCACACTGACCTCCTGCAGTGGCACCGAGGAATGATCCCATAACAGCTACAGTGAAAGGGATGCTCACTGAGGACGTCAGAGCTTGGCAGTGATGATACCCTCCTCCTAAACCATTTGTTTCCATCCCTCCTTGTAACATCCTGCTTGAACCTTTGCCTAAAAACCTTTCTGCTGCTAATTGCAAACTCAGAAAGACTGTATCTAGTGGGGGGTTGGGTTTTCATTCCTAGACAATCTCTAAAGGGCTCTCAACTAAAGCAAGTCACCTGGGCTGGGACCACCTTGCCTCATCTTATGGAAATGCCAAGGACCTACAGCTGCAAGAAAAACCCATGAAAGAGCTAAAACTTCAAACGTGGGACCCCGGAGCTGTACCTACCCAGAGAATAGATTAAGTATTTGGTGAAGGATGGCAGATTAAACGTGCTTGATTTCTCCTAACCAAGATGGTACTAAAATAATAAAGCAAAGGCCCTTGGGAAATGATACCCACGGAGCATTGAGAAGGAGAGGCACAGGCGAGGAATGGTTTCAAAGAACGTCTGGAGGTGGACGGTGGACAGAGAGAGGGATGCCAAGCCTGCATTGTGTGAGTAAGGCTCGGAGGCTAAAACCCAGAGCGGCTTTCACCGTAAAACCTGTGGGAGCCCAGGCGATCTGTAAACATCAGCCGGAGTGAACGACAGAGCCGGCTCCACCATGATTAGTAACGCTGCACAGACGAGCAGCTGACCTCTCGACAACCACTTGGCAGCCAGACAGGACTCTTTCTACTTCCATGCACCCAGCCAGATGGAGAGGGGGAGCCTCAAACACCTCGCTCTCCGCTCTCCTCTCGAAGATAAGACTCCTTATGCCGGCGTGTGAAATTCCCTCTTCAATGTCTGGGTCTTTATTTACTTATCAAAGTAAAAGCGGCAAGAGATTTTTTTTTTGTCACAATGTAACAAGTACATCATGCATTCGCTTGCTTACTAAAGTCTAGAGTGGCCAGTGGCTAGACCCTAGGAGTCCCAACATATTAGGTCCGTCCATTAGCCCCGAAAGCGGTGGGAAGGTACTAATGGGAAAGCAGGGGATGGAGGGAATTCTGGGAAGATTAGATGAAGCACTCAGCTCTTTCAGACCTGACCGGAACTGTAGGCTTCGGTAAAGGAGAAAAGTATGTGGCACATGCATAATTCAGCCAGTCTCCATCAATCTGTGGACTGCCTCCGGCTTCATTCTGCAAGGCTTCTCTGGAGGAGCCCTTTATCACTTGAGAGGGGGAGCCAGTTCCCATGAGAAGGTTGCTCCTCGGTCCCTGACATAGGGAAATTGCATCCACTTAATAAAGGTGATCTGGTGACTTCAGCTTTGGGACAGAGACTGGAGACTCTTGGGCACCTTTCAGGGACCTGGAATGGTGTTGTAAAGACTGGTGGTAAAATATCTTAGTTAGGTCGGGCGTGGTGGCGCATGCCTTTAATCCCAGCACTCAGGAGAAGGAGGCGGGCTGATCGCTGTGAGTTCGAGGCATGCCTGATCTACAAAGCGAGTCCAGGACAGCCAAGACTATACGAAGAGATTCTGTCTCGAAAAACCAAAAATCCAAAAACAAAAACAAAACAACAACAAAAACCTTAGTTAGTCTTATCTTTGTCTTTAGTCTGAAGAGGTTGGATAAATTATGGCCGAACATCCTTGTGTCACTTGTTTTTTGTTTGTTTGTGCTTTGAGACAGAGTCTCTCTGTGTAGCCCTGGCTATCCCTGAACTCACTTTGTAGATCAGGCTGGCCTCGAACTCACAGAGATACGCCTGCCTCTGCCCCCTGAGTGCTGGGATTAAAGGCGTGTACCACCACTGCCAGGTGTCATTTGTTTTTTAGACAATGGCATGCTTACATGCAGAATAGGACAGGAGTCTGGCCTTCGATCCAGAGTAAAGGAGATAAGAAATGAAAAAAGAAAGATGGGGCTTTTTTGTACCCCTTCTAGTTACCTTGTAGGCTCAAGAGAGGAGGTAGTGATTTTCAGCAAAAGCGGGACCTGTTATCCTTAGTCTGATTCATACAGAAAGTAAGAGGTGAAGAGAATCACCACATAGGAAAGCTGTCGATTAACAAGCCCCACCCAAGCGCAAAAGAAAGTGTAGCTGAATTAGAGCCACCTTACCTCATTCAGTGCCTACAATAAAAACAGCTGAAGGGGTGGGGAGTGGCTAGAGAGGTGGCTCAGAGAATAAGATCACTGACTGCTCTTCCAGAGGTCCTGAGTTCAATTCCCAGCAACCACATGGTGGCTCACAACCATCTATAATGTGATCTGACGCCCTCTCCTGGCAGACAGGTATACATGCAGGCAGAGCACTGTATACATAATAATAAATAAATAAATCTTAAAAAACAAAAACAACTGAAGGGTCTGGAACAGTGGTTCTCAATTTGTGGGTCATGACCCCTCTAGGGTGGTCACACAATCCTTTCACAGGGGTCACCTTGGAACATTGGAAAACGTGAGTCATAACAGTAATTACAGTGTGATTCATAACAGTAGCAAACTTGCAATTATGAAGTAGCAGTGAAACAATGTTATGGTTGGGGCTCACCACAATATGAGGAACTGTATTAAAGGATCTCAGCATTAGGAAGGCTGAGAACCATGGGGCTGGAGTGACAGCTCAGTGGTTAGGAGTATTGATTACTCTCCTCGGAGACCCAAGTTCAATTCTCAGCACCCATTTGGTGACTCAAAAATATCTGTAATTTCATGTCTATGGGGATTCTGAGGCCCTCTGCTGGCCTCTGCAGGCACTGTGCACATGTGGGGCACTTACACAAATACAGGCAAAACATTAAAACACATAAAATAAAAACAAATCTCTCTCTCTCTCTCTCTTTTGTCTTTTTGTTTTTGTTTTTTGGGTTTTTTTGTTTTGTTTTGTTTTGTTTTGTTTTTTTGAGGCAAGGTTTCTCTGTGTAGCCTTGGCTGTCCTGGACTCACTTTGTAGACCAGGCTGGCCTCGAACTCACAGTGATCCGCCTGTCTCTGCTCCCCACTGCTGGGATTAAAGGCGTGTATCACCACTGCCCAGCGCACAAAACTCTTTTTTTAAGTGACAGAAATGACCATGTATTTGAGGAAGGACCACAACATTAAAAAATGGGTAAAAAGAAACATATAACCACAAACACAAAGATGACTTAAATGAAAAGTAGAAACAGGAAACAGAAGAAACTTCCAGTTAACATCCTCCGAGAAACTTAAGAAGACACTGTATCATAAAAGAACAAGATGGAATGAAAAACAATAATTAGAAAACTGAAGACTCCTTACGGATAAATAGCACATTTGTGGAGTTGGGAGACAGTTCAGTGGGTAAAAGGACTTTCTGAACAAGTGTGAGGGACTGAGCTTGGAGCCCCAGCAGCCTTGTAAAGCAGAGCATACCTTATGTCTCCCACATGTGTAACCCCAGCACTGGTCCAGGAGTGGGGAGAGATGTTGACACAGGGTTGCAGGGGCTTGCTGGCAGCAGCCTGGACAAAACCAGGCTAGCCCTGGGTTCCATGAGAGGTACTGCCACAGGGAGATAAGGTGGGAAGTGCTCGAGCAAGGCATCTGTAGTCCTCCTCTCATCTCCACATGTGAAACACACACACGTGTGTGTGTGTGCTTGGACATAGAGGTTATTGTGACTATGAAAACCTGCTGTGTAGAGTGGTGGTAGAGTCATTCTGATTTAGCTTCCTCCTGAAGGCTCTTTAGACTTTTCCTTCCCTGAAGTCCGCATTTGCCATTGTGAGAACCTTTACCATGACTCTAGCCCTCGGGTTTATATAGCAGGCATTGTGCCAAGCCCTCTGTGCATCTGAGACCTCCCCTGCTCAATTTGGGCAAACTGCTCTTGAGGCCCAGGGTCTTCCCCAGATCTGACTGCTTCTGTGAGCCTACATTTTGTTCTTTTTAATTTTACTTCTATTATTTGCTGATATAGGACCTCAAAAAACTTTAGGGGGAGAAAGAGAGAGAGAGAGAGAGAGAGAGAGAGAGAGAGAGAGAGAGAGAGAGAGAGAGGTGTAGGTAAATTTTCCTTGACCTCAGAGTCAAGGATATTTAACCAATATCTTGGTTAAGGGTGTTGTGGTAGTTTGAATAATAATGACCCTGCAAAGGCTCATATATTTGAATTCTAGATTCCCATTGGTGGAACTGTTTGGGAAAGATTGAGAGGTGTGGCTTTGTGGAGAGATGTGTCACTGATCTTTGATGTTTCAAAAGCCCACACCATTCCCAGCTGGCTCATTCTCTCTCTGCCACACCATGCCTCTCTCTGTCTCTCTGTCTGTCTCTCTCTGTCTCTGTCTCTCTGTCTCTGTCTCTGTCTCTCTCTGTGTCTCTGTCTCTCTCTGTCACTCTGTCTCTGTCTGTCTGTCTGTCTGTCTGTCTGTCTGTCTCTCTCTCTCTCTCTCTCTCTCTCTCTTTCTCTCTCTCTCTCTCTCCATGCTGCCATGCTCCCCACTGTAATGGTCATGGATTCACCTTCTGAACTGTGAGCCTCAAATTAAATGCTTTCTCTTTTAAGTTTCCTTGGTCATGGTGTTTTGTCACAGCAAACACCCTGATTCTGGACTCCAGCACCCATGTAAAAGTTGTATGGGTGGTACATGTCTGCACCCCAGTGGTGGGGGTTGGGGGGAGATAGATGGATCCTGGGGGCTTACCAGTTAGCCAGTTTAGCAGAAATGACGATCTCCATTGGAGATCTTGTCTCAAAAATAAATAAATAAATAAATAAATAAAATGAAGAGCCATAGGGGAAGAAGCTCAACACACACACACTTATGCCTGGCAAGACTTTTAGGTTTAGAAATACAGAAAAAGCCCTTGCTCTTACTTTCTAATTCCAGGGATAATAATTACATTTGTTAGATAGCAAGTGATAAAGAAATAAAGCAGGGGAAATGAGGGGACCATGGAGAGTGTGATACTTTTTTGTTCTTTTAGATTTAAAAAAAAAAAATTTGTGTGTATGAGCGCTTTGCCTGCATATGTCTGCTCACCACAAGCCTGCCTGGTACCCAATGAAATAGTGAGCCTCCATGTGGGTACTGGGAATTGAAGTCAGGTCCTTTGTGAAAAAACAAATGCTCTTCACCACTGAGGCAATTGTCAACTTGACCACATCTGGAATTAACTAAAACCCAAGCAACTGGGTACACCTGTGAGGGACTTTGTTCTTAATTGAACCATTTGAAGTGGGAAGACCCATTTTTACTCCAGATCTTTTGAGGTGGGGAAATCCACCTTTAATCTAAGTCACAGCTTCTGGTGGCAACCTATAAAAGGGACGTGCAAGAAGGGAGCTCTGCTCTTTACCTGCTTGCTCTCAGCCTTGCTGGCGTGTTCATTCCTCCACTGGCTTTAGCGCCTGCTACTTCAGAATTCAAGGGTACACAAAAGACCAGCTGACACACCCAGCCTTGTGGACTTAACACCTACTGGATGCTTGGACTTGCTGCTGGTAGACAGCCATTGTCGGACTAGCTGGACCACAGACTACTAGCCATATTCATTCTATCAGTTCTGTTCCCCTAGGGGACCCTGATCAATACAATGGGGGGAGGGTACCATTTCATTCAGAGACTTGAATGGAGTATGGGAGGGATCACTTGGTTAGCTGGGAATACACACACACACACACACACACACACACACACACACACACACACGCTATGTGTAGATTATGGAAAGGCCAATCGATAACTGGAACCCTCAGACTCAGAACTCTGTATAAGAATCAGTGAGTGAGATTCAGCATATGTTTAGAGTGAACATACACAGATGAAAAGGTAGATGGGAGAATTTCAAGCCCAAGGGAAAATATATCAAAAAGTGAGAATGGCACAAACAGTCCCCTAAAAGGAAGGTTACCTAGACTGGCAGAGGAACAGCATGAAACTGGGGTGAGGAGGGTGAACATGGTGAGAAAAGACGGGAAGGAACCTAAAGCGAAATGGATTCCAGACATGAGATATGAAACAGATAAAAAGAACAGAGAACAAACAAAATGCACCATCTTCCCCACAATGTGAACAGAGTCTGCATCCTCCCGGGGGAAGCATGGCCACACTGAACAAGGCCATTCTGCATTTTCCCCGGGGGGAAGCATGGCAACACTGAACAAGGCCATTCGCTGCTGCGCTCATTGGAGTCATACCCCGGACAGTCCTAGTTTTCTTCCTGTGTCTGTGAGAAATATCGCAACCAAAAGCAACTTTGGGAAGGAACAGTTTACTTCAGCTTACAAGTGACACTCCATCACTGAGGGAAGCCAGGCCAGGAGCTCGAGGCAGGAGCCTGGAGGCAGGAACTGAAGCAGAGACCGTGGAGGACGCTGCTTACTGGCTGGCTTTCTGCCATGTCCAGCCACCCTCTTTCTTATGCAGTCCAGCCTTTGGCCTCCAGCCCAGTTCTCAAGCCTCTCTCTCTTCTCAGGGGATGCTAAACCCTTGGCTTGAGGCTGACCTCCACCCTCAGGCAAACCAGAGAGCCTTCTTCCAACCCACACATTCCAGAAGGCAGAGAGTCGTCTTACTAAAATGAGTTATCTCTCTTTTTACTAACCAAAATACAAAAGTTGGCACTGCAAACACATCACCTCCAAAAGCAACCCGTGTCTGTTTCACTGAAAGAAGAGGCGGTGGGGACCGGAACCAGGAAAAGAAAAGAAAAAGAACACAATTGAGCTACCGCTGTTTGTGCACATCTGTCTCACACCTGTCTTTACCATTAGACTTCTAGAACAGAAACTCACACATTGTTTAAGCCGGATCCTTTCATAAAGCCTTAGCAGACATAAACGCATTAATGAATATGTGAACACCTGACCTTGGCTTTGAGGGCTTTCGGAGGTGTCATGTGACAGTCCTGACTCACTCGTGTTTCCAGCAGCTCTGGTGCTTTCTTGGAAACTGTCCAGGGCTCCACTAGTCTTAAGGACACCGCTGTTGCTCTTCCTGCGAGTGTGACCAAACAGAACAACAGGCCCATCACCCAGCGTCTGCAGCAATCTGTAGCCTCCTTATGAAGTCAATACTGTCTGAGCTTATTCCAAATTCCTTCAACCCACACCAGGACTTCTCACCATGTGGCCAGGCTTGTTGGTTTCATACATCAATATTTCCTTTATTCCTTTTTGCTAATGATGTAAATTAAATTACATCAAAGTATAAACTATTTTAGAAGTTCCACGCACAATACACACAATGCTCACAGCTCAAAGTCAACTTCTAAGAACATATCATAAGCACTAGTGCAAAGAAAGCATTCCTAACCCACAGAGCTGCTAACAGTTAGTGTCTCCCACGGGGGCTCTCTACCAATCCTTCTAGCTCTCCTCTCAGTGTACAATCCTTATGCAGAAATCCTAGCTTCCTCATGAGAAAGCCTCTCTGCCCAACACTAAAATCCATTTTATGCCCCAGGTCCAACTCTATAGTTTTCCATTGCTTCTGTCTTTCACAGGCTGCCTTACAGTCAGGTAGTGGCCACTCTGGTCTCTACCCCTTTGTCTTTTCCTAGATCATCCCCTCTGGTGGAGACCTTTTGAAGTTAGATTAAATGTATTTTGCATTATAATATGGCTACAAGCCTACAGGGGCCACGGAGTAGAATGGGGCAGTTTGAATGAGGATATTTTCCATAGGCTCATATATTTGAATGCATGGTTCCCAGTTACTGGCACTGTTTAGGAAGGCTTGGGAGGTGTGGTTTTGCTGGGGGTGGTTATACTTTGAGAATTTCAAGACTTCTTCCCCCCAAGAGAAGATTTCTCTGTGTAGCCTTGGCTGTCCTGGACTTGCTTTGTAGACCAGGCTGGCCTCGAACTCACAGAGATCCAACTGTCTGTACCTCCCCAAGTGCTGGGATTACAGGCGTACACCCCTGCGCCCAGCTGAGAATGTAAAGACTTTTGCCATTTCAAATTAGTCATCTCTGTTACCTGCTTTCTGTTTAAGATGTGAGCCCTTAGCTGCTCCAGCCCCCACCATGATGGTAATGGACTCTTAGCCTTCTGGAACCATAAGTCCAAATAAACCCTTCCTTCTATAGAGTGTCTCAGTCATGGTATTTATCAAAGTAACTAGAATAAAAACAAAACAAGCAAATGATACCGAGACATGATAAATATGCCATATAAAGCACCTGTTTCCAAGTGTATAATTCAGTATAACTCAATGGCTTTTAAAATAGTCACAGAAAAAAAAATAGTCACAGACATCAATGATCATAACCACAGTGAATTTTAGAACATCTTTACCACCTCAAAAAGAAGCCTCAAACCTTTTAGCTGTCGTCTTCCCAAGTCCCCATCTCATCCTAGCCCTAAGAAGTTGCCACTCTATTTTCTTCTCTATAAATTTTCCTGTTCTGGACATCTCATGTATGGCATGGTATAGCACTATAGGCTCAAGCTAGAATTCTCCAAATCAGCTCAGCTGAGAGAAGGATGGGCTGGGAGGCCAATGAGACCCATGAGGAGAACAGTCAGTAACTGTTCTGAGGTCACATGAGTGCTCAGCGATGAATCTCTTGGCTGTGAATAAGAAAACTGGGCCACAATGGCTAAAACAACAGAGGCATGCTGTCTTGTCAGGAGATCTGGAGATAGGTTGCTCTGACATTGGACCATGACTCACCCATGTGACCAGGACTTCTGTAGGTCTCTCCACCAACTGGCGTTTGTGCCTAGGTTTCTCCTATCTTTGTTGCAAGATGCTGTTACTCTCCAAGGCATCATCTCAATATAATTGATTGCAGAAGCATGCAACTGAGGAGAAGGAATTGTTTTCTGCATAACCTAATAGAACTCTTATTACGTGCCCCCGTCCTGGACCACAATGTATTTCTATGCCTTGGCTGCGGGGCAGGATAAGAAAGGACACCTCTGCCATTGTCAGCACCTATGAAGCTGTGAGCACGCCAGCAAGAAAGAAAAAAAGGCTGGGCATAGGATGCTAGTTGTTGCAAGGGACAAAGAGGCCCCATAGTAACCAATCTGCAGCCCTGCGAAAGCAGTCTTTCCTGAAGATGGGCATTGCTAACAGAATCAAATGCCACAGTGAAGACAAGAAAATGAAGGCCCAAAGGACCTGTGACGCTATGTGCTTTATAAGGTCATCAGTAACCTCCAACTGCCATTCTAGTCACAGAGGAGAAGATATTGTCAGATCACAGAGCAAGAAGAGAGGAACAGAAGACGGGAACGCTTAGAGCCAAGTACGGGAGAGCAGTTTGGCACCGCATTCAGATGAGGCATGTTTTACAGGAAGAAAACTTGCTTACATACTCACTTCCGTAATAATCGTAAAGTGTAAAAAAGTGGAACAAAATAAGTACAAAAATACAAATTCATTTCCAAACTATAAATATATTTGTTTAACATAGAAGGTCAAAGAAATAAAACCTAGAGTCCATTAAGGGAAGTGACTACATACAAACTTAATACATGGCTCATTTAAATATATGTATTACATTTAAAGTCAAAAGACCAGAGAGCACAGAATGTATTTTCAATTATATATCTTTCATGTGCCCAAATAGTCTTAATATTAAAAAGAACCTACAAACTGATAAGGGACAATCAAAGATAAGGAGGAAAAGCTCACAAAAAAAAGACACACAAATGGTTTCTAAATGTATAAAAACCCTGTTCAAATCGATCTACATTTCATACGCTTAGAGCTTTCCATTCAAACACTTCTACAACGCTAGCACTTAGTGAGGACTTCCCAATCCAGGCACTTTCCTCACCTGCATATGAACTCACTCAGTTCCTACAGCAGCTCTTAGGGTGGGACTTTATTGCCTCCTCTTCACAGGTGTGAAGAGTGTCAAAATTCTCAGCCACGGCATCGTAGCCCACACATTAGTCCGCAGGCAACAGATTCTCTCCCTCGGCGAGCTTCACTTCAGAGCCTGTGGTCCAAAGTACTAGACATAAACCCAGTCATAAAACTGCCACATAAACCCATCAGGTTCGTGAAGCTAAAAATAAAAATACGACCGTATCCAGTGACACCTAAAATGGCAGGGAAGACTTTGACTTTGACAGGGAGTATGGCTTATTTCAATTTTGGAGGAAACTATCTATTTAAAATTTAAAGTATGTTTTTAAGAACAAATTTTTATTTTTTACAAAAAAAAGCCCTATCGTTTGATAGTGTATTCAGCAGAAATTAAAACATGAAAAGACATTTACTGAAGAATGTTTGGCAGAAATATATATATATATATGTAGATAGATAGATAGATAGATGAATTTATCTCCAAGAAATAAACCTATTTTTCAGTCGCAACTGTTGAATGACATGTGATCAGTCACACCAAGATGTATTACTCTCAATATCAGTCAGTCTTGTTCTATCAAAATATTCTTTATGGGTCAGAGAGAGAGAGAGAGACAGAGAGAGAGAGAGAGACAGAGAGAGAGAGGGAGAGAGAGGGAGAGAGAGGAGAGAGAGAGAGAGAGAGAGAGAGAGAGAGAGAGAGAGAGAGAGAGAGAGAGAGAGAGGAGAGAGGGAGAGGGGGGAGAGGGAGAGGGGGGGAGAGAGAGAGGGAGAGAGGGGAGGGAGAGAGAGAGAGAGAGGAGAGGAGAGAGAGAGAGGAGAGAGAGAGAGAGAGAGAGAGAGAGAGAGAGAGAGAGAGAGAGAGAGAGAGAGAGGTTAGCAGCACTGGCTGCTCTTCTACAGCATCCAAGTTCAATTCCTAGCACCCACATGGTGGCTCACAAATCTCTGTAACTCTAGTTACAGGGAGATCTGATGGCCTCTTCTGCTTCAGCCTGCAACTCATTGGTACATAGATCTACACGCAAACAAAATACCCATACCATAAAATAAGAAAAATACATATTAAATTTTTTATTTCAGGTTTATATAAATTTACTATAAATCCCACCTCCCCAATCAACAGAAAGACAATATTACATTGTTTCTTATAAGCAGGGTTTTTTTTCCTGTTTTTTTTTTAAAGAGAAGCTTTCACTCGGTATCCCAGGCTGCTCTACAACTCACTATGTAGATCAGGCTGGCCTTATAAGTGTGGTAATCCTCCTGCCTTCCAAGTGTGTGATCCACCAATCACCCACCTTTTGCCATAAAATAATAAATGTGACAAAATAATGTTTTTAAACTTCTAGTTAGCACTCCCTACAGAAAGTTATAATCCTGAGCCAAGCTCTCCACACAGCGAGATGCCAAAAATACACCATCCAATTCTGTGTCTTTAATGCCTGTCGGGGATCATCTTGACTCCATGGGGCTGAGCATCCTAGCAACCTGAAACTGTATGGAAAGAGCACATAGTTGATCTGAAGGGATATTCATTTAGTGAGATGTGAGAGTGTTGGAAAGTGTTATTGATTCCAACAGTCAAAGCCTCCCTTGCATGTGCTTCGACGCTTTTTTCAGTATGTACACAGAGAAAAGGTGGGCATCTTAGCCAAAGGATGTTGCCATTTTGGTCAAAATAGTCTCTAGCTGGCATTTTAATATAGTTCAAGGTCATGAAACCTCAAGGATGCTAACATGAATTATAGAAAGGGATGAGGAAAAAGGAATTCTTGTATTATATTGTTTTTATTCAGCAGTGTGTACTGCTGGGTTACTTTTGGATTTCTAACAACTCGAATACAAATTTGTAAGAGCTTTTTGTTGGCTGGCTGGCTGGTTGCTTGCTTTTGATTTCTTGATACAGGATTTCTCTGTGTAGCCTTGGATGTCCTGGAATTCACTTTGTAGACCAGGCTGGCCTCAAACTCAGAGATCTGCCTGCCTCTGCCTCTCAAGTGCAGAGACTAAAAGCATGTGGCACCACCACCCAGCTATCTGTAAGAGTTCCTAAAAAAGAAACTGGATGCTCAGCCTGAGCCTCCATAAGCTGCAAAGGAGCTACCAGTCTGAGGCAGGGCACATCACCTCCTCCACATCTGCATCACTGACACGCAGGGTCACAGGGATCTTTGTGGGCAGGACCACCCCTGGCTCCGATGTAGCAGCGCTGTGATGTCTTGCCCCCGGATGTTGTCATAACATTCTGCAGGAGATGAAACTCATCTCTGCTGGAGAACCTCCGTTTCTCATGAGGGAAGAGAAACCCAGAGCCTTCTTCAGCTTTCTGCCTTCCTCCACGCTGAAGCTGTAAGCTGTTTATAAAGGCTATTTCCATCAAAGCCACTAGAGGGGACACTCTGCTGTACAGAGGACAAAAAGGGCAGCAAGAGCAGGTGGGGACTTACTCCTCCCCCTGCTTCACACACTCTGCCTTTAACAGTCTTTCATGTTGAGTCTAATAACCCTTCACCTTGAGGCACGAGGCCTTGTCTGTCTAGTGTTTTCCTGATGTTTTCAGACACACTGGGGAGAATTTTATTGGTCTTGGCTTTTAAAGACAGTCTTCCTAAAGCAGCCAAATGAATCATCTTTCTAAAAACAAAAATAAATAAATAAAAAGAATCTCCATGAGCGGAGCCTATGGAGCATCCAGGCTGGGAGGTAAAGACCCCAGTTTCCTTCTTGACCCTGCCAATTCCATGCTGTGTGGGGTTGGGTAAGTTGCTCAGCCTCTCTGGTTGTACATATAACAGAGCCAAGGAAGCCGAGTCTAATACATTTAGTAACTGGTCTGAGGACACTCTGCGAGATATGGGGTCAGATAGAGATTTGAACTTATCATCCACTGCTTGAGGTAACTGAGAGAAGAAAATCAGATGGGGTGTGTGAGAGTCTCAGAAGATAGAAAATCGGGATGAAGCAGGGTACACGTTATGGGAATTAGGAGACCACTGAGAGGAGCCCCGGAAGGAGGGGAGTGGCCTCTAGTCTGTCACTCTTGATGGACCCCATCCTTGAAGCCCATAGTTTCACCCTTCACAACGAAAGCAGCAACTGTCCTCCGCGCTCTTAGGAGTTACTAAATGACTCAATAAAAGAACAGGATTTCTAGCCACCTTTGTCTTTCTCTCTTTCCTTTCTCTCCTTCCTTTCTCCCCCCCCGCCTCCCCCTTCTGCGTCTCCGTCTTGCTTCCTTTTTCTAGCATGGAAAAGATCAAGCCTAGGGCGTTGTGCGTGCAGGGTCATCTGCCGCAATCAGAACTGTGTGGTGCCGGCATGAGGACAGCTAGGTTGATGGGAGGAGAACCAAGAGATCAGAAAAAAAAAAATCACTGATATCATGGCCAATCTGATTTCTTACAAAGGAGTAAAGACAATTTCATAGGGGAGAGATTAGCTTGTGTTTTAAATAAGCCCCCATTTTAGGCCAGTTTTAGGTGTGTACTCATTGTAAGAATCATCTTTTCTTTCTTTCTTTCTTTTTGTTTTTTGTTTGTTTGTTTTTTGTTTTTTTTCTCGAGGCAGGGTCTCTCTGTGTAGCCTTGACCGTCTTTGACTCACTCTGTAGACCAGGCTGACCTCGAACTCACAGTGATCTGCCTGCCTCTGCCTCCCGAGTGCTGGGATTAAAGGCGTGCACCACCACACCCAGCGAGAACAGTCTTTTCAATAAGCAATGCCAGGAAGGCTGGACAGGTACATGGAAGCACTGGACTTGGAATTCCACCTCGGACCACCTAAACCCACTCCTAGAGCCAAGTGTAAGAAATGAATGGCGAGACTTTTAGAGGAGACTCCAGTCGGCACCTTCATGACCTTGGGGTAGACCAAGGTCATGATGAAAGACTGGTGTAAAACACCAGTGATGAAGAGAGAGCAAGACTTTGCACTTTTTCAAAATGTAAAGCGCGTATGCTTCAGATAACAAGAAGAATGTGAAGGAACATGGGGTTGGAGTGATGGTCTATCAGTTATAAGCATCGCTGCTCTTACAAGGACTAGTGGTCACTGCCCTGCACCATATTGGGCAGCTGACAACAGCCTGTAACTCCAGCTCTAGAGGGTGCTACGCCATCTTCTGGCATCCATGGACACTGCACACAAATGTGCACATATGTTTACACAGATTATACATATGTATACATAAATAATAAAAACAAAATTAACTCTCTCTTTAAAAAAAAAAAAAAAAAAAAAGGCATGTGATGGGCCAGAGGGATGGCTCAGGAGTTAAAAGCACTTTTTGCTCTATTTGGAAGACGTGAGTTTAATTGCTAGGACCCCTATCAGGTAGCTCACAACCTCCTGTAACTTCACCCTAATGCCCTCCTTGGCCTCTGAGAGCAACTGTACACACATAGCATTTACACACACACACACACACACACACACACACACACACACACACACACACACACATTAATAATAATAATAATAATAATAATATTTTAAAGCATGTGAAGAAACAGCCCACAGACAAGAGGAATAATATGAAATATAAAGGATTTACATCCAATATAAACTTAAACTGTAAAGCGCCTCGATACTCAAAGATAAGAAGGTACAAAGGGAGACATGAGGGTAGAGAAAGGATTTGAACAGACATTTCTCTAGAGAGGGTATACAAATGGCCAGCCAGCTCATGAAAAGGTACTCTACACTGCTAGTCACTAGGTGAAGGCTGTTCAAAGCCACAAGGCGACACCGTGGCTCTCCTACTAGGATGGCTGTACTAAGAAGGAGACAGTGAGACTAGTGACGAGGATATGAGGAAATCAGAAACTTCACACATGACTGGTGGGAGTGTAAAATGAGGTGGCACTTTGCAAAAACAGTTCAGCAGTTCCTCAGAAGTGTTAAACATAATGTTTCCACCCCGTCTATGTCATGGATTGAAAATGAAATGTCCCCACAGGCTTATATGGGCTTTAGGGCTCCAGTGGGTGGCATTATTTTGGGAGGTTCTGGGAACTTTCTGAGGTAGGTCTCAGCTGGAGGAAATAGGTCAATAGGGGTGAAAAACTGGGGCTATTTTGTTGTTGCACGTCTCATTTCCATTCTTTTAAAAAAAATTTTACTTATTATTTATTTATCTTAGGTTTTGTTTTTCCATGTGCCTCTACATGATCGTGTATGTGTGTGAGCACATGTCAGGCTTCGTGTGCACGTGTGCATGGGCACATGAAAGCTTGAAGTTGACACTGTCTTCCTCAATCACTTTCTACTTCACCTATTGGTTCTCTGAAGCTGCAGCTTTCCAGTTCCAATCAGTCTAAACAGCTACTTGCTGCAGAGACGTCCCATCTCTACCCCCGGAACACTGGATATACAGGTGGCTGCATGCTTGCCTGTCTTGGTTTTAAGGATCCCAGCTCTGGTTCTCATGTGTGCACAGTGAACACTTGACCAACTGAGACTCTCCCAGGCTCTGTCTCCCTTCTCTCTGCTTTCTGCCCACCACATCTTTCCAGCACCCAGTTATTACACAAGTACATGGCCCGAAGCAACCATGGGCTGAACCCTTTGAAACTGTAAGCCACAGTGGATCTTTTCTTTCTTTCTTTCTTTCTTTCTTTCTTTCTTTCTTTCTTTCTTTCTTTCTTTCTTTTTTTCCCCCCGACACAGGGTCTCTCTGTGTAGCCTTGGCTGTCCTGGACTTGCTTTGTAGACCAGGCTGGCCTTGAACTCACAGCGATCCGCCTGCCTCTGCCTCCCGAGTGCTGGGATTAAAGGCGTGCACCACCACACCTGGCTTAGCGGATCTTTTCTTTAAAAACGTTTTCTATTATAGATTCATAGCAACAATAAAAGTAACTAACACAGCTCAGCAATTATACTCCTTGGTATCTGTCTAAGAAAAACAAAAGCTTAAGCATGTGTCTGCTCACGCATGTGTACACACACACACCACCACCACCACCACCACCAACAACAACAACAACCAATGTCCATGGCAATATTGTTCAAGACAGTTTACAAGGGAGTTGTACCTGTGTTACAGACCCGCAGTCTCGGCTACTCAGGAGGCTGGTGTGGGAGGGATCTAAGTTCAAAGTCAGCCTGGGACACAGAGTGAATTCAAGACCAGCTTGAAATAAAAGAAAGAATTTTTTTTTTTTTTTTTTTTTTTTTTTTTTTTTTTTTTTAATGCTGGGGATATAGCTCAGTGTAGAACACTTGCCCAGCTTGTGTGAGACTCTAGGTTCAATCTTTAGTATTGCACAAAAAAAGCCAAACAGACAGATAGAACAATTCACGCTCCCATCAACTGATTCAAACATAATAAACAATTTGTCTTGTATTCATGCAGTAGAATATTATTCAGACTTAAAAGGAATAGGCAGGGAAATATTCTACAACATGGACACACCTTGAAGGCGTTACACTAAGTGAAAGAAGCCAATCACGACAGGCCATGTTCTGCATAACTCCATTTGTGTGAAATGCCAGAGGAAGGAAACCCTTAGAGCTGGAGGGTACACGGGTGGTCATCTATAGCTAAAATATGTAACTCTCTTTGGGAGGGAATATGTGACAAAATGTTGTATACATAGACTGTGAGTGTGCAAATATACTAAAATTCATCAAATTACACACCTTAAGTGGGTGAACTTTTTGCTATGCAAATTCTATCTTAATTGTGTTTTTGACTGAAGGAAGTGAGAGCGATTGGAGGCGGCAAGTATAGACAGGTCTGAGGAATTCCTTGAACCTTAAAGGGTTTCCAGAAAATTCGCAATATACAGTTATACTATCGTAGCCAAGAAGGAGGCTTCCCACACAGGGTGCGAACAAGGAGAGCTCTCTGGGCCACTCTTCTGTATCTCCAAGCGGATGGTCTACCTAGTTCCCTGCCTCTCTCCCCTCTCTCCTCTCTCTCTCTCTCTGCATCCCTCCTGCCCTCCTCCCCCCGTTAGCTTTAACCACAGCACCTGCAACACAAAAATCACCAGCTTACTTAAGTTTATGATTATTTCTGCTTTTTTTTTTTTTTTTTTTTTTTTTTTTTTTTTTTTGTCCCTCTTCTATTTGCATTGTCACTAGGAACAGTGGGAAATAACGAACCTCTAATCTTTAAAAAATAAAGAGCAGTGTCTGTGGAGTGAGCTAGCCCACCAAGCCCCCAGGGAAACAGAGCAGGAGGACATCCAGTGGTATTTCTGTAGACGGGGAAGAGACGGAAAGTAAACATTCCGCCATAAAAACCTGAAACTGAGACCGCTCAGATCAGGCTTTGTGTGGGCACTGCCAGGGAAGCTGACAGCGATGCTCCTTTGGTAAAAAGTGGCTTCTTGGAAATTCTCTGCTAATTCCACCTGCCTAGGGCTCCAAACTCCACCCGACAGGCGTGATCCCTGAGAGTCACAGAACCGCTGAGGTCTCAGGAAAAGGTAATCACACAGCGTCCCCTGACTCTGTGAGCCATGGAGAGAGGTCTCCATGACCAGAACCTGCCCTCCCTCCCGGAAATGCTATGAAACCACATTATTGAGACCAAAGTCTCCAGTCCCTATCCCTAAGGGGCTGGAAGTGCCTGCTTTTGTCTTCCTCTTAAAACAAGGCATTTGAGAGTCGTGGAAAAGTACAAGACAGGATCACAAGCCACCGAGGAGAAGGTGCCAAGGAGCTCACCCTGACAGGGGCCCAACTCCTGAGCAGGCTCTCTTCCTGCCTTCCCCTGCATCCACCCCCACCCCACCACCCACCACCCCCACCACCCCCACCCGCACCCCCGACCTTGGCACAGTAAAGCACCGCAGGGGCTCCCGCTGTGTCCTAGTCAGGCCTCCATCCCCAGTGTGACAGAGATAACAAGAAAGGAATGAGGCTCCTTCTCATCCTCCAAAACCACAGTTGTTTCAACTCCTCATCCGGGCCTTCCAGTGCTCAAGAACACCTGCTGTGTCCTTTCCTGCTTAGCTTTCCTACCAGGCCAGACTCATCCCTTCAATCTCAGGGGTCCTCTCATCCCTGCACAAGGAGTTGAGGAAGACAACGACAAGATGGCCACGACTTCCTCTGAGGTGCTCAGTCCACTGAGGCTCTTCCACCGCCTGTCAGAGCTTCGGCCACTGGGATTCTCTTCATTGTCCCAGCTTCGTGGCTCCAGCTTCTCAGGACAGACGGGTCGCTTGTCCAGCCTCAGCTGTGGTATTGGCCCATTAAGAGGACAGGAGGCCCACCTCACCTAGACTGATACCTGATCATTCTGCCATGTTCTTGGAGAGTCAGGTCTCAGGACCCTTCTTTATTCTTGTCTTTCCTCTCCTGGAAGGTACATCAGTCAGCGTTCTGTCATTCACCCCAGACCTTCAACGTGGAGGCTGAAAGAGAACGTGAGGTCTGACAGCCCAAGCTCTGCCTCAGATTAGCTGTGAGACTTAGAGCATCGTGCCTTCACTTCTCCTAGAACTCATTTCCTCATCTCTAGATGTAGGAAACACAGCTTTGTCACAATAATTTGTGAAATATTGTCGTTACACCCGTACCATGGTGTAGTGAGAATTCTGGAATTTTGGGGTTCTTTTAAAAACACAGAAATACAAGGATTTGTTTTTGTTTTAATCTCAGGTGTGAGGATATGGGGCCGCTTCGGACTGTCCGCAGCAGCTGATATGATTTGCCTGGTGCTCTAGCAGAGGCATGCTTTTGCCAGTCGCACATAGTTTCGGAGATTGTGTGATGTTTGGAATTCTGGGAACTTTTTAGAGGACGCGTGTGTGTGTGTGTGTATGTGTGTGTGTGTGTGTAGCCCCGATAGGTGTTGTGGGTGGTTGTTGGTCATTGGGGCTGGGGAGGGGGGGTGGAGGGCCACGGCGGTTGGTTGCAATTTGTTAGTAGTCATGCTCAAAGAAGAAGAAAAAAAAAGAAATTAGATTCAGCTCTCTCTCTCTCTCTCTCTCTCTCTCTCTCTCTCTCTCTCTCTCTCTCTCTTCCGTCCCACTATTGTTCTTTCTCTCCTATCTAATGATAGGGGGTGAAGTGGGAGCGGGGGGGGGGGGGGGGGGGGTAAAGGGTAGAAAGAGAAGAGCCCCACAAAGGAGCAAAGTCCAGCTTAAACATTCACAATAAGTTTTCAGTTTATTTTAAAGTTTTCATCCATCCATTCATGCCAGGTACTGGGTACTAAGTCTTCTAAGAGGAAAGCCACTTAGACCCAGGAGAAACAGACCAGAGAGCTGAGGCCTGCCTCCACAGCACATGCAGAAGCACTGGGGGGCTGCCAAGGGATGATGACAGTGTGTCCATCTTGCCACGTCTTTAAACACCATTAGGACTCTGTGCTAAGGTGAGCACCACAGGAAGAAAGGCACATGACAGAGGGGAAGTGAGAGGGTCCTGGGGGAAAACCCTGTTCTCTGCTTCTCGGTTACAGAGAGTGGTCATGCCTCGGCTGTACAGGAGGGCGATGCCCTTCTGGGAGGCCTTGTTGAATCTGTCTGAGTTGTTCCGGAAGGAGGAAGGGCGGGTGGGGCGGGGAGACAGCTGGAATGTTCTGGCCTGCTGTTCAGTGCAGCCAGCCTGCAAGAGAGGAGGGCCTCTGGACATCAAAGGTTCCTTTTGTCCCTTTCCGAGTGGCAGGGCAGCCAGGCCACTGGCTATGACTCAGGCCTGGCCCTGACGTCACCCACGCCCTGCCACTGGCCTCGGTTTGCAGCCAGGAACCTGGCCAGGGAGTGGTTCTCTTAGCGGCAGCAAATCTCAAAACGGGGAGGTCACTGCTGTGCTTTTTCCGTCTCCCCACAACCCACCTTAAATTTGTTCCTTCTTTTTTAAGCCTTAAGGGAGGGCTTTTCCCGTAGACCCACTTTCCAAATGTAAGTGGTCAGAATGAATGACATCATGAGAAAATTACGTGGAGCAGATCTCAACCAGGAGTTGAGGAATCCAGAGGAAGAATGCGGTGGTAGCTCGTGAGCCCAGGGAGTGGGCAGCGTGTGGGCTTCCGAGGAGCAAGCACCTCTGAGTAAGTGAAGGTTTGCCCTTAGCCCCTCAGTCATGGCCCAACACTGTGGGCGCCATCTTGCTCCTGAGAGCTAGGCCTTACAGGCCCCAACCCAGAGGAGGGAGTGGGGACAGCCTTTGGGACACCCTCCAAATACAGCCTCAGAGGGGCCTGCTCCCTCTCTTCCCCACAGGGCCAAACAAGACTGCAGAAGCCTGGATTCTGGCTTCTTGCTTTCTCGCCCATCCTGAGCCAAAGAAGGCCTGTTTCAAGAAGACCAAAATATTTGTTTGGGGTTTTAGACTGTTTGCTTCCTGGATCCTCTATGGGGTGATCAGACTTAAAAACAAGCCTCATTCTAGGCAAACATGTGCTCATAGTAGATCAAATAGCATTCTTTCACACTTTGAGGGGTTAGGGGGAGAATGGCAACCCTGGTAGGGGAGGGTCCACAGCCTGCCTTGAGCATGGTCCGCTCTCAGGATGATGTACGTTCGTTATCTCAGGGCTGTCCTGTTTACAGTTTTTCATTTTCACTTAAGTAGGCTGCCACAGGGATGTTAAGCACAGAGGTGAAACATAGTTTGTCTGTTTTAATTTCATCTAAAACCCCCTAGGCCTTTGCATAATCTGTCATTTATGAATTCTGGACATTTCTACTCAGGACATTTCAGTTTCTGTGAAAAGCATTTTTTCCCCCTCACACATGTGAGAGTTGCAGAGCAGACGGGCATAGAGCTATATCTCTGTTCTTCTGGCTTCTCAAGTCACCTCCTGAGTGAGAGTCTATTGTCTGTGCCTTCTCCTCAGCGCCTTAAATCTGTTCTTCATACGTCAATTTGGTTGCGAGTATTTTTTGGGAAAAAAAGAAAACAAAACAAAACGGGTCTTACTTTTAGGTAATACAGAAAGAAGTGTGTCACTTACTGGGAAACACAAAATCCATTGTGAACAAATTGCCTTTGAGATTAACTACCGCAATTTTAATATATGTTTTGTAGGTCCTGTCTTTTACCTTTTAAATATAATTTTACAGACTGGGCTGTCTTGGATCCAGGTTGTGCCAGCCTACTACTGTTCCTCTGGCAGAAAGATCTGAGTGCTGTGTGACAAATACTTCAGTGAGTGTCATCTGTTCCTGGTGAGTCCCTACATTGAAGTCCCTAATTCCACTTTTTTTTTTTTTTTTTAAAGAATAATAAAGAAAAGGGTATAGGGCACAGATACTTCTGCACACAATGACAACAGTTGTGTGAAAGGGGACATGTGTCACAATGGGCTAATGCTATCATAGACCCCCAAATATATATTGGCTTAAACACAATAGCGTTTACATCTTGGTTATGTGACAATGCAGGGTTGTTGTGAGTAACTCTGTCTCTCTCCTGCATTGATTCATATTCAAGGCTGGGCATGTAGTTCAGTGGGAGATTCCTTGCCGGATGTGTCTAAGTCCCATGGTTTGATCCCTAACAAAAACAAAAAATTCAACATTTAAAGGAGGCTCTGCTGACTGCAGCATGTGGTTTCCAGAAGTCACCAGGGTGTATGTTTGCTCCTCAGTCCGAGAGGCAAAGCACCTGAAGAATGTCTGTGGGAGGTTCTTATGGGCAGAAATGGGGTGCATCACCTTTCCTCACAGCCCATTGGCTAAAACCCAGACGCATGACTATAGCTAATGACCACTTCCCCAGAGGCAACTGTGGAGAATTTCTGGGGAAATGGTAATTTCCTTTGGCACTGAACGCAAAAACTTGGAAATGCTCAGATAGAAAGCGGTAGAGTGGTGTGTGTGTGGGGTGTGTGTGTGCTGTGTGTGTGTGTGTGTGTGTGTGTGTGTGTGTGTGTGTAGGGCAAGGGGCTGTTGAAGATGGGCTAGGGAGGTGGCTCACTTGCCCTCGTAGAGGACCCAAGCTCAGTTCCCAGCACATACACAAGCACTCACAACTATTTGTAACTCCAGTTCAAAAGGATCCATTTCCTTCTTCTGGCCTCCTTGGGCACCAGGCTTGCACATTGTGCACAAACATACATCCAGGCAAATAAATGCATATATATATATATAAATTAAAAATAAATACATCTTTTTTAGACTGCCAGGCATATACCTGTAAGCCCAGGTAGGAGACAGAGGCAAGAGGGCTGCTCATGAGTTCAAGGTCAATTGGTCTATCCTGTGAGCTCTAGACCAAACAATACATAACAATACCCTATCTCAAAACAACGGCAACAACTTACAGGATGTGTAGAACTCCCTAAAGGATACTTGCAGGTTTTATCTGGCCCTGTGAGCAAAATACAGTGAGAGGAATTCCCAAAATGCCTCTGTCTATTCTAATCTTTTTGTTGCTGTTGTTGTTAAATAATTTTGCATTTATTGTGCAGATATCTACTTTCTGATTTTCACGGATTAAGTCATTACTATAAGTAACGTCATCATCATACTGGTTTTTTTTTTTTTAAAGTGGGAGATGAACAAAAGCTACTTGGATAGACAGTCGCACTATTTGTACACATTTTCATGTAACCAATGGCGACAGTAATGGGAAATTATGTCTAAGCCTACATAGTATGTACCAGGCACTGTGGCTAGTAATGGGCTCATATTAAGCCATTTAATCCTCAGAGCAATCCTATAAGATGTGCACTATATCACCCCTACTATCTCAGAGAATCAAATGAAAGCAGAGAAAAAAAATGTCATAACATCCCTAAGTTCACACAGCCAGCAAATAGTAGGAGTGTTCCTCACCATTAGGCGGAACAACTGCAGCATCCGTAGCTCCTTCCCTGTGTTAACTTCTTTTTTTTTTTTAAAATAATTTATTCAGATTACATCCTGATTGTTATCCCCTCACTTGTATCTTCTCATACCCCCCTCCCTCCCCTCCCCTAGGCCTGTGACAGAAAGGGACCTCCTCTCCTCTCCCGCCCCGCCCCCAATCACAGCCTATCAGGTCTCGTCAGATAGCCCTGCTTCCCCTTCCTCTGAGTGCCACCAGGCCTCCCCACCAAGGGGAAGTGGGAAGTGGTCAAATAGGGGCCACTAGAGTTCACGTCAGAGTCAGTCCCCCGCACTCCACACCACTGTGGAGAGTGTGCTGCCTGTTGTCTAGCTCTGAATAGGGAGTAAACGTCTAATCTTAAGACGTGGCCCTGCTGCCAGTGGCTAGTAAAACAGGAAGAGCATCAACCCCTTATTTTTTTCTTCCTCCATCTCTTGTTCTAGGTCTTTTCTGGCCTTGTTCCTTATATATTCTCAAGTCAAGCAAACTAGAGAGAATTTCTCAATGGGATTCTGCGCCCACAACCATGACCTGCATTTACTCGTACAATGAGAGGAAAAGGTATGGTCTCTGTTTGGGGCAGCTTCTCTCAGTGTGTGTAGACTTTCAGTTGCTTCTGGTCTTTGTACAGCTCTCTTCTCGCTGGTAAATGTCAGGAAAAGACTCCAGTAAAGTCTCGGCTTGGGCTGCATGGTGCATAGTTATCTAGTTTTGTGGTCAGTATCTGTCTAAAGAGATTACATGCTGCTACTGGACTTGATATTCCTGGCTTCCACGTCCTGACACTGAAGAGTGAGCATTGTCCATTGTGTGGGAAGGTCTGTTTCTGGCCAGTTAGCTAGTCCCTTCACATCAGGAGTGGACTGAATAAATAACACATTGGTTTCTCTCTCTCTCTCTCTCTCTCTCTCTCTCTCTCTCTCTCTCTCTCTCTCTCTCTCTCTCTCAAAAAGACTTGTACCTCTAAAAGTACACTTTGCAGCGTTGCTGAGGAGTCAGTGTCTACTGAGTCACGGGCCTGGTTGGGATGATGAGAGAGTCAAGAGTAAAGTATGCTGAGTGTAGGCATGTACCTCCTGCTCCCAGCAGGCACCCGAATGAGTGAGTTAAGAATAAGCACAAAGTTTCGAAAGTCACAGCTTAACAGAGTTTTTCAGGAAATGCAGAGCCAAAGGCCACAGTCAGGAAGGACGGGGTCATGGTCCACTCACTCTAGAGACAGGCTGCATCAGTTACTTCCTCACACGGTGACAACGTACCTGGCAGAGTGACTAGAGGAGGGTACATTTATCTTGGCTCAAGGTCCCAGAGGACCCATACCACAGCTGTTGTGGTTTGAGCTCCTGAGCAGACTGTCACATCATGGCAGCAGCAATGTGTGGTGGAGGAGATTCTCATGGTAGATGGGAAACAGAAAGCGATCAGGGATGACTATAGGATGAAGGGATCAGGGTAGAGTATAGCTGTGAGGACACGCCATCACTCACACCTCCCGGTGTTATCACCGACTCAGGTCCTTGTGTACAACCCGGGAGCCCATGAGGGGGACGTTTCATATTCAAACCATGACAGCGCCCCCTCAGTACACATATCATACCACATTGATGCAGGAGTCATCTGTGACATTTCTAGCTGTGCATGTATGATGGGGGAGGGGTGTGACCATCAAATCAAATAAGCAGAATTTCACTACTCTAAGTGTGTAGTGTCTGAAAGAAAGCCACTGATCCCTTGTGACCATTGACACTGTTAGGAGGGCAGGCGGGGTGACCCCAGAGCTGTCACCAACAAGGCAAGATTGTGTACAAGCACAAACATAACACACTTCATACTTTAATATTTGATATTTTTAAAACGGAATCGCAGTAAATCTCACGGGGGTGGGGGGAGGGGAAAGACTTTCATAAGTTTGTTTCACTTTAATCTCATAGTTTATTATTTTTCCACTTCAATTATATGTGAGTTGTGTAATTCACATCGGAGGCACCACAGTCTGTGCAGAGTTAGGTCACCTGGAGATGTTTGCCTGACCTTGTTTATCCACCATGAACACTGACAAGCTGAACACAGCAGCCTCACATGGGCAACAGCTGGGCCACTTGGTGATTTTGACCTCAGGGGTTTTGTAGTTTTCGGAGCACAGGAGCTTCTTCCTGGCTTCCCTTCTTCCTGGCTCAGCATTGCGGATGCCCTGTTACCCCTTTTAGAGGGTTTTGCAACATGCCCGCGTCATATTTGCGAAAGCTAAGAATTCATCGTTAATTGGGCTTTGTCGTTTCTCACGCTGAAATCCCCTACTTCTCATCAAGAATCAATTTGGAAAACACCACACAAAAGAGTTTGGTGTTTTGTTTTTAACTCAAGAAGCCTTCTGGCTTTTACTAGAACTTCAAAGTTCCTTCCAACCTCCAAAATAGTATTTAAAAAAACAAAACAACAAAACAAAAACCCTGCAGTGTTGGGACTGTTAGAGTGAGCAAGGTTCTGTGTGCAGAATCCTGTGGGCAATGTGAAGGTTAAGACAACCTGCTGTGAGAGCAATTTCACCGTTATGGTCAGGGTTGCTGCTGTCTCTGCCTTGGAGACTGCTATGTTGTGTTGTTTTGAAAAAAACGAAAAATTCCCTCTGAATCGCCTTTCCTCTATGATCCTTAGCAACATGCCTAACCAAAGCATGAGGTATGACTATTTCTTTTTCTTTCTTTCTTTCTTTCTTTCTTTCTTTCTTTCTTTCTTTTTTTGCTTTGTTGAGACAGGGTTTCTCTGTGTAGTCTTGGCTGTCCTGGCCTCGCTTTGTAAACCAGGCTGGCCTCGAACTCACAGCAATCCACCTGCCTCTGCCTCTGCCTCTGCCTCCCAAGTGCTGAGATTAAAGGTGTGTGCCACCACCACCCGGCCTGAGGCGCGACTATTTCAAAGCCCTTTGGTAAAGTCTGACTGTGGGCCAGAGATCTCCAGCTTCACTGAACTCTTGGAGAGAAACTGGTTGAGTCCTCTCTGTGCCAAAAGATGACTCCTGGGATTCCAGGGTCCCCGCACGTTGGAGCAAGGCGTCTTGATATCCATTCCATGGAAGCAATCTTAGTTAACTTTTCTGTTGCTGTGGTAAAATACCCTGACAAATGCAACTTAAGGGAGAAAGGGCTTATTTTGCTTCACAGTCTGGGATAGTCCGGTGTGGTAGGAAAGCCAACCACAGCAAGAGCTTGAAGCAGCCGGACACGGCACACCCACAAGCAGGAAGTAGAGACCATTCATACTCAGCCTGCCTTCTTCATTTCCTGTACAGGGAATGGTCCTGCCCACAGTTAGGAAGGGCCCTCCCACAAGAATGAAGCTATTCAAGATAAATCCTATCACAGGCATCCTCAGAGGCTAACTTTTAAAGGGTATACCTGAAGGCCTGAGCCCTAAATGTTTCTATAACCTGTCAAGTTGACACTGAACACTAAGCATCTGAGATGCATTGACCTTGGGTTGTCTTCAGAAGCTACATGCAAGAGTGCAGTCAGTCTGTCTGGTGTGATGGGGTCACCCTTCTGTCCAGAATCTCACAGGCTATATCCTCCTGAATCACAGGAGGAAGAAAGTAGCCAGTGGAAAGGCCTTTCCCATTGACTTTACCAAGGCTGCCAAGCAAAAGGGTAGCTTAAGGTTTCCCCAGGGAACAGCTTACATCCTCTATCAACCACTGGGCCATGCATGGCTGGACTTCCAACCGCATTACAACACTTCCATTCCTTTCTCCATTCTATAGAAGACAAACTTTGGGCTTTGTTGGTGTTTTAGTTTTGGGTTTTGTTGTTGTTTGTTTGTTGTTGCTTTTGTCTCCCTCTTAACATTGTTTGCAATTCACTGAGTAGTCTTTGAAATTCAACATGTTTTTCTTTTTTAATTGTTTTTCTTTTTTTACATGTACATTTATGTTATTATACATATATATGATATCAATGTGATTTTTTAAATTAATATTTTCTTTGCACAGGTATATTTTTATTTAGTCTTTTAAAAAAAAAAAATGGATGTTTTGACTGTCTCTGGTACTCCACTGTTAGAAATGTATAAACACTCCTATAGGTGTTTATGGGCAAATTGTGGACAATTTAAGAAGAACCCCCAGAAATTAAATGTGACATTGAATGATGTTTTTTTTAAGTTACCGATTGATAAATCCTGTTCCATGAAGGCATTGGTGTCTATTTCAGACCCTGGTCCCCTTCGGTTTCTCACATGAAAATGCATGCTCAGGGTCTCAGGGACATCACAGCTGTGACCACAGTCCCACATGTTTTAGGTTTATCCATATCACTCTATGGACACTTGGCTAACCTTGCTTGAGTATCACCTGCTATCTTTCAAATATCAGGAATATACACTGTAATGCACCCTTCCTATTCTTCTTATACACATCAAAGCCTGAGAACTGATCATATTTTTGTATCTATTTTGATATATATTCAATTCCATAGGCATTTATTACATGGAGAAAATTAGGGAGCCCTGAGCTACTATATTGTCATATTCTGTATTGCTATAATAAAACACCTGGTAAATAAAAATATCACTAGAAAAGATATTCATCTATACTATAGTTCTAGAGGTTCAAGACCATGGTGCCAACATCTGCTCTTTTCTGATGAGGTCCTCTGGGCAAAGGACATCACAATGGTGGGAGCACCTGTTACACAGAGAAGAGGGGTTCAGGAGAGGCGCTAGGCTTATTTAAAGCAACCATTGTCATGGAAACTAATCCCATCTCACAAGACCTATGGTAATCCCTTCTGTGGACAATGCCCCATGGCCTAATTGCCTCATTTCTTAAAGGTCACAATGCCTCAACAATGCCACCATGAGGGCCAAGCCTCCAGCACATAAGCTCTGAAGAAAAAGCTGTACCCAACCTGTACCATACATCCCAAATGAGAAAATAACTTAAAGATTCTTTTTGGCTTCTGAATTTTTTTTTTTGCTTCAGCTGGTACATTATAGCACAAAGATGACGGTCAGATAAGGACCCAGGAAACGTTATTTCAAATATGAGAGCAGTACAGTAAGTGGATTTATTGGCAAGAGGGTGAACAAGACAGAGGACCCAAAGATGTCCAACCTTCTGATAGCAGACAGAAGGAACCAACAACAAGGCTAAGTCCTCAAGCATCCCCCTGCCTCAGCCAAGGAAAGTGTATCTGTTCTCTGATAGGTAGAGTCATTATCTCAGAACTCACATGTACTGTTTGGACCTCGGAGAGGCCCAGGTCATCCTTTTGGGTCACCTAGTGATGCCAGACCCCTGTGATCTCTGAGCCCTGAAGTAGACTTGGAAGACAGAGAGCAGCCATGCAGGGGGCATCTGTAAGATCCCCTCCTCCTTCAGAACTGAGCCATGGTGGCTCTAGGGACAGAAACCGGGACAGCATGACAGCATCAGGGCAGGTGCCAAGCGTAAGTGCTGGGCAGACCTCAGGTCTGGAGACATGGGCTGAAGAGAATATGAAGTCAGGGTTTAGTGTGTACCCATCCCGAGGAAGAACGTCTTGACGTTCCAACCAAGGAAGGTGTGCGTGGAGTCTAAAAGGTGCTGTGAGCAGGCCTTCTCACAATGGGCCAGACAGCAGGGACCCAAGCATGGAAACTTCGTAGTCATAGCAGAGAACCCGGTGAGCAAACACAACCAAAACTTTAAAACTCTATCATCTAAGAGGAAGCACAGTGGCCCATTGCATCTGTAAAACACTGCAGAAACCATCAACCCACATCTACCAGTCACGTGATGGTCTCCGACAGCCCTACACTTCCTCTCATTCCCCTAACTCAACTGCCAAAAGGATATATCCCAGATTTTGCCTTTGTTTGTTTGTTTGTTTTTGAGACAGAGTATAGCCCTGACTGTACTGGAACTTGCTCTGTAGACCAGGCTGGCCCCAAACTCAGAGAACTCAGAGAACCTGTGTCTGCCTCCCGAACGCTGGGATTACAAGCACACACCACCGCCGTCTGCCTTTCAGATTCTGACTCTGCAGACTTCTCTGCTGTCCACTGTTCATATTCAGATACCGCGAACCTCCATGTAGTTCCTCTGTGCCTATCCATGTCCACACTGTCAGCTGGTAAAGAACAGAGCCCAGTGGTAGCACTTTAGCCATGCCCGTTTCCATGCCGAAACAGCAGAGGAGCCGCTGCTATAACCAAGTGTCTCCACTTAGGCACACGTCCCCTCATGTCATGCCTGTCCCCAGCCCTGTTCCTAACTCTCTTTTCTTGCCTTTCTAGTCCAAGTTTATAGGTACAAGTTCGGATAAGCATAGCTTCTAGTGGTGTTTACAGTCTCCCTGGGGTTCAGTTGGCATTTTCAGGAATGGCTGGGGCGATTCACTATGTTTACTCCATGTGAGGCTCATCTTCCTGTTGTCCTGCAAAATTTTCTTTAAAAAAAAAAAAAAATTTTTTTTTTTACTACTAGGCATAGCGGCACACACTATAGCAGGATTTTTGGACCTGCCAGTGGTATAAATAATGACACAGAGGCTTTTTAATATTTTAAAGCTTAGGCCTTTAAGCTGGGCAGATTCCTAGCTACCTATCTAGCTTAACCTGACTAATCCGGGCACCATGTCCGGCTCTGTGGCTAGCTCCAGTTCTCTGCTTCTGGTCATGTCTGTCTGTTCTCCTCCATGTTCCACTGGTAAATCTCCCATCTTTGCCTTCTTCTCCCAGTGCCCCCCATGTCCCCCTTCCTCTCTGTCTCTGTCTCTCTCTCAGCCCACTCTTTCTCTCAGAAGTTCTACCCTCCACTTTCTGCCCAGCCATTGGTGATGGGCCATAGAAATAATACCAAGATCTGGCTAGTTCTTAGCTCTCTGTCAGTTTAGCAATCAACAACCAAAGACACAGAGACACACCTTCACACAATGTATCCCCAACAACACAACGTTAACCCCAGCATTCAGGGGGCAGAGGCAGGTGGATCTCTGAGTCTGAAGCCAGCAACACGGTCTACAATGAATTTCAGAACAGGCAGAGCTACATAATAAGGCCCTGTCCCCAAACAAACAAACAACCGTTTTTAGAATTATTTTATTTTATGTGTATGAGTGTTCCTGGCATATATGTACATGCACCATGTGCCTGCTGCCCTCGGAAGCCAGAAGAGTGGGTCAGATCCTCTGTAACTAGAGTTAGTGATGCTTGAGAGGCACCATGTGGGTGCTGGGAACCAAACCCAGGTCCTCTGTGAGAACAGTGCCCTTAACCACCTAGCCATCTCTCTTGCTTCCCCTTCAAAGCTTTCTTGACTGAGGCATCTTCTGATATTCACATGACATTCCGGCCACTCAAAGGACTGGGTCCGCATGCTAGGAGGCTGGTGAGAACGGTGCTTCCATACCTAACCAGTGGGAGAGAGAAACCAGAGTCCCATGATATCTAGAAAGGGCTTCTGTGCCTCTCTGGAGAGTCTTATGTGGTCACAGAGCAGAAAGTCCAAAGGCAAAACATGTCCAGTTGGTCTTCTGATCGACAGGTACTGTTGGCAGCCCGACTTTTACCTGTCTGTGTTGACTCCATGCCCCACCTCCCCTGTGAAAATGGGCATCTATACAGTCTATGACTATAGCTGCAGGAAGGTTCTAGCCCAAGAAAACTCTGGCCCTTTCCCATGAATTTGTATCACCGTCCTTGCCCTATAGAAGCAGGTGCCACTAGTTCAAGGGGGCATGGCTTAAAGAGGTTCAGCAGTCCCTGGTGGGGATATCCTATCACTGTAGCCAGCAGCAATAGGGCAAACTTGAAGACTCACCCCATGTGGGGAGACCATCCATTATCTAAATGCCAGGCAGCATCAACTGCCGTGTAGACAGTTCATCAGGAAGGCTGGAACACTGAGCACTTTTTAGGGACACATCCTACCCAGGATCAGTAGCCCCAACTTTATTTCAGTCCATCAAAAGGAGCCCCTATATATCTACTACCAGAATGACTCAAATAGAAAATACTGCTGTCACCAAGCGCAGGCCAAGGCATGAGAAAACGGGATGCCTTGTACCTTTCTGGTGGGAACGTAGGAGGGTACAGCCATACTTTGAAACAGTAGCTAGTGTTCTTACAAAGTAAAGCATTCTTTCTATACAAGCCAGCGAGGCCACTCCTGGATACTGACACAAGAGAGACGAAAGCTTGCATTCGCCCAATGGTCTGCAATGTAAACATCTGTGTCTTTGCATGCAACACCTAAAATCTAAAAGCCAGCCACACATCTTCAACAAGCCAATGGGACATCCAACTATGGAGTGTGAAACACTATCCGAGAAAAGGGCACGGAAGGGCTTTCCCCAGGGTGAAGGAAAGCCTGTCTCAGAGGGTTACATACTGTACAGAATACCATCAAAGGAACTAAGTCTCAGGAAGGGAGATATGTTTGGTGGCTGCCAGGGTCCTGCATTGGGCAGGGGATGTGACTCTAAAGGAAGCCATGAGGGTGGCTTCTGTGTCCTGGTTGTATTGACACTTTCTGTGAAAGTGTGTTACAGAGCTTTTGAAACACACGACGTTCGTGTGAAAACCAGAGAAATCAGATGAGCCTCCGTCCCCTCAACTCACAGACTCAGTGTCCTATAGTCTGTAAGACGCCTTGGAGGAAACCCCCCACCCCCATAGTAAGTGTGGTATCCATTTCCTCACTCCCAACAGGGTCTCACCCTGAGCCCAGGATCTCCCCAGTGTCCTGACTCTGCTGGGAGCACAGGTGTACTTCACCACACTTTATACACTGGTTTGTAACTTCCTGTGGCTCCTCCCCACTGCCCGCCCCCCACCCCAAAATAAAGAAAATATTATTTTTAAACTTTCTTCCTCCTTTTTTGCCCCCCAAAATAAGGGGCTGGAGATGTGGCTTAGCAGGTAAGAGCATTTTCTTCCTAGCACCCATTTCGGGCAGCTCGCAACCGCATATAACTACAGCTCCAGGGGACCCGATGCCTCTGGCCTCCAGGAGCACATACCATGTGCAGACACATGCAGAATTTAAAATGAAATAGGGTCTGGAGATATAGTTCAGCAGTTAGGGGGCCTGACTTGTTCTTGTATAGGACCCAAGATGAGTTCCAGCATATAATGCAGCTTACAACTTCCTGTAAGGCCAGCTCCAAGGCTTCCAACACGCTTCTGAGCTCCTGGGGCATGCACACACACACATAGTCATCATGATCACCATCGTCATCGTCATCATCATCACCATGGCAATAAGAATAAGTCTTTTTAAAAAGGTTTTTCCAAATGAAAAGAAAAGAAAAAGTGCCTGGACCCTGGGGGAAGTTACTCTCCTGTTGTTTACTTGGGCAGTGTCTAGTCTGTGGTTGGTTAGCTGTGGCCTCACCGGACAGCCAAGCTCTCTGGAATCACAGCTCAGATATTCCTACACTCAGTGTGAACATGGCCTCTTCCCCGCCATCCCCCGCCATCCCCCGCCCTCCCTGAGGCTGTAACTTCAAAGCGAGGTAAAGACCCCAAGATCTAAGAAATGGTCACACAGTGACAATCAGGACAATCATCCTTCTAGGCTTGCACCGTAATTCCATCTCCAGGACGCGCTTTGTCTGCTCAGCACTTCTTACAGATTATTCTCTTCACCTCCACCAATGGCCCCTCCCTAATGGAGAGAGATTAACCCTTCCTCGCCCCCTTTCAATCTCCTTTAGCTGAGAGCTTGCTTTTCACGGTGCTGCTCGCCGCCCCCACGCCCCACCCCTCCAGTGAGATGGCTGCCTTCCCTTTGAGGCATAGGCACTGACTGCTGTTGAACACCTTTTTGCCCGACTTGGCCCGGAAAAGACAGTTTTGAAACTGAACTTGTTGTGAGCTGCCTGGGTCTGCAGTACGGAGTTGCTTAAGAAACATGCGCATTTGGGTCAAGGGAGACTCTGAACTCAACACCTCACAGAGCCTGTCGCCATGGAACCCACGCTTATTTATTTCCTGGTGCTGCAAGAAGGGCCTCCGGCATCACTTGAGCTTCAGGCAGAGCTGGGCTAAAATGTGTATGACATCTTGTGCGGAAGTGATGATACATCCGCATACAAGCCCCGGCCCCCGCGCCCCCCGCCATTAAAAGGAACCAGGCTACAGAATCACAAAAGGCTGAGCACAGGAAAGTAAGGAGTGTTGTTTCTATCCTGTTGTCACGGTCCTAAGTATGACTGTGCTATCTTTGAATTTGAGATGGCGTAGATGACATTTTCCGAACCGTCTTCCCTGTCCTACGATTCTCTGAAACACACTCTGGCCCCCAAGGGCTTGGAGAGATTGGGAGGCTCTCTTTGGAGGTGGGGGCAGTCTTGTCAGGCCATCCTCAGGCCCTAGTTTCATGCTATGTCTTTGTGTGTGTGTGTGTGTGTGTGTGTGTGTGTGTGTGTGTGTGATTTCAAGATCATGAAAAGGGCAAAAGTGTGAGGTTTTTCAGGCCTGGTGGTGAGTTGGTCATCCACACAGGAAAGGAGGCGTTTGAGTTGCTGACTTTTTTGTTGCTGACTTTGTTGTTGTTGTTGTTGTTGTTTGTTTTTTTCCTCGAGACAGGGTTTCTCTTGAAGTCCCTGACTGTCCTGGACTTGCTTTGTAGACCAGACTGGCCTTGAACTCACAGAGATCCACCTGCCTCTGCCTCCCGAGTGCTGGGATTAAAGTCGTGCGCCACCACCGCCCGGCTGAAGTGGCTGACTTCTTGTACCATCAACGATCTCTTAGGTTTGCTCTGTTTAGTTTCGAAGCCATGCTGAACAACAGAAAATGAAACTTGCAGCTTATTTTTAGCCGTTCGTGCTAACTCATGAGATGTTTCTTTGCAAACCAAATAGAAGAAAGGTGACTTCACCCAGCTAAATTTAGAATGATTGACTTACAGCGATTAAGCCTGGTTCTCTGATACTACCCAAGTATCACAAGCACTTGGGCCTAGGGAATTTTGAGCCTATACTTATGATTTTGTTTAACGTTATTTTTAGCTGAGCTTTTGAAAGATGTAAATATATTTGCTTTAGAAGGGAATTGAGAAACACGCTATAAACCCTCTCCCTCTGCCATCTAATCGGTTTCATGTTGTCTGCAGCAGCTTAGTAAGTAAGTGACAGCCTGGAACTCTTCTTAAAGGAACCAGGCTACAGAATCACAAAGGGCCGAGCACGTGAGAGTAAGGAGTGCTGTTTCTATCCTGTTGCCAGCGTCCTAAGGCATGACTGTGCTATCTTTGAACTTGAGACAGTTAGATGACATTTTCTAAAGTGTCTTCCCCATCCTACAATTCTGTGACACACACTCTGGCCCCAAGGGCCTGGGCAGGTGGGAAGACTCTCTTTGGAGGCACAGGTGGTCTTGTCAGGCCACCCTTTTTCCATTTCCCCTTTCCCTGTCCCAAAAAGGGCAGGTTTCACAGCATCTCAGTCATCTTGGGGTTTTTCTTGAGGAGTGACTGATGAAACCTTTAAAAGATCTCCAAATGGGCCTTGAGAGCCATTCCTTTGTTCATGGGCGAAAGTTCCCCAACTTAGGAAGTGTCTTGCTAACCCCAAAACTGAAGATGCCGCTGGTGGTGAGGGAAAGAATCTGACCGACCTGAGTTAGGAGTCAACTTCTTATTCTAATGAGTCTTTCTACTGCTTGAGGCAAAGCCCCAGGTGCCCTGGGGGACATAAAGACTCCGCAGAACCTCAAGTAAAGATGGCTACTTCAATACGGCAAATGCTTATGTGCTTTTTGGTCAGTCTAAGGAAAATGGAATATGTTGGGTGAGCTGCCCTGGCTAAGGTGAGATTCTGAGCTGCAGATTCATTTATCTGACAGAAGAAAAGACCGGTGCACTCTTAGGTTCAGTCTGGGAGTATTTGTTGTCAAGTGGAGAGACACACAAGAAGGGATGATTCTATGCTACACATCCACAGGAAATCTTGTTTATAGCCCCACCTTCCTTTTTCTATCTGGTTATCATTCTCTTTTGAAAAAAAGAAAAGAAAAAAGAATCTTAGCCTTCCTGCCCAGTCAGTATCTTTCTAGTTCAGAGTCTAGACCAGCCTATCATCTTGTTTGTCTGCTTGGTCAGTGGCAGATGGGCATGGTGGTAAATGGGCATGGTGTGGGAATGCCACTGACCCGAGTGGACTCACGGTCATCTAAATATTGTCCTTCAAATGCACTAAGAAACTAAAGCCAAGATCACACAGTTGCCAAAGCTGACATAGCAATGTCCATCATGACAGTGGCACCTGTTGAGGGTGTTCCAATTGAGGGTGTCAGTTGGACGGGTTTGGGTTGAGGTGCACGACCCTCCCCCCTTCCATCGTACCAGTTTTCACTTTTTCTTTGTTGAAAAACCTCATGTTTCCAGTCTGGAGAGATGGCTCAGTAGTTAAGAGCACTGTCTGCTCTTCCAGAGATCTTGATAACCGACTTTTTTCTTCATCGCTAATTTACGCTAAAAGCCAGGTAGTCTATAACAAGCTTGTTCGTAAATGCTAAACACAGTAGGTATAAAAGGAAGTCAGAAGTCAGCGGTAAATTTTAGTATAATGAGTGGGTGAACTAAATTATTAAGGGTGTGATTGGGGCAAATCTGTATGTATGTGGTGCTAGGGGTCAAACTCAGAGCCTTATGTAAACTGAGCCACACTCCAGGCCTAAGGTGTGATACAGAAACCTGAACTTCCCTCAAGGAGATGTTAGCTGTGCAGAAATGGAAGCCTTTCCCATCTACTTTGTATCATGAAACATTTACAAGGTGTAACAAACCTCCCTAATTTCCCAACATGTACTGCTTTTTTTTTTTTTTTTCTTCCCATCTCTTTTCAATGGCTGGGCTTAGGCTGTTTTTGGTTGGTAATAGCTTAGGTACCCACAATTCCCTGGACCTGGTTCATATAAACAGGGGTAGCCACAGCTATAGGGGACCAGGGTGCTCTGTGAGAAATTTTTCCCCAGGATGTCATCCCAGTGAGGAGATTTCTGGAGACAGTTGGAGATGAGATGCACTTTCATCTCTTGGTGTTGGGCAAAGGTCCAGGCTTTCAGTCAACCTGTCTCAAACTTGAACTCCAGTCTCTGTTTAATAATGATCTTTGAAGCCGGGCATGGTGGCGCACGCCTTTAATCCCAGCAGAGGCAAGCAGATCACAGTGAGTTTGAGGCCAACCTGGTCTACAGAGTGAGTCCAGGACAGCCAAGGCTAATACAGGGAGACCCTGTCTTGAAAAACCAAAACAAAAAACAAAAACAAACAAACAAAAAACCCAAAAAACCAAGATCTTTGATGATTGCGGATGACAGCAATTCTATAAGATAGGTATAGTATTGTTAGCTCAGATTTATTAAGATAACAGAGCTAAAATATTAAGTATGATTTTCATCTTTGATCAGCATATAGAAGTTCCTGCCCAGATCTCTGGACAAGATATAGCCATTGGAAACATGAGGGGCTTCCTCAAAAATGCCAGCTAAAATATCATTCCATCATTTTTTTTTTAGATTCTTTTTTTAATGTGTATGTGTTTTATCTCCATATATGTCTGGGTATCACAAGTGTGCCTGGCGTTCATAGAGTTCAGGAGGGTATTGGGTCCCCTGGAACTGGAGTACAGATGTTTATGAGCCACCATATGGATACTGGGAATCAAACCTAGGTCCCCTGAAAGAGCAGCCAATGTTCTTAACTGCTGACCCATCTCTCCAGCGCCCCCAAAGCTATTATAATCACTTTATTGCAGGTTGAGGCAGCACACATATTTAATCCCAGCATTCAGGAGGCGGAGGCAGACAGGTATCTGTGAGTTTGATGCTACATTCATTTACATAGTGAGTTCCTGGCCAGCCAAGGCTACAAAGTGAAATTCTGTCTCAAAGAACATAGATATTAATTAATAATTAATTAAAGAAGGAAAGAAAAAGAATGGCCATATTGTTTCCAAGCCTGAATATAACCAACCTCATAAAATTTTTTCTGCCTTTTACATTTTAAGAATTTAAATAAAAATAGTATGCATGGTAAACATTTATTTTTAAAATTCAGTTGACTGGCTAATGAGTTCACCTAGTCATATGTAGATTAGGTACAAAATGAAGCCAGCTGTAATTTTTAAAGTCGTGAGTGGCATCAAGAAACATGCAAACCAATCCAAATGTTTATAAACCAAGGATTCCTCTGGGACTCAGTGCCCTGGCTTGATGGTTTTTTTTAAATGAGAAGAGTCGAGCTCTGTTCAGACTTGAATTATATACTTTGCATAAGCCAAGCAATTTAACTTTAACCCACAGGCCTGGAAATAAAATTAGCTCTGCTTGCAGAGTGCAGAGGCCATGAGCAAGCAAGAGCGCAATCCTTGCTCTATCCTCCAGCTTGCTCTTGCCACATTATTTTGGGAACCTTGTGTTTGACTTGTCAAAGCCTACAATTTTCATTGTGGAAGAGGGATGCTCATTTACGTTAACCTCTCTCTCTCTCTCTCTCTCTCTCTCTCTCTCTCTCTCTCTCTCTCTTTCTCTCTCTCTCTCTCTCTCTCTCTGCATATGCCCTGAGGATAAGGGGCATGCAATTCTTTTTTTTTTTTTTTTTTTTTTTTAACATACTAAGTGAATGCGTATCTTTGCCACTTGTAATCGTGACAAAGCTTAAATAATTCAGGCATGAGCATGGCTTTTTCCCCCCAGTGCCAAACAAGATTTATTAGTTGACAGCATCTACCCAGCCTCATTCCTCAAAGTATTTACAGCTACAATTCATGTTTGTTTAACCCAAGTAGGTTTGGTAAATACATCATGTTTGCTCGCTGGTCTGCTGGTTTGGGACATCACAAAAATAACATCCAATATATGTCTTTTTGCTCATTTCGGCAGCAAGAGTGAACAGGGCACCCCACAGAGAGCTGTAGGGACCCTTTGCCTTGACAACTGGTTATAAGAAGTGTGAGTATGGGGCCCAGCCACAGCCACCACCCTTCCATATAAAGCAGCAGTTCTCAACTTGTGAGTCTTGACCCCTTTGGGGGCCAAAGGAGCCTTCCACAGGGGTAGTGTACCAGATACTTACATTATGACTCATAACAGTGACAAAATTATAGTTGTGGAGTAGCAACGAAAATGATTTTATGGTCAGGGTCACCACAACATGAGCAACTGTATTCAAAGGTTGGCACGAAGGAAGCATCGGGAAGGTTGAGAACCACTGCTCTGACGGGATCTCCAAGGAGCCTGGGATGGGTGACGGTCATTGTCACTGTCATTTATTATCCCAGACAAGAGGAGGCACTGACTTGGATCAACGCAGTCACCACTGAATTCTCATCTTAATAATATTCCGTGATTGCATAACATGAATGTCTAGCCTTCAGATGTCATTCATGGGACTCTCTCGACAGACACTGAGTGTCACATGCCAAGGTGCGTACTGACATGTTTTTTGTTTGTTTGTTTGTTTGTTTGTTTTTGTTTTTTTGAGAACTCTGGAATTTTGGCTTCTTTACAAAATACAGAAATAGTAATATAGGAAGGTGCTTTCATTTTAATGCCAAGCGTGGGGATTTGGAGCGGCTTCGGCCTGTCCGCAGCGGCTGACCATGATCTGCCTCATGCATGCTCTAGCTAAAGCATTGTTTTGCCAGCTGCAGATAATTTCTGTGATTGTGTGGCATTTTGGAATTCTGGGAAACTTTTCAGAGGTTACATGAATGCAAGGGCCCCGGGTGTTGGTCAGTTAGGGAGGATGGTTGAGGTTGGTTAGTAGCCATGGTCAAAGAAGAAACAAAAGGAAAGAAAATAGATCCAGGAATCTTTTCCCCCTCTATCCTGGTTTCTAACCTATCTAGTCTTAGTGGGGTGAAACCAGGGAATAAAGGGTGGGAAAAAGAAGAACCCACAAAGTAGCAAAGACCAAGTGCAAAGGTGTTTCCTTTGATCTTCTTCAGCTCATCTGGAGGGTTCCCTGCTTAACCACGGCGGTTACCTTAGTGCCTGTAACTCGGCCTAACAGTCTAATTCCAGACCCCCATAGTAAAGAATTAGGACAAGGACACGCCATTCTGATTTTCTGTCGCTGTCAATGTTAGCCAGAGCTTAGAGAGCACTGAAGTGGGGGTGGGGAAGATGGCTCCTCCACGGGTGTCAGACCAAGAGCTACCGTTTTTCATTAAAGCCACATTCGCTTCTGGAGTGAGAGAGAAGTGAGCTTCCACAAGAAGATCAGGTAGGGACCTCCCCCACCCCGACTCCCACCCCATCCCAATAGCCTACCCCACTGATAGGATAAAGCCTATGGGCTAGAGATGGGCGGGTATGCACGCTTTCCAGACAGTCTGCTCTGAGGAAGAAGACGGAATTCAAACTGGAAACAATCCAGTGGTGAAGCCTAGTACCCAAGCTGAGATTTCCAGATGTGTTTTCTCCTTTAAGCAATTTCTAGGGCACACGAATATTTTTTTGCTAACCTCATTATCTTCAGGCAATTCTCATAGAAGGTGGGGTCGCTAGAAGACTGGCAGACCCAGAAAATATTAATTCATGGTTGCCTTGTTAAAATTAATTAACATTAGCAGGTTTGGTGATGCAATAGACAGTTAAAGACTGTGTGAGAGATGAGAAGAAAAACGTAAAGATTATATATTTAAAAATCAAGAATTTCGTAAAGATGCTGGCTTGTAATAATAGCTGTGAGGGTTGGGTGGGTATGGTTTCTTTGTAGGGAAGAATCTGTTTTGCTTTCTTAAAATAAAAGACTTCTTGTTATACAGCATGTTAAATTTTTTTTTTCTTTCTGTTTTTAATCTGTTGGTAGGATCTTAAAAAGAAAACCCACCAAGCTACTCGGTTTTCCTCTTTGGAAACATAATTACACTGGTTTTGAAGCAAAAGAGTATTTGCTTATGAGGTGTTTCTTTTAAATCCTGACTAAGCAGCCATTTAACAGTTTTTGTCCCACATGTTGTACGTTTCGTTGCAATTTGAGCTGTGTGTGTGTGTGTGTGTGTGTGTGTGTGTACATATGTGCATGCATGTGCGTATGTGTGAGAGAGAGAGAGGAAGGAATGAAAAGATCTGTGCATAAGAATTCTTGAAGGCTTTTTTTTAATTAAAAAATAATTCCTCATAATTATGAACTGGAGTTTATAGAAAGCAGTCCCAGTTTATTACGTTCAGCCACACTAGGTCCCATCAATCCTGAGCGGTGGGGGAGGAGGGGCTGAAGACAACATGAAATTTGGTGTCTGAGTAGATGAGATTTAATTTTCGGGAAACATTTCACTCATAAAATGGATAGCAGCGCGCATCAACCCTGCCCTCCTAATGTCAGTGCTGTGGTGCTAGTGTAGCTAAAATAAGCCTCAAAGTAAAACAAAGGGACACTGCCTCTCAGCACACTGTCTCTTCCCTCTAGTATGTACTGTCCATAGCCTTTCGGTATTCCTATAACTGGCGTGTTCGCTTTGGAGGGGGGAGGGGGATGACAAATCACTCTGCATTTTCTGTGTTTGGACCATGTATAGTATGCTGCTGTAAATCTTACTGCTATTTAGGTCAGTATCCTAAAGATAGCTTTAATTGTTTATGAAGGCCAGCCGTACAGCTTAAGGAACCTGACATCAATGTCTTTTTCTGTACTGATTTTATTTGGCTTCGCTTCCATCTTCATAGAATCCGTCTGCAGCGGTATCTGCTGTTCCGTACTGCAGATACATTTAGCCGGCTACATTTACGCTGCCTGTGGTTAAAGGTTATAGAACGGATACAGACAACTGATCATGCATTCTTCTACAAGCCTGACGGCACCTTAGGGTTTTGGGGGAAAAAAAAAAAATCTACAAATGCTATTCCCTTCATATCAGAATTCGTCTTCACTTGGCAGTAGCTTAACAGGTTTTTATTTTTTTTTATTTTTATTTTTTTTTTCTGCTGCTGTTAGCAGTTCTATGAAATTAACAGTCTATAAAATGCATCCCCGAGCAGATACATACTGTAGTGCAAGCTTTCTCCAAGAAGAGGACATGACAGTATTCATTCCAGCTGCTTTTCTTCCTTAGCGAAAAAGGACTGTTTGGTTTTCAGAAGCAGGAGCCGCTCTGCCTAAGTGCATGAAATGCCTTCTCCTGCCTGGTTGCAGAATTTGGAGTTTGCTAAACAGTGGTTAGTGATTGGCCTCATCTTGCATCACCAATTGATGACATTCCTTCTTTGTTCCCTCCTATCCAGTTGAACCAAGACTCTGAGGCTGAAATGCAATGTCACTTACAACATTAATCAGATACTGCATTTAAGGTGAGCCGGTCCTGTGCCTCCTCCCCCTTTTTCCCTCACGCTCGCTCGTGTGCTGCATGCAGTGCGTATCTTGCCTGTGTGAGCCTAAGATGGCAGGCAGGATTAGCCGTGCTGTGCTGTGTGTGCATGCTGTGTAGAATTCATTACACGTTGCCTAGTATTTCAGATGTGGGTATGTAAACGCTCTCCATGCCATGTCATCTGGTAGCGAAGACTTGTTTTTGCCTCATTACAACCTTCGTTATTTCGACATCATCTTTCTTTTCAGATTCATTTGCTTCTGCAGGTTTGGGTTTTTTTTTTTTTTTTTTATCACATTCAAAATAAGATTATGTCTTTTTTTTTTTTTTAACAAAGCCAAATAAATCCCACAAAACCCTAAAACCCAAACAAGAACAACAAAACTCTGTTAACAGATGGTGTCTCCCCTTTCTTCCTGCATTTGCTGTCTTTTAAATAATGTATGTTGTATTGTTAATTAATGTGAATATCAAATTAAACACTTGAAACTTACATGTTTATTATGCAGGTAGGAGGCAAGGTGGGCTCTGCTTTTAACTCACGGGCACTGCATCGGCGTGCAAGCAAGTCAGGTCCTCATATTTGTGTTTTCGGTGCTGGTATCAGTGGCTTGATTTTCAGCAAATGTGATAGTAGCCTTTGCAGTGGTCAGCTCTGAGCTTTGAACTCTCAGAGGAGCAAGGGAGAAAAAAACAAATCCAACACACCACCTCCTTGGTTGCAGCCTCCGAGAATCCTTGGATGAGAAACTTCTTTTTTTTCAAGTCCTGTTCTGCTGTTGATAAATTCAGTCCTCGTGATCACAGTGCATTCAAGCTGTTCTGCGTATGGTTTTTGGTGTGTGTGACAATCGCATCTAAAACTTGTGAGCAAGAAGACGGAGAAATCAGTTGGTCTCCATCGCCTTACATAAAAATGGCCGAGTGTCTTGTTATGCTAACCCTGCCCTGAGTGGTGCGCACAGGTAGGTTGGAATTTGCATGCTTTATAGTTTTTTTTTTTTTGTTTTTTTTTTTGAGCCATGCAGAAAAAACATTAGATGCATAAAAATGTGATTTTTGAAATAAAAACTAAGATACTTGTAATATTTGGGGGTGACATTAAACTGAACAGCCTCTGCCATCAAATACTACATAGACATAAGCATAAACTTATAAAAAGATGCTGCTGTAAAAATATCATGGTTTCTTTTTCAAAAAAAATATTCAGTTGTATGATAGGTGTGGCGCCACCAGACAAAAGAAATTTTTTTAAAAGTCTGGTGATTTGGCTCAATTTTAGTTTGAATTTAAAAGCCAAATGGGTTTCCAGAGACAATTGCAAAGAACGTAAATAAGCTGTAAAGGAATTATCAAAAATGTTTAATCCTTAAGAAGCGGACTTTTAACTGTATTACATGAGAGATGACAATTAAAAGTTACATTCTTTCAAAAAATCATATTTTTGCCATATACAATGGTAAATCCACTATTTGTCTGTGCATGGAGCAGGGGGCGGGGTATTATCATTTTTAAAGGGAAAAATGCTAAGTTTCCACGGCCCTCTTAGCAGACATGGAGCTCCATTAAATGAAGCCGAGCCCCTAGAATGGCTCGTTGCAGAAATACTGTTGTGCCTCTCTAAAGTACCATATCCTGGCATCTTTCAAAATCATTTCATGAATTCTTTCCTTTGAGCTTAATCCCTCAAAAAAATATTTTAGTTTCAAATTAACACTGGGCCAGAACCTGTTTCCTTGGTAACTGACTCATATTTTAAAATGTAGTAATAGATAATGCACAAGAGTATCTTAGTGCCAAGTGAAGAGTTTCACAGAACCTGAACTGGCTTTAGACATTTTTTTTTTTTTAATGCGGTCTTCAAACCCTTGCGTCAGCTGCACTTCTGGATCCACGAAGGCTTGCTCAGTGGCAGCACTTCTCTTGCCCTTTGTGCTCAGTTCGACCTGAATTAAGGTTTCTCTCCAGTCAGCTCTAGAATTGCCGGTCAAGGCTTGTGGAGAGAGCTGTACCTGCAGGCTCAGGAGTTCACTGGCGCCTCTGGAACAAAAACTGGTTCAGAAATCCTACCACCCAGCCTCTGCTTCTAGCATCCTCAGCCCTCCATGGTAACCAACCTCCCAGCTCAGGGTGGAGCTAGCCCTAAACCCAAGCCTGCCTTCCTTATGACAAGCGCAGGCTGAGCCCTCACGGGAGAGCCTCTGCAGCTGTTGCTAGTACCTAAAACCTCCGGGAGATGCTCCCAGGTGAAGAAGTCTGGGATTCAGAGCTGTGTGTGTGCAAATGGTTGCTGTTTCCAGCAGACTGTTTCATTTCCTACTGTACGATCTGCACAGGCAAATCTCTTATGAGTTCAAGTGTGGTTGTTGCTTACTGTTACTAGGTTGTTTTGAGGACAAATTATTGTTTTCGGACTCATTCTGGGGCTCAGTTATATTAGAGCATGACTCATCAGGTGATCCCGGTCTCTGAGATTGTCATGGAGTAGCTTTCTTCCTGCAATACCTTTTTTTTTTTTTTTTTTTTTTAATCTGCTTGGGAGCCATTTTGCTTCTTGCCTGTGTCTTGAAACGACTAAGTACATTTTGTATATAGTATCCATCAGGGTGCAGACCAAAGGGAGATGTCAGAAGCCTGATTCAGTAAAGGGCATTTATTTTTAAGACCAGCAGCATTAACAATTGCAGTAAAGCTCGGACTAATTGTCACTCGCTCTCGGACAAATAATAGTGAGCTCAGCATTTGTAGTTAGAACACTTGCTGTCCAGAAAGATCCTGTCGGAATGCCTTCCATCCTGATAGGCCAGTGCGAATTAATCACGTTAAATGAATTAAAAATCTTAATTACAAGATTAGATGGGTGAGATGCAGTTGTCGCTGTCCTAGCGGTGGATGCTTGGTGGAGTCCCACTTTCATAGCATGTCGATCCTTTTGTTCTCACCTTAAGCATGGCTGCGTCACTGTGGAGGTTTTCATATCTAATGATTTCTCTAAGTGACATTATTCATTTGTGTTGCTCTTAGTCATGCCTAAGAGAATTTTAAATATAATTCACAGAGCCAGAAAACCAAACAAGACTGTTGGGAAATACACTGCACCATTATCACTCTAATAAATAGACTAGTGGATGGAAGAATAATTATTATTTATTACTTCGCCTTAGTGCAATGTTTGCAAGGCACAAAGCTTTTCTAAACTTGCCCATTTACATTTATTATTGGATTTCCTCGACTAGCCGAAACTAGGGCAAGTGGCACTTACTTCTTCTCCATGTTTAACTGACTAGGTAGGCTCAACCCATTTACACTTTTTAGCTGAGGTGTCTGCGCTGGGCAGGCCAGAGCAGGTGTGACAGGAAGCATGTGCAAACAACTGCTTTGTTCTCAGCAAAACGAAATGGGCAAAAGTGTGGTTTTTCTGCCCAAATGATTTATAGTTTAAAATTCTCAACTCTTGTTTTTCTTTGGGGAATAGAGATATGTTTCACAAGCTTTAAATTCGGTGGCAATACAAGGCTTCATTTCCTCCTTCTACGTTAAGGTGACTCTTTCCTGAGAGTCCCCTGTAGCTAGGATGGTGGCCAGGCTATGGCTTAGACTTAGAGCGTCTTTATTGCTCTATGTGTGAGGGGGGTGGGGAGTGGGGGAGAAACATCTAGAAAATAACCTAGCACCTTCCTCTTGATTACTAAATCATGCTAAGTAAGTCTTTGAGTTTCTGGTCCCACATCGGTTGTTCTAACAGCTAAGTTTCCAAGGTTCACTAAACAGCATATTTGCTGAGCATCTACTGTCTACCAAGCATATTCCAGAAGCTAGAAATACAATAACCAACAGGACAGACCAGAGCTTGCTTTCACGGTCCTGCTTTAATATGGCCGGGTAGACCGTGGGGAAGCGGCAAAAACAAACATGCCTGCAAATAACTAGCAAGCACAAGAACAAGAAGGAAAAAGAGCTGCGTGCAGTGGCACATGCCTGTAGCTCCGGGACTGGGGAGGCAGTTGGTGAGTCCTGGGCTAGCCTGAGCAAGTGACGCTGTCTCAAAACCACTTAACGAAGAAAAACTGAAGCAGGGGGATGGGTGTAGAGAGAACCACTTTGGAATGCGGCTGTGGAGCTGGGATGAAAGACCCACTCGGACAAGGATCTGATGGAGCTGTAGCGGAGTGCCCAAGCACGCACTTTGTGGGCTCTTCAGCCTCTTGAAGCCAGGCTCCACAGTGTCACGGTTGCTCCCTCTCGATGTGAAAAGGCAGCCCAGTCTCCCCCCGCCCCCGCACCCCCGTGGCTGGTTTTTAACCTGACAAGACACCAGATGCAGGTGCCTTTGACCCCGGAAGTGGCCCGAATCTACCTGGGAAGGTGGAGTAGAGCTCTTGGCATTGCATCCCCAGGAGTGATGCAATCCTGGCAGAGACCCAACATCAACTCAGTAAAGGCCTCTTGGAGAAAGGAATGTTCTGGGAAGTATCTTGTTTTGCTTTTTCCTAAGGACTCCGGGATTTACGCTCATGGCAAAACATTGAGACTTCCATTTCACTACCCCACACACCAAAGGCAGAATGGTGGAGAGGTCTACATTTCAATTGGCTAATAAACAATCTTTGTCTTGAAATGCCTAAAACCCTGGGGCTCTGCCTTGGCTTTCCTGATGCATTTTCTCTGTTATACTAATGGGGCTAAGAAAGGTCTTAAGAAGCCAACCCTCTCCTCTTCCTGCCAGGATAGTCGGGTGATGAGGGTCAGAGATTGGGGTTGATCTGCTGTCCAAGCTAAATTCCGTAAGGTTCTTAAAAAGCCTTTCTAAAACTTATCCTTCACTTAGCAGCACACTTAGTACAACAGAGGCAGCCTGGCTGGGCCCTCATAGTTAAATCTCCTACTGCAGGACAAGTTTGCGCTCTGGTCCTTTGTTGTAGAGAATTGCCTGTAGTGGACGGAAGGAAGCGATGTTTCAGCAACGTGGTTCGCATCTTGGTGTGTTTGTTGAGCATTTACCAGGTAGCTGACAGCGATTTTAACCAGGCAGAATGGAACCGGACAGGGCCCCCACGGGACTCTGTTGCGGTTCCCACAGAAGGCCGGAGCAATTATGTATCGTTCCTGGTACAGAAAGGAATCTTTGTTACTGTTCCCTAAAATCCACCTTTCTGTTTATAGGCAGCTCAGCCAATATCAAGGACAGGTCTTTGCTTGGACTCTTCTGTCTTTTCTCCCTCACCACCTTGCTAAGATGAGGTTGGCTCCTAATAAGCCACCGTATGCCTGGCTACCCTTCTCCAAGCTGGTCAGCTTACCTTGCCAAGTGACCTCAATAACGGCTGCCACTTTAGAATTCACGAGCAGATGTTAGGTTAGCAGAAGCCCTTGAATGCAAAAATTTGAATTTGCGATGCAGGCAAGATGCTCTTTGCTTTCTCACCTTGCCTGTTTGACAGCAGGGGGCTGGGAAGGTCTGCCTCCTGACAGGTCTGCAGAAAAGCTTTCTGGGTAGGAGGTAAGTTGAACCTAGTTCCTAAATCACTCTTTGTTAGGTGATCCCAGCCCAGCAGTCACCGATGTGGCCTAAAACGTCTCAGTGACCATAAAATTGTTCTTTGGTCTTGCAGCTGATTCTGCATTTTTTTTTTTTTTTTTTTTTCATTTAATGGCATCTTTGCTGCTGCGGCGGCTTTTTCTGCTAAGGGTTGGAGACTGGTATTTGTCCGCTCTCACTATGTTAGGCGGCAGAGGGAGTTTGTTATTTAGAACTGCTTTGTTTTTAAAAATGCCAGTATAAATACTTTCCTGTGTTCACGAATGCATGGAGGTTTTTGTTGTGTGCTTTACAAAATAAAACATCTTTACCCTGCTCATTGCTACCAAATGGATATTCTGAAATTCTTTCTGCATCCTAAAATCCCTTACCAGGTCTGAGGCCTTGCTCTAATTAAGGCCTCACTGAGCTTGCTACCGGAGTGCCTGCCTGAGGGCCTTACAAACCAGTGAGAGGAGAAAACAAAAGCCACCAGCTGAGAATGTGGTTAAATCCCAGAAGGGCAGTGCCCTTGTAATCCCCACCCCATCCCACCTTCTTTTTTTCTTTATTTCTAGAACTGAGAAAGGGGGAAAGGAGGATTTTTCTAGTAGGGACAGGGAGAGGAATTACCCTATGGATTCTTAAAAGTGTGCAGGGTACTGGGAAACCCAGGTGGCGGGAACAGGCTGTCATCTGGGAAGTGAAAAGGGGTAGTGGAAGACTGAGAAGGCAGTACCTAGGCAGGTGGGGGTGCAGACTAGAAAGTGGGGACAAAGGGAGCAGCCATCAGGCAGTGGGGACAGGCAGGAGAGGATGCTTGCCTTTGAAGCCAGGGGTACAAGGTACAAGGGAGAGAGTGTGGAGAGGGCTAGAGAGAAAGGAGTCTTGGAGGGCCTTCGGGTGCAGGCCGCAGGCCAGCGGTGTGGAGACAGAGCGCTCTGCCGTTCTGTTTGGCTTTGGACATCTCATTGGCCTTGTTACTTAAATCGTTCCACGTTGCCTATTGGGCAGCACGCCCTGATTGATCCCCTTAAGTGTGATAAACCCTGGGGCCTTGCGAAGTCTCCAGTTCCATCCTAAGGCTCAGTTCTTGGCGCTAAGAATGCTGGAGAGGACCCCCTATCGTTCTATTTGAACCCCACCAAAGCTCACCCAAAATGAGAGGGCATCTAGTAGGTGCCGTGCCCAAGTGCTGTCAGACTGCTACAGGCCACAGACTGGAGCTCTCCCTGAAAGGTGTGGGAGAAGGAAAGACAGGCAAAGGGACCCGTGACTCAACGACAGCGCAGACTTTATTTGGGGACAGACCTGGATGGATGTGTGTAGTGTAAGGAGTCAGAGCCTGCTTTCCACTCACAGGCTGGGGGAGCCCTAGGGCAGAAATGGGGAAGGGGGTGGGAAATGGCCCTTATTTTTGGCCTGAGGTTGGCCAGTGCTAGGGTAGCTAGAAAAATAAGGCGAGCAATGGGTTAAAAATGTCTGCGAGCAATCAACTCTCCTGCGGTGGTCAGCTGGTCAGCGTTTACTGCGGGTTGGTAGGACAAGGAGGGTAAGAATCCAGAGAAACGCATCAGGTGTGGTGGGCAGAGGCAGGCGGATCGCTGTGAGTTCGAGGCCAGCCTGGTCTACAAAGTGAGTCCAGGACAGCCAAGGCTACACAGACAGACCCCCGTCTCAAAAAAAAAAAAAAAAAAAAAAAAAAGAATCCAGAGAAACAAGTTACTTTAGTTCTGAGAACTGTCATTATGTAAGCAAAATTAGGGCTTCACAAAATGGTGCGACCCTGGCGAACACCACCCCGCTGTAAGCTGCAGGCCCAAGGAATTGTCTTTCTCAAATTCATGCTTCTCTGCCTGTGGCTTCCCTCAAAGCCTGCCTCCTCCTCCTCCCTCCTTCCTTCTCTTCCTTTCCCCCTCCTTCTCTCTTTTCTTCCCCCTCCTCTCCCTCAGCGGCCCCGCCCCCCGCATCCCCCCCCCCCGCCCCCCTCTCCGCTTCCGCCCTTCCTTCTTCTTTCCCAGCCTGTGTGGTCCGTGCTCCCTGCCCATCCCCAGAGGATACTCTGACTGTCCGGCTCTCTCAGGCTGCAGAACAACCAGGACAGGCTGGCATGGCAGCACTTGGGACGCAGGCTCCCTTATGTTTCCTGCCTGCCTCTTACAGCAATTCAAACCAGACCTGACTTGCCCCCAGGCGCAGTTCTTTTTCTCTCACTGAGGGAACTGGCCACAGAAGTTGTGCCTTCTGGAGGTTGCCTGGGGAGTCCACTGCAGACTCGGGCTTGCCTCTGGGTTTAGTGTTCCTTCCACCAAACCAGTTGTTTTCGGTTAACAGGGAAGCTTAGCTCTTCCCCCCTCCCCCCACCTATAAAATGTCACATAGAAAGTAGCTGGGGCTTTTTTTTTTTTTTTTCTTTCAATGCCAACTAAATTTTTTTTTTAACTAGGAATATGAGGTAGAGTGTTTGCCTAGCACACACACATAAAGCCTTTGGTTGAGGCCCCAGCAATGCCAAAATAAAGAAATAAACAAAACTTCAACAAATTGAGCTTAAAGATGGAGTTGACTTTCACTAAAGATTGTGAACCAGGCAACACATGACCTATAAAAAGCACGGGATGCCATAGGTAGGCCTGGCAGAAGAGCCAAGTTTTCTGAGGAAGTGTGAGTAGAACCCAGAGGTTTACCTTGGACTCCTCCAGGTTTTGGCCCTTATGCTGGTTAAAGCAGGGCGTCTTCCTTATCGGACCACCGGAGCTGGCCTACTTCTGGGTGATCTACTGATTTCTCAGAAGGTCAAACGCCAACCTAATTCAAGTTTAGTAATTTGGGGCTTGAGTGTGAGCGACTCCACTTTGGTTCACTCTGCATCAGAGGCACCCCCAGACATTTGCCTTAAGCTGGACATGGTGCTATACACCTTAATCCTGGCACTCTCGAGACACACAGAGCTCTGAAAGCTCAAGGCTGGTCTAGTCTACATAGTGAGTTCCAGGCCAGCAGGGTTACAGTGAGACCCTGTCTCAAAACCAAAAACAAAAACAAAAAAACAAAAACGGTGAATTGAGGCAAAGCTGAGGCTATCATACAGGTAATTATGTAGCAAAGAAGAAAGCAAAATTCCACAGACTTTGTACTGATAAAACAAAATATAATAAAATGCAATATTAGCCACAATAACTATAATTGATATGACTGTGATTGTGTCTCTACTGTTAGGATTCTGCCTACCTGTGATGTCTGTCATTGCCTACCTGCCGTGGGGCGTGGCCCTGCCCAGGGCTATATAAAAGGACAAACCCTCCTCGTGGCTCTCCCTCTTACTCCTACCCTCTCTCTCACCTCTCTTCCTCTCTCTTCCTCTGTCTGTCTCTGTCTCTATCCCCCCTGACATTTGAATTTCATATGATTTCTTGTCATATAATAGTCTTCTTTTGACACTCCCTCCAATCACTTAAAAATGTAAAGCTTGGGCTAGAGAGATGGCTGAGTTGGTTAAGAGAAAATGATGCTTTTGCAGAGGACCCAAATTGGATTCTCAGAAACCCATCTTGCTCACAACTGTCTGTAACTATAGCTCCAGGGTATCCAATGCTTCTGGCCTCTTCAGGTACCTATACAATGCGCATATACCCCAACAGAGACATATATTAGGAATACAAATAAATTTAGAAATATTTTCAGCTTAAAAAACATAAAGCTATTCCTAGGCCATACAAAAATAGGTCATAGGTCATAGTTTAGATTCATGTTTGAAGACAGAGCCTTCTTTCCTTCCTTCCTCCTTTTATTGAAATAGGGTCTCCCTTTGTAGCCCAGGCTGTATTTAAACTCATGGACCTCCTGCCTTGGTGTCCAGAGTATTGATTGGTATTACAGGCATAGATGATGATTCTATTTTGTAAATTGTAATCTGTTCTAGGGATCAATTGGCCAGATTAAGTCAACATGTTTTGTTTAATTTCTAATACTATTTTTTAAGAACTCTGTGTGTGTGTGTGTGTGTGTGTGTGTGTGTGTGTGTATAGGGGGTGTAGATCAGAGGATAACTTGTGGGGATCTGGGGATCGAACTCAGATCATCAGACTTGGCAGTATGCACCTTTACCCACAGAGCCATCCTACTAGTCCCAATTTCTAGAAATTTCTTTCTATTTAATTTTATTATTTTTTTCTTAGAAAACTCAGATATACACACTATGAAATAGCTAGAATATTAATGTATCACACCTACCACTTTCATCTTTTATCTGCACACAGTAAACATTTTAATACACGTTGCATATTTTCCTATCTGATATCACAGCACAATCACTTGAAAATCTTCCACAAACATAACCTTTTAAAATTTTACTTTGAAAATCTTGAACATACGTAAAAACAAAAAGGCTTAACAAATATCCCCTTTCCTTCATGCCAATTCCTTCGTTGTTTCAAATGAAACCCCACACCTCGTATCTTTTTGTTGTTGTTTTTTTTTTTCTGGGCAGGGTCTCACCACTATGTAGCTCAGGCTGGCCTGGAGGTCACAGAGGTCTGCCTCAAACTTTCTTTTAAATCTCTGACTCTTGAGTATGGGTCTCGAAAAGAGACAATTCTAAGAGAAAAAAATTTGTCTTGGGAAAGAAATGCTGAATTATGTGGGGCTAGAAGGGGGTAATCTCTGCAACCTTCAAAGGTTAAGAAGAGAAGCAGAAAAAAAAAAAAAAAAGGCCTGTCATATCACTGTCCTTGTCATTCTTCTGTAAATTTGCAATAGTTCTTTGAAAACAAAGAAGGTTTTAAACTGTAGACTATTGAAAGTATATATATCGCTGTGGGGCCATACCATAGTGCCAAGTGCCATTACCTCTCATAGGCAACATATGAATTTGTCCAATTAGGTCATTAAACAGTCAAGCACACTTCCAAGTGTCACACAGTTCATCTCACACACACGCTGAATTTTATTACTCCACTTACTTCCCCCTTTCTCTTTGATCCTTGCTATGGCTATTTAAAAAAAAAAAAAAAGTGTTGGAAGAAATGCTCCCACCACAGAGTTTCCCCCAGTCAGAGACTGGCTGGCCCAGCGTCCTGTAAATTGGTAGTTTAAGGCTAGAGGCTAGGTCAGGGTCAGACTCTTTCCTTTTTTTTTTTTTTTTTAAGGGGAGACAACATCTCATAGGTCTTTTGTGAAAAGCCTGATTTGGGGTTTGGTTGAGCTATCCCAATTCCCACCAACAATTAGCCTGGGTCTGCACAGCACTCAGCTCTCAATTCCCCCTCTGGGTAGAACGGGAACATCCCCCTTCCCCCCAACATCCCCCACTCCCCCCCCCCCTACAGGCCAGGGTCACAGCACTTAGGATGTGCATTTTCACACATTTCTCTACCCAGTACCCAAAGGGATCTGAAAGTTGACACCAGAAGCCCTTCAGGAACGTGGTGTAGGTGACAGAAAACGACAGGGACCGGCAGGGACGATCTGAAGTGCTTGAAGGGAAAGAGAAAAGCAGAAGAGGAAAGACCCGAGACAGAACTGAGGAGGGGCGATGTTTGTCCGAGCAGTGGGAGGGCTGACTTGTGAAGGATGCCTTGCACATGCTTAAAGAGGCAACATTTTAGTCTTTTTTTTTTTTTTTTTTTTTTTTTACACATTTTAGTCTTTTTAGCGGCTATCTTGAAGCCCTATAAAGAAAAGGGACTGCTCCATGTCCTTAATCAGAAAGCACGTGCAGCATAACAGAAATCATGTGAGACAGAAAACAAAGATAGCTTCCTGGACAAGGCAGAGGAGCTGTCCTGTCCTGCAAAGCAGAGCAGTTGGAAGTTTTTATTATTATTATTATTATTATTATTATTATTATTATTATTATTATTATTATTATTATTATTTGTTGTTGTTGTTGTTGTTTGTTTTGTTTTTCGAGACAGGATTTCTCTGTGTAGCGTTGGCTGTCCTAGACTCCCTTTGTAGACCAGGCTGGCCTCGAACTCACAGAGATCCGCCTACCTCTGCCTCCCAAGTGCTGGGATTAAATGTGTGCGCCACCTCACCCAGCAGTTGGAAGATTAAGAACTTAAAGTTTAAAAACTTAAAGAAGTCTTAGATTGGATTTTTCCTTTTAAAATGTATTGAAGTGGAAATTGTTACCAAAAAAACCACCACATGTAGTTATTTTAGAAAGGAAAATTGTAAAGAAAACCTTTTCAGAAAAGAGCATACTTATGATAAAGTGGGATGTTTCTGGAAATTTCCAGATAGTTCCCCATACTCAGAAGGATGATGGGGAGAGAGCCTAGTTATGAGGAAGGATGGAAAGTTTTGAGGGACTAAGTGATTACATAAATTTCAGGCCATTCCTGTGATAGTTTAGTTATTAATAACAATTTGAGGAAATCTGTTTGCTTCTGGAGAAACATTTGGCTCCAATAAGAAAGAAATGCAACTCTTGGTGAATGCCCTGGCAGAGGTGAGGGGCCATTCACATGCTAAAACTCTCAAAAAAGCCAGAGCCACATTTCACTAGTAACAAACTGTTGACAGGGTGTTCCCTAGAGTCAGACCTGGGTCTAAGTCCCACGTGACCCTAGCAGATCACCCGTGGAAAATCACTACAAACAACAACACAAGTCCTAACTCTGAGTAGTTAACCTTCAATGCCAACACTTGCACCTGCCTGAAATTAGAGAACACTTAGAATGCCAGGTGCAATTGTAAATGGTTCACACATATATTTAATTCAATTTAAAAAAAAAAAAAAACACCTAGGATGCAGGCATTGCGTGTTAAGATACCAAAGCTGAAGGTCAGAGAAGTGGCCCTTACATAGCAACAAACATGTGGAGGTCAGCACAGGCAGGCTGAGCCCAAAAGGCCAAACACCCTTGCTGACACCTCCCACCTGCCAGTCACAGGGAATCAACAAACAAGCCCACTTTCCGCCTCTTCCCAACCTATGTCCGCGGTTCCCCTGAAGTTTTAAAATCATTTTCAGAGTTTCCAAAAGGCTCAATGGAAACATACAAACATGCAATTAGACCATGAGTTTCTTTGGTTTTGTTTTTAAGGTTGGAATATACCATTACCAAACAAGTTAGCTCAGGTTTTGTGGATGCTCTCATTGGCAGTTATGTAGACAAAAACATTTCAGGTTTTTTTTTTTTTTTTACGGGGAACATGAATCATCACTTAATAAATGCAGTTCAGTGGAGTTGATCTGTGAGCACTGGCCTATGGGGCGAGAGAGAGAATGAAAGGGTGCTTGGCATCCAGAAGGCTGGGACCTGCGCCTTACATGTGTATGCTAGTTGCTCAATCGTTAGCCTTCACAGCTCGGCGTTTTTAAACGACACAGTTCTTTCCCGCATCATTTAAGGTGCTTTGCTTTGCTTATACTATTAAAATCTACTCAGCTCCCCCCAAATGATTACATTCCTAACGTTTAATTAGGACTTGGGGCACATAACGGGAAGCACTGTATTCCAGGAAAGTACCCTTTTTCAAAACCTTAAGGTGTCGCCTGGGAATAAGTTGTTGGGTTTTTGTTTTTGTTTTTGTTTTTTTCCCAAAGAAAACTGTAAAGGAAGACTCAGTGCTGAATGATTCAAAACAAAACAAACACCTGCACCTATGTGTGCGTGAGGCAGCAAGCGCCACACTATGAGTTTGTGGACGAAGGATGCCAGCGGGCAGTCAGTGGGCATTATTTGAGGAAGCGGGTGGGCTCTCTTGCAGGAGACAGTACTTATACCATGGTGGGAAATAATCTGCCAGCCACGAGGAAGCACAAGTGACACCCAGTTCCCGAGCATTTGGTGCCCTTAAAGCCCTCACAGGACTCGGGTGCGCGAGGCCTGCGCCCGGTGTCCAGGGCCTGCTCAGTGGCCGCGCAGCAGCCCCCCTGTGCGAGCCCGGCTCTGCAGCGGTGGCGCCGGGCGTTGGAGCCTCACGGCCCCGCAGCGTCCCCGAGGCCTGCGCGTCCGCGCTCGAGGTCGAGCCGCCCTCGGGCCTGCACCGGGGGTGGAACGGGAGTCCGGGCCCAGCCACCGGCGTCCATTTTCTGGGCGGCGCTGCGGCCGGACTCGCGGGTCCGGAAGCGCCATGGACCCCGCGGGAAGCGCGCGGGTGGCGGAGCAGAGCCCCGTAAGTGTCCCCCCCGGGCCCGCGCGTCTCCGGGAGGGAGGCGGGAGCCGGTGGGCTGCAGCCGCGGACGCGGAGCGGACGGAGCAGCCAGCGTTCGCAGGTGCCCGTGTCCCACCCCACCAGGCTCTGTTGCACCGGGGTGGGGGAGTGGGGAGGGTGGGAGGGGTAGCGGGAGGTGGCGACTGACGCGCACCTGGGGCTCGGGACCCGCTCGGGGACTGTCGCACCTCCCCTCCCCTGAAGCGCGAACCCGAGCCGCGCGCGTCCTGGCCCTACCGGATCACGATGAGATCCTGGTGCGACACCAAGCCCCTGCAAGTGAACCGGACGTGCAAAGGCAGGGCCCTGCCCCCAGGGGGTTGCAGTCTTGTCCTCTTACTCCTCTCTTGCAGCCGTCGGTCTGTTGCGACAACTCGACAGTCCGCCTTTAGACACTTCTTTGCAGGTTAGCCTGAGATTTTATTTTTTATTTTTTAATCTATCTTCCACTTTATAACTCCTGCTTTGCGGTGGGTAAGTGCCTGATTCCATTCTGGGCTTAGGGCCTGATGGAAAACTCTTTTTAATGATCTATTCTAAATGATACAGGTTAACGTGCCGAATACATATTTGAAAGGTTAAAGACGATTCTCCTAATTGGGAGTGCTCGCTCAGGTTCTTGTAGCTGGAAAGAGTGGGAGTTTCGTTGTGGTTTCAGAGAAACTTATAGCGACTTAATATAGCTAAGATCAAAGAGCAGAGTTTGTGTTTTGTGACAGGATATCGCTAAGGAGGCTAGAACATTCAGCATGCATGCAGCCCAGGCTGGTTTTGAACTTGCCACGGTAGATTGACTGCTAGGCTTATAGGCCTCTACCAGTGGTTTTCCCAAGACCGAGCACGGATTTGTAGAATCCCTTGGGTGGGTCATTGCTGAAGTTAAAAAAAAAAAAAAAAAAAAAAAAAAAAGTGCTTTAAGACCACAATTTAATGTTTTGTGGAGCAGGATTTGCCCTTACATTAGTCTGGGTTTGTGCTCAAGGTAACCCGGGTTTGAGTTCCAGCGTTCACTTAGCTGTGTGAGTTTAGCAACAGGTTCAGGGCAGTATTGCAGCTGTAAAATGGGGGAATGTTCCCTACAGCTGAGGGGCGTTACAGAGAGATTACCTATCCACTGGAGCCCTTGGTGCAGTTGATCCTACGGTAGGCGGTAGGTGCTCTGCATAGACTAACTGCAGTGACCTTTGTGGCTGAGATGCTGAATCCTAGAATCTCGTCCTGAAACCCGGCACTTTTTTTTTTTTTCCTTAGATCCTGATGTGGAGGAGATGGGGGACCCAGAACCAAGGATCCCGAAGTGATTTCCGCCAAAGCACAGAAATTGACTCCGTGAAGGCTGGCGTGTTCTAACTGAGGTAACTAAAATGTGTGGCTTTCCTTTGTCTACATGAAATAAGAAATGGTGGTTTCTGAAAAGACTCCGGACAGGGTCTGAATCATGATCCCCACCCGCCAGGTTTGTGTACTGCAAAATTTCCATGACTTTCAATTCAGGACACATGCTGCGCCAGGTGTCCGTGGTGAGGGAGCACTAGGAAATGGGGCTTCATGACAACCGGAGTCTCGCGATCCTTCTGCCAGTGGTAGCTGTGACGGGAACTTCTGTACACATCTCGCTAGATCTGTGGCTTCCTCAAGTCATAAGGATCCCACACCATGACGGAAGCCCAGGGAGTTTAACTGAGTTTTTTTGTTGTTGTTGTTGTTGTTGCTGCCCACAGTGGGTTGAGGTCAAGGCGGGACTGTATTTCCCAGACTTGCATCCACCTTCTCCACTTGCTGTAGGATGAGCCCTCTGCTAGCTGCAAAGGGTACAAGCGTGAGGGGATATTTGCGGTTCTCACATAGATGTATGGAAAGCCCAGCGCACTAAGCTCTACCTTGGAGGGCGGGTATGAAGTCCTAGGCGGTGACTGAAAACAAAACAAAAACAAAACAAAACCTACCACTTGTCAAACAGTTGTGTGTGTTTATGTGCCAGGCAGGGTGTTAATAATTTACTCCTCAAGAGTCGAAGAAGAAGAGATTCACAGGACTGAAATGTGCAAATGGTGGCAGGTCATGGAAGGCTTTGCAGCTGGCTCATCCTTTACATAGTGCATTCTGTATTCACAGTGCTTTGCTGGGGCCTCGAAGCTCACAGTTAAATGACTGTCCTAGGGAAGCCTGAAGTCTAAATTCTACCTGAAGTAGGCGGAATTGGTGGGCAAGGCCCCTGGGTCATGGCTCTCTCTCTCTCTCTCTCTCATTGCTGCTGAGGCAGCCGCGCAATGCCATCTGTCACAGGGAGAGACCACAGTGATGGGCTTCAAAGGTCTCGCTTTCCGATTAGAATTTTCATTCTTGTCCACTTTTAACATCTATTAAGCTTGTGCTTTCAATTTATATGCAACCATAAGGCCTCTGGATTCATTCGTTTGTTTTTCTTGTACTTCTCGGAGATTCTCGGGTATTCAAAGCAATTATTGTGCTTTTATAATTATATTAGTTATGTCCAGTCTTTTAGCAAGGAATTGTTTGTCCAGCTGTTGGTGATTTTCTGTCGGCAATCAACTTTGAGAATGTCGGAGGTGGACCTGTCATTTTCATTTTCAAAATCTTGAAATCTAAATTTTTCATTTTTCCATTCTTGTCACTTGTAGTGGAGACCTTTTTATTTATTTGTTTATTTAGGTTGGGGAGAGGAAGCAGTTTGACAAGAGAAGTTTTTGATTCAAAGCAGTCTCTTAGATTTGTAGACTAGAGGACTTAGCGTGTTCTAAAATAAAGTGAGTGAAGAAACACAAACACTTTTGTTTGATTTATGGGCTAGAAAGCCAAAAGGCAACCCCAGGAACTGCATTAAACACTAGAAATCAGATCGCAGGACCTGACTGACCGCCACTTGTTACAACCTAAGTCTCATATAAAAACAAATAAGACCAGGTATGTGCACACAGTTCGTGAAGTATATGAAGCTCTATAAATGTTATGCAGCAAATATTTGTCAAGTAGCTGCCATGACTCTCTAGCTATGTGTGTGATCCTGCCAAAGGAGCTAGAAAATTCAACAGAAAAACAACTGACACATCCCTCTCAGACTGTCAATGGAAGTGGAAAAGACCAACAAGAAATAAACCTCTCTCTCTCTCTCTCTCTCTCTCTCTCTCTCTCTCTCTCTCTCTCTCTCTGTGTGTGTGTGTGTGTGTGTGTGTGTGTGTGTGTGTGTGTGTGTGCCTGCCTGTCTGTCTGTCTGTGTCTCCAGGCAGTAAAAAGAAATCATTCTGATAACTCAAGGAGGCATCTGAAATAGGGATAGAGGGTGACTGAGAAATCATGGGGCATATTTGGTGAAAAGCATCGCGTCCAGTTGAGTTAGAACTGGCCTATACGGAGGAGGGGGGGGGGCGGGGACACTAGAGCTGGAGAATATTTGTTGCTGAACAATAATAGTCTTGAATGCCAACTAGGAAATTGGAATGTGTTAATCAATGGTGTCATTAAGGCTCTTTGAACAGGGAAATGTCATGACCGTGCCTTAGGAGCCTGCTCTTGTGCACAGCTTAGAGGAGGCTGGGAGAGGAGGCTGCTGCTGTAGTCCACCAAGAAAAGAGGCGGGCCCAGAGTAGATGGCATCCACTCAGGGTAGCAAGTGGGCAAATGAGAAGAAGTGGCAGTCATCTGTCTCACTGGAGAAGGAGCAGTTGATGTTGGCACAGCTTTCCCAGAGCTATGGTGCCATGGGGACCCTGGGAAGGAGGCGATGAGCTGTATCCTAGGGGCATGGAATGTAAAGCACAGAAGTCGCCACCTTTCACACAAACAGGGCTCTGGGCCCCATAGGAAGGGGAAGGTCAGTTTAGGAGCTATTTATTGGGATACAGGAAAAGATAAAGGGGTTTCCCATAAGCACATAGGAGTAATGTGATTGAGTATTAAGCCTTTTAAGAAACAAAATGACCTGGGGAGACAAAGAAGCCTATCAAGAAAGCAAAGAACCTCAGAGGAGCACATTTCCAGAAGCCTCTCGAACAAGGCTTTCATTGGGCCCTGGAGTAGGAGGGATAGGGCCAAGATCATGAGACTGACAAGGGCATTGCGTGTTTGTGGGCTTTCTCCTTTGCAAGGTAGTTCCATATGCACGATGAATATTATGCGGTTTCATTTCCATACGTTTATAGCTTGCACAAATAAAGAATAGGTCTTGCATAAATCACTGGCCCTAGTATGTTCCCAAACATACTTCTCGTTACTAAAATTCAGGCTGCTAAATGTGGTTTTGGGAGTGGTAAAACTCTTTATCAATTACCAGCAGACAAATCAGAGAAATCTCTCCTAAAAGAATGAGTCTAAAAAGAATAGAGGTTTCTAAAAAGTACCTTAATTCGGTTTGCCTTTTGCTGTGTATCTGCTAAATACTGTGTCTACTTTTCTGAGCGTATGAGCTTAATACAATGGAATGAGAATGCTGGAGTCAGATAAACCCAGTCTCCCCAACCAGCTAGGCCATGTTCCAGGCTTGTGACGTTAGCAGAGTCCCTGTAAGCCTGAGTTTTTCCATCCTAAGCTCAGATTGGTCTATTTTGAAGCTTTGAGTGACAATTTGATCTCTAAATACATCGAGCCAGGCGTAGCTGTAAACAGCCATTCCCTTCCTCTCTCGACCTTGCGCACGTATGTAAATTTATGCTAAGGTGAATCTGCACAGGGAGCATATACCTTCTTCCTGCTTCATTTTGCTGTGTTCATTTCTCCCACTACACTGCCCTACGCTGTGTGTGTTGAAGTGACCAGGAGTTTAGCATGGATCGAGGCTTCACCATGGCCCCCGGGAAAGAGACGGCTCTAGTGGTTGAAATAAGCACTTGCTGTTCTTGCAGAGGAAGGACTTGAGTTTGGTCCCCCAGCACCTACATAGCAGTTCACAATGGACTGCGCCTCCATTTCCAAGGGACCCGGAGCCCTCTCTGGCCTCCATACGTACTGGCCTTGCGTGCATGACACATGCATCCATGCGGACAAAACACTCAAGCATAAAATAAAAAAACGAATCTTTAAGGGATATTGTTAAAAATAAATATCTGAATGAATAAATGACTCTGACCCAGATGCAGACTTCTGGGCCCCAAGAAGTCTGCTTGATTCAGTAGGTTTGGGGTGGAACCAGGGAATCTGTGTTTAAACGAGCATCGCTCCGGCTGCTGACGAGGGTTACCAGATGGCAATTCCTAGGAAGCAGAAGAAGGAATAAGCCTGACATTCGCCAAGCCCATTCAGATCCTGTTTCAGTTAGAGATGGCGTTTGTTCTCAGAAGCCTTTTACCTGTACCAGTCATGTTGATGGGTCATATTTGTAAGCACATAAAAATAGGCTCCAGGTAACCTTTAATAGCATCACCCCCCTCCATTTGTTGCTCTCTGTAGTGTGAACCACAGGAGCCTCCCCAAACTTAACATGTGTCTGTGTGACCCCCAGAAGCCTTTCAGCGGATCTCGATTAATTCCTGACTGTAAATGAGGGTTTCCTCTTTTACGAACATACTGCACATTCTGCTTAAAACATACGTCCTCTGGTCTTGTGGTCCCCGACGTGACTCAAATAGCCGTTTTCTCTACCGCCTCAGCACTGAGTCACACACCTTCTTGATGGAAGTGTCACCGTCACGTCACCCTCTCTGCGCTCTTGTTGAGTCACACCTTCCATGTGTGTTCCCCCTTCCCTTTGGCTTAACTGAGTTTCACCTTTGCCTTCCTGGCAAATGATGGAAAGGTCACTAGCATGAGTGACTGAAGACAGCCCTGAGTGGAGCTGTTCTTGGCCTGTCCTCATGGCCTGTGCTAACTGGGGTAAAGAAAACAACCCTGACCCTCAGGTTTTTCCCTATCAAGGTCTATTAATCATGGAGTGTCTTCCGGCCCCATTTGCTGTGAGTTGACTTTTTGCACAGATGTACTGTCAATCACCCGGAAGATGCATCCTTTTCTAAATAGAAATATATCTATGAGTGAATTCTTACTCTGCCTTGGTTTCTATTTAATTTCTCAGCATTTGTCTTTGTCTATTTGGTTTTGGTTTTGTTTTCACATTTTTCTAGGAAACCAATTAAAAGAAGTTTTTGTTTGGTTTGTTTTTTGCTTTTTTGTTTTTGACAGATTTGTGTGTTTTAAGACTTTTTTTTTTTTTTTTTTTTTTCTATTTAAGAGTTTCTGGCAAAATGCCTTGCATTTCTCTTCAAGAAATACTTGTCAACGTGTTTTTCTTCCTTTGTGAAGTTTAAATAGGAGTCTTCCTTTGCATCCTAGCACCCGTCTTGCATTGAAAATAACAAGTATTTCCCCACGAGGGCTCCCTTGCTGGGGAGATAGCAAAAGCTCGGGTGGTTAGTTGCCACGGTATTCAGCAAACAGATACTTTGGAAGCAAGATTTACATTACTTCTGGGAAGTAATGGCTAGAGTGAGAGTGTCCCCAGAAGGTGCCTTACTTATAGTGTGCAGGTCCCAACCCGGTAGCCATTTTCTGTGCTGAGTCTAGGGTGAAGCTCCGCCTATTGTATAGCTCGTGAGCCTGCTTTCTGAAACGAAAGCACAGGCAGAAACTGGAGTACTCAGTGGTGTGGCCTGTATCTAGGTTATTTTAAGATGAGTATTCTTAAAGCGCAGTGGCTGTAAATCGCATTCTTATGGGCTCTTGTCTGTAATGGGCTTGGGTTTGTGGGGGCAGTTTAACTTTTTAAAAGTAGATACATTCTCTCTCAAGCCTGTGAACAGGGGAGCTATTTAAGTACCCAAAAAGTGCCAGAAACACACGTTTTGAGTTTTGCTGTTGCTGAAAGACAGTCTTTCAGTGTAGCCCAAGCTGGCCTCTAACCCAAGATCTTCCTGCCTCGGTCTCCCCAGTGCTGGGATTAGAGGCTTTTGCCATCACACCCCCAATGCTTTATGTTTTGATAAAAGTAATTGCAGAGTAACATTGTCTATGACCACCCCCACTCCCACTCCTTGCCATTTTTCTCTATCGATTTCCTTGGTCTAGACTGTTACGCATCCACCTGTAGGCTGGCCAGAGTTTCTGTAGCCTTCCCCCAGTAGAAAAGCCATGTGTATCTCCTCTTCAAACCTCTTGGCGTGCTTGCTCAACAACTCTGCAGATCACCCAGGCTTCCCAAGCTCTAGGAGGAAGTGGCTTCTACAACCCCAGAAGGCCTCAGAGGTCTATGCCAGCATACCTGGCCTCCCTCCAGCGATCACAGAGAAGCTAACAGCGGCTTCGAACTAGGAAGGTGGAGGAAGAGTTATGAGAAACGTGGGGAATGGAAACGTGTGTTTAGGGAAAGGATGAACATCTGGGGTTCAGTACCAAACACGTAATTCCGTATGTGTGACTAGCACTCAATGGGGACCCATAGCAAATGCGAGGTTGTCAGGTGAAGGTGGAGAGATGAGAACAGAGCCAGGCAAAGTACCAGAGCTGCCTTCCAGGGATTCCCAAAGCACAGCCACCACCCACCCAGCCTGCTCTCCACACAAAGGGCTCAGCTCTGCTTCTCCATGGCATTTCTAGAGCAGAAACTGCCCTCCCAGCACTGGCTTCTTTTGTTCTATGGGGCAGTTTTGATTTTGTGTCTCAGTGGATGTGCTTTCTTGTGTTGTCCCGTTGTCTTGAAGCTCTGGCTGCCAGGCTCCGGTTCTCACTGTCTGTCATTTGTCCTTGTCATATTAGGAGGCCACAGTGACGCAGTGGGATGATGTCAACTCAGAGTCCTCTAGCGCAGTGCTGAGCTAAATAAAGGCCTGCGTGTTACTCAGCCATTACGGGTCCCCATTACAACACCCGCCGAAGGAGAATGTGGGCCTCTTTCTTTTAAAGGGAGGATGGGCACGTCTGACGGTTCGATCGGCTCACGATGCGGCACAGATCAAGGCAAAGGGTTTGCTACACTCTGCCTCCCAGGATTCATGTGTGAGAAAGCGTCCCATAGGAGCAAACAAACGGGGCGATGCTGAAAAACTAGAATACCACCCGGATGCGTCCCATGTGAATACCTCTTCATGGAGACCTTGGATACTGGCATGCCTTAATTTAAATATCAGCATAGCAAATCCCTGGGCAGATGATAATTAAACTTGCATTTCATAGATTACAGTCTAAAACTCAAGTACATGCAGGTTCAGGGAGGCAATATGAACGTTAGATGTGGGCTCATGTGTGAGCATAAGGAGCAGGTGGAATGCGGAATGTGGCAAGCCAGGGGGCGTTAGACCTTTTCATTGCTGTTTAAGATTTATTTTGCTTCTTGATTATATGAGTGTGTGGATATGTGCATGTGAATTCAGGCCCTCACTTATACCAGAGGAGTCAGATTCCTCCGAAGCTAAAGTTACAGGTGGTTGTGAGCCACCAGACCTGGGTGCTAGGAACCAAACCTGGGACCTCTGCAAGAACAATACCCATTCTTAGCTGTTGAGCCATTTCTCCAGCCCCAGGGCTTTTGAAGCATACTTGTGGGGACTTGGAGAGTGGCGTGCAGGCTGCTGTCAGTTGTGGATTATACTGTATACTGTGTGAGTCCACCCACCAGAATCGCCACAGTAGCAGCCTGTACAGCCTTTTCCTATCGACTATAGCACTGCACTTGAGGTTGCCCAAGACCAAACCCAAGGAAAGGTACTGACCACTGACCTTTTCTTCTCTACGTCACTGCATATAAATCACCCCACTCTGTATATAGTTTGCCCATTTCCTGTGAGCAAAATAACTTTTTGTAAGGTCTGCAAGCAGAAGCTAGGCGGTGGTAGTGCACACTTTTAATCCCAGGGAGGCAGAGGCAGGCGGATCGATGTGAGTTCGAGGCCAGCCTGCTCTACATAGTGAGTCCAGGACAGCCAAGGCTACACAGTGAAACCCTGTCTCAAAAAAAAAAAAAAAGACTGCAGCAGAAAGCAACACACATGGCTGTGCTATCGGGGAGGCATCAGGTATATGTGCAAACCTTTGTTAGGCTGCCTAGTACTGGGTGAAACAGGAGGAACCCATCAGAGGAAGTCCCTTCTTATCTGGGATGCCACTCCCAAGGCAGCAGGATGGAGCCAAGCCTAGCATCAGGTCATGGGTGCCAGCAAAGAAGGACAGCAGACATCTCCTGACAGCGGTGATTTAAGGCAACTTACTAAGCAAGGATGTTTACTAAACTAAACGGTCAAGCAGCGACTTTCTGAGTTGTCCTGGAATTATCAGAATTGTCCCCCGCCCCTTCTGTTAACACTTTATTGACTACGGCCCTAGAATATGAACCGCCTTCCCTTTCTTCTCAGCATCTTTTAGCGACTCCCGCTTTCCTCTTGGCAGTAAGGAGTTATGATGTGTGCACAGCACTCAGCGAGCGCCTGGCACATAGAGCGTGCTCAGCAAGCGTTAGCTTTCGAGATCACCGGCTTCGTCATCAGCTCTATCGTAGCTATGACCACTTCACCAGAGGCAAGGGAGCTTTCTTTCCTTAGACTCCACCCGCCCACTTGTGTAGGTAAATGCACATTTAAGACGGTGCTCCAGAGTCAGTTCTGTTTATTTCACCTGCTTTTATTATAGTTATCAGGCTGTTTTGGAACTCTTGAGCAATCAAGGCACATTTCTGCTATTGTACACATAAGGCTATAAGGTTTGTGTTAAGTGGGGTCACCAGTAGGGAGCCAGGATGTAGTTGTTCTAAGAATTTGCTCCAAGGTGTGTTGACGGATGAGACACCGTCAGAGAGTGCCACAGTGAAGAATTGCTATTGGTTCTTTGTGCAGTCCTCGGACTGGCACTGGGGACCTAACTTGAGATCCTTGACTCCCAACACTACCCTATTCCCACCATGGGGAGGAATGCACCTACGATTTCCCTGTCAAGTGTGAGTTTAACTTCAGGGGAACATTGCCACGCACATTGTAGCGCAGAGCAGGGGCAGACTTGTGTGGACGAGTTTGCCAGCTTGCTAACTAGAACATGTTTAGGGATGGTCTTCCAGGGTGTGGGCTGGACTCTGTTCAGAAATGCTTCCTGGAGAACAGATCTCAGTAAGACTCACTGAAGATTGCTGAAAGGGTTTCCAAGAAGGGAAACGTCTGTCTGAAGCGACAGAAAACCTTTTCGGTGTGTCTGTATTTTAGAGAGGAAATCTGACCTTCATACCAAATTAATCCAATTTGGAAAATGAGCTAAGTCTCTTCAGCCCTTCAAAGTTCCTCCCTACATTTTAAAGGTGACATCATTGTTTTGGCTCTATTCACTTATGGATGTTTTTTCCCTTAGCCTGTAACACTTTCGGGTGCCCTTTGCCCTGACACTCTAGCTGCATGGGGTCTCTCAGTCAGTACCAGGCAGTACTTGGGAGTTCCACTGTACATATGGACGGGCTCTGCAGTGGTCCTCCCTTCCTTCCTTCTCTGTCAACTGTTGGGAACGCACCTCGCCAACCCAGATCCATGACCTTTGCCATGATGGTTTTACTGGGCTGAGTGGTGAGGCCTCCCAAAAGATATGCCTACAACCCTGAGGTTCACTCAGAGATGAGTAGGGGACCTCATTTGGAACCAGGATCTCATAGATCATCATAATTAAGGAACTTGAAATGAGATCACCCTTGGTGGATCAGGAAGCCACACCAAAGAGAGACATACACATAAGGAAGAGAAGGCCACGAGAAGAGAAAGGCGAAAGTGAGGGTCTTGCAGTCATGTGCCAAGGAAAACACAGGAATCACCAAAGCTAAAAGCAGTGAGGATCAGAGAGAGCCTGGACCTGCAAACACCTTGACCGGACTTCCATCCTCTAGTTGACTTGTCACAGCGCCCTTAGGAACCTTGTTTAGTGCCCCAGACCAGCCTTGACCTAAAAGCATGTGGATACTTGTTAAACTCTCTCCAGGCTATTCCAGTTCTGGGTGGCAGCAAGAAACAAAATTTTAAATAAGGTTTCCAGGTGATTCTGGTAGCCTGTTGTTCCTCTCAAGCTCTTTTTGGGCCTGTTCTTTTTCTGCAGTTCTTTTCCTTGGACAAAGTCCACGATCACCATCACAGGCCCCACCCCATCCCAGCGCACTGGACTGCTTCCTCCAGCTGCCACTATGGGTGTCTAGATTCAAAGAGCCACCTGCCTTTCCCATGGGCCACTTAGAGGGGCCAGACCTCATTAGCCTCCTCCCACCCTAGGTCTTTTATCTGAGATTCCCTACCTGTTAGTGGCTAGTCAGCTGTTCTTTCCTCTCTCTCTCCTCTGATTTCTCAGTAGGAGATTCTCCCACCCAAGTGGCTTTCAGGCCGCTCTCTTCTTGCCACTGTGTAGTCAGGGTTAAGAACGTTGGGCCAAGAAGGAAACTCCAAGTTTTCATGACATTGGCTCTCATGTATTGGCCTTTCTATTGTCCCTCCTCATCTCCCATCAGGCCCTGGGGAGCAGCCACCCACCCCCTACCCCCACCCCAGTGTATCCTTCTCTGGATGTGTCATTCCATCTCCTGCCTGTGTCCCTTAGTCCTCTCCCTAGAGTTGAATGCTGTTTCCCCTCCTGGGTCCCTAGAATTCAGCTCCTCCCCCTTTCTCTAAGCTTAAGAATCCCTCTTCCTCAGGCCTGGACACCCCGTAGGAGATTCTGCAAGCTCACCTGTTCCATGAGACAGCATCCCCAGGAGGTGCTGAGTGAAGAAGTTGAGGAACCCAAAAGGCCAAGAGGAGGAAAAAGTTCCGTTTCTTTGAATCAGTATTGCCTCAGATACTTGTTAGTAAAACAAAAAATAGCATGCTTTTAGGGACTGTATTTAAAATACATTAATAGTAATATGTCATGCCATTGACTGGACATTTTCCTGCCAAGGTCTTTTTTTTTTTTTTTGCCAAGGTCTATTTTTAACATAATTACCATAATCATCTTGGACACTGCTGTCATTTTACAGAACAGATTAAACAAAATGCTATGATCAGGTGATGAAGGGAGGCACGGCAGAGTAAAGAAGTGACCACGTGCTCTGTAGCATGGCGATGACAATTAGGCTGGCCAGTAAAAAGTTACAAATGCAGCTAGTGACAATGCAGAACCTGGCATAAAGTCAATCCAGAAATCCCACATGCTAGTCAAAAGGAGATGGCAGTTTATGCTTACTTGCATTGAGATCTCTCTCTCTCTCTCTCTCTCTCTCTCTCTCTCTCTCTCTCTCTCTCTCTCTCTCTCTCTCTCACACACACACACACACACACACACACACACACACACACACACATACACACACACACACACTCACAACTCTGAACCCAGAGCGCCACACAACCAAGATTAGAATCCCATACTTCTGCAAGCTGGAAAGATGGCTCAGCAGTTAAGGGCACTCACTGTCTGCTCTTCCAGAGGTCCTGAGTTCAATTCCCAGCAACCACATGGTGGCTCACAGCTATCTACGCTGGAATTTGATGCCTTCTTCTGGCCTGCAGGAGTCAGGATTGGGAAGGAGGAGTTCTGCTTGGTAAGTGGATATGGAAGCTGAACCGATGGCTGTCTGAATTCCACAGCTAGGCAGGGCACAAGGATGCTGGGACCACGAGGATGCTGGGACCACAAGGATGCTGGGACCACAAGGATGCTGGAGCTGGCTTTGAGAGGATGAGGTGAAGGGAAATCAAAGACTGTAGCGCGTTATGGTTTTGCATTCAGTCCCCTATAACAAAGCTGCAGGTCACTAGTTCCATGGTTGTGAGATCTTGTTCTCTCCTTCTGAGGCTTTTCCTTGCAGCTCTGAAGCTTTCTGGATCTGAAGCCAGGAAATGACCTCATGTTCCTAGTGTGTTGATTCCAGTGCATGGTGTGCAGGGTGGCTTCTCTGTTGCGTGCTGGCAGTGGACCGTCAGCCCCCCTCTTTACAAAGGAGATCCAGGCTTTATATCATCCCTATTTTGAAAGATGGAGAAATGTGTCCTAAGGAGTCACAGATAAAGGATACTGACTTTCTAAGATGACTCGGAGCCGGGCGGTGGTGGCACACGCCTTTAATCCCAGCATTTAGGAGGCAGAGGCAGGTGGATCACTGTGAGTTCGAGGCCAGCCTGGTGTACAGAGTGAGTCCAGGATAGTCAAGGCTACACAGAGAGACCCTGCCTCGAAAAACCAAAAAGAAAAAAAGAAAAAAGAAAGATGACTTGGGTGCATGTAAGAACATTTCCCTTTAGCTACCTTCATGCTTTTTGGTCACCATCCTAAATGGAAGCAGGAATCAGGGTAGCACACCAATGCCTTTTAAGATAGAATTAGGTTTTTCAACATGTCAAGCAGATGAAAAGGGAATGAATCAAATGAATACAGTTAAGTAGATCAAGAATAAACATGAAAAATTTGAGTTTCTTGCAGAAGTCAGTCCTGGACATTTGGAAATTGGAGATGGCAAAAAACAAAGAACGAAGCCCACGTGCCTTCCTCTAAAAGTGCATAATTGAAGTAAAGCAGACAACTGCATTTGTATTTGCTGGCTGCTGCTTGCTCATCTCCCGGCTGATCCAGCAGGCCGGAAGCAGCACAAGCGCCTTTCACTGGCTGACGCTGGCTTAGTGAGGTCGGGCAGTTTCCAAGGTCAACGAGTACAGTCCCAGCACAGCCATTTGTGGAGCCTGGTGCAGGAAGGCTTGTGAAAGCAGGAGTCTGGAGACCTGTGTGGAGACCCTTGGCTTCTCTATAGCATTCTCTCTACAAGGGGATGGCCGAAAGAATTAGAGATTCAAATCAGGAAAGGAAAAACCTCAGGGGGCTGTGGGGGGACAGGGGCTGCATTTGAGGATCCCTTGGGGTGATGGCTCTCTCGGTGAAGGTGCACAGAATGGAGCAGCCTTGGAGCAGGTTCTGGAATCTGTTTGTGGCCAATGAAGAGTGAGTTTCCGTGTGGGCCCCTCCCATGCCTTTGAGTGTCTAAATAAAACCGCTCTGTTTTTTTGTTGAAGCGATTTCTTTTCGCTTCTACCCTTCTCGTTTTGAGAAACATTTTTGAGAGAACGGGTTTGCCAGCTGGTGAGGAATCAGGATTAGTTTTTGGGGGTGTGGTAGCATCATCTTGTAGGTGTTGCCCACGGTGAACTGGAAAAGGGCTTTGGTCATCAGTTGTGAAACAGCCCAAGACCCAGCCCTGACAAAGCTTCCACCAGGGAAAGGCTTCGCCTGAGGAATTGAAATTGTCATACAGCAAGGAAGTTAGCAGGACTAGAGTGGAGCCCAGGTACTACAGTAGGCAGGGCCCAACTCTGCCCGCAGAGGAGAAAGACAATCAATTAAGAAAAAGGCTGGTCCAACTGAGCAAGAAGAAATTACTATTTAATCCCAGCACTTGTGGAAGATTTTGATCAAGGGATATGATGGCAGTTAGCAGCACAATCTACAACAAAACACGGAACTGTGCTAAACCTCAAGCTGAACCCAATTAAAAATAATTTTACCGAACAAACTACCAGCTAATTATGTGTATGTATGTACGTATGTATGTATGTATGTATGTGCATATGTACACACACACACACACACACACACACAAAATCACAACCAAACAGCTAAGATCTTAGATTCCTAAATTAAATAAGCACTAGCTAGGAGGTCCCAAGAATTGCACTCTTAAAAATCCCTCCTGCATGAAGACAAAGAGCAGACACGGTCTTCAGAGAGTACGGAAGTAGATAGTTGAGGTAATGAGACAGTGTTGGGGAAAGGAAAAGACTGTTTCCACTTGAAACCGGTACAGAAACCCAAAACAGGTAATATTTGGTCTTGTGGGTATGTATTTCTAAATCCATAGCCAGATTTCAGTGAACCTGTGACTCAGGAAGGAAAATGCATGTCACAAGAATGCACTGACCATATAAGCGCTCGTCTCATTCGGCCTCCCTCCTAGCAGCTAATAAGTAGTTACCTTAAAAGGGTCTTGCTAGACTGCCAATGCCCTTTTGCACCAGCCTGGAAGAGACACCAGCAGTGTCTGTGCTCTGTTACTGCTGCTATTTGGCCCCCGAAGAAACTGTGGTACAAAGAGTTTAAGAAACTCACTTAAGTCATGACAGAGCCAGGACCACCTAACTCCCACAGTGCCAGCTGCCTCAGCCTAGATTCTCCCCTGGTAGAGCATGTGTTGTGAGTACAACACTTCCAGGCATTGAGGTGTGCTCTGCTCTCCTGGATTGGTGATTTTTATCCCCACCACTCCTCCTCTATCAGCCCATCGTGTGAGATAACCCATGTGCTAGAAGCAATAGGTGGTTGGAGCAATAGAGGGTTGGCCTTGAAACAAAAGTAGATTTAAAAAAAGGAACTAAAGTGATCTTCATCTGCCTTAATGTCACTTTTAGGTTTACATATTTTAAGAAAAGGAATTAAAATGTTATGGAAAATACTGATTTCCCTCAAATGTTCTTGCCAGGGCCACCTGTGAAACATATGGTACTTTTGAGCACATGAGAGAAATGGCCCCTTTCTGGTAGGGTACAGGCCCCATATGAGGGACATACCTAACCAAGCAGAACATGGGGCTCCCAGCCTACCACGGTATAAACTGTACCCCTCGGGGCACATGGAAGGCCTGTCTGAGCCGGCCTACAGTCTACCACACATGTAGTGAGGAGAAGGCTGATACCCTACAAGCCTCTGGGTCTTAAGTTCTCAGTACACACCACTCCATGCACCCTAGAAGACAAGGAAACACACGTTCTTTTTTGAGATTCATTTTATGTGTATGCGTGTTTTGCCTGCATGCCTTCATGTGTACTGCATGCATGCCTGGTGCCCTCGTTGGTCAGGAGAGCACGGCAGACCGCCCTGAACTTGAGTTATAGACCATTGTGAGCTGCTGTGTGCATGCCAAGAGTGAAGCCTGGGTCCTCTGCAGAAGGAGGAGGTGCTCCTAACTGCCGAGTCATCTCTCCAGCCCCCAAATCTGCTTCTTTGTTATAGCTCCACGTTCCTGAACTTGAAATGAAAACCGCAGGTTTTTTGAGTGAGTCTGTGATTTGAATCCCAGCTCTGCTGCTCACAAGCTAAACGATCTTATCCAAGCTCAGCTGCCTCTCCAAGTCTCAGTTTTATCATTGTGAGATAAGATTGCCATTGGGACCAGCAAGAGGGCACAGCAGGCAAAAGTGCTTACTGCACAAGTCTCATACCTGAGTTCAAGTCCCTGGACCTGCCCCCTCCCCACTCCCCCCACCATTAAAAGTCGAATGCAGTGGCACACATCTGTAATCCTAGTGAGGGGTGGGAACAGGAGAACCGCCCAGAAGCCGAAAAGGGCCAGCTGGCTGGCCTAAATAACAGCATCTAGAAATATAAGGGAGGCCCTTCTGCAACAAGGTGAGGAGGGAGACCTGCCTCCCAAAAGTTGTCCTCTGACCTCCACATACATGCCCACATGCGTGCACACACACACACACACACACACACACACACACACACACACATACACACACACAGTTTAAGGGACAAAAAGGCTGTAGTGAGGCTCATTAGGATCATGTGTGTACTGCATTACAATGGTGCTAGGCACAAAGGTTGTGCTTGTTAGGTATTGGGCCCAGCATTTGGAGGTCATATTTACCTGATCGTCTGCCCTGCCAGCAGAGGTGCTTTTCAGTGGGGCTTTCAATGCGTTTGTGAGGAGCGTGAATGCTGTTGCACAGCGGTACTCAGAAAGGCTGCCCTGAGGGGGCTCCAATATAAACATACAGCAGGCGTAGTCATTTATTTCATAAAGCAGTCTGAAGTCAACTCCTGACTTGAGGACACACCATCATTTCTTGAAGGATGTGGGTAGCAAAGCACACAGTAGCACACAAAAAGCACTCTGGCCTGGGTCCTATGTCCCGAAGCCCAGGCACAGCAACAGTGATTCTTTTTGAGGTCCTACTGTGCATCTAATTCTAAGTGCACTCCTGTACTGAGCACCACCGTGGTAAGCACATACTGCCATGTGTTTTCTATCTTACTCTTGGTTGCCTCGTGGGGGAAGATGGCACATGTGTGTCTTCGAAGTAAGTCACACACTGGGCACTGGTATGCACAGGCATCCACAGTTCCATAACCCAGAAGTAGGTCACAGGCACAGCAGCAGCTCCAAACGGGTTGCTCCTCAGTAGAAAAGGCAGGGACCATGGTCGGAAGGAATTTAAAAGTGGTTGCAGGGAGCAGGGAGCAGGGAGCTGTGTGAGTGCCAGAGGGAGGATGCCACGTGGAAATTTAGTCCTTTACGTACACCTAACATCAACTGCACATGCATGCTGCCGACTGCACATTTTTGGTGTTAAGGAAATTCTTTAAAATGTTCGAGATAGAGGCTTCCTTTGTGGCTCTGGCTAGCCTGGAGCTCACAGAGATCCACCTGCCTCTGTTCCCTGAGTGCTGGGGTTAAAAATTCTGCGTCACAACACCTAGCCTGGAAATTAATTTTTAAATCTATTGTCAGTTTCTCAATATCTAAAACAAAGGCCCAGTCCCTGAGCTTTAAACTAAAGGACTGATTTCTCCTTTCCTTGCTTGAGTGAAAGTAATGATGGTGTTAGCTTGGGATGAGAAGGGCCCCAAAGGCTGCCACATTAAAGCCACGCTTGTCAGCTGATGGGTTTCAGGGAGGTAATTGGATCCTGAGGGCCCTGACCTCCTCTGTGGCTTACTCCATTCTGACGGCTCTGCTAGGAGGGGTGGGAACAAGGAGGTTGGGCAAATTGGAAGAGGTAGGTCAACATGCTCTGTGTTGTTCCCAGCCCCTCTCTCTCAGTCTGCTTCCTGGCTGCCACGTGGTGATCAGCCTTTCTCCTCCACACTCTTCCTCCGTGACATCTGCCTGGCCAAACATGGACAGCCATGAAACCATGAGCCAAAATAAGTCTCTTCCTCTCTTCAAGTCATTTTCTTAGGGATTTTTGTCACAGAGACCAGAAACACGCATAGTGACATTTTCATCATCAAAACCACAAACTTGTGTGGACAGAGTATCTTCGTGGATGATGGATGATGGATGGATGCCTTGGCTTGTCCTGAGCAGCCCAGCTCTCATAATGTACCCTGACAGGCAGATCCCCAAAACTGCTCATTTGTGGGGGTGGTTTCGCTTTCTCTCTCAAGTCAGACAGCCTTCTTGACTTACTTGCACAGGTGGTTCTCCCCTGGTAGCACAGTAAGAGATAACAGAAATGTCCACACTGCCAGTGCTGTAACCCTAAAGACTGGGGACAGTCACCAGGCATAGTTGCTTAGTGCTGGTGCTGTAATAAAGGAAACAATGGTGGCAGTTGCAGAGCTGGACAGTCTGGGAAACGGGCAAACAGTTCCGGCCCTCTTAGAATCTTTGCTCTGCAGTAAGGCATACATTGCTAACCTTTAGCTAATCATAAGTACTGAAACGGTGTGTGGGGGTTGGGGGGAGGCTGCCTGCCAAGAGCTGGTGGGAAGAGAAAGAGGTTGTTGGATGGAGACCAGGGTGGCTTGCTGTCTGAGCTAAAAGGTATTCCAGGATCCAGAAGCAACATGTGAAAAGGCATGGCTTAGCGTGGCAGAAAGAGGTTGGATCATAGGGGACCTCATAGGCCTTTGTCAGAATACAAAGATACACGATTCTAGCTCCTCACTGGCTGGGAGACTCTTCCTCTCTCACGAAAGAGGTTCACACTAGCAGCCGGCCTCTGCCTGCAGGATCTCTGTCTCTTCCGCACAATTCAGGCATCCTACAGTTGATGTCATGCTGCGTCCTGACGGACTCTCATAGTCCCTCCTCATCACTGGCGGTAATGAGGGAGGCCCCCTTCACTCTTGTTGTCAGCTTAGGGGAAGCACTCGAGCTCACCTTCCTGATGCCTTCCTTCAGACCAGCAAATCCTGGCTATGCGAGTGTTTTCTGGGCTGTGGGGCAAACACTGACTGATTACATACCAGGCTAGTCTGGAAAATGCCTATGCACAGGTGCTGTAGACACCTGGACTGCCGAGAGGGTTCCTAGGCCCGAGACCCATCATCAAGGCCTGTTGTCTAGCAATGCCCAGATCGTCTGGAAGACTGCTGCTAGGCTGACTCTGGCTCTCATCCTCCACCTCCTCACTCGGGGCCTCTGCAGAAGATTCCTCAGTAGCTTTCAGTGATCTTCTGACCTGAGACTCTCTCGCTGGCTGTTATGACAGCCCTCCCGCTTAAAGCCTTATGGGGCCCATCTCTGCAAACCTCTTCAGCAACGATCTAGTGTGATAAATTTTCAATTTGTGTACAGGAAAAGTACCTTCTAGGAGATTGAGCACAATCCCCCCTCAGAAACCACATGCCCCGGCATACATGAGCAACGGCTAGGGGCCCAGTTTTCCCAGCTCTCCTATTGGCTAATAACCGTTGCTAGGCCTCAAGCATCTCAAGCATTGCCTCTGTTCACTCATCTGTCTTATCAGTGTGTAGCAATCTTTTCATTTTATCTGGCAGGATCCCAGGATCATTCATGGAGGCCATTAGATGAGTTAATAGGCAGAATGCTTCACAACCTGGAATAAATTGAGTAAAATAATGGTATTTGGCGAGAATTTGGGGACTGGAGAAATGGTTCAGTGGTTAAGAGCACTTATTGAGCCGGGCAGTGGTGACGCACACCTTTGATCCCAGCACTTGGGAGGCAGAGGCAGGCGGATCTCTGTGAGTTAGAGGCCAGCCTGGCCTACAAAGTGATTCCAGGACCACCAAAAAACAAAAACAAACAAACAAACAAAAAACACTTATTGCTCCTGCAGAGAAACCAGGTTTGGTTCCCAGCACACACATCAGGTGGTACTCAAATGCCTGTAACTCCAGGTTCAAGAGGTCAGTGCCCTCTGCTCCACTCCACCATGCATGTCATGCATATAAATTCATCTGGGCACACACAGACATATAAAGTCAGTAAATCATAGACAACAAAGTGGGTTTGCAGAATCTAGAAGATGAAAATTGTAATCAGCAACAATTGTCTTTCAGTGGTATTGATTTACAAACATGTATCTATTTCTGGTACAAATTATTTAGTTTTTTAGTAAAGATTTACCAAGGGCCTTCTACGATTCAGGCCCTATCCTAGGTGCATAAGACACATCAGTGAAGAAGTAAAAAGCTTGCTGTACTATAGGGCTTAACTCTGTTGAGCAGATGGATGATGAGTATAAGTGGTGTGTGGTGTTGGAATGCACCGTGTGCTGTGGAAGTGAGAGCACCAAGGAGATGGGGGTGAGAGTACAGGAGTAGATGGAGGTGAGAACACCATGGTAGATGAAGGTGAGAACACCAGGGTAGATGAAGGTGAGAGTGCAGGAGTAGATGGAGGTGAGAACACCAGGGTAGATGGAGGTGAGAGCGCAGGAGTAGATGGAGGTGAGAACACCAGGGTAGATGGAGGTGAGAGCGCAGGAGTAGATGGAGGTGAGAACACCAGGGTAGATGGAGGTGAGAGCGCAGGAGTAGATGGAGGTGAGAACACCAGGGAAATGGGGGTGAGAACACCAGGGTAGATGGAGGTGAGAACACCAGGGTAGATGGAGGTGAGAGTGCAGGAGTAGATGGAGGTGAGAACACCAGGGAGATGGGGGTGAGAACACCAGGGTAGATGGAGGTGAGAACACCAGGGTAGATGGAGGTGAGAGTGCAGGAGTAGATGGAGGTGAGAACACCAGGGAGATGGGGGTGAGAACACCAGGGTAAATGAAGGTGAGAGTGCAGGAGTAGATGGAGGTGAGAACACCAGGGAGATGGGGGTGAGAACACCAGGGTAGATGGAGGTGAGAACACCAGGGTAGATGGAGGTGAGAGTGCAGGAGTAGATGGAGGTGAGAACACCAGGGAGATGGGGGTGAGAACACCAGGGTAGATGGAGGTGAGAACACCAGGGTAGATGGAGGTGAGAGCGCTGGGGTAGATGGAGGTGAGAGCGCTGGGGTAGATGGAGGTGAGAGCGCTGGGGTAGATGGAGGTGAGAGCGCTGGGGTAGATGGAGGTGAGAGTGCAGGAGATAGCCAGTTTGCATTTGCATTATTGCTTGTTTTTGTTTTTAAAATGAAGTCTCCTGTGTAGCTCAGGCTGGCCTCAAACTCCTAATCTTTCTCCTTCAGCCTCTCTAGTGTTGAAATTACAGGCATACCACCACACCAGGCTTTACAGGTTGGGATTTTCATCAGGCTGAGCCACCTTTTTTCTGTATGATTTTCTCTTTATTCAGTCAGCAAACTCGAGCAGCAAGAGTAGACAGGCTTGCCCCTTCCACAGCTCACTCCCCTGGGAGGAAGAGTGAAGAGTCAACTGGAGCCTCCTGTATCTAGAATTTGACTTTCCACTGTTACAGCTATCCTAGATCATATGTAATGGAAAATTCCAGAAGCAACTTATAACTAGTACTAAGTACTAAGTAACTTTTATTATAGTCTATTTAATTGTTAAATTTTAATTATTGTTAATGCGTAATTGTGCCTAATCTGAAAACTTTATCATAGATGTATGTGCATGGGAAATTGTATTTGTATGTGGCAGGAGTGGCCCTCTCTGGGCCCTGCAGATAACTAGGGAGTAGTATATGTGTGATAGCTGCAGGTTGAAGTAAGCAGCATAGAGGCAGTAAGGTGATGGCAGGGTGTTACTTTAGACAAGATGTCTAAAAGAAGCAATGTAAGGGACGACGGATGCGCAAGGAGGGCATGGACGAGCTGGTGACAGCTTGGGGTGGCCAGGAGCATTGCACTGAATCAGTAAACAAAGCAGGGGCTTGCCACCAGCAGCCTGTGTCCTCCAGTGGGCCACTGCCTGCCAGCAGTCAAGGATCATAGGGGGAGACATCAGATGGGCCTATGGGAGATATTTCGTGTCCAGGTCACAGCAGAGGGCAGTCAAAATGGAAGCATGTAGAAGAGATGCCCCGTGACTTCAGAGCTGGGCAGGAGGGGAGGCCGTGCCTACGCAGTGCCTGAACTAGGCTACTTTAAAGGTTCCAGGGCCAGGAGAAACGTGGCAGATGGGAAAGGCAAAGGGAGCCTATGTGTGAGGCAGGACGGAACAAATGAGTCAGGAGAGAATGGGGTACCCATTCTAGATTTTATCCCAAGAAGAGCAAAGGCCTCAGAAGGCTTTTAGCGTGGATTTGTGCTCGATCAAAGGTTAAGTGAGCAGTTCTATCAATAGTCAACTAGGCATTTCACGGTCAGTTCAACTCTGCAGCTGTCTGTTAGCATTCATGGAACCCCTACTGTATGCTGAGTACGCCACTTGCTGGGTTGTGTTGAACCCCTACTCTGTGCTAAGTGATGTGCTTGCTGGGTTCTGTGTGACACAACCATGGAACCCCTACTGTGATGCACTTGGTGTGTGTCTGTGTGTGTCTGTGTTAGTGTGTGTATGTGTGTGATTTCATCCCTTCTGCCAGCTTCCTGCTTTCCAGGGAGAATCAGCATGAACTATGATTTCACTGTCGTGTGTTGAGTCCCAAGAGCCAAGTGCAAAAAAATATCTGGGAAGATTGGGGAACAGTGGCAGTAGATTCAGACCAAAGCAGCAGCTGGTGCTCTGTCCATTTCAGAATAGCCTGTCCTTGCCACTAGTTAAGTGAGCATTCTTGTTCAGAAGCCAGAATGCGCAACAGCTCTTCCTGTACCCACCCCAGGGGTAGCAGTGGGAAAGGAAGGGGCATCTCCACTCGTTCAGCCAGCCCTTCAAGTTCACGGAAAAACAGTATTTGCCCTTTAAAAAAAAACCAACTGTCTCAGTAGGCAGCTCATCCCTGCAGTGAGACATTTCAGAGAACAGGAACCTGTCCTAAGGAACAATATTCAGACTGAAAATGCTTTCAACATTTGGGACTCTTGAGTGTGGGTGGAATTTGCTGAAACCGGGACACAGCATTCTGAGGGCTTAGGAGACAGCCTCCCAGCCTGTTCGCCAGGTTTCTCAAGTCTGCAGGTGCCTGGGCGAGTCCGATCCCGATGAACCTGCGGCAGGCGGGCCATCCTAAACACTGCTCCGTTTTAACGGAAAAAAAAAAAAAAAAACCCAACCCACGGACCTGTTCCCCTTTCATCTTTGCAAACAGCGCAAAATGTGTAGCTGGGCCCGTTGCATCATTCACGAACCTTACAATACTCGCTCTCACAGCCCAATGCACGCGACTACAAGTCCGGAGGCCCAGTGTTTACCCACACACCATAATGGGTGAGGTTGCCCCAGCCAGCCACCCCTGTGTGGAGTGCATTCAGCAGCTCACGATGTCACTCTGAGTTTCAGGTAAGAAAATGAATCCCCATGCCACGCTGTGTCACCTTGAGTCTGATAGCTTTCAGTGCATTGCACCTGGTATACACAGCTCGCCCATGCCCCTGCTGGGCCCCATTTTGAAGGCAAAATCAAAAGGATGTTCCTCTTCCTAGACACAGCTCTGCTCTATAAAGGGCTTCTGTTTTGTAATCTGTTTTCGAGATCTGGTGCTTGTGTTTCTAACACCCTGTCACGTGTGGTCTGACGTAGACCTCACCATGACTGTGAGCAAATGTACTGCGAGGATGTGTGTGGGATGGCGCAGCCAGCTCCCTGCAGCAAAACGTCCTTTGTCAGAACATTTCCATAGGGCCTTGCAACCCCGCACAGTGGATTCTCCTTCCATAGGCCTGCGCTAGCTGGGTATGGAATGTGAGTTTGGCTTTTGCAGGATTCCAGGTCAGTATCCTCACGCAGAGCATTCTTTTTTTAGTTAGGGTTGATTTCTAAGTTTCTTTTTATAGAACACAACTTGCAGTAGAGAGGGGAGAAAGTTGTTTGTCGATTCAACTCTATTATTTTATTTATGTTAGGGACTGAGTCGCTTGGGAGCTGGCCAGGAGGGTTCAGCGTTCTCTGATGGGAGGGTTTAAGAAAACTGGGGTCCAGACTGTCTGGAGAGAGCAGCCTTCCCAGAAGGAGCCGGGTCACTCTCTTCCGTCATGTCTTAGAGATTCACCGATAAAACACAATAGACTGCAGGAGCTGGTGAGATGGCCAAGGATAAAAATGTTTATTCTGCAAGCTTGAGGACCTGAGTCTGGATCCCCGACACTCATGGAATGTGGCCTATAACTATAGTGCTGGGGGTCGGAGACGGGGCGGGGGGGTGGGGGGGCGCGGCAGACAGGAGACTATCCAGAGCTCACTGTCTAGCCAGTTGGTAACCTTCGTGTTCAGTGAGAGACCCTGTCTCAAAAAAAAACAAAAACAAAAACAAAGCAAAACCCACAAGGTGGAGAGCAATAGAGGAGGAGGCCTGACAGTCGCTGGTCTCTTCATAAGCACACGTGGTAAGTCATAGAGTTTATATGGGAATTATCATTCTGAGTATGTTTATCTCTGTATATTGGGTAGAATTGTCTTAACTGGCTAAAGGGAAAGAAGCTTTGATTAAGCTGGAAATACTGGCAAGTGGTGGCTGCATCATTGGCAAGGAGAGTTCCCTTGTAGCCTGAGAACAAAGGCGTAACAGCAGCATCCTGGATATGACGGCGAGGGCCTGGTCTTAGGTAAACGAGTGGGTAGTCATTTGAACTGGAAAGATTGTCGTGACCAAAATAGGTCCTGAGACTTAAAAAAAAAAAAAAGCAGGATGCAAGCAAATAGTAAATTGTACAGACAGGATAAGATGGCAGCCATGCCAGTCAAAGAGCAGCTTTCACTGGGCATAGTCAGGATGGGTCCACCAGGCTGCTTAACCATATTCAGATCCAAACAGGACACTCACCTCAGGGTGGGGGAGAACCTGCATCGGCTGTGGGCATGTCTCCATCCCTCCGTCTCCCCACCTGTCTGCTGGGGATTCTGCTTCCTATCTTACTTTCAGTCACTTTGTGTTTGGTGTTTTTTTGTTTTTAGGCATACATGTGATTTTCGTTTTGTTTTATTTTTTGAGACAAGGTTTCTCTGTGTAGCCTTGGCTGTCCTGGACTTGCTTTGTAGATCAGGCTGGCCTCCAACTCACAGAGATCCGCCTGCTTCTGCCTCCCCGAGTTTTGGGATTATAGATGTGTGCCACCACCACACCCGGCTACGCCCAGCTACACACCAGTTACATGTGATTATTTTTTTTAAGTAAAATGAAATAATTTCCTGGAGGCATAAATCATTTCAAAGTATTATGGATGTTACCTTAATGATTAGTACAGTAATCTTAAGTTTGTTTGTTTGTTTGTTTGTTTGTTTGTTTTGTCTTCGGATATACTTATCCCCCTTTTATTTATATGGACGAGTGTCTTGCCTGCATGTATGTCTGTGTACCACTTGTACACCTGGTGCCCAGAGGCCAGAAGAAGGTGTCAGCTCTCCTGAACCTGGAGTTATAGGTGGTTGTGAGCTGCCTTGAAACCAGCTCCCATGGAAGAGCAAGTGCTCATAACCATTGAGCCATCTCTCCGGCCCCTGAACTTCTTTTTTTTTTTTTAACACATTTTTATTGAAAAATGAATTAATTCATATTACATCTCATTTTCTATCCCATCCCATGCATCCTCCCATTCCTCCCTCCCTCCCACTTTCACCCGAATCCCCTTCCCTATGACTGTGACTGTGGGGGACCTCCTTCCCCTGAATATGGTGCTAGGGTATCAAGTCTCTTCTTGGTAGTCCGCTATCCTTCCTCCGAGTGCCATTGGGCCTCCCCCACAAAGGGACATGGCCAAATATGGGGCACCAGAGATCCTGTGAAAGTAAGTCCCCAGTCTCCACTTAACTGTGAAGAATGTTCTGTCCCTTGGTTAGATCTGGGTAGGGGTTTGATGATGACTGCACGTTTTGTCCTTGGTTGGTGCCTTAGATCAAGCAGAACCCCTGGGCTCAGATCCACCCATCATAATGTTCCTCTTGTAGGTTTCTAGGACCCTCTGGATCCACCTACTTCCCTATCCCCTATATTTTTCTCACCTAGACTCTCAATAGGATGTCCTCACCTCTATCCCACTTTCCTGGTAGGTGCAGACTTTCATGGGACCATGGTCTAAGGCTGAACTTCTTTATCATTGACGATTCAAATCGGTTTTGTTGGTCTGAGGTCTGCCACTATTTACCATATTCAGATATTCAAATGAGTATTTAAATACTCATGTAAAATAACTATGGTCAACCTAATTAAATGATAAAGTCACATTTTCTTTAAAATGACAACTGTGAGATTTTTTTAAAAACTGAGAAGAATGGTATTATATTTTGTCAGATATCTTCAACTTCAGCTTAGTAGATTTTCACATCTGTTCCTACAACCAGTTGTAATGCAGAATGTTACATTAGTTAAGATGTATAAAGAGAAATTCAGCTTTACATACTTAAATAGTTGGAAAAGTGGGGTTTGGGGGCAGTTGTTTGTTTCATTTTTTGTTTTCCAAGACAGGGTTTCTCTCTGTGGCTCTGGCTGTCCTGGGACTCGCTCTGTAGACAAGGCTGGCCTGGAACCCAGAGATCCGCCTGCCTCTGCCTCCTGAGTGCTGGGATTATAGGCATGCACAACCACTGCCCAACAGTTGAAAAAAAAATAGCCTTTCTAGTTAACTGTGGATATTCTTTGATATTGTACTGAAACTTGACATGATGATTCCTTCAAAGTTAGTTGCAGCAGGGACCCTGAACCTTGCATACTTTGTTATGTTTAAGCCTCCAAGTCTCTTTTGTACCTTTTTTAAAAAATGCATTGGTCATTAGAAAATACTGGTCCCCTGAGTTAGTCCAGACTTCCAGATGTGCTATACCATAGCCAAAACACGTGCTCATTCACATCAGCATCAGCCTCATGAGAAAAATCATGCTGTGTTGGGAAATGTGACTTCCGGAGTTTAAATTTCACGTGAAAACAAAATCCTATTAACTCATAACAAAGTAGTGACACCACAAAGCGACAGTGAATCTTAGTCTGTTTTCAAGAAAATGTTGACCAAAGAAACTAAGTAGGCCGCTGAAGCCTGTCAATCAGTGGCTCTTTCAAAGTGGTATCCAGGGCAGAAGGCTACGCTGCTTAAGCCCACAGCCTGAAGAGCTAACTGGTTCCTGTCCTCGGAAGCAGTTCTGTTTCAGTGTGCACCCTTAAGTGTTTAACATGTACGCAGCCACACAGACTGATTAAACACACATGCAGATGCGTGCACGCACGCGCGCGCATGCGCACACACACACACACACACACACACACACACATGCACGCATGCATGCACAAATCTCAAGGATAAAAGTTAATAAAATTATTACTTTTTAGTCCTTCCATTCGGTGCCCCGGCACAGTGTCTGCGGAGGTGCTAGCACCTACCTGTCATTGTCATTGCACAAAGCATGCTTTTCAACATACTGAAAACATGAATAATAACCCTATGTCATTACAAATGTAGTTCTGACCTCACAATTTTAGAAAATATCTTAGGAAGCCCAGAGGCCCTTGAAACATGCCTTAAAAACTGCCAGGCTAAAGGACACAGTGGTAAAGTGGGCAAAAACTAATTTTTATTTTTCTCTTAATTTTGCTCCCAGTACAGTAGAATTGGGTTCACTTTGATCTAGTTTTTAAGGCTTCTACCTTTGGAAGTTCTGTCTGCACAATATGTGTATTAAGACATCTGCTTCAGCTGTTCTCTGCTCATCATCAGCCTAGTTAGCATGCACTGTGCTGCAGCTTTAGAGAGTACAAAGACGGGCAAACCTGTTCCCGCCCGTGGGGACTCATCAAGAAAGACACACGTGAGCAAACATATTCTCAGGTGCTCCCAGGTGGACATGAACACACAGCCAGACATCCCAGGAGACAGAGGCCGCCCAGCTGAGGGATGACTTGAGATGGGTGTGTCTAAAGTCTGCCAAGCAGGAGAGCTCCAGGCTGGAGAAGCAGACTGTGAAGAGAAAAACATGATACACTCACAAAGGAGAGGTCTTCCATAGCTATGAGGAAGGTGGTCCATGAAAAGGAAGATGAGCTGATGGCATCTCTGGGTATGGGAGGAGGAAGCCAAGATGGAGAAGGGACTGCTGCTGCCCTGACCGTTTGAATCTTTACCATGAGCAGAGATTTGCATTGTTTTTTATGAAGTAGGTAGTTCTGGCGCTATGGCTATCGCTCAGTAAAGTTCGCCCCACAAACATGAAGACCCAAGTTTAATACCCATTACCCATATAAGAAAGTTGGGCATGCTTACAATCCCAGCACTGAGGATACAGAGTCAGATGTACCCCTGGGACGTGCCTAGCCTGAAACAATGAGCCCTGAGTCCCAGTGAGAGACCTTGTCCCAAAAACCAAAATGGATGGCTCCTTAGGAACAACAGCTGAGAGCGACCTTTGACCTCCACATAGACATGCACACACACACTATGAACCCTCCATATATGCATCTGCACACACACACACACACATGAAAACATAGACATAAGGTAGTTAATCTTGAAAGCAAGTATAGCAGAATCATATTATTATTCTATTTACTTATTTATTAGATCTATTTTTTAAAAGGGTCTCACATGTAGCCCAGGCTGGCCTTGAGCTTATGATCTTCTTGCCTTAGCCTCCTCAGTGCTAGGATTACAGGTGTGCACCAAGGAACTTGGCCTTGCAAAGTCATTTTAGTCATCAGAAGTATCTAACCTATGTGACCGTGCTTGTACTAAATGTATGTGTGTGCTCTACAGAGCTGGAGTGTGGCAGGAGACAAAAACTGCTGGAGTACAAATGAGCCGATTAACTAGAATTTCTCTATGACAACTGCATATATTTTATGTTAATACACACAAATTTTTTTGTTTTGAATTTTATAGAGCTGTATATTCTGTTTACATATTTATGTATATAAATATAGGGTGACCATTCATCTTTCTGGAATCTAGTCCCAGTGTGTGCTATTTCTCTGGCATAGCTACTAATTATGCTTTCTTTCTCTCTCTCTAGTGTACTGTTTTGGGTGCCAAATTATTCACTCTATTTCTATATCCACGCTTGCAAAATAGAAGTGTTCATATATGTGTGTGTGTGTGTGTGTGTATATACATACATACTTTCATGTAAATGTTCATACACACCTGTGTCTGTATACATATATAGTTAAAAGGTGCTTTTTGTTGTTCTTGAGACAAGATTTCTCTGCGTAGACTTGGCTGTCCTGTAGCTCATTCTGTAGACCAAACTGGCCTCAGATTCATAGAGATCACCCGCCTCTGCCTTCCGAGTGTTGGGATTAAAGGTGCATGCCACCAGTGCCTGACAAAAAGTGCTTTTAAAAACTATTCTGGGTAAAATACAAACTTGGAGGTTGATAAGATGGCTCCACAGACATGAAGGCACTTGCCAGGCCAGCCTGACAACCTGATCAATCTCCAGGATCCACAAAATAATGAAGAGAAAAAATGACGCCACGAAAGCATCCTGACCTCTGTGCACGTTCTGCTGCACGTGGGTGCTTCCTGTCACACACAAACAACACACAGCGATAATACAGTAGAAATACAGTAATACAGTAGTGCTCAAAATAATAATACTCACAATAAGTAAAGTTTAAACAATACAGACTTAGGGAAACAGTAGCACAGGTCAAGTATTGACAGTTGTCTAATTATGGATTGTTTTGGTGTTAGCTCACCAACATTTTTGTATCTGGAATATTTTTGTTAGCCTTTAAAATATTATTTTATTTTATGTGTATGAGTGCTTTACCTGCATGGATGTCTGTTCACCACATGTATGTCCAGTGCCCACAGAGGCCAGAAGAGGGCGTCAGATTCCCCAGAACTGGAGTCACAAACAATTGTGAGCTGGTGTGTGGCTGGGTTCTCTGAAAGAGCAGCCAATGCTCTTAACTGCTGAGCCAGCCCCCCCTCCCCCCCTTTTTTTTTTTTAGCCTTTTCAGGTTCCTTCATTCCATCTCAGTAACACTGCTAAGAATAGCAAACTTGTTAAATGAAACTTTTAAGAAATTATTTTAGAAATTACATGTAAATTAAGCCTCATCTTCTCTTTGACTTACATTTTTTGTGGTTTCTGCTCTAAGTTTCTTGCTGTGACGAAGTGTGGAAGGCTTGCTGTGAAGTGCTTACATCTCTGATGTCAGAGAATACAGATGCTGGCGAGAGCGGCTCCCCTCCCCTTCAGTGCTGCCCTATGTCGCGATTCTATTGCTGCTGTCATAAGGAAGCCATTTAAGGGGCTGGTGAAACAGCTCGTTGGACAAAGGCTTTGCCATGCAAGCTTCTGCAGCCTGTGCAATGGTAGGAGAGAACAGTTTCCAGAGAGTTGTCCTCTGACCTCCACATGCACACCACAGCACATGTACTACCCTCCACATGACACACACACACAATAATTTTTGTTTTGTTTCTTTGTTTTTTGAGACAGGGTTTCTCTGTGTAGCCTTGGCTGTCCTGGACTCACTTTGTAGACCAGGCTGGCCTCAAACTCACAGTGATCCGCCTGCCTCTGCCTCCTAGAGCACTTGGGAGTATAGGCATGCACTACTACACCTGGCTTTTGTTTGTTTGTTTGTTTGTTTGTTTGTTTGTTTGAGACAAGGTTTCTCTGTTTAGCCTCAGCTGTCCTGGACTTGCTGTGTAGACCAGGCTGGCCTCGAACTCACAGCGAGCTGCCTGCCTCTACCTCCCAAGTGCTGAGATTAAAGGCATGTGCTGCCACGCCCAGCTATTTATTTATATTTTAAAGGCAACTTAAGAGGAAAAGGATTCATTCCAGCTCACTGTTCAAGGAGTCTTCCATCATAGAGGAGATGGACGACACAGGAGCTCGATGCAGCTGTACCACTGCCTCCATGACCAGGAAGCAGAGAAGGGTGGATGCATGTAAGCCTTTCTCCACTTCTCCCAAACAAAGGATGGCACCGCCCACAGTGGGCAGCTGTCCCACCCTCAGTGCCTCTAAGATAACCTCCCACAGGCACTCCAGTCCTTCCCAAGCAACTGAAAACTTCAAGACTGCCCAGTCCTTCCTTCGTGTGTGTGTGTGTGTGTGTGTGTGTGTGTGTGTGTGTGTGTGTGTGTGTGTCTTTATAGGAAAGTTAAATAGGATAAGAATAAGAACCTGTGGAGGAAGTATATCCTATAGGAGCCTAGAGCAGACATCACAAGAAAGGCAGAAGACGCATTACCAAACTGCCGCTGGCCTGTAGCCCATGAACGTCAGACTGCTGAGTCTTTTCAGGGAGGCCTTTCTTCTTCCAGGGGCACTGAGAAATCCACAAGATTGCATTTGGTTGAATTCCATTTTTACTGATAGAAATGATCCCTCACAATTCCAGAAAAGACTCATGAAGATTAAGTTAGAGACAAAGAGCAAAGCAGAGTCAAAGAACTAATGTTAAAGAAAGAAACTGAAACAATGGTCACACCGGAAACCCCAGCTAGGAGTGATGCAGCAAGTGAGCAAAGGTCTTAGCTTCCTTGTCTCAAGAACTAAAGATGGTGAACGCGTATGCAGTTTCTTTGTCGGAGTTGAAAGCCTCATAGGAATGTGCCCTTTTCCTGTGACCAAAAGTGACACAAGAATTTTATCAACTGATGCTTGTGTAAAGGAAGCTAAATAGCACAGTGGGGCCCAGCTTGTAACAGACCCTTTACAAAAAGGTTAAGAAGAGTTTTTAGTGTGGCTGTTTGGTCTATCTAACTGAATAGGTGTCATGAGCTAAATGCTATCTACAGTTCAGCACTAGCAAGACGTTGCAGCTGATGGTTAGACAAATATTGCCGAACTGTATGGCACTCTGGAGACTGCATATACTGATGGCACAGATCGGCTAGGTACAGTGCGTGTGGTTAGTACATCTTGTAGACCAGAGCAGGGTTTTGTATCACATTTACCTACGAGGATGATGAATTGGCAGTGAAAACCCGTGAGTTACTGTCTGCATTTTTTTTAAGTGAAAAGTACTAGAACAGAACAGATGGTATCTCGTGAAGTCAGCTTATCCATCTCATTTGTGTCTTAGGTCACTGTGTGCTGTGCATTTGTCACCACGGATATGTGTAAAAGCTGCTGCTTTGGCCATTGCCGTGTCAGTAGGCTCTGGCCATCCCAGGGTCACAGCGTGGATGGTGGCTGAGTGATCTTGTCATTCTCTGTTTGTCAGTCTTAATTATCAGCTTGATTGGATTGAGAAGTACATAGAATTGTAAAGCAGGGCTCAGGGTGTGTCAGAAAGGATAAGAGGGGAAACCCACCTGAATGTGGGCAGCTCCAGGCTGGGAGCTTGAATAGAGCAAAGTAGGGGAAAGAACCATAGGTGAGCTGCTCTTTGCTTTGCCATACTCTTCCACGATCAACTAAAACCTTTAAACCATTGTTTCTTGGACATTTCCACCATAGAATAACTCAGGCATGCTACATGTGTCACATCCTTAGACTGTCCATGAGCCATCGCACCTTTCAGTTCTAACTTAAGAAGTTCGGATGAGACTCACTACCACATACTTTCCTGGTCTAGTGTTTTGTTGCCTCTTCGTTGGCTTCAGTGTTCTGCAGGTTCATTTTTAAAACTCCAGTCTAGTCTGGTTAGAATAAAGGGGAAATCAAACAGAGAGTTCTTACCAGGCCATGTGTGGCAAGGAGGGAGGGTGTCCCTGATGGTCAGACTCGGTCACACACACTGCCACACTGCCACACTGCCACTCAGAAGAGAAGCACAAGAGAAGAGCCAGTTAGATGGCTCCTTCTATTCTTGCTGCTTCTTTGAGCAGACACCCTCACGCAGAGGTACCACCCACTGAGGAGAAACGCTTACAAGTACATTAATACATTGTTTCTGCTTTATGAACTATGTTTGGATCAGGTTATCTTTGAAAATATAGAAGAGGCTGCAGTTATGTCTCAACAGTAGAGCCTTTAACCAGCATGTAAAGGTTAGGGATTCCGTCTTCAGCACACACACACACACACACACACACACACCATCAAATGAAGGCAGGTGTGTTGACACACACCTTTACTCAGTACTCAGGAAGCAGACGCAGGCTGATCTCTGTGAATGCGGTGCCGGCCTGGTCTACTTATCTAGTTCCAGGCCAGTAGAGCTTGGGGATGTGACTCACCTAGCGTGTGTGATAGCCTGGCTTTAATCCCCAGGTCCTGGGATGGACTGAGGGAACATCTGGAAGAAGACAGAGACAGGTAGATCTCAGAGTTCAGGGCCAGCTTTGTGTAGGTAACAAGTTGCAGGGTAGTTGGGGCTAAATAGTATGACCTTGTCTTCCCTGAGGAAAAGTCAGATGAAAAGAGGACGCTTCTAAGGGACCAAGATTTCACTCAGCTCTAGAGCCTCATGCAGCAGTGTCCAGTGGGGAGACCCTTTCTGTTTGGCCATACAGAAACTTGCCCTCCCCCATATTTGGACACATACACATAGCCAAAACTTTGCAGAAGGCAGGGGAAAGAGTCCCAGGATGATTTCCAACTACAGCTACTAGCAATGGCATGAGAAAACAGTCTGGGGCAAGAAGAAGGCTGGCCTTCTGCTGTTGACTTCCAAGTCTTTGGAATAACGACAAGATGAGATAAATGTCTGAGTTCTCACATGTAAAAAAACAAAAACAAAAAAACAAAACAAAACAAAACAAAAAACCACTGTTTTTTTCCCCCAGAATTAGAAAATAGTCTAGAAATAAATAGGCCACTGAAGGAAAAACCCCTGACCATTTGTCTCTTGTTTCAGATGACAGTCATGTCCCTCTCCAGGGACCTCAAGGACGACTTTCACAGCGACACGGTGCTCTCCATCCTAAATGAGCAGCGCATTCGTGGCATCTTATGCGATGTCACCATCATTGTGGAAGACACCAAGTTTAAAGCCCACAGCAATGTCCTGGCTGCCTCAAGCCTTTATTTCAAAAACATCTTTTGGAGCCATACGATCTGTATCTCCAGCCACGTCCTGGAGCTGGATGACCTGAAAGCTGAAGTGTTTACAGAAATACTTAATTACATCTACAGCTCTACTGTTGTGGTCAAGAGACAGGAAACTGTCACTGATCTTGCAGCTGCAGGGAAAAAGCTGGGGATATCATTCTTAGAAGACCTGAGTGACCGCAGCTTCTCAAATTCCCCAGGTCCCTATGTAGTCTGCATTACTGAAAAGGGCGTGGTTAAAGAAGAAAAACATGAAAAAAGGCACGAAGAACCAGCTGTTACTAATGGGCCAAGGATCACAAATGCATTTTCCATCATTGAAACGGAAAATAGTAATAACATGTTTTCCCCACTGGACTTGAGGGCAAGCTTCAAAAAAATGTCTGATTCCATGAGAACAGCTGGTCTTTGCCAGGAGAGGACCAATATCTGCCATGAAGTAGAGCCTGTCCGCACGCTTGCTGAACATTCATATGCCGTTTCTTCCATCACCGAGGCTTACAGGAGTCAGCCTGTACGGGAACAGGACAGCAGTTCGTCCGGGAAAACGGGAAAAGAAAATGGTGAAGCTCCTGCCACAAAAGCAAAGCTATGCCGAAAGCCAAAGACCCAAACCCAGGATTCTGACTCAACTACAGAAAATACACCACTCCCTCCGGTACCCAGCCCAGAGTTTAATCAAGAAAAGAGTCCACCACCAGCTCCAATTCTGCCACACCCAGAACCTCCCAACAAGGAAGGAGATGTCCATTTTCCCAGGGAAGATGAGAACCAACCTTCGGATATTCCTGGTCCACCAGCAACGGAGGTCCCGCCCCTCATTTACAATTGCAGCTGCTGTTCCAAATCCTTTGAGAGCAGCGCACTGCTCAGTGCCCACATGCAGCTCCACAAGCCAACCCAGGAGCCTTTAGTGTGCAAGTACTGCAACAAGCAGTTCACCACCCTCAACAGACTGGATCGGCACGAACAGATCTGTATGCGGTCTAGCCACATGCCTATCCCAGGAGGAAGCCAACCGTTTTTAGAAAACTACCCCACTATTGGACAAGATGGAAGTTCATTTACAAGCCCAGAATCATTAATACCGGAAAATAGGGTCGCTGAGCTTTCCAGCGCTGGGAGTGTCTTGCCGGACGCGGACCACATGGTGAAATTTGTGAACGGGCAGATGCTCTACAGCTGTGTTGTGTGCAAACGTAGCTACGTGACTTTGTCCAGCCTCCGAAGGCATGCAAACGTTCACTCGTGGAGAAGAACATACCCTTGCCATTACTGCAACAAGGTCTTTGCACTGGCCGAGTACAGGACGCGGCATGAAATCTGGCACACTGGAGAGAGGCGGTACCAGTGCATTTTCTGCCTTGAAACATTTATGACCTACTACATACTGAAAAACCACCAGAAGTCTTTTCATGCCATAGATCACAGACTCCCCATCAATAAGAAAACAGCAAATGGGGGCTTGAAGCCTACTGTCTATCCATATAAACTTTACAGGCTCTTGCCTATGAAATGCAAGAGGGCACCTTATAAGAGCTACCGGAATTCTTCCTATGAAGGGGCTCGAGACAACACTCTACGGAGTGAGTCTGCATCCAATCCCTTCATCGTTCCAAACTCGCAAAGCTCTGACATGCCCACACTGAACTTCCAAGATGGTGGAAACACCTTGACCACCACCATCTCTGCCACCCCGGTAGAAACACCTTCACAGCACGGCACACCCACTTTTGCCAAAGTAAAAAAGGCAGAAGCCGTCCCATGGAGAAAGGAGGCACTGAAAACTGATCTCGTCAATAACTTGGATTCAACTGAGGTGTCAGTTTCTCCCACTGGAATCCCCGTCAGCACTAACCTACAGGCAGAGCCCACAAGTGTTTCATCGGTGGGCAAAGGCGGTGAGCACTCAGGCTCCGTGATCAGCTACAGTGGCTCGGTGCCCTCCGTCATTGTGCACAGCAGCCAGTTCTCGTCGGTCATCAAGCACAGCAACACCATTGCGAGCCTGGCCAACAGCAGCCACAAAGCCGCTCCACAACCGGAGCTCAGTCAGTCCCTGAAAGAGGACAGCAAGCCTGAGGCAGATAAAGGCAGGAGACTTTCGAGTAGACCCAAGAGCATTAAGGAGAAAAAGAAAGCTATTCCGTGTACCAAGGGAGAAATAGCAGTGGAGGCAAAACACGTTGCTGACCAGGAAGGGTCTTCGGGCAAAACCACAAGTGCCACTGAGGAAACCAGTAAAATTGAAACTTATATAGCAAAACCTGCTCTGCCTGGCACCTCCACAAACAGCAGTGTCGCACCCCTTTGCCAAATAACAGTGAAAATTGGAAATGAAGCCATTGTGAAAAGGCATATCCTTGGGTCGAAGCTGTTTTACAAAAGAGGGAGGAAACCCAAGTATCAGATGCAGGAGGAGACGGTGCCTCAGGAGAGTGACCCAGAACCCCACAGGGACAGCCCCCTTGGGCCTTGCCAGGCTGAATGTGTAGAGATGAGTGAGGTGTTTGATGAGGCGAGTGATCAGGATTCCACCGACAAGCCGTGGCGCCCGTACTACAACTACAAGCCCAAGAAGAAATCCAAACAGTTGAGAAAAATGAGAAATGCGAAGTGGAGGAAGGGGCATGGGAGCAGAAGCCCCGGCGGCAGGTGCAGATACCCAGCTGAACTGGATCCCGCAGAGGTGAAGCTGCCTCCGAATAAGGCCTTTGAAGAAGAAGAAGAAAACAAAGAGATGCCCAAACTGCAGTGTGAGCTCTGTGATGGCGACAAAGCAGCAGGGGCGGGAGCTGAAGGCAAGCCCCACCAACATCTCACTTTGAAGCCTTACACCTGTGAGCTCTGTGCAAAGCCGTTCCAGAGCCCCTCCACGCTCAAGATGCACATGAGGTGCCACACTGGAGAGAAGCCTTACCAATGCAAGACTTGTGGGCGGTGCTTCTCAGTGCAAGGGAACTTACAGAAACATGAGCGCATCCACCTGGGCGTAAAGGAGTTCGTGTGTCAGTATTGTAACAAGGCGTTCACGCTGAACGAGACTCTCAAGATCCACGAAAGAATCCACACTGGTGAAAAGCGGTACCACTGTCAGTTCTGCTTTCAGGGTTTTTTATATCTTTCCACAAAAAGGAATCACGAGAGGAGGCATGTTCGCGAGCATGATGGGAAAGGCTTTGCCTGCTTCCAGTGCCCCAAAATATGCAAAACAGCTGCTGCCCTCAGAATGCACCAAAAGAAACACTTATTCAAGACTTTAACTAAGCAAGAAAAAACAGGTGACATGTGCCACGAAAACTCAGATCTCTTGGAGAGTCAAATTTGTACTGACTCAGAAGACAGCGACCAAAAGGATAACAGCCCTTTGCTGAAAATGTCCTTTGAGTGACGACAGTTAGGAAAGTCATCAGAAAAAGTGTTTTGTGAGTTAATTTTAATTTTTTTGAGTTAGTTTTGTTCACATAATAGTCACAAAGGAATTTGAGGGGTATTAATTTTCATTTGTGTAAACTCCAAAAAGGATCCTAACACCTACTTTGGGTTTTATCATTCACTTCACACAGAGTGCATAAAAACAAAATAGCTGAATCTTCTAACGACCCAAGTATTTTGTGAAGGCTAATGAAATCCTTAGCTGTGGTATTTTGAACAGTGAGAAAAGCAGCTGAATTTTAGCCTAATTTAAAACTTTCTTGCGAACACTAATGAGGACTGCTGAACTGTTTGTTAGTCACTGGAAAAAATAAGGGTCCGGATCACGGAGGTGGCGTCTTTGAGATGTGTTAAATGCTAAATGAGCTATGACAGTGTTTATGCACTATTAACCTCTGTTAAATTAATGGGTATTTACAAATTGCTTGTCAATATAACTGAAAATATGTAATGGGCAGCCGAAACAGGACAGTCATGCATTGTCTAGAACTACTTTTGTGCAACAAAAACCTTGTAATATATATATATATATGTATATATATATATACATATATATATATATGAGTCACTGTAACTTTTAACTGTCTATGTCCCTTGTAGAGGATTAGAACAAGCAATAGACCCGAAAACGATGAGGACTGGTGTAGAACTCAGTAGAGAATTTGGAATCTGACGTATGTGCATGCATGTGCTTCTCAATGGGATCCTGTGCTGTTCTCTTAAAGTATGGCTGAGCTGTTACTAGAACTGGTCTACTCAAGTCACACAAAACACAGGTCATGCCTTATCTATGGGGAAAGCCTTCCCAGAACTTACCTGAGATTACCTGTGCCGTATAATCCTTTGCACTGGCCTCACCACAGAGAATGAAGAATGGTCCGATTCTTCAGAACTCTCTGCAGTCTTCCAGTCATCCCGAGGCCATGGATGTTGGGGGGGGGGGGGGGCGGCTATTCCACCCAGACTTAAAGGGTCAAATAATCCCGTCATCTCCCATTCCACTGAAGGAGTATGCAGGAGGTTGAGTGCAAGGCATACCTCTGTGGTCATGAAGTCTCAGGCACCCGGGAACGGCAGAAAGCCTAATTCCTCAACATTGCCCCTTCTTGGAGATGCTGCAGCCCACAGGTATATACCAGTTAAAGGGCAGCAGAAGCCCCACCCCCCACTGATGACAGGAGGACAAGGGGAAGTGATGACCGTCCTTGCCTCAACAGCTGCGTTGTTTTTGAAGGGAGGGAAGTAGAGTGGGGGGAGGGGACAGGGTTCTGCTCCCTTACCTCCCGACTCGGAAGCACCCAAAAAGCCAGAGGCTCCGCCTTCATGCTTGCAGACACCTAGCTCCCTCCTTAAAGCCCCACTTACGTTTCTAAATTATGTTTTTATATTGACGCAGACTGTCGACATTGCCCTCAAAAGTCTACTTGCCCTAAGGATGTCCTTTCATGTGAACTAGGATCCCGGAAGGCTGGAACTCACGGTTTTTACTGTTAAAACGGCCAGACTAGGAAGGAGGGAGAGCACACTGCTCCCGTTCCATCACGCCAGTGTGAGTGAAACTGAGAACATGGAGAGAGTGGCCGGCAGCCATTGCAGTCTGCTGGATTCAGTAGATGGAAATCCAAGGCTGGAAGGTTATCAGAGGACTCCAGTTTCTTGCACCAAGTATTGTGATGTCTCCACGAAGAAGACTTAGTGTGGTTTGGGGTAGGCAAGAAAACATTCAACCACCTAGAAAAAAGGACATGACTCAAGGTGACCTTTTTATACTGTAGTACTTTGCTGTTAAACAACCCCAATGCTGTACCTACATTTATCATTTGCTCATCTACGTTCACCAACATACAGTATTATATACTAGAGGAAAGTAGGTAAATGCAAGCAAACTCAACTTTATTTTATCCATTGTATATATGTATACCCACACTGTTCACTAGAGTCTTGTTAAGGAGATAGTCACAAAGGGCTTATGAAAATCACTTTTGAATTAATTAGATGACAGGCCATCCGGTGTCCACTAATTTTTTTTTAATCTCAGTTATGATTATAAAGCAATTAGTTATGTTTTAATTGTTTTGATTTAACTACAAATACAAAATTATTGTATGTACTGATGTCTCCCGGCCCTTATATGTGGATATTTTTTAAGTGGACTTGTATGTTGATAATTCTAGACCAAAGTAAATATGGCAGAATATTTATACATAAAAATAATTTTGCAAAGATTTTCTATAATTGTATTATTCATTTAAAATGTTGATAGCTTGTGTTAGTTTCGGGGGGGGTGTATATTTTGATAAAATACTTGACTTTGTAATTCTGTATATTCTATACAATTTATAGCAGAGCCATTTAAAGACAACTGGTTACATTTTTTGTTGTTGTTGATTGTGAAAATGTTATGAGTGGTGTTTAAGTATGCATCGAGCACATAACGACCAAGTAGAATTAAAGTAAGTGTAAGCAATGAATATGCTGTATTCTGTACAAGATATATTGTAATCTGCTGTTTTAGCATCTGTATTTTGGTTAGAAGATATTATTAAATGCAGATGTTAAGGGTTGGAAAGGTCTAATTTTATTTTTAGAAATGAGGAATATAAATTCATTTTGCTTGATTAAAATAGCTTATTCCTATGTTAAGTCTCTTTCTTAAGTATGTTAGTGTTGATTCCTTTGTGCAGAGATTTCATCTTTTGTGAGTGATGGCTTTATTACACACAGCACTCATTCATTGGAGTTGTTTCCATGCTTATATTTCATGGAGCCTACATACTTAGGACTCATAAACTGTGATGTTAAACCAAATAGGGATCAGACACAGTGGCAGATCCCTTTACTCCCAGCACTCAGGAGGCAGAGGCAGACAGAGCTCTGGGTTTGAAGCCGACTAGTCTCCATAATGAGTTCCAGGCCAGCCAGAGCTACCAAAACAAACCAACAAAACTGAGTAAGAGACGTCGACAGCTTCTGGTAAATGAGTGCTCGGGATGAGCCTGATGTTATGATGGCACCTCATAGTGAAATACTCACTTGGAAGCATTCTGCTCTCCCAGAAACAGATCGTAACTGTTGAATCCCAGGTACTTAGCAATGTCTTTATGATCTGGGCATTGTTAGCCCCCAGGTCTGAAGAGAACCCCATTACCTGTTATGTGGTGACTTTGAGACAGTCTCACAGCTAGACAGGGTATGGTTTGCCTGACTTGAGAGTCCTTGTGTTTGAACTTTCCTAGCCCTTCCAAGACGCATGCTTATAATAAGCTGGAGAGTGAGGGGACAAGACAAAGCTGTGCAGTTCAGGGATGTTCTAGGGCAGCGGTTCTCAAACTTTCTAACGCTGCAACCCTTTAATGTATTTCCTCATATTGTGGTGACCCTCAACCATAAAATTATTTTCATTGTTACTTCATAACTATAATTTTGCTACTGTCATGAATCATAAATCTCTGTGTTTTCCAATGGTCTTAGGCGAGCCCTATAAAAGGGTTATTTGACCACTAAGGGGTCATAATTCACGGGTTGAGAACCACTGTTGTACAGGCTTCTGTGGCATGGGTTTGGAGGAGTCTGATGAAGCTACAGAGAATTAGGAAATTGAGCCTGAGTTCCCAAGGGTTCAAAACCAGAGAAGAAAGAAGATGGGGGTGCCAAGGCACACCTTAAGGATCAGGTCCACATTGGTGTGTGTTGGGAATGAAGGAGCCATGGGTGAATGTAAAAGTCCGTGTTTGGGTGAGCCTGGGCAGGCAGTCAAAGAACACATAGCGGATCTCTGTGGATCTTAACACAGCACTGAACTTCTCTTCTGTCCCACAGGGCTGTGGTGGAGCTGGGGAAGGACTGAGTGGTAGGGGATATGGTCAGCGAGGTACCAAAAATCCCAAAGTGAGACTCCTTTAGAGGCCTTGCGTGGAAAGGGAAAGAGTCTAGTGCATTTAAGAAAATCACTCTTTCTGCAGTGTAGCGAGCAGACCAGCAGACAGGGCAAGGCTGGAGACAGGAGAGCACATGAGAGATTGTGACTGGATGGGTGGGAGGTGGCGGTGACTTGGACAAAGGTGAAAATGAAAAACGTAAGAACAGGGTAGAAATGGTAAGAGCATGTCACATTCTGGACATCTATTTTTAGGTCTTTGGATGTGGAAATTTTCAAATAAATGTGCAGCTCCCATGTACTCATAATCCTATGCCAATAATTCACCACCTCTCATGGGTTAAGCGTACCCGTTCCTGCTCTCCCTCCCTGTTGTGTTATTGTGAAGCAGAGCATAGACAGTATACCATGTCATATGTACTAATGCCACTAGGCTTATTCTAAAAAGTAAGCCTGGGGTTAAGAGCACTGACTGCTCTTTCAGAAGACCTGGGTTTGGTTCCCAGTACCCACATGATAGCTTACAACCATCTGTAACTACAGTTCCAGGGAATCTGATGTCCTCTTCTGGCCTTCTCGGGCACCAGGAATGTGTGTGGTGGTGCCCATACGTACCATATACATAACATTCATATACATAACACTCATATCCATAAATAAATCTAAAAATAAAAATTTTTTAAATCAATAGTTACCAGCTTGGGACATAGCAGTCAATAAAATGCCTGCCACTCAAGCCTGACAACTTGAGTTTGGATTCCCAGGTAAAAAGCTGCACGCTTGCCTCCTGTTCCAGTTCTGGGAAGGCAGAGACAGATCGGCCACCAGGACTCACTGGCTGGCCAGCCCAGCCAAATCAGTGAGCTACAGACTCAGTGAGAGACCCTGGCTCAAAATTTTTGTATTATCTTGGGCCAGTGAGATTACTATGACCTTCATGACCTTGGACTTGACCTTCCCGGGAGTAACAGGGACCGAAGACGTGATGAACACACAGAAAAGCTGGGCTCAAGCAGGCGACGCACCAGCGGCAGCCCACAAACTCAAATGAGTTTATTAAACACAATGCAAACAAGGAGGTGGGTTGGCTAATCTCAGTGGGCCGCTCTGTAGTGGGGCAGATGGACCTGACGTCATCTGGGAGAAGGAAGCTATGGCTGACACTTTGTACACACAGGATCAGTGTCTGTACGTGAACCAGGGCAAAGCCTTGGCTACTCCCATGGGTCTGAGGCCCTGGGGTCCTTGACATGGCTGTGTTCATGTCAACTGTACACATTTCCTCAGGACTCCATCTGCTCCCCAGAGTGATGGCTTAGTGCTTAACCTCACATACTTCTGAGGAGGACCCAACTTTGATTCCCAGCACCCATGTCAGGCGGCTCACAACCACATGTAACTCCAGCTACAGGAGATCTAAAGCCGTGACCTCTGCAGGACCCCACATTCATGTGAACACACCCTCTCTTCCTGCCACCTCACGTACATATATGACTAGCAATAATAAAAGTAAATCTTTAAAAATTCCATTATCATAATTGTCATGACTATTTTTTATACTTTGAATCAGAATCCAATGAGGTCTGCGGTGTAGTGTCCTGATCAGTAGTTACCCCTCTCTAGTTCTCCATTTTTAAATTTAGTCTTTAAAAAAATTAAGCTGCCCACAATGTAGATATTAGCAAGAAAACTTCCTCAATGGGGACATCTTCTCCCATTAGGAAGCACACAATGTTGAAGACATTGAATTTATTTTGAAGATAGATTTAATAGTTGTTGACTGAAACGGCAGGATGAGCTAATTGCAAGACAAAGTTATATATAAATGCAGATTTATTGGAAGCAGCTCTTGGCTGTCGAGAGAGGCAATGGGGCGGGGAAGGGGGACCAAACTGTCTTGATTATATAGTGAAAGGAAGGCCCTGCCCCTGGGCTGGGAAGTTCAGGCTAGAGGACAGGGCATGCCAGCCACACCCTGCAGCAGGTAGGGACCAATGGATGCTTGAAACCAAACCTCCCAACCTTTTGTCAATAATAAACGGACAAAGGAGCTGAGCATAGTAGCATACACCCAGTGCTCAGGAAGGCAGAGGCAGGCAGATCACTGTGAATTCGAGGCCAGCCTGGTCTACAAAGGGAGTGCAGGGTAGCCAAGGCAACACAGAGAAACCCTATCTTGAAAAACTAAATTAAAAAAAAAAAAAAAAGAATAAGAAGTGAAGTTATTGTCTTTGGCTACTTTCTGCTGACACTGGTGGCATCGATATTGGGAATGGGAGAGCAAAAAACTGGAATGTTGGCCACGTCTTGGAAGAGCATGCTGTCCTACTTGCTGTCCAGGATCTGTGAGACCACCTGTGCCTAGGAAACTGCTGGTCCAGCTGGGCCAGTCTATGAGGTTTAGGCCGGAGCACCTGTGTTCTGGAGGCAGCACCTGAGGAAACACCTGGGCCTGACAGGACGCTGGGACAGACATATGTTAGGGGCAGAAGATGAAGTTAAGGAGTTTAGGGAGAGAAAAACATTTTTTTCTTTAGGTGTGCATTTCAAACTCCTAGGCCTATGGTCTTGGCAGATGGGGTGGGGAAGAGTCCCAGAACCAGGGAAGAGACTAGATCCCACACCCAGGGATGGGCAGGTAGGGAAACAGGCTGCTAACTGACAGGACTTATCTGGAGTCCATTTGGCCTGTGGATTCAAGTGGACTCCCTGAAGCTCACAAGAATTTAAGTTTACAAAAAGAGATCAATTTTGGATATGTTAGCATCACTTGCAACCCTCATAACTCGCAATTACCAACCTTAAAACACATCTTGGACCCTCAAACACTTTCTTAGCTCCTCAGACCTTACGTAAACTTTACACTCTTCTGAGAAGCCTTGTTTTTTGCTGTTAAACTGCTCTTCAAACCCATCAGAGAGCCTGAGAAGAATAAGCTACCACAGGAAGTATATTCCAAGTGGCCTATGTATCAATTAATATGACAGAGGCTTACCCACTACCTAGACAGACTTCCTGTAGGCTCTCGTGGGGTCGATGGTTTCGTTGTGGGCACAGGTCCTCAGGCAGCATCAGTCTTTGGCTGCCAGGCCCAGCAAATCCGGGAGGCCTTTCTGTGGAGGAAGAACTTGGGAGACTGACTGACCTTATTTCGTATAGGCAAAACGGGGCAGTGAACTCTCCAGGTGTCCTGCTTGTCCACAGTTCAGGCCAGGCCTTAGCAGTGGGCATGGCGCTGAGACAGTCTTGCCCAGTGGTTAGTGTACCATAATCCAGGGGGAGTCATCTTTTGTTTGTTGTCCCCATATCTTCTTGGAGGCCTTGTGGTTACCACTAGAAGTTGGGGGTCTCTGTCATAATAAGCTTTTTCATTAAACATTTAAATGCCATATGAAGCAGGTCTCTGACAGGCTTGAGGGCCATCACCTATGAAGCAATCTGAGCTAAACAATCCTCGTGTTTTAGTTATCTGCTCTAAATTGTAAACATCAAATAGGAGTTCTTAGCATGACTTTAAATATATGAACACACTAAAGATTTGATCATACTATTATCAAAGCAAAACCTTCAATCACAGATGCAGTTCATAGACTGGCAACCCTGCTGATCCTACCACATTGCACCACTATAAACCATTGTAGTTTTCTGCATGTCCCAGTGTATCCACACAGCCAAAGTTTAAAAGACAGAAGCTATATTTGGCAGTCAGCAAGGCACTGAATGCACCTGGTAATCCTTAATAAAGATGGCGCTGAAGTCACAGCCCTCCCACAACAAACATGGCTGCCAGTCATGTGACTGGCCTCAGTCAAGATGGAGGTGAAGCCATGGCTCCACCCTCTTCATCCCAAAATCAAAATGGGAACCAGCCACGGGTTATTAGAGGCCATGGCCACCGGCCGTTTAAAAACACAGCCATTGGTGTCAATGTTGCTGCTGTTCCTGCCGCCATTGCCACAGCCTCCACTGTCATGGAGTCCACATATGGACATGAGGGAGGCTGGGCAGAGGCAGCACGTGAAACTGGGTGTGACGAGCCAGCGCAGCTGAATCTGTCCTGTAGTCAAGGAGGGGAAGGAGCGAGAGCACCGCTCCCAAAAACCTGGACAGAACCAGTTTGGAAACATTTAGAGCTTAGATCCAGTGGCAGCCATCTTAGCAGCCTTTGCCGCAATCCTAAGACTATGGAAGTGGAGTCCCAATTCAGCACTCTGGGGTCTGATGGTTTGAGCAGAGGGAACCTACCCTCAGACATCTGAAGACTCCCCAGAACAAAGTTGTTCCCAAGACTGGCTCTGGCATGGCCACGGCTTAGCTAGAACAAGTCTAAGGGCTCCAGACCCTGTGAGAGGCACCTGGTACCTCTTGGCATCTGCTGGGGGATGGGTCACTCACCGAGTTCAAAGTTGCGTCAGACAGAGAAAGAGAGAGATAGGAGACGAATCGTCCCCATGTGGCCCTAGGCCACCAGGGCTGGGGCCTTAGCTCCTCTCGGGTTTCCAGGCAGAGAAAGAAGATATCAGGTGGAGAAAGATGAGGTAAAGGGAGTGGCCTCTTCAGGCCTGAGGGCTGGGTGGGGCTCAACTTCCCCCAGTCAGTCATGGACACCAGATGATTGAAATGGCAGGATGAGCTAATTGCAAGATGAAGTTATATCTATAAATGCAGGTTTACTGGAAGCAGCTCTCAGCTGCCAAGAGAGGGGTGGGGGTGAGGTGGGGGGGACACAAGAAGAGAGACAAGAGAGGGGGAGCCAAAATGCCTGGATTATATAGAGAAGGGAAGCCCCTGCCCCTGGGCTGGAAAGTTCAGGGTGAAGAGTCGGGTATGCCAGCCACACTCTGCAGCAGGAAGGGACTGAGGGAAGTCTGAAACCAAACAGTTGGTGGTAGTGTTTAGGTACCAGGAGGTAAGAAAAACCAATCAACAGTAACTCTTTATGTTTTCAACCCAAGCAATCGGAAGGATGGAGTTGCTTATGGTCACGTGGTCACGCGGTCAGAGATTCAGATGAGACTGGCATCCGGTGGGCGTTCAAGAGCTGTGTGTGCTTCAGTCACTTGAGGCGTGGCTGAGTTAGGTACTGATAATAAGGAGAAGCACAAAACAGTCTTCACGATCCTGCAGTAAATGCACAAAAAAGTGACACTGTTATAACACTGTTAAGTGTCATATGGAAGAGGAGGTGCTTGGTGCCAGGAGGCCATCTAATGGGCAGGATGCCGTAGGCCAGTGGTTCTCAACCTACAGGTCGTAACCCCTTTGAGGGGTATCGAACCACCCTTTCACAGGGATTGCATATCAGATCTCCTGCGTATCAGATATTTACATTATGATCCATAATGGTCACAAACTTACAGCTATGAAGTAGCAATGAAAAATCATTTTATAATGGGGGGGTCACTACAGGAGCTGTATTAAAGGGTTGTAGCATTAGGAAGGTTGAGAAGCACTGCCCCAGTTTAAACCTCAAGGAAAACTGACCTTGAAAAAGTAACATTTAAGCTGAGATCTGAAAGATGAGCAACAGCTAACCAGGAGACAGATTCTGGGCCTGGGGAGCAGTGTGTGCTGAGGTCTGCGCTGGAGACCAGCTGTGACCAGGAAGCAGGCGAACCGTGCTTGAAACTGAACTGGATGACGAAGGGCTGTAGTTTGCAGGGCCTTCCGGGTTGTGCTGAAGATCTGGGTCTTGTACGGAGAGCGACACAGAGGCACTTAGGTTGGAGATATGGCTCGGTGCTTGCCTAGCATGTGTGTGGAGCCCCCTGGGTTCAGTCCAAAGGAAGGAAAGAAGAAAAAGAAGAAGGTAGAGGAGGAAAGAGCAGGCCAGTGAGTTTGAGCCTAGCCTGGTCTACATAGCGAGGTTCAGGCCAGCCAGGACTATATAATAAAACCACGTGTGTGTGTGTGTGTGTGTGTGTGTGTGTGTGTGTGTGTGTGTGTGTAGTCACTGTGGCCGAATGTAGGAAATGCCTTCTTGGAGGACTGTGGTTGCTAGAAACAGCCGCTAGAAAGTGACTGTGCTACTGGGCATGGTGGCGCACACCTTTGATCCCAGCACTCGGGAGGCAGAGGCAGGCGGATCAATGTGAGTTCAAGGCCAGCCTGGTCTACACTGAGAGTCCAGGACAGCCAAGGCTACACAGAGAAACCCTGTCTCAGGGGGGAAAAAAAAAGGTGACTGTGCTAAAGGGTGATAGTGACTTACATTGTCTGCAGTGACAATGGAGAGACAGAAGAAGAGCTGATAGATACTTAGGAGGCAGAAGGAGCATTGAGGTGGCGTTAGGTTGGCTCTGAGACATGACGGTTAAAGAGGGATTGGGAGTCATCTTTTGGTTTTAGAGTGACTGAAACTGGAAATGAAAGCCGCCTCCCATGAAGCTTACATGAGAAAGAAGCCAGAGTTCCAGAGAACAACGGTATTTCAAAGATGACTCAAATAAATGCTCCACTCAAATGGGTGACATGTGGAGAAGGCCGAAGCCCAGAACAGTCAGAATCTGCAGGACAAACCAGTCTCTGCTGAGATCCAGTTCCTTTGGTGCACGCTGCTGTAGAATATCATAGCCCGAAAGGCTGGGCAATCAATTACACTCATGCACATCCTGGTCCCTCTAATGGAAAGGCTAGAAAAAGGTTACCCACTTCCCATAGGCAGCAAGGCGTGGCCAGAGTGAGACTCACTCATCTCTGGAGTAGCTGCTCTCTCTCCCACACACAACCAACCTGAGACCACGTGCAAGGGCAGAACGGAACATGTTTAGCTAAGACCTTTTAGCCTGATGTATAACATTTAAATATCCAGACACACGATATACAGGACTCCATCTCTACTCTTGTCCCTGTGAATTTGGGCTTAGGGAGGGGTTGGCTGTTACCACTCCCACAAATGCCAGCCCTTTCTTCACTCTGTCTGGCTGGGTACAAGCTCCTGGCCATATGGTCTCTTCTGTCCACAAGTCATTTCTCAATGCTTAATTTCAAAGTTTCTGCGTTGCAGTGCTGTTGAGAGACAGACCCCCCAGACCTCTACTTCCCTTTCCCTGGGACCTCACTGCTACTTTCTGGGGGTGGATAAAGTCCTGGATGAACATGTGCTGTTGACGTGACCGTTCCTATGTCAAGGACCCCAATACCTCAGACCCATGGGAATGACAAAGCCTTTCCTTTGTCCTTGTGCAGGTCTTGATAATATAAGCAGAAAAGTAGGGGCTACAGTTTGCTCTGCCCCATTGTCCACAGCCTGAGACAGCTCCCCTATAGAGACCTCCTACCGGGATAAGCTAAACCTGCCTCCTCACTCAGCCATATACAAAATAAAATAAAATCCATCTCAATTCAGCTGTATACAATACACCTGACCTCAGATTTTTCTGTATGCATGACCGTGTGTCTGTCCTTTTGTCATTCCCTCATTGCTCCAGTCATGTTGGCCCCACAGCCATTTAGGTCTTGACATGCTGTCTGGGGAAATCCATCCTCAATTTAGCTTCCGCTGTCACGAAGGAGCCTTCAGTAGAGTGGAGCCCAGAGTCAGTTTCCTAAGCACTGTCCTCCATGTAACTGTATCAAGGTGAGCCACCTATTGAACATTTGATCTGCCACCCGGGGTGACCAACACCCTAGTTTGCCCCAGACTGAGGCTGCTCCCCCCCCCCCCCCGCCGCTTCCCCCTACCCCCGCATGCCGATCTTTCAGCACTAAAACAAACAGGGATGGATGGTTGGTCATCATAACATGAAGTCTCTCTAGAAAAGAGGGGCAGGAACTAGCAATCCTAACAGGAGGCGTAATTGGAGAAGTTAAGTGAATGAGAAGCAACAAGGCCACAGAGAAATGGGTCTTGGCTGTCCATGTCTGGGCTGGGGGAATAGAGGGGGTACCCTCAGGCACCACTTGCAGGCCCTCCTGGAGTCCGTCAGTCAGCGCACACAGATCTAGAGGCTCCCAGTTCTCTGAAGAGCTGAGCAGTTTCTGGCTACCCACACAGGCATTTCCCCCAGAATTTTTAAGAGTCCATTAAAAAAAAAAGTGCTGGCCTTTCCAAGTCACTGGAGCGAGGTGGATACCTGTGGGTTTTCCTGCTGAGCCTTTCCTATTTATATGAGGAAAGCACCTAAATTTCCTTCAAAGGCCACCCTTACCCTCTTCTTCTGCCGCCCCGCTTTCCAAGCAGACCTGAAATGAGGATCGAGTACCTGGGGCCTGAGAAGGACCTTACCAAGAACTTCTCAGATGCCAGAGACGGCAGCCGCTGTTCACCGTAAGGAAAGGGTTATATGCACGGCCTTGAGTTATATGACTAATGACATACTGAATATAGACTGAAGGCCCCCGGAGGGTATAATGGAATGGAAAAGTTCTCAGCACTTAGCGACACAGCAGCCACCATAACGTCAAATCTCAGGGTTTATGAGTGTTACTCAGGGGGTTATGGTCTCTCTGGTACGAGGATGCCTACAGCACTGCCACCAATATAAAAACAGAGCACCACGATTCTGTGAGATGCACAATACTTGGGAACGACCATAAACTACTAGATTGGTTACTTTTCTCATCACATGGCGAAATACTTGACAGAAACAAGGAAGGGGCATTTCTTTTGGCCTACAAATTCAAGAGCTAGGACCCATTACTGAAGAGAAGACATGGGAGTTTATGCATAGTTTGTCCATATCTTCCTGGATTGGGATGCAGAAAGGTCACGACTGGAAGCAGGCCTCAAAGCCTCGCTCCCAGTAGCCCACCTCCAGGCCCTACAATCTGCTGAAATGGCACCACCAGCTAGGGACCGCAGCCTCCGGTGGACACTTGGGATTCAAAGTGTAACAACTGTGTCACTGGTTTGTGTGTGTTAAAGTTTGTTGTGAGAAATATACCAGCAAGGCCAGCAACAGCCTCATACGCCTCACGTTCACCATTTTCTTCCATTGGCATCGAGGCCACATCCAGCAGTCAGCCTATACTAGTTCTGTGCAAGTTCATACAATAATAAGTTTGCTTGTGACATGTCTCAGAGCTTATCCCACCGTTAAGTGACACAAACCATCGCAGGCTTTCAGCAAAGCTGGATCCAGAAACTCATGTGATAGTAGATAGTATGCTCACTCTCGCCATCTCTTCCTCTCCCTCCCCCTCCCTCCTCCCCCTCCCCCTTTCTTCCTGCTTACTCCCCTCCAGGTTGGCTTCAGTCTAATACCGCTTCTCTTGATTTGTGGCAAAGATGCTTACACTTAGCACAGTGAAGCTCTCCAGACCAGAGAAAACAACCTTCAAAAGAAAAAGCAGGGGATGGAAAATAGCCACAGTGGATAATTAAACTTGGAAGCCTAAATGGCACCCCCAGAACCCACAGTGGAAGGAGAGGGCTGACTCCTATGGCTGTCCTCTGCCCTCCACATTTGTGCTATGGCATGCACGTGCCCTGTGCTGGTGAGGTTTTTTTTTCATTATCAGACTAAAGTCACATGGGGAGAGGGACCATAGAAAGAAGACTTGCCTACATCGGATGGGGTTGTAGGCATGTCTTTAGGGGCTTGTCTTGATTGATGGATGTGGGAGGGCCTGGGGCATGGCCAGAGCCACCATCCCTAGTTAGAGGACTCTGGGCTGCAGAAGAAAGCTAGAGGAGCCTGAGGCAGAAAGCCAGCCAGGAGGCGGTCCTCCACAGTTCCTGCATCCAGTTTCCTCTTTTGAGTTCCTGTCCTGACTTCCCTTGAGGAAGGACTGTACCCTGGAAATGGAAATAAACTCTTTCCTTCCCAAATGCTTTGGGCGATGTATTTTATCACAGCAACAGAATGGCCACGCCCCATCACCACTACCACCACATCATTTATACACACACACACACACACACACACAAACACACCCACACACACACTCATAATAATAATAATAATAATAATAATAATAATAATAATAATAATAATAACAATATATATATATGTGTGTGTGTGTGTGTGTGTGTGTGTGTGGTGGCAGATACCTTTAATGCAAGCACTTGGGAGACAGAAACATGGTTCTCTTTGAATACAGGGCAGCCTGATGTACGAAGTGAGTTCTAGTTCAGCCAGAGACGCATAACTGAGACCCTGTCCCTAAAACAAAATCATTAAATAAATTAATGGAGAAAAAATTTTTTGAAAATATTTTAAACTCAAGCATAATGTAGTAGCATACACATCCTGGCACTCAGTTGACTAGGGTAAGAAGATCAAGAACACTGTTTGCTCCTCCAAAGGTCCTGAGCTCAGTTCCCAGCAACCACAAGGTGGCTCACAGCCATCTGTAATGAGATCTGGTGCCCTCTCTGGCAGTAGGCACACATGCAGGCAAAACACTGTATACATAATAAATAAATAAATCTTAAAAAAAAAAAAGTGTCAGAGGCCAGAGGATCAGGGAGTTTGCGGTGAGACTGTCTCCCAATACTGTCAGAAGCTACACTCATAAAGTCTCACCAACATGACTGCCTAAGTCTGAACTGAACAAGGACAACAGCATAGACATGCCAAAGTTGAAGGGGGCAAGACCACAAAGCCTCAAGCCTTCACAGAGAACTACAGACAACTAAGGGATGCTGAGAATGGGAGGAACAGTCTTCCCCAGGGAAGCGCACACCCATCGGCAGTCAACCTGTATCTCGTGGTCAGCCCTGAAAACTTACAGACAAGCAACAGTGCCCAGACTGAGCAGGTTCTATTTAGGAATACATATAGCAACAGTCAATGAAAAAAGAGGCCATGAATTTAAAAGAGAGCTAGGAGGGGGTGCACATGTTCCTGTCAACAACAATAACCGTTTTCAGAGAGATTTCTCTAACAATCTCCTCTGAAACTGAACTCAAACACAACACACCCAGCCACATAACAGATACACAATCTCTTCTAACGTGCACGGTTTATCACCGCCTTTCAAGACATGCTGAAGGACAGCTGATGGAAAAAGACACCAAACACTCGACATCAGCCAAGACTCCTGCAGCCTCTGCGCCAGATCCTTCCATCTTTATTTCAAAGAATCCAGGGGAAAGGTTGTTATTTTCCCTAATGACTAGATGCAGAGCCGACAGGCCCGAGGCAACGACTCCCCTGGTCGAGGTGGTGAGAATGTACATTTAGGATTAAGAGGAGAAGCCTTGTTCACTTACTGGACAATCCTTCAACTTCAGATATCAGCTTACAGGGCCCACAAACTACACCCTTCCGCATTTCGCTCTTTCATTGGACCCGCAGCAGAAAGCTGCCCAAGCCTTGTGTACGGTTATAAAGATCCACCCAAGTTCCAGGCACTCTCAAGGTTAAGAGAAGTGTCTTCTAAAAGTATATTAAATAGAAACTCAATGAAGGTGAAAATCAGGCTAGTACAGCTGTGTGCACATATGTCTCCACTGTGTATTTGGTACATGTACATGAGGACATTTTTTTTTCCACATGGTATACATTCCATAAATGCCAGAGGGGCCTCCCAGTCTCTCTTTGTGTGTGTGGGAAAGAGCGTGTATATTATCCTTTTTCGCAACATAGAGTACACTACACACACCACCCAAAACCAGATTTCTTTAAAATAGAGTGTGGGAACATCGCTTCCATCTTGTTCTCTTAGTGTCTGCCTAACGTGCAACTGCATAATGGATGCGTAGCGAGCATTTGTTTTCAATCTTTTACTTGTGTTACGCATTTTAGATAGTTTTTTTTTTTTTAAACTAACAAATATAGAAACACATTTAAACACAAAGTCCTACTGCTAGGCAAAACCCCATCCCATTATCAGGTTTCTTGGTGGTTTTCAGGCGTTCAAATTCTTTGATTTCTCAAAAGCTTTTCAGAATTCTGCTCCTTTGTTTTGAATGCCAGTTCAACAAAAGCCAGTGTCTTTGGAAACTTTCCTTGTTTAAACAAAAGCCATGGTGGAAAGGAAGAACTCTCTACGATAGAATCCAAGGAGGCTGGGCAAAAGTTGAACCAGTAGCAGAATCCCGCTCCCTGCGACCTCTCTGTTCTCTCTGCTGATGAGCCGCCACTCCTCTCTCTCCAAGGCTGTGGGAGGAAGATGCAGTCCGGCACATCCCAAGCAAAGGAATGTTTCTCGACGCCCCCACCCCACCCCCACCCCCATGCGAAGAAGATTGGCTCCTGACCGGTCAGGAGTTTGCCTCTGGTCCAATGAGCTCTGACTATAGAGGCCCCACCCACAGGCAAACCTCACGCTGGAAAAGGCTTTCCAGTGCCACCGTGTGGCCCTACGAAGAGAAGAGGTTTATGAAAAAGCTGTTAAAAAACAACAAAACCCTGCAGAGTCCTGGAGGATCTGTCACAATGGCTTCAACTTGACTTCCTAGCTTCCTGGGCTGGAGTCCCCCAGAACAGATGTGCCTGGACAGTTAATCAAAGGTCTGCTTGACTTAGATGGGGGCTAATGCATGAGCGACAGCAGCATTTTGCGATGATTTGTGACTTAGATGGACTGGGGCAAGAAGAGGCGTGAAGTTGTGTATCTATAAAGGGTACCTCAACAGCTGCCCACCGTGAACTGGAAGAGCAACCTTATTCTGACAGTATTTATTTATTTCATTTTGCTGTGTTGTAAACATGGTGTTTTTTCATGTCCCGTGGATGGGGAGGCCTGGGGGTACTCAGAGGAAGGATAGCAGGCTACGAAGAAGAGACTTTATACCCCATGATCATATACAGGGAGAGGAGGTCCCCCTCAGTCACAGTCATAGGGGAGGGGAGTAAGGGGAAAATGGGAGGGAGGGAGGAATGGGAGGATACAAGGGATGGGATAACAATTGAGATGTAATATGAATAAATTAATAAAATATATTTTTTTTCTAAACATGGTGGGGTTTTTTCTTTTTGGAGACAGGGCCTCTCTGTGTAGCCTTGGCTGCCCTGGACTCACTTTGTAGACCAGGCTGGCCTCGAACTCACAGTGATCCACCTGCCTCTGCCTCCCGAGTGCTAGGATTAAAGGCGTGCGCCACTACGCCCGGCAAACATGGTGTTTTTTAAGAAAGTACGGGCTGACATGGTGGTGCACCTCTTTAATTCCAGCACTCAGGAGGCTGAGGCAGGTGGATCTTTGTGAGTTAGAGGCCAGCCTGGTGTGTGTGTGTGTGTGTGTGTGTGTGTGTGTGTGTGTGTTCGGGAACATAGGCAGTTTCACACACGTGGAGGTATCAGTTCTGTTATATATAAAACCTCAGAGAGCACACCAATGTTATATATAAAATTTAAAGATTAAGACAGATTTAGGATATAGGTACCAGACGGCAAATATTATGTTATACAGAGTTTATTAGATGAGCATGAGGGAAAAAGGAAAGGGAGAAGGTACCCCAGAGAGAGAGAGAGAGAGAAAAAAAAGAGAGAGAGGTAAAGAAGACAGGTAGAGAGGAGAGGTACAGAGAGAGAGCCATGTGGAGGGTCTGTCTTTTATATGGCCTTGGGCAGGGCCACGCCCCCGTGGCAGGTAAGCAGTAACGTCACAGGTAGGCAGCCTGAAGCAGAATCCTAACAAGTTCTCTCCTTAGGACCATTTGTTGCTCAGAGAGTGAATTCCACTCTCAGGCTGAGCGTCTGGTTGGCTCTCTTTTGGAGAATTTTGTTTTAATATTCATTTTTATTTTTAATTCTGAAGGTATGTGCATGTGTGTGCAATGCCTGCAGAAGTCAGAGGCACGGGATCCCTCTGGAGCTGGAGTTACGAGCAGTTGTGAGTGGCTGGTGTGGGTCCTGGGAACCTCGCCTCGCTGCGAGAGCAGTACCCACTCAGAACTACAAAGCCATCTCTCCAGCAACCTTTTCAAGAAAGTTTTTTAAAAAAATAAAATGTAATTGTATCTGAAAGTGAACAGGCTTTGAGAGGAAGTCTGTGGAGGCAAAGACAAGAGCCTTGGTTAGACTTCTGGCAGCTGCGGCCCTGGCCCCCAATACAAGTATCAGCAAGGAAGCCTGGGAGCTAGACTCTTCTGCGCATGTGCAGTGTACCATCTGAAGGCAATAGAATCACACTGTCTTGGAAGGAGACACTTAACCTCCGTGCACAGGGAGAGGGAAGCCCTACCAGCAGAGGTCACTGACATATCAGCTGGGAGTCTGCAGCAGCTCCTCTCTCATTTGTGCCTGAGTGGCTCCCTGCTCAGCACTTGGAAGGGAATGGGTCCAAAAGTGTGTGCACGCTGTCAGCAGATTTCCTCAGTGGGGCCCACCGTTGATACTGTCAACCTAAGGCTGTTTATTTTAACACTAACTTAATACTTAAAATAAGGCAGCCTTGGATTGTACCTCACCAAGTTTAACCTGGTCCCAGGACGTAGGTTTATGTGTTTCTAGCCTGGAACTGGAGGGAGTCACATACATTCAAATGGCTTGAATTTGTATACGGAGCCCCCTACTGAGTAAGAATGAACTCCGTGATGTGATGTGGGGTGGCACAGACACCAAAAAAGGTGTCCATCTGCGTCTGCGTTTTTCCTTTGCTAACTAGAATTGCATCCTTAGTACTCCTTGGGTAGGAAAGCCAAGGTAGATGTTTTAATGTTACTACCTTTAAGATTCCTGTTCATTCATCCTTTTCTTTTTAAAAGATTTCCTTATAGCCAGGCATGGTAGCACACACCTTTACTACCAGCGATCAGGAGGCAAAGGCAGAGGGATCTCTGTGAGTTCAAGGCCAGCCAACTCTACATAGCAAGTTCCAGGCCAGCCAGGGGTACGTGGTAAGACTCTGTCTCAAAGAGGGGGTGGAGATGGAGAGATGGCTTAATGGTTCCTAGTTACTTTTCTATTGTGTGAAGGTACACTATGGCCAAGGCAACTTAAAGAAGAAATTGTTTATTTGGAGGCTTGCTGACAGTTTTAGAGGGTTAGTCCATGACCATCATGCCAGGGAACATGGCAGCAGACAGGAAGACATGGCACCGGAGCAGTAGCTGAGAACTCACATGTTGAGTCAATAACCATGAGCAGAAAGAGCTAATTGGAAATGGCATGGGCTTTTGAAACCTCAAAGCCAAGCCCTAGTGACACACCCTCTCCAATAAGGCCACACCCTCCTAATCCTTCCCAAACAATTCCACCAACTGAGGACCAAGCCATTCAAACCTAGTAATCTATGGGGCCACTGACATTCAAGCCACTACAATGGTTAAAAGCACTTATTGCTTTTGTAGAAGACATGACTTTACCTCCCAGAATCCTAATTCCAGCTCCAGGTGGTCTGATGTCTTCTGACCTCTGCAGGTACTAGGACCATTCAGGGTGCCCATAGGCAGGCAAAACACTCATACACATAAAATAAAATAAAACACTTAGGCAGTTACTTCTTTTTTTATTATTTTTTTTTACTTTTTAAATTAAATAAAACATGTTCACGGTAGAGTGGAGATCTTGTATACAGCATGATAAATTTTAACACATATAAAACAAAATACTTGACCTCTTGGCATCCTCATTGTTGACTGAATATTAGTGAGGTGGCATAAATTGTCTTTTTTAAAAAATAAACTATCTTCCCAGCCAGTGACATCCATTCTACATGTTTTGATGTATATGCTCTTTTTTAAAAATAACTTATTTATTTTACTTGCATTGATGTTTTGCCTGCATGTATGTCTTTGAGAGGATATTGGATCCTCTGGAACTGGAGTTACAAGCAGTTGTGAGCTGCCATGTGGGTGTTGGGAATTGAACTCAGGGCCTCTAGGAGAACAGCAACTGTTCTTAACCACTGAGCCATCTCTCCAGCCTGTTGTATTTGCTCTGAAATCTCAGGCACAGTATCTTTTACCCCACACCTAGAGCAGTGGTCCCACCACAGTTGACACTGAATAATAAATCATTTTTAGACTCTAAGGGCTTCTGCTGGCCCTCTCTCCAGAGGATTCCAGCTTTGAGTGGAAGAGGAGGCTGTGACCCAAAGAGTCCATGGCCCATGGTGCACAGGATACCCAGCTGAGGGGACCCAGAGACCCCATCACCAACACACTGAGATCTGTTCACATGGAAGATGTTGATAGACCTTAGTCAGTGGAAGAGATAGAGGGAAGGAGGGAAGGTGGAGAGAGGAAGGAAGAGCGTGATCTCAGTTCTAAATCCTTCAGGAGAGAAAATGAATAGCAACATATAAGGCGCTGTTGTGGGGTAAGAGGCTGTTGACTTGGAGGAAAGGGGGCTTCTCTGGGCCTTTAGCTAGATGCTTCTCATTCACGTCGGTTTCCAGTTCCTCACCGCTGTAACAGGCAAGCCCTCTGGAGTGCAGCAACTTGCTTGCAACCCTAATAAACCACTGTGTCTATCAATGTTAGCTGAGGGGTTTGTTTTATATCTGACCCATTGAGGAAATGCTTGTATATCAGCTAGGGTGCCCTGGACAGTGAACCAGAGGAAAGGCCACAAGAGATCCCAAAGTGGGTGTTTTTCTGGAGTTATACAAGCCTTTAGATTCACCTCTCAACTCTCTCCTTCCTGTCTGCCGGCAGAGGATGGCCAACGCCAGTCCAAGCATTAGGTCCTCACCAAGACCAGCAGGAAGAAGAAAAGGGAAGCATTCTAGTGTGTTCTGCTTTCCTCAAAAGCCCTCAGTGATCCACAACAAACCAATCCTGGAAAGGCAGAAATGGATGGTCCTTAAAAGGTTGCCCTCAAGAATAACTACAAAGCCAGCACTCTGTGAGCCAGAACTGTAGGAAAAGGCATGAATTATGGGTGAATCAACATGTCTGCCCTGGAATCCCCACATTGACAAGGTCTTGGCCATCATCCAGGCCAATCCAAATTCATCTAAATAAATTAATCAAGCAACCCATTTCCACAGTAAAAAAATTGTATCCCAGCCACTGGTTAAGCAACCAAGAGCCCTGTGTGAAAAGTTCCGGTACCTTCTAGAAACTTGACAATGAGACTCTTCTTGCTCTGTTTACCACATACTCTTTGCAGCTAATGAAGAGACTTGACAAGTGTGCTTGGCCTCTTCCTGGGTAAAGGTCACAGGCAGGAGAAAGCAGCTTGTTATGTAGCTTAGCAGAACAGTCACTGTTTGTTCCTTTTCAATGGAACGCCACCGTCTAGGAGCAGAACTGAAGACCCTCCGGAACCTCTCTTGCTAGCCCCACCTCAAGCGCTCACCCACATGAGCTGGAAAAGTGACTGGGAAGAGCAGAGTGGGGGTGGACAATGACCCTGAACGTGGTTAAGGTGAGGGCAAAGGGTGACTTCCCAGGAAGTATGAAAAGTGTCACCTAAGAGGCTCCTCTACTAACAAGTGGCCTTTTCTTCCCACCCTTGCTCTGCAGTTATGTAACCCAGAGTCTACTCTGAAGCGGGGTGGGGTGGGGGTTAGGTCTGTGCATGTGTGTGAGTAGGAGGGGAGTGGCAGGGCCGAGGGTCCAGAACATGAATTGTACCTGTTATGACTGACTGCCCTGAGGGTCACTCTGGGTCCACAGGCTGCCACTCCTTCTGCTTCTTCCCATGGAATCAACAGCCTCCCCCACTTCAGACTGAAGCATGTTTATTTCCATAAGGAAAATGGAGAAACAGTCACAGAACAACAGAAAGACATCTATACTCAATGCTGTTACAGCTCCATAACAAAAAGACAACCCAATTAAAATGGAAATATCACTTAAATGAGGTGTATTGTACGTGCAGAGTATATGTGTCTATGTTCGTATGTGTGCACACACGCATATGTGCAGGGCATGTGATTGCTGTTGGCAGTCTTCTATTGTTCTTTACCTTGTGGTTGGTTTTGTTTTGTTTTGTTTTTTAATATGTTTTATTAATGTATTCATATTACATCTCAAAGGTTATCCCATCCCTTGTATCCTCCCTTTCCTCCCTCCCTCCCATTGTCCCCTTACTCCCTTCCCCTATGACTGTGACTGAGGGGGACCTCTTCCCTCTGTATATGCTCATAGGGTATCAAGTCTCTTCTTGGTAGCCTGCTATCCCTCCTCTGAGTGCCACCAGGTCTCCCCCTCCAGGGGGCATGGTCAAATATGGGGCACCAGAGTACGTGTGAAAGTCAGACCCCACTCTCCACTCAACTGTGGAGAATGTCCTGTCCCTTGTCTAGATCTGGGTAGGGGTTCAAAGTTTACTGCACCTATTGTCCTTGGCTGGTGCCATAGTTTGAGCAGGACCCCTGGGCCCAGATCTGCCCATCATAATGTTCTTCTTGTAGGTTTCTAGGACCCTCTGGATCCTTCTATTTCCCCATTCTCCCTTGCTTCTCTCACCTAGAGTCCCAGTAGGTTGTCCTCCTTCTGGTTGTTGTTGTTTTTTGAGACAGTGTCTCTCATTCAACCCAGAGCTCACCGATTCAGTTAGACTAGCTGCCTAATGAGCCCCAGGCATTCTCCTGCCTCAGCTTCCCCAGCACTAGGATGCAGATGTATCCCTGATTTTTTTTTTTTTTTTTTTGAATGCTGGGCATCCAGACTCAGATCCTCACGATTTGTGATAAGCACATTACTGACCAGGCCATCTCCCCAACACCTAATCTAAATCCACCCCCCCTCAAAAAGGTCTGCACAGAGATAATAAGCATGTGATGTTTAATATCATTTGCTATGACAATTTTCTTGAAATACAAATCAAAACTATGATAAGATGCTACCACATAACATTAGTGTGTGTGTGTGTGTGTGTGTGTGTGTGTGTGTGTGTGTGTGTGTGTGTGTGTTTAAGGACAGTATCAATGGCCAGAAAGAAGTTTAGGCAGTCAATCATAAACTTCTCTAAGTTTAAACCTTTGTGTATTGCTGGTAGAAACATTAGTGATAGATCTGCTTTGGAGACAGCCTAGCAGTTCCTCAGAAGATGAGACAAAGTTATCACATGACCCTGGGTCTCTGTCTGGAAATGTGTCTGTGTCTACACTTGCAATAATGGCCCAGAAATGTGAATAACCAGAATGTCCATCCACTAATGGAGAGGCAAGCTAAATATGTTATGTGTGTGTGATGGCAAAGCACCGGGAAATAACAACAGTCAGACGTGTAGCTCCAGTCAACTGTCAGTTCTTAGGTCTGAAGTTGTGTGGGAAGAGAGAAAGGGTGATGGAGAAAAGTGAAAGCGATTCCTGCTAACCATGGGATTTCTTTTGAAGGTAAGGAAAATACAAAATTTTGGTGATTTGGTATTCTAAATAAATAGTATAAAAAGTACATTACACAAGCCAGGTGTGGTGGCACATGCCTGTAATCCCAGCTCTTAGGAGGTAAAGGCAGATAGATCTCTGTGAGTTTGAGGACAGCCTGGTCTACAGAGTGAACAGGACAGCTACACAGAGAGATCCTGTCTTGAAAAACAAAACAAAACAAAATATTCCATTACACACTATAAATAGTGAATTGTGGTGCTGGGGAGATGACACAGCAGAGAAAGCGCTTGCTGTGCAATCCTAAAGACCAGAGTTCAGATCCCCAGAATCCACATGGCTACCTACCTGGAAACATCTGGAACCCATCAGGACCAACCATCTGGACTGCAAAAGCAAACTAACTACCCAGGCTAGATGAATCCAGGAGTTCTGACCCCAAATGAAAGAGCCGGCCTCTGTACATAAGAGGCAGAGCAATAGAGGGAGACAGGCAAGTCAGTGTCAGGCCTCCACATGTAGATACCATACACATGCCCAAAAGAAGAGCATATTTTAAATTATTCAGCAGGACTACAGGAATGGACAGTAGTCCTGGTCTTATGCATTCGTACTTGAATTTCTACCCATCTTATAAAGACTGAGGTAACCCACCTGGTTTCCACATGGCAAAAGGAGAGACTCCACTCCTGAAAACCAATCTATGACCTCCACGTGTGCACCTTGTAGAGGAATTTTAATTCAGAACATGGCTGCTCTGGTAAGAAATCACATCCAAAGACCTTCTAGGTCTGTGTAATCCAGCTGGAATACAAACACGTCTTTAATCCAGGAGACAGAGGCAAGCAGATCTCTGAATTCACAGTCAGTTTAGTACAGAGCAAGTCTGAGGTAAAGAAAAAGCTTAGGAGCTGGAGAGATGGCTCAGTGATTAAGAACACCATCTGCTCTTCCAGGGGTCCTGAGTTCAATTCCCGGCAACCACATGGTGGCTCACAACCATTTATAATGTGATCTGGTGCCCTCTTCTGGCCTGCAGGTGTACAGGCAGATGGAACACTCATACATTTAATAAATAAATAAACCTTAGAAAGAAAGAAAGAAAGAAAGAAAGAAAGAAAGAAAGAAAGAAAGAAAGAAAGAAAGAAAGAAAGAAAGAAAGAAAAGCTTAGGTCAAGGCATGGTGATACATACCTTTAATCCCAAACAATGAAGGTAAAGTCAGTCGGTAGAAGGAAGCACCCATGTTTGTAAGTGATGTTTAATTGAGTGGCAGAAAATGTGGCAAATCAGAGAAAGGTTTGACAGAATGAGATACACCCAAATCTCATGAGAACAGAGAGGAAAGGGAAGCTACTTAAGGGGGCAATGCAGAGAGAGAGAGAAGGCGGTTTTCCAGGAGAGTTTTACAGAGAGAGGTTGAAGGCAGAAGAAGCCAGAGAATGAGAAGGAGCCAGACGACGACTAGAGCAGATCGCTGGAGTTAGTCTGAGGCCAAGCAGAGCAATTCCGGAGTGAAGAGAGAGGCCAGGTTGAATAAGTCAGCTGGGAGAAGAGTTTGAGCCTGAACAGCTGAGTTGAACCAGCCAACCCCAAGCTCAGAAAGAACAAGTAAGGGGGAGCTTAATAATCAGTAATTCTCAAAGGCTGAAACATTCTAAGCCTAGGTTGGGTTGTATAGAGGCTAGAAGCTTCCGAGGCTAGAAGCTTCCTGGATGAGGCATAGGTTAGCAAACAGAGGCATTAAGCCTCAGAGACAACAATTGAAACAGGCGAATAAAAGTTCCTTTTACACACAAATACACACTAAAAGAGTAAACATAAGAAATGAAAATTGACAGCATGGTTTTCTCATTAAAATTACTTAATTTCATAGGGCAGCCATAAGAAAGATGCCCAAGCGCCCACTCCTGCCCGCAGTGGGCACCTCTATGATGAGTGAATATGTGATGGAGAGATGAGGAAGATGGAGGGCACAGATGGGAGAGAAAGCAAAGCCAAGTGGTTCGTGGACTATGGAAAGAGAACTGGAGACACACTGGGGATGAGGAACAGGCAGATATGAGGAGCCTGCACAACCTGGGGCCATGTCTGGGTCCTAGGCCTTAGTGTATCCAGGGTCTGTGCTGGATGTCTGTGGCTCATGTTGCCACCAAAGTCTATCCCGATGCCAGTGGCCTGGGCTGCTGCCTGAGACCATGTTGATGTCCGGGGCTTATGCTGACTCTAGGGGCAAAACTGATCTGAGTGGCCTATGCTGCGTCCTGAGGCCATGATGACATCTTAGCCCTGCAGCTGCTGGGGTGTGATGTCTGGGTCCATGGTCCTATCGAAGCAGGGGTCTGTGTTGATGCCTGAGGCCCATGTTACCACCAAAGGCCATGCGGATGTCCCTGGTCTGTACTTGCGCTTGAGACCACTCTGAGCACTGTGCTGAGCTGGCCCTACCCTCGCCTGCAGTGGGAGAGCTGGCTCCACCCCTCATCTGCTGTGTGGTGGTGTAATTGAAAGAGAACTGCCCTCCTACCTGCCCCTGCCACCTGTAGCAAGCAGGTGGGCTGGCCCCTAAGGCATGACAGTGGGTGAGCTGATCCTGTCACTCATTGGGTGCAGCACTTGAAGAACAGGCCTCTCTCCTTGCCTAGGCAGCACAGTAGATCGTGGTGTGGGCACAGGAGAGCCAGACCTGAGGGTGGGAGAGCAGGAGAGCAGTCCCTGCCCCTCACCTGGACAAAATGGGAGAGCTGGTCCTGATAGCACAAGTGCAGGTGAGCTGGCAGGCTGACCAACTCAGCTTCCACCCAGTCCCAGATCCAGGGCTCTGAGTTGGCCCACCCCATCTATGAATTGCTGAAGTGTGTGAAGGAGCTGGTCCTGCAGACTCAAAACTGCGGGATCTCCCCCACACAGGGTAGCAATGGGCTATCTGAGAAGAGTCCTGTGACGATCCAGTTTTAACAGTGTTTCAGAAGTCAGAGGCCTCAAGCCAGAGTGATGACTCATTGCGTTGAGCACTGCAGAGTCCATGGTGACATTTTGTTGTGGTGGTGGCTGGTTTGTTTTTTAATTTTGGTTTTTTCTTTTCAGGGTGCTGCAAGGGCAGAGGGCAGATATGAAGGAACAGGAAGATGAGTGATATTAGGATGCATGATGTGAAATTCACACACACACACACAAATCAATAAAAAGTTAAAGAAATTATTTCATTTCTCCAACAACATAAATAACATTCACAGATTATTGTGATGATTATAGACTTATGTTTAACCTCACTTTTTAATAATAAGTGTCTATTTTACCATGTCTATACTTTTTCTTTTTTTTTTTTTTTTTTTTTTGTTTTGTTTTGTCTTTTTGGTTTTGTTGTTGCTGTTTTGTTTTGTTTTTTAGATAGGTTCTGAATACGTAGTTCTGACTGGCCTGGAACTTGCATAACTGGCAATAAAAAAGATGTCTCCACAGATCCACCTGCCTCTGACTCCTGAGTGCTAGGAGTGTGCCACCACACCCAAATGCCCAGCTTTCTCACAGCTGTAAAGGAAGTTAGTATCCAACCTGGACCCACTTTCTCAGTCTGGAACATGGACTTGGGATGCACTTCTCTCCAACAACAGTTGAGATGCTACAGTCTACTGTACAATATGGGCTTAGCTAAGGAGCCTATGGGTTGTTTGTTTTTGTTTTGGGTTTTGGGTTTTATAGGCAGGGTTTCTCTGGATGGCCTAGAACTATCTATGTAGACCAGAATGGCCTCGAACTCACAGAGATCCACCTGCCTCTACCTCCCCAGTAATGGGACTAAAGACATGTACCATCACAACCCAGCTAAGTATTTTTAAGCCCATGTGTTGCCATTCCCACTTTTTGCCTTTACATTTTATACAGTGTCTAGTTTTCTGACATGAATTTAAAAGGCTTTGAATTCTAATTGTACTCAATGAGCCTGGTCTTCTTCCTGGTATATCTTGAGGAGATCTCCCCTGTTTGAACCAACCTTAATTGTCTTATGTTCAAGAATTTAGAAAATACTTGATGTGCATGCATGAGTGATTCACATTGAGTCTTTATAGTGCTTTACAGATCAAAGGAATGAGCCAGGCAGTGGTGGTGCACGTCTTTAATCTCGGCACTTGGGAGGCAGAGGCAGATGGAATGCGCCGTGAGTTCGAGGTCAGCCTGGTCTACAAAGCAAGTCCAGGACAGCCAAGGCTACACAGAGAAACCCTGTCTCAAAAAACAGAAGCAAAAACAAACAAACAAAAAAAGTAATGATATGTTTATAAGTGTAGTGGCCACTATTTATGTCAGCATTCTGTAGCTTCTTCAAATATGTGCTTTAAAATAAAAACAAACTTTGATGAACTGTTCTAAAGTCAATCAAAAAATCCCAATAATTATGCTTTAGGAAATGGCAAAGTGATCCAAATAGTTCATCTGGAAGGAGAGCAAAGAAAAATAGGTATGAAAATTTCTAAAAGAAATTGCAATAAGGAAGACTTGTATAATAAAAGATAGGAAATAAACTGGGTGTGGTGGTGCATGCCTTTGATTCCAGCACTCTGGATGCAGAGGCAGGCAGATATCTGAGTTTGAGGCCAGCCTAGTGTACATAAAGTTGCAGGACAGCCAGGGCTCTGTAGAGAGACCCTTTCTCAGAAGAACCTAAAACAACAAAAGTATGGAATAGTTAGCAGGGTTAAAACTGTATGTTATTATCTGAGCATGGTGGCACACCTTTCAACCCAGCACTCAGGAGGCAGAGGCAGGTGGATCTTTGTGAATTTGAGGCCATCCTGGTCTACAAAATCCAGGATACCTAAGGCTATATAGAGAAACCCTGTCTAGAAAAACCAAGCCAAACCAAACCAAAAAACCAAAAACAAAACAAAAAACTGTATGGTATTGGCACAATTATTCATAGGGGGCTTCATGGGACAAAATAAAAACCATAAATTTTTATTCGTGCATCTGATTTGTTTATTATAAAGGAAAGAACACAACCTGTGTGCTCTAGTTTTATTTCCATCCCTGTATGACCATGACTAAAATAGGAGGAAAGGGTTTATTATACTTACAAATTACAGTCTATCACTGAAGGAAGCCAGGGCAGGAACTCGAGTAAGAAGAGCAAAGGCAAGTACCTCAGAGCAAAGTTGTTCACTGGCTTGCTTCCTAGCTTGCGCTTAGCTAGCTTTCTTGCCTAGGGATGGGACCGCCTACAGTGGACTGAGCCCTCCTACATAATTAGCAGTCAAGAAGATAGTCCCACAGGCTTGCCTACAGGCCAATCTGATTCAGTCAATCCCCCAATTGAGGCTCCCTCAGATAACTCCGAGCTGAGTCATGTTTACAGCTGACGCTATCTAGAAGACCATGGAAAAGCAAATAGTCCATTAAGCAAAAGGTGTTGAGGTTGTACTTGGAGGAAATTTGTGATGCTTCTTTCAGTGATATACAGAAGTAAATTTCAAATGAATTAAGTTGCTTGGAAAAATTAAATCATGAAAACAAAATAAAACCAAGCACATATGTACTTGATATCTAGACAGGAAAGGAGAAGGTAGAAATTAGCGCAAAGAATGAGCCTGGTGTGGTGGCACATGTCTTTAGTCCTAGCACTTAGGAGGTAGAGGCAGGGGGAATCTCTGAGTTCAAGACCAGCCTGGTCTACAGAACAAGTTTCAGGACAGCCAGGAAATAAATTATCACAAAGAAAAAGGTTGATTATGGATACATAAAAGTTGGCTGTTTTTATTTTTAAAATACTACAAGCAGGGTGCGCGCACAAAGGGAGAGAGCTCTAAAGGCTAAGGGCGGGGGATGTAACTCAGTGGCCTAGTATGTACGTAGTATGGTTCAATCCCTAGAACCATACACAATTTCCCCCAGAGAGATCACCAAAATCAGGACCATAGGGAGATCCCGCTGCCAATATGGAACCAGTAACCAGAAAAAGGGAAGAAGAACAAAACAAATCCCAAACTACAAGACCTTTCAAAAGTTTAAAAGCCAGTCCAGAAATAAAGACAAACAAGCCAACAACTCCATTTTCTCATCACATGATAAAAGTCACATGCTAAGTCACAGCCTGAGGCAGAGATAACATCGTTTGAGTCAATGAGCATTTCTCTAAGGTAGACAAGATGGCTGAGGGACTGTTTAGAGATGGATGGACTGTGAAGTGCCATCACTCATGTCTAACCACGGTTCTACCAACTATTGTTTTCATAGTTTTTCAAGTGTAACGAATGTTTACAGTAGTAATTGCATGCCTCTGAAGTGACTGCTCAACAGTCTTACACCAGGGGAAATATGGGTGTTTCTACCACAAATATCAAGTGAGCCATACGTGGCACATAAGGTAATCTTACTACTATTTCATTCATTCCCTGCTGACTTTTGTGTAAGAGGTGTTTCAAAATTTAATGTGATTTATCTGAAAAGTGAGCATGAGGTAAAATAAAGCTGGTTTTTAAAAGAAAACTGTAAATTATGCAGCAAAAGCAAAGCCACAAATATATATTTTTTAAATGTTTTTCTGTTTTTTGAGTCAGGGTTTCTCTGTATAGCCCTGGTTATCCTGGACTTACTCTGTAGACCAGGTTGGCCTCGAACTCACAGAGATCTACCTTCTTCTGCCTCCCTGAGTGTTGAGATTGAAGGGATATGCCACCAAGCTCTGATGATATTAAAATTTTTTAAGGTCCGAAGAAGATTCTAGATGAAATTTTCAAGTGAGATTACATGTTTCTTCAAGAAGGGAAAATGTGATTGTATAAAAACCTGAATTTTCTGTTTGATCCAACAGGTGGCACTATGCTACACTAAGCCTCCGAGGGAGAAGAGCTAGCTAACTACCAAGAGACAGCACTTCCTGTCCAGGATGGGTAATCAGTTTGTAAACTCATTCTATTTACTTAAAAACGAACAGCAGGGTGCGGTGGCACACACCTGTAATCTTAACACTCTGGGAGGCAGAGGCAGGTGGATCTCTGTGGATTCAAGGCCAGTCTGGTCTACAAAATGAGTCCAGGACAGCTTAGGCTACATAGAGAAACCCTGTCTCAAATACATGCAAGAACAACAACACCCACAGGTCTCCACACAGGAAGGCACTTACTAAAGCCTTTGTGTTGTGAGTGGGCATCGCTCCTCCTAGAACCACATTCACTTATTCACCCACTTATTACTCTGTCAAGTTTATTGAGGGCTAACATGTCAGACTCAGGTGTGGTCCTGGAGGGACAGCAGAGAGGAAATTGATGATCCTGATTCTACGAACTCTGTGTTTTAGTGGGGAAAACATGAGCTACTGAAGGCTCATGTTAATGAAGTAATCACAATTTGTGGCGGTTCAAATGAAAAGTGCAAGCCAAAAGACAAAGTACAGCTAGCAAGACAGGATAGATCAAGACAGAAGAGCCGGGCAAATACAGCCCAAGTTCTGTGTAAGTGGGAAAGAAACTGTATAAAATGTTTAAAAGCCTGTCAGCGTATTACGAAATGTCTGTGACCCTCTGGAAGGAAAAAAATCACCCGTCTCTTCATGCTTATAGACTAGGTTAGATGCCAGCTTTCTCTCCCAACTGCCTTTGCTTCCTCTCTAGCCTTTCCTCCTCAACATGCAGGAATTCCACCAGAAGCTGCATGTTAGCCTGCATGCCAGGTTCAAATTTCCTGCGCATGACTGTGCTCTTGTTGGGTCTTTTCAACTCAAACGGTCTTAAAGTAGCCCTGCTGCCTCCTCATCCTGTTCCTCAGATCTCCAGAGCCTGCTCCAACTGCCTTCCAGTCCTGTCTCTCACAAGCCCTGTGGACAGAGATGGACACCTGCCACCACAGGAGACAACGGCCACCCCTCTTCCTGGCCTTTGCTCTGTGCATGTCTCAAGTGGATTTTGCACTTGTGTGTTAGTAATGTCCTCTCTCAAAGTCACTTCTTTTTTTTTTTTTTTTTTTTTTTTTTTTAGATGTTAAAAGCCATTTTTAAACATTTTATCCCTTTTCTTCTTTTCATGTGTATGTACGTAGTATGCCTGTGTACATACATATTCAACTATGTGGGGGAGGGGGCTCAAGGCTGATATCAGGAATCTTTCTCATCACTCTCCCTCCGTTCTTGCTCTTCCACCTTATTCTTTGAGGTGGGGTCTCTCAGCCAAACCGGAGTTTGCTGATAAGGCTAGTCTTGCCTTGCCCCAGGGATCCTGTCTTCATCTTTTCAGGACAGAACTAGTGAACCCTCTCACCCTCCTGGCGTTTACATGGCATTTTTACATGGGCGCTGCTGATTCAGATTCTTGCATGGTTGAGAACTGTAACTGCCAAGCCATCTCCACCACCTGTAAAGTTCCTTTCTTAATTTCTAAAAAAGAGTTATTTTGAGTCGGGTGTAGTGGCCCTTTAATCCCAGCACTTGGGAGGCAGAGGCAGGCGGATTGCTGTGAGTTCAAGGTCAGCCTGGTCTACAAAGTGAGTCCAGGACAGCCAAGGCTACACAGAGAAACCATGTCTGGAAAAAACATTTTAAAAATTATTTTTATTTTATGTGATTTGTTTTTTTGTTTTGTTTTGTTTTGTTTTTGTTTTTATTTGCCTGCATGTATTTCTGTGTGAAGGTGTCAGATCCCCTGGAACTGGAGTTACAGACAGTTGTGAGCTGCCATGTGGGTACTGGGAATTGAACCCAGGCCCTCTAGAAGAGCAGTCGGTGTTCTTAACCACTGAGCCATCGCTCCAACCCCAAAGTTAATTTTTTTAAACAACAGAAACGCTGATGATACCATAAATAGTGGTTCTTTTTAAACAGCAAAATACAAGATTATTATCCCTGTGTTATTCCTCCTTTATAAAGGCTTTGCTTTGCTAATCTTCTAAAACCGGACCTAAAGAAGTCTCTCTGGGAGGCAGAGGCAGGCAGATCGCTCTGAGTTCAAGGCCAGCCTAGTCTACAAGTCCAGAACAGCCAAGGCTACACAGAGAAACCCTGTCTTAAAAAACCAAAAAGAAGAAGAAGGAAAAGAAGCCAAAGAACCTGGTCTAACAGGGTTTGTGAGGAAATTTGCCCACACTGGAGAGACCCCTTGACTCAAGGCTCCAGACTTGAGAACAGCAAAGCACTCCTCCTCCTCTTTGTCAGCAGTGGCTCTGAGGGTTCTAGTTTCCTGTCTGGGGGATCTGTACTTCTTCCGGCCATTGCCTGGACAGATGTGGTCTACCCACAGGGCTGTGGTCTCAGCCTGCAAGCCTCGATGGAACATCTACACTAGAACATGATGTGTGGTAGGTAGATGGTAAACAGTAACGAGATGCATGGTGGCAAACAGTTTTGCAAAATCAGAATAGGTGGCCTCCTTCCTCATTTACCATATGCTGACCCTCCCTTACCCTTCTAGAAGTTTCCAGCTGCCTTGGTGATGCTTAGATTTGTTATAGAAGAAATACAAAGAAAGAGTAAATCGGAGCAGAGAAAGTTAAGATCTGGTGCTAAATAGAATTTTCAGACTTTTGTTGTTGTTATTGTTGTTTCTAAATAACTTAATCAGCGAGCTTTGTAGGAGAGAAAGTATGCTACAGAGTCACAGATTGCTTTTCCTTGCTTGTTGGCACCAGACTCAGTTAATCATGGAGATTTATGTCAGAAGTGCTGGAGCAGACAGTAAGAGAAAAGCCACCCTGCTGGTCCCTGTAAACGCCTTAGGAAGGGACAAAAAGAAAAGAGAGGTCACCATCTGAGGCGAGCATTGTCTCTCTTCTCTTGACCCTGCCTGTATCATGGGGAAGAGGGTGGAAGATCCCTGAAGGTGCCATCTTTGGGACCCTGGGAGGGAGGGGTTCCCCTGGTACGTTGCCTAGCCCCTAGGAGTGCCTACAAGGTTATTTAGGGAGAAGGGTTGAATACAAGGTCCTGGACACTCCCGAGGACCACAGTAGAAAAGTAGCTAAACTGACTGAGCTGAGAGCCAACAGGCTACCATGTGCCAGGGATCACGAGAGAAAGGTGAGTCACTAAGCAAGGTGGGGGCGGGCGCTCTGGGGGAGAGCCAGATGGAGGATGTGGGGTCAGAGTCTCAGCACTGAGTCATCGGGGAACACACGCACCAGGTCCTTCCAATGCAGGAAGGACCAGACCACAGGCACTAGAATCACAGCAGCAGCAGCAGGTGCAGGCAGAGAGTCCAGGGGCAGATGCAGACTCATGTGGGCAGGTGTAACACCGGGACCATCCAGAACACCCTGCTAGTGAAATTCAGCAAGGATATGGAAATTAGGAGTGGGGCCCAGGGAGCTAAGAATGTTGGCCATAGCTATCCCAAATCCAAACACCATCTCTTAAAAAAAAAAAAAAAAAGAGGAAGCAGATAACCAAAGACTGTTTTTATGTTTTTTTCACCTGACAAGATATTTACTTGATGTGATTATTTAAAATGTTTCTTTAGAATACCCGCCTCTATTGTGTGTTTGGAGATTCAGAAAGGAGGGAAACGGTTTTAGAAAAACAAAGATAGTATCCCATCTCTGCACATCTGTGAGTGGGGTGACAAGAAATCTGCAACCCTCCTCACACATGAGCTTTGCCAGCCCTTCCCACTCTCCTCTCCACTGCTAAATTGGGCACAACTTGGGCTGCATGATTCCTCCCATCCACCCACATGCGAGCGTGCAGAAGAGCTTAGAGGGTCCAGACCAGATCTTTGGGCTTTTAGGTGCCAAATTAAGGGAATAGGAAGGAGGCTAGAAATGGATAGATAGGCCTGGGTGGATTAGAATGGGTATCCACCTAAGGAGAGACAAAACTAGTGGTCACTGGTTCAGTTATTCCAGTAAGCTACACATGTATCCAAACTCCTATTTCTTTTCTGGCTACATACCCTGTCTTTTCTCTGAAACGCGGTCCTGTGTTTTGGAAACAAATACCAGCATCTCATCTATGAGGGCCACGATAACAGCCTGGCTTGCTTCCAAATCTCTACATTTCTCTATAGGGACACATCAAGTCAAGTGCCCCGAGGGTGGGGCACGCTGCCAGAGGACACTTGCCAGTGGGCTTGGCCCCAGCCCTGACCAACCAGCAAAAGCAGCTGTGGGCGTGGCCTATACTGCCCCTGGTGGAGACCTACCTCTTTCCTTCGCAACAACAAACAGCAAGCAGGTCTGCCCCTTGATGACTCCAGACAACGGTCCATCAGGTGATTTGTGAATGAACAACTTGGCCCTTGTGAGATGGAGTCACAGCATCAGCACATAACGTGCAAGAGTCAAAGGTGGGACCTAGAGGAGCTGCTTTGGGCCTCAATAGCTGACAGGTAGTGGCTTAGACAGAGAGAGGCAGTCTGTTCCCACCCCCACCCTCAGCGAAAGAACCGAAGGAACGCCGTCCACAGCTGGTATAGAAACTCAGTCAAGGCTCCTTTGACCTTTCTGTTGTGATCACAAGATGGCTGCTGAATTTCCAGGCTTGTGTTCTTATTTAACAAAGGGAGGTGTTGGGGCCAAAGGAGAACATGGTGACAGGCTTATGTATCCATCCTAGTGCAGACATCAAAGACTTTTGGAAGATCAAAGTGGACTCCCCCTCAAGTCTCACTGGGTCATATAACCAGCCCTAGCTCTGAGGAGACCTGAACAGATATGGGAGAAGTTTGGAGATGTTGGTTGCTTTGAGCATGACGTAAAAGTCACACAGCCTGGCATCTTAGACTAGTGTGGTCCTGACGGTGAAAGATGAGAAAACCCAAAGCTGAGAACTGATTTTTTTTTGACAAGGCTTTCAGGCCACACGGTACTACTTTGGACCTAGAAATGGAGGGGTGACCATTCTTGCCAGCTTTGCCGGCATCTGGGTGCCCCAGTGGGTTCTGAAACATGATGCTCTTGGCTTGCAACACAAAGCAGTGAGAGTCCGAGTCTGTGACAGAGGAAGCCGGAGCAGGGAAGGAAGAATAAAGCCACTCCATCCACCACACGCCATACAGCCGGGCCACAAGATGCCAACGGCAACCACATGAGCCCTCCCGGAAAGCAGGGTGGCAGGCGGCCACAAGATGGAAACCCTTGAATTCGCTTGTAGCCCCAGAGTGATAAGGATACCTGGATATTTCTTCATAAGTCTGAAAACAGCTTACAGCTTTGTACTCACCTCCCTATGTTCTGCAACAACCCACAAAAACGGAAGACATTTAGAGCTGAGCCATTGCTAACAACAGTACGTAGCCAGTGAGCCCTGGCCCTGCTCTGCCCTCTCAGCCAAAAATGAGTTGTTTATGCCACGCAGCCCAGCCCTGGGTGAGGCCTGTAAACCACACGTCTTGCCCCTTTTTTCCCTTTCTTTTTCCAAACCTGACTTCTGACACCTTGCCTCCCCCCATCCCCCCCTCCCCGGCACTCCCTATACTTTCATCAAAACTCTTGTTTGGCCCCTCGGCTTTGTGGTGAGGTCTGGTTTCTTTTTTTATCAACTTTAAGTTCAGAGTTCTGGCACATTGGTTAGCAGCTTCTCTAAGCACTCTACCTTATGCTTTTGTTTGTCCAGTCATTCTCTCTTCCTTCCCTCCGCCCCCCCCCCCCCCAGCAACAGGGTTTCTCTGTGAAGCCTTGGCTGTCCTGGACTCACTTTGTAGACCAGGCTGGCCTCGAACTCACAGAGATCTGCCTGCCTCGGCCTCCCTGAATGTCACCCATTCATTCTTAAAACATGCAGTTGATGCCTCCCACGGTCTGTTTCATTTTCCATGTCCTTGTGAGTCAAAGGCACAGAATTGCCCAGTTCTTGAGAACTGCACACACAGCTGAACAAAGAGGACCATGAGTTTGCTATGGGCACTGCAGGCGATGTCTGTATACACAGGGTATCATACTAGCCCTAAGGAAGAAGAGGCAGGTCTATGCACAGATTCAGAAAATGAGCCTTGGGGCAGTGAGAGCACCAAAATAGTTTCAGTTGAACATAGGCAATATCACTGAAAGACAAGCTGGGTGGACAGAACCCTCTGACTTCATGTATCCCCTCTCTCCCAATAAAACATTGATTTGGTCCAGACTACCTCGTAACACGCAATGCAGGTTACCTAGGGATGAAGGGCTTGTCTTTGGGCCCAGAGATATTAACCATGATCAGGCTAAGATAATTTGCATATTCAGAGTGATTGTGAGTGAATCTTAAGGATAAAATCCCAGCCAGTGTACTCTCCCATCAGATATAGGTGTTTTCAGCTACAGTAGCTACCTATGACAATGAAACAAAAGCCAAGAACATTAAAAAGATGCTGACTTCCCAGGGATACCCCAACCTCACTGATTGCCTTCTCTTTTCATCACCCCCCCCCCCCATAAAACGTGTCATCTTGGATCTGGAGAGATGGCTTATGCTGCTTTTGCAGAGAACCAGGTTTGGTACCCAGCAACCATATGGCAGCTCACAACCACTTTGTAACTCCCATTCCAAGAGACCCAACGCCCTCCTCTGGCCTTTGTGGGCACTGTATGCACTCACATATACAGAGGCAAAACATTTACACATGCAAAATAAAATAAAATTAAATTGTTTTCAAGGTCATCACCTTCATGTTGGTAGGCACATAGCTCAGTAGCTAAGTACGTTCACACTGTTGTGTGGCTTTTACCACTATCTTTCCATGTACAAATCTCTCTCTCTCTCTCTCTCTCTCTCTCTCTCTCTCTCTCTCTCTCTCTCTCTCTCTCTCTTTCTTGAGACAGGGTTTCTCTGTGTAGCCTTGGCTGTCCTGGACTCACTTTGTAAACCAGGCTGGCCTTGAATTCACAGCGATCCCCCTGCCTCTGCCTCCCAAGTGCTGGAATTAAAGAGGTGCGCCACCACGCCCAGCTCCATGTACCAATCTCAAACTCTACCCATCAGACACCGACTCCCTATTCCTTCCCTCCCCCAGTCTCTGGAGATCCCATTCTACTTTTCTCTGTGGGAACTTGAACCTCTTAGGTACCACACATAAGAAGAATGACAGTTTTGTGCTTTGTGACGAGCTTATTTTATCTAGCACGCCGTCATTGAAGTTCATCTATACTGTAGCATGTGTCAGAACTTCCTTTTTTTTTTTTTTTTTAAACAGTTGAGTAATGGTCCGTTGTATGTCTACACTACACTTTGTTTTTCCATTCATCTTTTAATGGGTGCTTGGTTGCTTCCACTTTTTCCGCCACTGTGAATGACAGTGCTGTGAAGATTAATGAACAAGTGTCTCTTCAAAATTCTATTATGCAGACGTGGTGAATTATACAATAGTTCTTTTTCTAATTTTTGGAGTAACGGTAAACATTTTTTTCTCTATGAAAAAAAGAGATATAATCATTTAAGACATTTCTGAACACTTTTCTGTTAGTTACAGCCCAGGTTGCCTAACTGTGCCCATGAGGGAATGAGACATAAAGGAAAGTTGTTCAGAGGGAATGGTGTAGACACAGGAGTGCCCTGCATAGAGACATTAGGCTCATCTAAGGGATGGCAGACAGCTTGTCAGCCAGACAGTACAAGGATGTACCATACTTTGCCTGGAGCAACTAAAACCCTTTCATAGTTCAGGTAAGAAATAACTGCTTTAAATGTCTTAGATAACTAAAAATCCCTTGGAGAGTCAATGAGTCAAAGAGTCAAACTTCAAAACTTACCAGCCAAGAACAATATCCAGTTTACACAGCCAGTGTGCACACTGTGGTCTGTGCAGGAAGAGGCCCACGGCTTTGCCTTTATTACCTGGGGTCTCCCTGAGACACCATACGAACTTCCCCTTCAGTGTAGCCTTCTCCAGCCCTGCCTTCTTCCTCATTCATCTTTCTGTGAATAGAAGTTTGGTTATGATTATGCATGCCATCTGTGAGCAAAACTTTAATCTTGACACAGCTTCTCCCAGGCTAAAAACGTGGGACAGAAATTCAGGGATATTCCACAAAACAACTGACATGAATCCATTAAGAATATCAAGCCTTGCCAGTCAATGGTGGCACACGCCTTTAACCCCAGCCAGCATTCAGGAGACAGAAGCAGGTGGAGCTCTGTGAGTTTGCGGCCAGCCAGGGATACACAAAGAAACCTTGTCTTGAAAAGAACAAAACAAAACAAACAAAAAAGAATGGCAAGCCTTGCCTAAGTAGGTGTTTCACCACTACTGCATGCACGACCCTAGAAGTTAGTGTGCAAGCTACCACAGAAGGATAGCCATCAAGCCAGCTACAAACCCTGCTGCCTGCAATGATGACCTGCCTGAAAGATACGCTGGTACAACAGTGGGGCTCAAATGTTGTAGGAGTAACTGTACAGGGATGTTAATTTAGAACATGGCTGCTCTGGCAAGCAATCACACCCAAAGACCTTCTAGGTCCGTGTGACTCGACTGGAATACAAACACACCTTTAATCCAGGAGACAGAGGCAAGCAGAGCTGGGCTCAAGGGAAGCCTGGCATAGAGCAAATTTCAGGTAAAGAAAAGCCTAGATGGGGGTACATGCCTTTAGTCCCAAACAATGAAGGGAAAGATGGTTTGTAGAAGGAAGCACCTATGTTTGAAAGTGATGTCTAGGTGAGTGGCAGAAAAAGTGATGAATCAGAGAAAGATTTGACAGAATAGCATACACCCAATGCTCAGGAGAAGAGAAAGAAAAGGGAAGATACTTAAGGAGTAAAGCACGGTGGTACATGCCTGTAATCCCAGCACTTGGGTGGCAGAGGCAGGTGGATCTGTGAGTTCGATGCTAGCCTGGTCTACAAAGAGAGTCCAGGACAGCCAGGGCTCTGTGTGACAGAGAAACTCTGTCTCAAAAAACAAACAAACAAACAAACAAGGGGGCAATGTAGAGAGAGGAGGCAGTGTTTACTGGGACAGGTTGTAGTGAGAGAACTTAGATGAAGATCCAATGAGCCAGAGAATGAGAAGGAGCCAGAAGATTAGAAAAGATTGCTGAGTCAGCCCCTGCAGCCACCACCACAGGCTGCAGCTTGGTGCCACCTGGGGGGGGGTTGTTGCTTGATGAGTCAAAAGACAGTGGCAGGTGGCCAGGAGCTCCTTGAGGCTGGGTGTCTCCATAGGGTCATGCTCCGTGAGGACGTTTCCACTGCTCCAAGGAGAACAGTGTTTAGAGTTCCTGGATAATCTGCCTTGTGAGGAGGAGCTGGCACTAACTTAATTCCATCTCTAGGTTTTCTGTAGGTACGTAAAGAAGAGTCTGACTTACCATACCCTCGAATGAAGGTTTTACTGCCAAGGATATCCTGGACCAAGAAATGAATGATCTTTCTTCCTCTAGTCATAAGGATGCTTTTTATGTCAAGGACCTTGGAGGCATCCATTCTAAAGAAGCATCTAAGATGGCTAAAAGCTCTTCCTTGTGTCTCTTCCTTTCATGCAGTCAAGTGTAATGACAGCGGAGCCATAGCGAACACTCTAGCAGCCATTATGACATGATTTGACTGTGCGAGCAAGACTGAAATATAGTTGGTGCAGGGGCTTGGGGTGCCTCCAGAGAGGGTTATCTATGCAAATCCTTGTAAACAAGTGTCTGAAACCAAGTATGCTGCCAGTAATGGAGTCCAGATGATGACTTTTGACAGTGAAACTGAGTTGATGAGCACATTCAAAGGCAAAGTTGGTTTTGCGGATTGCCGCTGAGGATTCCAAAGCAGTTTGTCGCCTCAGTGTTAAGTTTGGTGCCACACTCAAAACCGAAGGCTTCTCTTGAAATGGGTGAAAGAACTAAATATTGATGTCACTGGTGTCAGCTTCCATGTGAACAGTGGGGAGTACTGATCCTAAGACCTTCATGCAGGCTGTGTGGGATGCCTACTGTGTCTTTGACATGAGAACAGAAGTTGGTTTCAGCATGCATCTGCTTGAAATTGGTGGTGGCTTTCCTGGATCTGAGGATACGAAGCTTTAATTTGAAGAGATCACCAGTGTAATCAGCACAGCTCTGAACAAGTCCTTCTCATCAGACTCTGGAGTGAGAATCATGGCTGAGCTAGGAAGATACTATGTCACATCAGCTTTCAGGCTTGCAAGTCAATATCGTTGCCAAGAAAACCGTATGGAAGGAGCCAACAGGCTCTGACGATGAAGATGAGTCAAGTGAGCAAACCTTCATGTATTATGTGAATGGTGCAGTGTACGATCACTTAACTGAATTCTTTATGATCGTGTACATGTGAAGACCCTGCCGCAGAAGAGAGCCAAGCCATCCGAGAAGTATTCTTCACTCAGCATCTGGGGACCAACATGTGATGGCCTCAATCGGCTCGCCGAGTGCTGTAACCTGCCTGAGATGCTCATAGGTGACTGGATGCTCTTCAAGAACATGGGTACATACACCGTTGCTGCTGCTTCTACTTTCAATGGGTTCCAGAGGCTGACCATACTATGTAATGTCACGGCCAATGTGGCAACTCATGAAGCAGATCCAGAGCTATGGCTTCCTGCCGGAAGTGGAGGAGCAGGATGTTGGCACTCTACCCATGTCTTGTGCACAGGAGAGCGGGCTGGGCCATCATCCAGCAGCCTGTGCTTCCGCTAGTATCAATGTGTAGGTGCCATTCTTGTAGCTCTTACTGGGAAGCTTAGCTTGAATTAAGAGATTTGGGAGGACCATTTAACTCCATTCTTGCTAGCTTTAAAATGTCTTTGTAAGAGTAGGGTCGGCACCAATGCAGTATAGAAGGCTAGAAGATTGTTGTTTGTTTTCTTTTTTTTAAGAGAAAAAGAAATGGCATGTAGTTGGGTGGGTGGGGAGGTGGGGAAGATCTGGAAGGGACTGGGGGAGGGGAAAGTGTATTCAGAATACATTGTTTGAAAAAGTTTTTTTTTTTTTCAATTAAAAAAATGAAGCTCGAAAAGGACAAGGAAAAACATTGAGAAACTGTTCCAGATTCGAGGAAAACAAAGACACCCAGTGAAATGTCATTCAGATGCAGGGCTTTCTTTTTCTGTGAAGATGATTATCGAGTTAATAGAAAAGCGAATAAAGCCTGTGGATGGATTAGCTAGAGTGTCTTAGCAATATTGATTTTCTGACTTTGTGAATATACTAGGTGAGGTAAGAGAACTCTTTAGTTTCAGAAGCATATGCTATTTAGGGGTGGAGAGCCAGCTACTTCCAAAGGTTCTGGGACACAGAAAGAAAGAAAATGACAAAGCCAAAAAGAAAGGATTAGTGTTACTGAGTCAAGGGTGCATACATACATATATATAATTTCAGCTATATACATTCATATACACATATGTGTGTGTGTGTCTGAAATTATACTCAGATAGAAAACTCTTTAAAATAATACATTTCCAGGAGCTAAAGAGATGGCTCAGAGGTTAAGAGCACTGTCCGCTCTTCCAGTGGTCCTAAGTTCAATTCCTAGCAACCACATGGTGGCTCCCAACCATCTATAATGAAATCTGGTGGGCAGTCACCCATGCAGACAGAACATTGTATACATAATAAATAAATCTTTTAAAAGGTGATCATCCATTTCCTGGGGCTGCAGTGACGGCTTTGTGGGTAACACTCTTGCCGGGGAAAGCATGAAATCTGCAGGCTAGGTGTACAAGTGCACCCATAGACCTGGCTGTTTTGGAGGCAGAGACAGGGGAATCTGTGAGATTAGCTTTCTAACCAGTCCAGTCAAACTAGCAGACTCTGCATCCAACTAGATCTTGCCTCTGTAACTTAAGTGGAGAGCAGTAGACAAAGGCCCCTGTCAACCTCTGACCTCCACACAAAGGCACACACCTACAATATACTTCTGGACCTGAAAAATCAGATTCAGGTGCCTGAGGATGTCAGGACTCAGTGAGATTCTGGACTGACTTGCGGGGGGGGAGGGGAGTCAAGGCTTCTCCTCTGTCTTGTGAACTGACCACCTGGGTTCGGGCTATCAAACACCTACCTTTCTCAATGGGGTGACAGCAGGCCTCGTGATACCCCTGAAAGCTCGACCATTTGTCTGTCTTCTCCAGGAGCAGTAAGTTACTCAGCGTCTAGGCTCTAATGGTCTCCATAGCTCCTCGGATCTAGAGCCTTTTGGAGGAAGTGTCCCTCTGTGCAAATCTGCAGGGTGCAGGAGTGGCCTCGGATTCGATGTAGGATATACTGTGCCTTCCTGAATCGCTGGGTTCCAGCCTAATCAACTTCTCACGTCTCAACTTTCCTAGACTTTTCTCTTAGCCAGAAGTCAGACAGCGTCTCTGGGCAACCCACCGCCGTACCGCCTGACAGAACCTCCTTTGGTGGTGCTGTGCTTTCTTCTGATGTCTGGGGGTGGGGTGGGGTGGGAGATACGTGGCAAGGTGATCCTCTCCTCTTCACTTGCCTGCAAAAGAATAATGCTACAGCTGCCTCCTCTTCCCGGTGTGTGTGGAGGACCCCTGCAGGACTCTGAGGCCCACTCTGGGGCCAGTGTCATGTTGCTAGTCAGAGTAGATGAAACCAATGCATAGTTGCTCATTGTTTCTAGTTTTTCTTTTCATAGCTGTTATTTTATCAGTTGAAAGTGACGAGGAGAGTACACGGGGGGAGGTGTGAACATGTCATCATAATTCCAAAGGAAGGGAGCTGTAGGACACCTGAAGTCACTTTGATCAAAGGGCATATGCTACCTCATGTTCCAACATCCAGGCTTTTAACAATCTCCTCTAGGAGCTGAATGCATTTGAAGGTGTTTTAAATAGATAAGCTGGAGCTGGCCATTTTTGACCTGTTTCGACATGGCCTTGTTTGGTTCTGAAGTAAAATCTTAAAGGTTCTCTGAGTCTTTCATCACCTTCCACAACTTCAGCTTTGCTAAAAAGAAAACTACTGTCTGGATTTAGAGGTTGGGCGAATAACTTTAGCCCACAAGAATATTAAGATGACATGAATGGGGAAACCAGATCATCACTGATGAAAGAGATTTGGCTCCCAACCAGTCTAAGGAAGATAATTCCGCCTCCTTAGTGCCCAGCTCTATGGAAATGACCTACATTTAAATACCAAAAGTCAGCACACATCTCTTCTCCTGGCTTATCACAAAAACACCAATAACTGAGGGGACCAAGGGAGGTAGCCAACACATTTGACCCCAGTAGCCAGGAGGCAAGAACTCAGTGGTTCTCTGAGAGTTCCAGGCCAGCCAGGCCTCATAAGAAGACCCTGTCTCAGAAGTAAACTAATACAGACAGGAGAAATATCTAAGTGGTTACGGTTAAGAGCACTTGTTTTTGCAAAGGACCTGGGTTTGATCCCAACACCTGCATGGAGGCTAGCTAACAACTATCTATAACTTTAGTTCCAGGGCATCCAGTGTCTTCTTCTGACCTACAGGGGCACCAGCCACTCGTGTGGTGTACAGACATACATGCAGGCAATACGCCCATTAAACAATTTCAAAGTTAAAATAAATAAAACTTAAAATGTAGGGTCTAGGAGATAGTGCTCACAGGTCAGCTACCAGCTAGTGGGTGATTCAGAAATAGGCAGGAGCTGGCCAGCTCTAGAGATCATTTCTAGTGTCGGGATTTATTCATCTCATTAACAGAAAAGGTGATTTTCCTACATAATCCACCATGAAGGAGCTGATCCATGGCCTCGAAATGAATGAATGGGTTTAAAACTAGTAAAGAAATCAGAAAAGACAAAGTAGTGAATGGTTGTTCAGCAGGACAGAGGGGAGCAGAGATAGAGCGATAGCCTCTACACACATTCATTAACAGCATGGGGAAGGAAGTGGGCTGCAAGATCTCGTCTGGTGCAATGCTGTTCCTGTTACCAAACATGGTGAAGAAAGGACAGGAACTCGAGATGAATTCGGAACCCAGTGCAAGATCCATAGAGAAACGAGATGGGAACGCAGCCTGGCTGCTCGGATGGAAATCTTAGTCTGTAAAACTTGATTTCCCAAATGTTTTATATAAGAAAACAATGAATGACAAGTAAAGATTTCCTCAGCACCAGCTGGAAAAATTAATATCTTAAAAGTACTCATTCAGAAATGGAGTAATTACAAGTGACTTCTGATGGGGAAAAAAAAAAAAAGGGAATTTCAGGGTATTAGTCCAACAATGTGATCATTTTGAACTCTACAACAGAAAGATGTCCTGGGAGGAAAATTTAATGTTCCTTCAAGTAAAACTGTTTTTAATATCTTTAGTAACAGTTTAGTAATAGAGTTAATGAAAAGGAGGGAAATAAGAAGAGCCTTGTATAAACACCAATATTTTTCAAGGAAAAAAAGCTAGCTTTGGCTGTCTAATTAAAGGATGTTATTTAAGTCTTCAACTGTGACGCCTGCCATTTGGATGACCGAGATAACAAATTACAAATTAGAAATCTCAAAATAGGGAAGCTCCAAGTCTGCAAGGCAGAGGAAGTGAGTTAGTAGGTCACTCATTCATGCATCGAACACCCTGACATGGTTAGAATGAACGCAGGGGATGAAGCACACACCCCACCACCCCTCAACTCTCTCACAGTGCTGGAAGGGCTTCTTGTAAGACTGAACTCAAAAGAATCAATCAGTCCTATACTGACTCATGTGAGAACTATTGCCCTGACACAGGGTAGCTGGAATGGAAGCTGATTTGTACACTGGGCTGGCCTTGACCTCACAGACACCTGCCATGGCCTCCTAAGTGCTGGGTTTAAAAGCATGCGTCCCCATGCCTGGCTTAGGAAGCCACTCTTAACATTAGGCTGTTGGGGGAAAGTTGCTCAAAGTGACTGAGGTAAGAGGGGTGTGACGTAGGCTGGGTCCAGTCTCAGCCCTGAATACCTGGCTGAGGAATTTGAACTTTATTCATTAGTCGTCTTTAACACCCTTCATGACCTGAGCTGTACACTTGCTTGCTGACTGATAAGATGAACGAAGCCACTGATAGGGGGTTTGTTGTCTTTGGTTTGGTTTTTCCACACAAGTAAACAGGCTTCGTTTTTTGCTTTAGATCGAGACTAACAGGTGTGAAACGGGAATGATAGGGCTGGAAGGCCTATGTTACTCAAGCTCCTAGCAAGAGCATGAAGAGACATTCGTAAAACTAATCCTACCAGCTGCGTCACAGACACACCCTCAACATTTAATATCAACGACGATTCTTCAGAGGATTCTTCCATTCTGCGTTAGAGAAACACATGCAGAGGGTTAAACCCGCAGGCTGGTGCTGCTCTTAGCCTTTAGTCGGGAGCTTTGTTTTTGTTTTGTTTTTGCAGTGGCCAGAGGCTGATGTAGACATTCACAACTGGCCAAAGTGCTGAGAAGCACTAGGCCCTAGAGGAGCTGTCTATACCAACCACCTCTGAGGCTCAGAGAACTTCAAGGAAGCAGGAGCAGGAAGAATGGAAGAGCCGGAGGATAGGAAGGAGGGAGGAGAGCTGCGAAGGGCTGCCTTCTGGACTTGATGCGGCCTTTGTGCTCATGAACTCAGAGCAGCTGTGGTTGGTTACCTACACAAGATGAAACGGGTCAACATTCCAGGACAGGAGGAGGGGGAGGGGCTCACGAGAACCCTCCCCTCCCTGAGGAGCTGTAGGCAGTTAATGAATGGCTGGGGGGGGGATGGGAGTGGGGGAGGAAAGTCATGTTCTTCAGTGGTGCTGCCACTATTAAGTTGCTCCAATAAAGAAACCCTGACCCACAGTGCTAATTAAATTCACACACACACACACACACACACACACACACACACACACACACAGATGGGGACTTTTTGGGGGACAAAAGGGAGTCTAAGTAGGAGTAGGAGAGGGTTAAGGGAAGGTAATGGGAGTGAATATAATCAAAATACAGTGTATGAGTGTGTGTGAGTGAGTGTGTGTGTGTGTGTGTGTGTGTGTGTGTGTAAGTGAAGTTAGCAGAGAATAAATTTCAAGAAAACATTTTTAAAGATTTATTAATTATGTATCTTATGTATGCGGCTACTTTGTCTGCTTGTATGTCTGCATACCAGAAGAGGGCATCAGATCCTATCATAGATAGTTATAAGCTGCTGTGTGGGTGCTGGGAATTGAACTCAGGACCTTTGGAAGAGCAGCCAGTGTAACTAGCCATCTTTCCAACCCCAAGGGGGAAAAAAATTAAAGGAGCACTATTAAAAAAAAAACCTTAAAATATAATTATCAAATGTCATACATGTAAAAGGATGGGATCAGGTTCCATGCACGAACCTAAAAAGGCATGTCTTTTTAAAAAACTGTAATATATGGATACTCTTCAAATGGAGTTTTGGCTTTGTTTATAAAGATGTGCAATGACAGAATGGAAAGAAGGAGAGAAAGAAAAGAGGGTTCACCAGAGGGATGTGATAACTGGGGGTGCTATGAAGAAAAGATACAGGAAAGTAAGTCTCCAGGTCAGGGAGAGAGGAGGAGGGAAGGGCCAACCAACCAAAACTAAGGATATCTCAAAAAGCCACAAGCAAAGCAGATATTTGATATGATAATTAAAAATTAAATTAAATAAATAGTCTGATGGAGGTGATAAAACTTGCTCTGAGAAGCCATAGATTATTAAATGAAAGCCCTGTGCTGGGAGTGGGCCATCCCCTCTCTAAGTTGTTAGTCAGAGAGGCCCATCGGGCTTCCAAACAACATAGGCAATTGTCACTGAGGCTGGTTTGCCCACCAGTACTAGACTTGAGAAGCTGAAGGGACCATAGGACATATAGACATCAAGGTGAGACAGAGCTGGAAGCTTCCCCCCCGCCCCCGCCAGCTAGCTACCCCTCATAGTAGTGCCAGAAGGTGCTATACAGGCTGATGGTGGAGAATTGTCATCAGTAGGCTTACTCAGATGAGGGCTCTACTTGCCACCTCACTGACCTGCCAGGTGAAGTGTGCCTACTAACGCACTAGTGGTACATCTGCTATGGGGTTACCAACCACTTCCTGACTAGAATTGAGGCCTGCTCCTTAAGAGGGACTTCTCATCGGGTACTATAAACCCGTTTAAAAGCATATGGCTGGGGAGGTCATAAGCCCTAGTAGGGACAGTACAGATGCTGTTTTGCTAAATGAATGTGACGCATGTACAATATTGCTTTCCAGTATTTGTGCTTGTGCCCATGGATTAGTGAGGATGTCGTGTTTATGTAGAGAAGTTTTTGTTTGTTTTTTTCCTGTAATGAGGAATGGTATGTGCAGATACTCATAAGTGGTCAAGATACTGAGAATAAGTAACTCCTTAGTGCTCAGCCTTAAACAAGATCTCTATATTTCACCCTCTTCGAGGCTCAGGAAACATTGAGAAAAAGAGGGCAGAAAGAATGTAAGAGTCAGAGGATAGAGTGGAGTATCGTGGAATTTTCTGGGCATGATGTGACATGGCCATTTTATATATATATATATATATGTGTGTGTGTGTGTGTGTGTGTGTGTGTGTATGAGCAATTATATATGCATATTATATATATATGTAATTATATATATGAATGAATGTTTGCATGCATGTATATATACCGCATGGATACCTGGTGTCCCTGGAAGTCAAAAGGAGTTGAATCCCTGGAACTAGTGTAGAGGAATTTTAATTCAGAACATGGCTGCTCTGGCAAGAGATCATATCCAAAGATCTTCTAGGTCTGTATCAGCCATCTGGAATACAAATACACTTTTAATCCAGGAGCCAGAGGAAGCAGATCTGAGTTTAAGGCCAGCCTGGTATAGAGCAAGTATTGGGTAAAGAAAGGCTTAGGTCCAGGTGTGGTAGTACACACATTTAGTCCCAAATGAAGGTAAAGTTAGTTTGTAGAAGGAAGCACCCATGTTTGAAAGACATGTCTAATTCCTGAGTGGCAGGAAAGGTGATGAATCAGAGAAAGATTTGACAGAATAGGATGTGCACATGAAAAGAGAGAGGAAAGGGAAGCTACTTAAGGGGCAATGCAGAGGGAGAGAGAAAGGGGAGGCAGTTTTTACTGGGACAGTAATCGAGGGATGGGTTGTAGAGAGAGGACTCAGGTGAAGACTGAATGAGCCAGAGAATGAGAAAGAGCCAGGAGATTTAAGCAGATTGCTGGAGTTAGTTTGAGGCAAAGCAGAGCAATTCTGGGCCCGAGAGAGAAGCCAGATTGAATAAGTCAGCTGGGAGAGGTGTTTGAGCCAGAACAGCTGAGTCGAAGCAGCCAGCTTTGAGCTCAGAAAGAACTAGAAAGGGTGAGCTTATTAAGCAGTATATTTCAGAGACTGAAAACATTCTAGGCCTAGGTTAGATTGTACAGAGGCTAGAAGCTTCCAGGTTTGCTGACCGAAGTACTAAGCCTCCAAGAGTACAATTGAAAAGGGGAATACAAGTTCCTGTTAGAAACCATATGTAAGTGCTCTTAACCACTCAACCACCCCTCCAGCCATTACATTCCTTACCTGATAGAGCTGTGGGTGGCTGTGCAAGAGCTGTGAAAGACTGGCTTTCCACATCCTGTGCTGGGGTGGAGGGATTGACAAGGATTTCTAGGCAGTTAATGGCTGCGGGAGGAGAAAGAGGCATTTCCTTCAGTCCTGTAGCCGCTGGGAAGTTTCCAGCGCTCCGTAATTCGCCTCTCACCTACCCTTCTGCAAACAACTCTCGCAAACTCATCGGATTAAACATTTTTTTAAAGAAGTCCTGTTGGTGTGATGACTCAGTGAGTAAAGGCTCTTGATACCAAACCAAATGACCTGAGTTAAGCAAGCCCTAGGACCCAATTGATAGAAGGAGAACCAACTTCCAAAATCGTCTATTGACCTTCCTGTGGATCAGAGTGGAAGGGAGCTAACTGGAGAGAGAGGAGGGGGTTCAGAGGAAGTGGAGGATGACCAAAAAAAAAAAAAAAAAAAAAAAAAAAAAAAAAAGTAATGGCAGGACAAGTATGATGAATACACTAGACACGTGTATGAAAATGCTATCACGCTATTATTATGTATAATTAATAATACCAGTAAAGCATTAAACGTTTTCAAATAGAAAAAAAGCCAGTCTCCAGTACGTGGGTGTGAACTCTGCTTTGGAAAGGGAGGGAAATAAAATTCGGACTTATTGCTTGAAACGACAACAAAAATGCCCATAAGAGGAGGTTGTTCACTTTCTCTTAAGACTGCCTCATACAGGAAAGGGGGCATCGCACATCACAAGTTGGATCAGAAGCCTTGTTCTGCAGCCTGAGACTCCTAGCAAGCTTAGGTCACTCTGTCTGACTGACTGGCCTTTGCACAAGCGGCTTCTGCTCTTCGAAACGCTTTGCTCTGGCTTGTCTTCGGTTCACCCTTCCCAGGAAGTGTCCATTGCCAGGAAGGCTCTTCTTACTGCCAGTTTCCTCACCTGCTTCTTTTATCCTCTTTGCTGTACCTTTCCAGGTTGAGGTGTCAGGGTCTGGGGCTCTGTCTCTGCCTTAAGGCCATCCTTGTAATGTCCGACCCTTAAAAACATCCCTTGACTGACTGACTCCCGCAGATAAGCTGGCAAAGAACAACTCTGCTCTATGAAGTCAGTTTCTTCCTTCTTAGGGCAGCGCAGTTAACGACCTCGGGACCAGGAAATCATCCACCTCATTACATACCAGGGTACTATTCACGCAGTTTACACACCGTAAATAGTTCCCTTTTAGATAGCGGCAACAACTAGTTGAAGATTTACACACTTCCCAGGGCCAATCTACTTTCGAAAAAGCCTGCGTATGGGAGTGTGAAACAACAGGTCACCTTTCTGCATCTGAAGTACACACGTGGTGATCAAGTCCCAATTTCTCTGGGTCTCAGACTGGTTAGGATCGGTGGTCCTTTCTTGAAAACCAACTTTTGCAGAGCAATGTTCTTAGAGCGAAGGTCGCGTGTGTGGTGTGTCTCCGCGTGCGGGAGAGCATCTGGGTACTGGTGGCAGAGTCTCTAACACATGAGTTTAACAAGTTCGCCAAGATGCCAAACTTTTTCTCTGAAGCTGAGCTGGAGTTGTGCTGACTGAGGATTCCCATTTTTCCTTGAGTATTAGAGGACCTGGTGGTCCGTTCGTGGGGGACGCCCAACTCCCGGGGTTCCGGAAATCACAGTATGACTAGAGTTTGCCTGCCGCCCGTAGGGGCTCCGGAGACTTGCCCAGGACGGAGAGAGCTGGAGCCGGGTCTTAGGGAGGCTGGGCGAGGCGGGTGCAGGGCGGGCACGGCGTGAGGGGGCGGGGCGAGGCAGCCCAAGGCCCGGGGCTGGGCGGGGCCAGAGCGAGGCTCGATCCGGCCTAGGCCGCGCTCGGGGCTCCGCCTTGCCCGGCTACGCAGGCGGTAAGGCTGCGGTAGGGGCCGGGCGGCACCATGGCGGCGGCAGCGCCTGCTGCGGCGGCTTCTCCCGAGGCGCCGGCCGTCACGGGCACGGCTGACCCGGCGACGGGAGACGAGGACAGTCGTGAGGTCCGAGTGCTGCAGAGCCTGCGCGGCAGGATCTGTAAGCGGGGCCGGGGGCTGGGGGGTCCGGGACGGGGAGCGGGGGGGGAAGCTGGAGGGGACCCAGGGTCGCCGCGGCGGAGGGTGGACAGCGGGCGGGCGGGCGGGAGCACGCGCGCGCGGGGGTGGTGGCGCTTGGCGGCCGCCCGGGACTGGTGGGACTGGATGGGGGTGTGTTGGGGGAGGCGCCGCGTCGACCGGCCCGCGCGGGTCGGGGCTCCCTCTTCGGAGCGAGCGGGGCGGGGACCTGCACGCGCGAGCCGGGTGGTGAGGGGCGCTGCCTGGAGCGCGGCCTGGACGCGGGAGCCCCGGGCGCGGCCGGGGGCGCGCGGAGTTTCCGGCCTCCCTCCGACGCAGGCCTGCGGGCGGCCGCGGTCGACGGGAGCGGCCCGAGGTGGGAGCCCCGTGGTAATTACAAGGGAGGCGCGGCTGGAGGAGGGAGGCCGGCCCGGGCGGGGCGGGGCGGCAGGCTGAGGAGGGGGTGCGGGCGCCCTAGGCCTCCTCGGGGCTCCAGTGCCGGGGCGAGGAGGAGACGGACGCCGGGGGCTGCGGAAGCGGGCGGCCGGGGGTCGGGTGGGCGCGGCGTGGCGTGGCGAGGCGAGCGGGGCGCCCGAGAGGCGCGGGCCGGACACCTGTGCCCGCCCCACCTTACTGTGGCTGGGACTTGAGAGAGAAGGCAGCGTGCCTGACAGAGACTTCGGGCCGGATGTAGTGGCTTCCTGTGAGCAGGTCTCAAAACCCAGTCATCCAGCCCGCTCTTAACCCACTGAAGTCTTTCCCGTCCGTTTGCTACTTTTGCGAGAGCCGCGCTGATGAGTCCAGAAGCTTACTCAGTTTGATGGTCATTGCGGTCTTTAGTCTTTGACTCTTTGGTACTAGTTTGATTCCCCTCATCGTATTTAGACGACTCTCTTTTCACTGAGAGATAAATCAGTAAGTTTATCGTTACTTGTGTTGAAAAACTTTATTTATTCAGATTATTTATCCTCAGATTGGAGTCATGCTCCATGATGTCTCCTAAATAATCCCCGGCGGTGAGAGATTATTTCACATTTTGTATGTTGAAATATTAAAGTCCCAGGAACAAACAAAATGTTACGCTTTATTCTCTGATGTGATTCTGAGACTCTTAATTAAGACATTGTCGGAGCCGGGAGCAGTGTCCCATGCCTTGTAATCCCAGCACAGAGTCAGGCCTCTGAGTTCGAGGCCAGCCTGGTCCACAAAATGAGTCCAGGATACCCAAGGCTACACAAAGAAACTATGTCACGAAACAAAACAAAAAGACATTATACTTTTTAAAACTTGAAAAGTTACACCAGAGCAATGGATGTTTTGTGAGTTTTAAGTTACTCTCTTAGGGTGTAAACGTTTGATAATTTGGATTTTTGGGTTTTTGTTTTTGTTTTTCGAGGCAGGGTTTCTCTGCGTAGCCTTGGCTGTCCTGGACTCGCTTTGTAGGCCAGGCTGGCCTCAAACTCACAGCGATCCACCTGCCTCTGCCTCCCAAGTGCTGGGATTAAAGGCCTGCGCCACCACCGACCGGCTTAATTTACATTTCTTACACTTACTATTTGCATGCATATAATGTTTGGGAAAAGCCATGAACTAGAATCTCATCCCCCACCCCACCCCCACCCCCCAGTGATTTGGTTTTCCAAATTTGTACTACTTTGTATTTTTCTGTGAATTTTTGCTAGAGACTGTCTGTTGAAGCCTCACTAATCTATGAAAGCAGATTGTGTTGTGGGATGAAATGTGTGTGCATTGTTGGAGCTGAGATTTAGGGTTGGGCTGTTTCTAGAACTTAGTTCCCTTCTCCTTTGACCTGATCCATAGCCAAGTTTCTGCAAACAGTTTGGTAAAAATATCACTCTAAGTGAAGTTTGGGTCTCCAGGTTAAAAAACACAACTTGGTTTCTGTGGTTTAGACAGTCTCATTGCCAGAAATTGACCACTAGGTTCCTAGGAATGGTGTTTTTAGTTTAAGCATGGCTAAAGTATTATACTTGCTTTCGTCCTAGACAGTTTCTCTATTTTTTAATTGCTCAGCTTATAGCTCAGGTCACTGGTGTGATTGTTTCACAAAGAAACATTTAAATCAAGAATACCCCTCTCACTTCTCTGCCCTCTTTTTTGGCTGGTACAACCTAGGGTTGGTGGAGCTCACGACCTTAGGGAAAGAGACACTTAGTCTCAGTTTCCTGAAACTGACACAGGTGGGTTTTGCAAGATGAGGGCTGAAAAATGGCAGAAGCCTTCGCAGTGCTGACATCACAGAAAGGAGATGATGGTGGTCTGACATTGAAGATACCAAGCAGTTTGGGGATGCTGAAGTCCCTATGTCACCATTTCTTTTCTCCACCCCCAAGAAACCCTGGGGAGACCTGATAGCTGCCCGTTGGCCTGGAGATGTGCTGTCATATTCAAAACTGCTCTTTGGGGGCCTCTGATCTGCAGAGATCCAGACAGCTGGAGAGTCCCCCTGTGAGGGTGGGGATGGGCTGACGTTGTAGAGATAGATAGTGGTCCGCACCCTCCTTCTGGTGTCTCATTCCTGATTTGTTTATGTCCCATGGATTTCACAAGGTATATAGTATCAAGTTGATAGATCAAAAAACTGTAGGGTGGGGAAGTGGCTCTCTTGGTAAAGCTCCTGCTGTGCAAGCAAGCATGAGGCCTGCGTCCAGTCTCCAGGAGGCGGGTAAGAAGGCATGGGTGGGGGAGGAGGGCTTGCAGCACATTCCTTTAACCCCAGCTCTGGGGAGTGTTGACAGGCAGATCCCTGAAACTCATTGACTGGGCCAGCCTGGCTGAGTAGAGCTTCTGGTTCATTGAGAAACCTTGTCTCGAATAACAAAGGCGGAGAGAGTGATCCAGACACTAGATATTGGTATCAAGGCAGCCACGTACATGGGCACAGGCATGCACATGTGCCCACAAGCCACACTAACAAGTACATACACGCACGTACACACACACACATACACACATGCACGCGCGCGCGCGCGCACACACACACACACATATGCATGCACAGAAACCATTTTATAGCTGCTTCCACACAGTTTAAGGAAATCTATTATTGCAGATAGTATTTTGGGTTATAGACTGCTTAATGTCCAGTTCCTCGGGCCATTTTAGTGTCTTAACAATCCCGAACGTTTTGAATGGTCAGCTTCCTTAACTAGATCCTGGAGGCAAAGTGGTTAGATGTCTTAGAATTGTCATCTGAGTCTTTAGTAAACAAAGTTAGGAGTACTTTTGGGCTGAACTACTTTGATTTAAGTAGCATACCTACAGCTAATTTGTATGCACCCCCTCTCCCATTACACCCCTATTATCAAGTGAAAGAAAGGTTTTAGAATTTCTCCTTTATATATATCAAGATTGATAAGACTTTTGTTGTTGTTGTTGTTTTTACCACATTTTATTCAGTTTGCCCTTGTGTAACTATGTCAATTGTAGAAGTTCTGAAAGGCTCCATACTACTTTATGCATAGGCTTTTTCACTCATGGACACCAGGTTTATAAAGGTACCAACTGTGAACACTTGTGTGAAGTGTTTGATATATCGTCTAGTGAGGTCTGTGAGACAGTGATGTGACTCAAGGGCTCACTTAGAATTTTGGTATTTTCAGACCGGTGTGACTTAGGGCTGTTTGACAAAGGAGAGGTTAAGTGCTTAGGGTTAGGGGCCTGGTGTAATTAGTCAACTGTGATTGAATGTACACTTAAGGCCCAGCTTTTGTTCATTCCGTTGTGTTCCTCTATAGTCTCGTGTGTAAACTATGAATAATAGAATAAAAATATATGTCTCACAGGATTGCTGATGATACCCTCACCCCTCACACACACACACACACACAAAAAGCTGGGTCAGCTACGGGCCATCTCTTAGGAAGGAGTGAAGCCGGAGATAAAGCTTTATCGGGTGCCCTTGTCCAGCGTGCACTAGCATTTCCTGGTGTACAAAACCGATTGAAAGCAGCAAGCCTGAGTCCTGCTTTATACTTTGTTAGGTAATATTCCTGTGGCTCTAGGTAGCTCTTTTACCTCTGAGCTTATCATTACTTTTATCTTTCTCATCTTGAGAGTGGACTAGTGCTTCATCACCAGCCATTTTGCTCATGTTGTTTTCTCTGCCTAAGTTTGTGTCGTCCCCCCCCCCCATATTTATGTCAGAGAACTGCACATCCCTCAGAAGCATGGTCCATGTGATCTATCTAAGTCTTCTTCGAGCCAAACTCACCCTTATTTCTAGCTGTCTGGCTTTGATGCTAAAAAAAATTAATAAATCATAATTTATAGCCTTTAATCCCAGCACTCGGGAAGCAGAGGCAGGCGGATTGCTGTGAGTTTGAGGCCAGCCTGGTCTACAAAGTGAGTCTAGGACAGCCAAGGCTACACAGAGAAATGCTGTCTTGAAAAAAAATCATAATTCATGACCATTTTGTGTATGTCCCCTGTTATACTATAAACGTCTACTTTAAAATTCACTCTGGTTTTTAATATTTTTAAAAACAGTCTCAAAAAAAATAAAATAAAATAAAATAAAAACAGTCTCACTTGAACCGGGCAGGCCTTTAGAAAATACCCTTTCTCTCTCTCAGAGCTATCCAGAGGGTAGCTTCAGAGAACTGGATATCTGGGTTTGAAAGAATTTCCATGGTGCTGAACAGGCTAGCAATGTCAGCTATATTAAAGGAGAACTTCATGAATCTCTCAGGAAGTTCTTTTTTGTTTTTCTTTGAAAATTGGAATGTCCACTAACCTTAGGTTTGAACTGAGGCCAAAATTGCCTCCTTAGGAAAAGGATTAAACTTTTATAAATGCTGGCTTATTAATTAAAGTATTAATTGTTATATGACTATATTCATGAGTTTTGTTACTAATTGGTCCTGGAGCTTGGAAAAGAAAATCTTAAATTCATACTTTACCCAGAATTGTTTTTATTTGGCCTTGCAGATTTAATGTTTTGGTAATAAGATGTAAATAAAGATATTTTATTGACTACCCAAGAGTTGAGAGGAAGAGATTTAAAAGAGATTATTCATGCCAACAATTCATTATTTTCAGATTTTTGAAATGAGATGATGAGTACTTAATAGAGGGATTTAAAAGGGCTTACTCATGCTAATAATTCATTATTGTCAGAAATTTGAGATGAGATGATGAGTTATTTAGGACGGAAGAAGAATCCATCTTTGAGATGGATAGAAACTGAGGAGAAAGGGATCTTTGTAAAAGTTCACAGAGCATTCAGCTAATCATTTGCTCTGTGGAGGACAGGAGTAAACCTCAGTGAGTTCATAAAGGTTTGGTGTAACTGAGAACTCTTTGACTAGTCCTGAAGTTACTGTTTAAGTAATGTAGCTAGAATAAAACCATCATTTTATCCTTTAATTATAGACCCTAATCCTATTTCCTTGTTAATGTGCTTTATGAAACTATTTGATAATATCAGATTATGTGTTTTCCCTGATAAGTTTCTATACTTTTAGGAACTGGTAACAAAAGTTTTGTTGTATAGTCATGCATTATTGCTAAATTAAGAAACATTTTATGTATTAAATTTTTATGACATCTAGTTATGTGTATTTTAATCACCAAAAATCTTTAGCTAAGTTGGCCTTATATTTTCTGTGTGTGTGTGTCTTATACATTGTCTTCAGGAACACTCTCCACTGCTCATGGCCTGGAGCCCATAAAGAAGTCTAGACTGGCCAGTCAGCAGACTCGGTGGATCCCTGTCTGTATCGTTTTAGAGTTGATTACACACTAGACCACCCACACCCAGCATTTTTGCCTGAGTTTTGGGAATTAAACTCAGGTCCTCATGTTTGAGGCAAGCACTTTACTGATTTCTCCCCTTAATCCCCAAAATGGCACCTTATAAGGTTATATCAAATATGAGCTGGCACAGGCCATTAATCCTAGCACTTGTGAGGGGAGACAGACAGATCTCTGAGTTCCAGGACAACCAAGGTTACACAGAGAAACCCTGTCTCAAAATAAACAAAGAAAGAAAAACAAACAAACAAAAAAGAACAGTGAGCTATAATTGGAAAATGTATTACTATGAGTGTGTTTCCTAATAGTGTTATTAGTAGATAGATTATCTTGGCAGATTGAGGAGCCCCCTACTTTCTTACTTCAAAAATGAGAGTTTGGATGTGTCTTTAAACACCCCTTCTAGCTCTTTCATAGTTGCTTTATAAAGTATACCATTTATTTAAGATGCTACATCAGAGACCTTTGCTTTAACACTTGAATTTGTCTAATATACCTGTTTTGCATTTAGTCCAGTACTTTCAAGAAATTTGCCTAAGATTTATTAGGGTTGTTTGAATCTTAAACATTTTTTCCTAAGGTCAGCAATTAATTCAGTAGTAATGTGTAATACATATTTGAGTATCTGTTAGGGCACACCAGTCCCTTGCTCTGTAAAGTAGGTCTAAGCTGTGAGTGGGATGAGAAAGTCTTTATTCAGTGTTATATTCCAGAATTTATACTAAGCAGTAGTTTTCATTCATTCTCTGCTTAGAGGATTATAAAGCTTTAGAAGTAGAAGAAAAAGAAAACTTTTGTCTCTTCTGTTCTTGTGTACATGAAGACTGATGTTCAGGGACCCAAGTGTCACACATTAATGACTTGTTTGACACTAGTGCATTCTTGGAGTTGTCTCTAAAGTGCTATTGATTTATTACTATGAATACTCAAGATACACTACATTTAAGATATGAAGACTGCTTTACCTCACTGATGGCTTTCAGAGGGGTAGAATTTCATTGAGTTTTGTCCACGTGGTCATCTGCTCCTGATGAGAACTAGCAGTGCAACCCAGGGTGTGAGCTCTGTGGAGACTAACATGGATGTTGACTCATTTGTACCAGACTTTATCTTAATTCTTTGCAGTCCGTCAGTATCGCTTATGTATTTAAAAAGTTCTGACACCCAGACTCTTTAAACTCATCATTTGGATAGTCTGCCAGTTTAGTTTGTATCCTTTTAGAGATTATTTAAGCATTTGCAAACAATTGTTTGTATAAAGTAGCTTTTCCACTACAGAGAAATAGAAGCAACATATGTGGTGGTCTGTGTCTTTCTTTTTTAGTACAAGTTGAAGATCTTTCATACCCTTATTTACAAATAATATATTCATACTAAGCATAATCTCATCATCTGGATTATTGTATTTTATTGAGCCAGTCACCTATTGATTGACACTTCAGTCATCTCTTTGTAATAACAAATGTTGCTACAGTAAATAGCCTTGCTTATCTTGAATTTTCTTTTCAAGACAGGGTTTCTCTTGTAGCCTTGGCTGTCCTGGACTCTCTTTGTAGACCAGGCTGGGCTGGAACTCACAGCGATCCACCTGCCTCTGCCTCCCAAGTGCTGGGATTACAGATGCGTGCCACCACGCCCTGCTTCAGGGTCTTCTTTGCACTCTACCATGAAGCCGAGCTGCATGCTATACATTCATTCATTCATTCGTTCACTTATTTTGGTTTTTTGAGACAGGTTTTTCTCTATGTAGCCCTGGCTGTCCTGGCATGAGAAGGCCAGGCCGACCTTCACTTTGTGATGATACTCTTGACTTCTGCAGCCACTGAACGTGCTGGGTTACAGGGGTGCACCATCACCGCTGGGCTTCATGCCGCCCTTCAAATTAAAGAGGCCAGTAGAAAAATATATGCAAAGGCATTCCATAGAAGAAAATAAATTATCTAGTAAATATAGGAAAATGCTGGTGAAACTGAACAGAAATGAATCCGAGAAATAAAAGTGTGACTATATCACCACTGACAAAGAAATGGAAATCTTGTATTTTTCACTATTTATTGCGTGCTTAGGGAAACTTTTTGTATTTCTACTCTCATTTAAAATTTATAAAACCATGTTAGAGTGTTTGATAGACTCTATTAAAATTTAGGTGTATTTTTCTTATGTGTTTTCACTTCTGCCTTATCATCCTAAAGGCACAAAGATGTTTTGGGTTGACCTTGTTTGTTAAAGAAAAAAAAGATACAACTGAAGTGCTTATTTAACAGGAAAGTGGCTAAATGGCTTGTTCATACATATAGCCTATAGCAGTGAAACAGTATGAAATGTGTCTATGTTGGAATGACCTCAACATATATTATTGGGTGAGAAGAGGCAAATTGTTAGAGTAATATGTGTGTTTATTATCCATCCTCCATCCATCTGTCCATCCATCCATCTCTCCAATTTGTTTTTGTAATGCCTGAAGATCAAACCTGGGACACCCCAAATGCTAATTAAGTTTTCTGCCCCTGGGCTACAATCCAATGGGGTTCTTTTCCTACAAATTAATATGTAAATTTTATTTAAAATGTCTGAAAAGATGCATAATATTGATTTTTCAATGATGAGCAACAGGAATTAGTCTTGTAATGACTTGGTTTTCGGTAGGGAGTGTAAGTATGTATTGGAGATATTATAAAAAATGGCTGCTTGTTCAAATAAATTTGATGGTATTAATCACTGAGATTCAATTTAACTTTCGATTAAGTAGTGTTTGCAAAATCAGATATAGTAACATTGTAAGTACACATTGAAATGAACATCAACTTTGCTATTACCTATTTCTACTTATTAGTGTGTGTATAAAGGTATGTAATTATGTGAGGAAGGTGTGTGTGTGTGTGTGTGTGTGTGTGTGTGTGTGTGTGTGTGTGTGTAGAGGACAACTTGTAGGAGTTGGTTCTCTTCCTCCACCATGTGCCTTCTGCAGACTGAGCTCAGGTTGCGAGGATTAGCAGCATGTGCCCTTATCTGCTGGATTATCTCACCAGCCCTTCTTTTATGTGTTTTGGGCAAATTTAAAGATTTCTATTTAATCTTGTATATGTGAGTTACAGGTACCTGTAGGAGCCAGAGGACTTAGAGGTGGTTGTTAGCAGTGGCTACTGGGACCTGAACTCTGGTCTTCTTTAAGAGAAAAATGTGCCAGCCCATAATTTTATTTTGAGGTTAAAGAAAGTGAAGCTTAGAAAAATACAGTGGACTCCTGTATACTTTGCTTCTTTGATCAGTTGCTTATGCTAAGAATGTTTACTTTTCAAAAGCTTAATACTTTCAGATGAATGTTATATGATGGTCTTGAATAATTTTGAACCTGTTTATTTGGACAGTCTTACTTATACAAACCTTTCTTAGTACATATGGGGAAGTAAAGCAGTGTTTATTTAATATTTACTGGTTTCCAGGTATTGTGCTAGGATAGTTTCCCTATTATTTAAGTTGCTTCATTTTATGAGAGGATTGTTGTTCTTTAAGGAAGGAGTAACAGAGGGGCTCTTTAGCAGTGTCCGGGGAGCACCAGGTTTCTGCAGGCTCCTGTCAAGGCTCACGCCTTTCCCTATCAGGCTGCTGCTTAGTAGTGTGTTGCGATGAATTCATTTCTGTTGTAAGGACATGGAGATTATCTCTAAATTAGCAATGGTCTAATGAAGTGGAGAGTCAGTAAAGTTGCCAAATGCAGTAAGAATGAGTTTGGGGATTTGTAAAAATATTCTTTTGTATTCCTCTCAGCTGTGTGTTTTTTTCTGCTCCACCTCTTCCTCTTTTCTTTCTTTCTTTCTTCCTTTCTTCCTTCCTTCCTTCCTTCCTTTATTTTTTTCTTTCTACTTCCTTGTTGTTTTTGACATGAAATCTCATTTCTGGCTAGCCTCAAACTCTCAGACTAGTGAAAGAGTGCTTGAATTGCAGGAATGTGCTACCACACGACTGGTTTCTCTGCTGTTAAATGCAGTTTCTTGCTTTTGAGTGGTTCTCCTAATAAATACACATCTTTTATACACATATGAGGTATGTGTATCTTCTTTGTTATCAAGTGCTTTTTTTTTCTTACTTTTGAAAAGTAGCTTATTAGAATTCCATTACCAAAGATAACAGTCACATCCCATGGAAGGCCTGTCTGTGTGACCCCAGGCTCCACCAGCATCTGTCTTTTAGCCTTTTGCTTGCCATTCCAGGCTCTCTAGGTTGCCTTATTAGCCTTGCTAAGCATCATGTAGCTGTAGGGACCAATAGCCTAGCTCAGCAAAGATTACACCATAATCTGTGTTTGCTTTCTCACCTTGCAAAGGGGCCTGTAGGGACCTTAGAAGCCAGCACACATTCAAAGCTGACACCAGAAGTGGGCAAGGCAAACCACAGGAAGATCCTTTCCTGCACTTGGTAACAGACTTCTATACCCCATGGACACTTCCTGGCAATGCTTTGTGAAACTCGCCTTCTCATGTACAGTAGTTTCCTAACTTCTTGTTCTAGACTAAGTTTCAGTCAGACCACAGTAGATAACTGCAATAGTTTTTATGCATTATTTTTGAGCAGGACGTAGTGGCTTGGATAAGGGAATTGCATGCAGATGTTAATTTTTAAGAACCTCTAGCCAAGCAAGAACACCAATAGTTACGACATTGTGCCAAGAGCTTTACCACAGTTAATGTTCACAACAGCCCTAAGTATTACCTCTTTTTATACAGGAAGTTGAAACTAAGGATAAAACAGATTCTAAAGTACAAAGCTTATATTGAAAATCAGATGTCTGCCTTAAAATGCATTCATTTAACTTGCTGTATTGTTAATATTACTTGGGGTTTTAGAATTGCCCTGTTGTAGAAGTTGAAATTAAAATTAGAGGAAAAATTCAAAGACTATTATATATTACCATATCAAGGATAGGATTGTGTGATATATAATCAGGTAGCATTTAATCTTTTCTGAGCTTATCTGAGTCTGGTTTTCTCCCCCACCCTCCCACTCTGTGGCCTTGAACTGAGAGGTTTACCTGCCTCTGCCTCCTGAGTGCTAGGATTAAAGGCATGTGCCACTGCTGCCCAGCTTTTAAAATTTTTTAAGTTTTTATTTTATCTTAAGTGTGTGTGTGTTTTACCTGTGTGTATGTATATGTACTGCATGTGTACATCATACCCTCAGAGAGCGCCAGATCCCCTAGAGATGGAGTTATGGATGATTCTGAGTCATCATGTGGGTGTTAGGAACCAAACTTAGGCTCTCTGCAAGAGCAGCAAGTGCTGTTAGCTGCTGAGCCATCTCTTCAGCTCTCATAGTGTATTTTTAAGTATGTTTGACCCATTCTTTCGTTCTTTCTTTATTTTTGTTGTTGTTGTTGTACAGGCCTGCTGTCACCGTGTCTGTAACAGCTAAAGTCCTCTCCTTAGGTTGGCGGTTCTTTTATGAAGACATCATATCCTGTGTCACTTGGGCCAGTTTATACCTGATTCTCTGAGTTCTCTCTTGTATCTCTTCCATTTCTTCTTTCCTTTTCATTACCTCAGTCAAACACTTGTCAGAGTAATTTTTCTGAAGTAGACACATGACAACTTTTACTAACCCTAGTTATCTGCTAAGTTAAAACTCTGTAGTTTTCTATTTTAGGTTCTGGCTTAGACTCCATCCTGTATCCCTCTGGTTTCCCCTGTCATCCACCTTCCTTAGTTTGTATTATTCATTGCTGCCTTGAAGATGTTACTCTTGTTCCCACTTCCAGGTTTGTCCTTCTGTTGGAACATTGTTCTTCCAGTATTAATTTCTATATTTTGAAAAAAAAGTCATTTGTAAGATCTATTCTGAAAATTAAGTAAAATAACATGACATTCTTTAAAATTTTGCTATGTGTAGCATATATTTATTAAGCAAACGGTAGCTTTTTGTTATGGTTTGGTTTGGCTTTTTTTTCCCACTCCAAATCGTCTTCTTCTTAGTATTATTTTGTCCAAGACCCTGACCTTCTATGATTTCCTTTGAGAGTTAATCCCGTTAGGACCTGTGTTAGCACCCATTCTTCTTTGTATTAAAGGTATGCTTTGAAGTAGGGCTGGGTCTACCAGATCTCTTTCAGACAGGGATAGAGTCTCAGAACTACTATTTTAGAAAGACTTAAGAAGAGAGTGGAAAGACCATCATACTGCCAACTTTTCACTGTGGTTTATTCATTGATGCTGTTGCCGCTGCTGATTTACTTTATAAAAAGAAACAGTATTGCTTACCTCATAGGGTTGTTGTAAGAATCAAATGAGATATTTGAGAAAATTATTTGCTGTAGGAATATATAAGAGATAGCTTATCCCAGTAGTGTGTTCTCTTAGGACATGCATAAACACACAACAAAACCTGCTGGTAGAAATATATATCTACAGAATCACTTTCAAACATATACTTAAACACATACACATATACAGGTACATAAAAACACACACCAAAGTCTCTGCTGAGCAGCTTGATGTTTAATATCCTAGTACTAGATACAGTTTATAGGATATGCTAGGAAGGTGGCTAGTTGGTAAAATGTTTGCTGCAAAATTATGAGAATCTAAATTTGATCCCTATAACTCACATAAAACAAACAAACAACAACAAAAATCCAAACAGGTGTGGTGATATATACTTGTAATTCCAGTTTGGGGGAGATGGAACAGGAGGATTCCTGGGGCTCATGGGCTAGCCAGGTCTAGGCAAACTTGTTAGCTACAGGTTCAGTTAGAGGCTCTGTTCTCTAAAAAAATTACATGGTAGGATCTAGATTAAAAAAAAAAAAACAAAAAAAAAAAAAAAAAAAAAAAAACAAGCCTCCCTGCCCACATGAAGTTACTCTACAGGCTGCATGGAGGACAAGGATCGAAATATACAAACTGGAGCCAGAGAGGCGGCTCAGCAGTTAAGAGCACACACTACTCCTGCAGAGGACCTGAGTTTGGTTCCTAGCACTCACGTTGAGTGGCTTTCAACAGCTTATAGCTCCAGTTCCAGGGGGGTGGATTTATCTGATGCCCTGATATGGCTTCTGTGGGGGGCACTGTACTTAGGTACATGTGCATGCACACACACACACATACTATTTAAAAATTAAAATTATTAAAATATAAGGCCAGCCAAGGCTACGTAGTGAGACTATGTCTCAATAAAATAAAATAAAATTGCTCGTCAATTCTCCTTTGCTATCAGTTGATCTGCGTCAACACTTTAAAGGCTAGAAATAACTTTCCTGTACACAGTTACTATGTGGCACTCCTGGAAGTAGGAGTGGGCACTACACATAATGATGTAGGATGAGGGCAGTCTAGGAAGACTTCATTGAGAAGGTAGCTTCTGCACAAATACCCGAGGAAATGGGAGAAACGGGGAGACAAAGACGAAACAAACAGTTCAAAGCAAGATAATAAATACCAATGGAAGTAGTAGCTGATAGCAGAAATGGAAAACTAGTGCTTCCATGTAAAGGTCATCAGAATTTTTAGCTAATTTAAGATTAAAAAAATGGTGATAGCTAAGTGATGGCCCAGGCCCGCAATCCCAGCCCTGGGCAAGTAGAACTAGGAGAAGCAGGAGTTCAAGGTCATCTATCTACCCTTGGCTACCTAGCCAATCCAAAATCAACACAGAAGTCCGTGTCTGAAAACCTTCCAACACCCACGACAAAAAAAGGAAAAAGAAACGTACGCACACACATACACTGAGTAAAAGTTCCACTTTATTGGTCGTAAAAAAGATAAAACCATTGGCATATAATGTGAAGGTATCTTGGACACCTTGCAGTACATCTGTGAAAGAAGTTATGTCTAATGAAGGGTTTGTTTTCCTCATTTTTGAAAATTTGTGTTTTTGGAAAAGAGGCACTTTAAAAGAAATATAAGGAAGTGTTTTTAAAAGAAATTTAGTTAGCAGTTCAGGTCATCACGCTTTCATGGCAAGTGCCTTTACCCCCTGAGCCATGTTGTCAGACCCAAGATCCTTCAGTGAGTTCCAGGCCAGTGAGACACTGTGATTGATAGACGGACAGACAGACAGCTACTAATGATTGTTCCCTGGATTCCACACTCAATATACTCCTATGTGCATGTGCCTTTCCCTCCCTCAGGCTCCCCTAAAAGACTGAGTGGAATTCTCAGGAATGACTTCAAAAGTCTTTCAAATGACCTCAAGGACTTTGGTGTTGTTCAGTAATGCAGTGCTTGCCTAGCATGGCTGTGAGGCCCTGTGTTCAATCCTCAATGCCACAAAACCAAACAAATTCTCATTTTGTAACTATTTTTTGCTTAGAACCTTGCTACTTCTGCCATGGTTATGAATGTGCTAGTATTAAGAAATAGCCATTAGCAGGTAGCCGCCTTCATCATCACTATTGCTGGCTCTAGATCCAACCCAGACCTCCCATAACCTGTACCATAGAATGGATGCCCTGTGAATTCCTTATGTACATGAAATCTGTTACTAGTATCAGGACGTCTGCAAGTGCTGCTGTGAGCATGGGTATCCTTTGACAGTGCTTGCTACTTGAAACTGCCAAAACTCAGTGTCCTCTTTCTTCTGTCTTCCAGTTTTCTAGTGAGTGCGACTGATTAGTGGAACTTAAATTAGTGGAACTTAGGAATATAAACATAGCTGCAAGAGGGGCTGGGAAATTTAGGTAGTTTTTGTTTGTTTGTTTTGTTTTGTAAAGAAATTTAGACTCTATAATACTGAAAGGCATACCCTGATGTGTATCACTAATCTACCATATCTTGTACTAGTATAAACTTATTTCTCCTAAGGTTACTCATCATTAAATAGGCTACAGATAAATTCAGTTGCAAATAATACCACCAGTATTGAGAAACTTTGTCTATTTCTCTGCCTGCTTGCCTGCTTGTCTACTTGCCTGTCTTCCTTCCTTCCTTCCTTCCTTCCTTCCTTCCTTCCTTCCTTCCTTCCTTCCTTCCAAAAAGAGGATCTCATTTTGTAGCTTTGGTTAGCCTAGAACTCACTATGTAGACCAGGATGGCCTTGAACTTGGAGATCCATCCACCTACTTCTGCCTCTTGAGTGCTAAGATTACATGTGTGTACCACCATGCCTAGGAAGTCTCTTATTTTATAATGACATTTTAAAAATACCTAAAATAGGTCCTTCACCTCTGGTGAATTAAGTAGTGTATTCTAAGTTTCCTCACATTTAAGTGTGCTCTGTAGATAAAAAGCCTGAATGAGGGAGTAAAACAAAGACTACTTGCCATGAACTACCCAAACTGATGGTAGGTCAGTGTTAGCATATACTAAAAAGTGGCCAATAAAGTGGATATTGAAAGACAATAATTTGATTTGGTAGTGTTTAATATTATTAGTGTTCTTGAAGGTTCTAGACAAGGGTGGCGTTGAAGCTAATTGTAGAAGGTTACAGTATGAGTAGAAGACACGGACTAGAGGACGGGTTGTTTTGGCTTGGCTTGGCTAGTGATTTATAAAATTGCCTAGAGCTAGAAGGACGATCTATGAGAAAGTACAAGCTTCAAAAGTGCTTCACTTCTGCACTCTGCGTAGCTTGGTGATGTAGTGTGTGCTGCTAACACCTTCTCCTTCCGCTTCGAGATGTAGCAGATGCAGCAGTGCTCTAATGCTCTAGCCATTGCCTAGTGCTCTTTATAAGCAGACAGTCACTATTTAAAATCCTGGTCGCTTACTAAACATATTATTGTTTTGGAAAAGTGAGCATTGATTGGCTGAATTAATTTTCTTTCTTTCTTTCTTTTTTTTTTTTTTAAAGATTTATTTGCTATGTATACAGTATTCTGCCCAGATGTACGCCTGCACACCAGAAGAGGCACCAGATCACATTATAGATGGTTGTGAGCCACCATGTGGTTGCTGGGAATTGAACTCAGAACCTTTGGAAGAACAGACAGTGTTCTTAACCTCTGAGCCGTCTCTCCAGCCCCAGCTGAATTAATTTTCAGCATAGCTAATTTGAACTTCAACCAGTGGTAAATAGTGAAAAAAAAAAAATTCATGTTAGGAAAACTGTCTTTATAGAAAGTGATGCTGGGTGCATTTCTTTATACTGTATAAGGCCTGGCCTTTAATTATTCTAAGTAAATATCTGACACTTTTAATTTTGTTAGATTCTACAGACAAAATAACCCATGTTTGCTCTTGGGAGGTGGGATTGGTAGATTATATGCACATTATTGCAGCATTATTTTCTAAACAATGCTTAACATGAATAAAACAATTACGAGTCCTGAGCCACGGACCCTGAGTTAATGTTCCAAACTCTCACATTGATGTGGAGCATAATTAAGTACTCTTAATTCTAGTTTTTTTGTTGTTATTGTTATAAATATATATTACATATATTTTTTCATGCCTTGTTTAATGGTCTCCATGAACTTTGGTTTTAAAAGAAATCCATTGTGTTATGCAGAGGCAAAGGAAAGTTTGGAGAAGTTTGACCACTGAAAATAGAATTTCTTTAAAAAAAAAAAAAAAAAAAGGCCCTGTAGGGGGAGAGAAGGGATAGGGGATAGAGAATCAGGTAGAAGGGTGAGCTTCAGATGAAGATAGGATTCTGATATTTTACTGTTCTCCTTTTGGGAACTGCTTCACTTGTAAACATCATCCTTTTAGTTAGTTTGGGAATCATTTACAAGGTGAGATTCGCTGATTCTGATTTACTTGAGATGAGCATAACTTTTGTTTATGTAAGGGTTAAGCAGTGGTAATTTCATTTTTTTTTTCTGGCTTCCAATGATAAATTTAATAGTAATGAATACTTTATTGGTGCTTTCCCATTTGCTCTTTTTTTTTTTTCCCTTTTCTTTCTTTTCTTTTAGGCAGGGTCTCACTGTCCATGGTTGGCATGGAACTCCCTATGTAGACCACATTGGTCTCAAACTCATCCTCCTGCCTCTGCTTCTTGAGTGCCGGGACTAAAGAGATGCACCACCATACCTGGCCTTTTGGTTTTCTTATTTAAAGTTTTAAAAATTATTTGTTTACTGAATTTTTGTAAATGCTTCTTAAGTTTCTGGTAGACTTTAGCCACATTCTGGCTTTAGTGGCTTTAGTTCTAAATCTAAGCAGAAAGACCCAAACCTTCATCAGAAGAGCTGTTCTTCAGTGACTTTCTAAATGCTTAATTGAAGAGAAAAGAGACCTGATCTCAGCATTTTTAGGGTGATTAATGTTCTTTCCTTTACAAAGCTATACCCCACTTTCTTTCTTTGAAAGAATTTATTGCATGCGTAGGGTAGGGATGGGTTGTGTGTACCTACTGTGGCATGAATGTAGAGGTCAGAGGACAACTTTCAGGAGTTGGTTCACCTTGTTTTGTTTTTGAGACAGGGTCTCACTATGTAGTAACTGTGGGTGTCCTAGAACTCGCTATCTGTAGACCAGGCTGGCCTCAAACTCACAGATCTGCATGCCTCTATGTTGTGGTTAATTTAGAAGCAACACCCTAACAAATGTTTATTATTAGCCCTGTAATTATTATGGTGGGTATTTTCTAATCCGCCATCAATAAAAACACAGACACCTGTTATATTTTAAAATAGCCTTGATTCGCCTGGGGCAGGGCAGATAGTAATCCCCTAAACTCCCTCCCATATCTCCATGTGCTTATCCCATGCCATCTGCTTCTAATCATTTTTATTGAGCTACCGTCCGTCCATAATCCCAAATACCTGCTAATGTTCTTCATCTGGGCCAAATCCTCCATCCACGCCAGCCGTGTGTTTCTTACTCCACCTCACCCATCGTGGTAGCCTCCTTCCTTCTTCTCTTCCCTAGTCTCCTTCCCAGATTCTCTTCCCAGGACCTTCCCTGCCCTACACACCCTGAACCTTAGCCACGCCTCTCCCATTTGCCCTGCCTGGATGTGTTGACTCTTTATTGGTCAAACAGGAATAAGGCTTTAGGCAAGATTACAGACATTTTGGGGTATGTGAGTCTGCTCATTTGGGCAACAACCAGACCAACCTCCAACGCCTCCTCCTCTGATTTCCGGGAGTAAAGGCATGCACCAACATTCCCAGCAGGTCATCGTGTTTTCACACTTCTTAGTGAACAGGTTGTAGGAAAGTAGCAGAAGCAGAAGGTATTGCCATGCTTGTATTAGCAAAGAGTTGCAGCAGCTTGGATTTTGGTAATACTAGTGAAGGAAAGGAGTAACTGAATTTTAGATTTTGTCTTTTTAAAGATCTTCTGGATTTGCTAATGAGCTGGATTGTATAGGGAAGATGATGAGAGAGGGGGAAATGGTGGTAGATCAAGGGAAGAGCTTGTAGAAGAATAAAAATTTGAGATATCTACTGGATATCTAGAAGATACTTACATTTAGTATGGGTGAGGAAAGGTCAGACCCTCAGATGCAGAACTGGGAGGTAGTGGCATTAACACCATATGCTGCAGTGGTTTATAGAAAAAAGAGGGGGTGGTCCAGATCTGAGCCCTGAGACAATTGCAGCATTGAACTGAGAAAGCCAGAAATAGTATGTTGTGGAATCCAAGAGACAGGAGCATGTAAAACGTTCACTTTGTTAAATTATGCTGCAAGGGTGGGTATAGTAAGAACAGGATTGAACACTGGATGTTGGTGGCCTTGATAAAGCAGTTTCAGTGTCACATTGGAATTAGAAGCTGATTAGAGAGGGCCAAAGAATGAATGGGGAGTGAGAAATCGAGGAAGTTTTGAAGAAGGAGTTGTGAAGTGGAGGTTCAGCAAGGGAGAAGAGGTGGGATCAAGGGTGATTATTTGCTTCTTTTGTTTGTTTGAATTGGGAAGTATTGTTTATATGCTCCTGAGAGCAGTCTGGTAGAAAGGAAAACTAAGGCTGATTCAGTAAAGGGGGCGGTACTGGTGGGACAGGATGGGGAGACAGTACCTTTTCATGGAAGAAGATGCAGTGATATAATGTGGCCCCATGTAGACGCCTCAGAAAAGGCTCATCACTTTTCAGTCTTCACTAGTTTCCTTTAGACCACCTTGACCTCTCTGATCACTAGTTGTTTTTTTCTGTGCTCTATATTATACCTTCTTCCAGACTGAATTTATATATAAAGCTCTGGGGGATATGAGTCAAGATACTTAACATCAATTTAAACTTTTGTACCAACAGATGAAGCAAAAAATTTATTGCCATATCTTGGACCCAACAAAATGCGAGATTGTTTCTGCACTATAAATTTGGACCAGGAAGAAGTTTATCGCACTCAGGTTGTTGAAAAGTCTTTAAGGTTGGTAGAAAAATTAGAAATTATCACTTATATGATATACATTCATAGTTTTATGTATTTTCCAGTTTTTTCCCATTATACTGACTTTCTTGATTTGAAACTGATATTTTTATTTAAAAAATTTCTATTCTATATGAATTTACTTTTAGAATTACAGAATGTAAGCACTTGAAGAGGCTTTGAATGTTCAGTAAGCTGAACTGACAACGCTGGGCTCCTTAGCAGTAGTTCTGGCAAGAGGTCATATGGTACCTGCCTAATAATGTTTTGGTCACCAAGAAATTCATGCTTCTTAAGCAGTCTGCTTGGCTTTTGAACTGCTCTGACTCAGAAGTGCTTATGTTTAATTCATTAATGATTATTAAGATGACATCCAATCATGTGTGAAGCACTTGCTCAGTTCTGGGTTCTGCTTACTCATCTGTCTGAGAATGACATCAGTGAAGTACTTATTTTTATGTGGCTTTTCATTGCCTTCGAAAGTATTTTTTCTTAGTTGTCCTAGCTCTGTCCTTTAGATTTCTAGAGAACAAATCTAGTCCATCTTTTATGTGATGTTATTAAATGTTTGAAAACACCTATCATAAGATTTCAGTCTGTTCTCTAGACTAAATATTGCCTATTTGTTTGAGCTTTCCTCAAAGTGCATCATTTTATTTCTCCAAAGAGTAAATTTGCTCTGAAAGTTGACACAAGTTGAAGCTAGAGAGAGCTTAGTTGATAAAGTACTTTCTGCACAAACAGGAAGACTTGTGTTACACTGTGAGAAAGCCAGATGCAGTGGCTCCTACCTGTAGTTCCAGTGCTGGGATCATGGAGGGAGGGAGGAGGACCCAGGCACTTGCTGCCCAGCCAGTGTAGCCAAATTGTTCAACAAGAGGCCTTGTCTTAAAAAATAAGGTAGAAAATGATTGAGAAAGGTATCTGATGTCAACCTCTGACCTACATCTCCCCTTACCCTGCATTTGCGTATATACAAGAACATAAACACACACTCTCACTCACTCTTCATACAAGTTAATTACTAGTGCATTATCAGGGAGTAAGCCCTTGGTAGATTTTTTTCATCTTTGAAAGTCTACTTACCCTTTGAAAGTATCACAGCAAATTCTTATTTGCCTCTTCTGTCAAGTAGCAGTGTTTGTGGATATAATTCTGATATAGAACTGTGCTAAAACCAGGTGTTATGACACATGCTTTCAATCTCAGCACTTGGAAGACAGAGAGACAGGCAGATCTCTGTTGAATTTATGGCCAGCCTGATCTCCGTAGCAAGTCCCAGGCCAGTCAGGGCTATATAGAGTCTGTCTTGAAAAAGAAAGGAAAAGAAAAAAAAAGGCAACAAAACCAAATCACCACCACACTGCTGAAGGGACAGTTTCCCGAGACTGAGGAGAGGATTCTAGGAGTTGTTGGAGCAGACATGGTGAATGAAATAGTTGCCACAGCTTTACTCCATTGGGGTCTGGAGTGTGTGTTGGTACTTTGTTACTGCCTCCCCCATCCTTGCCCGTCTTTTCCTCTGAAGTTTGTCTCTGTCTCCTTTCCTGTTTTCTTTTTTCTTCTCTTTGCCCTTCCTTCTCTTTCCTTTCTTCCTGTCCACACAGAGTCTTGTTACATAACTCAAATTGACCTTGAACTCTTACTCCTCCTCCATCCAGCCTTGGAAACGCTGCTGATGTGGCATGCCTCTCTATAAGCACCTTTTATGTCATTGGTTCTTACAACTTTGAACTCTTCATAAGAAAAGTATGTAACACTGAAAGTAGCCCTTGTAGTGGCTCGGCCAGGGTTAACAGTGCCAGCTGTCGAGCCTGAAACTTGAGGTCAGTACCCAGAGCCCACATGGTGGAAGGAGTGAACCACGGCCCTAGGTTGTTCTCGTCACATGTGTACCTTCCTTAAAAAAAAAAAAAAAAGTACACACAATTCAAAACAAAACAAAAAACTAATGGTTCCTTAGTAGCCCCAAAGTATTGAGAGTAATAAACTTAAAAGATTTTATTACAAGTCACATGTCCATATTGATTTAGAATCTTGATGTTTTTCACATTTGTGCATACAAATTCACAAATGGCTTTTAAATTTACAATTATGAATGATGGAATCATGTCACTGAAAGGCTGAATGATTTGTCACATAATGAAGGAAGTTAAAATTACAGCTGGACTTTGACCTGAAATTATTTAAGTTTCAGTTTGTTACAAAAATTTTATATCACAAGGTAATAAATGATAACAAAATTAAATAGCAATTGTCCATAAATTGAGTACTTGTAGTTTGTAATATGCAGCCATATATATGAAAATAACTGGAATTAGCCTATTTTTTTTAAATCCTTAACCTTTATGAATGTTTGTGTAGTGGAAAGTGGTGAACCCAATCTTCTTTATTTCTTTGCCCACCTTTAAAAACAAGAAAATAATTTGAAAGATAATTTTAAGGTAGCATTGTTAGTGCTTTAGACACTTAAGGGTATAACTAGCTAGCTAGACTAGATATTTCTTGGATTCTGAATGCCCCTTAGTTTTCCCTTCTAGAATAGGGCACAATAATCTGTAGTAAAAACAAAAACAAAACAAAACAAAACAAAAAACCTTCCTCATCTTGATTTTCTTATAATGTTCTTAAAACTTGTGTAAATTGTAACCAACCATTGAGCTAAAAGTAACTACACTATAGATCTTTCTAACTTTTTCCACCTTCTGAATTTTTTCTTATTGTCTTGATTTTCAGTTCTTATAACTTTGAATTGTAAAACAGAAAATACTAATTCTAAAAAGACTTAAGAGATTTTGCTTCTAAACATCTCTAAAAGCAAAACCCTTAATCACTAAGGTTTCTAAAATACGAGACTACCCGGTTATTTCGTAAAGGATATACAGATGTCTCAGAGACACAAGAAAAGAGATCCAGCACCATTAATCATCAGGAAAACACAGTTTAAAACTATTTTTCTCGCTATTAGGATGTAATCTGTAATGCCAGCGCTTTCCTCAGTTGACTGACTGTGTGGTGGGTGGTTGCAGAGGGTACAGGGAAGTTCCTGGGAGATAGGTTTTATTTTTAATCCGTTCTTTGTAAATCATGCCCTTTCTTATCTTCCCAAACACACTCTCTGAATTCCTTCCAACACGTTCTACTATTTCTATGTGTTTTTTGTGTGTGACCCACTGAGTTTCATTAGGGCTGCTTGCTTCAGCACATGCAGCTAACCAATGGCTGCTCCACTGAAGAAAACACTTTCCCTTTCCATTAGCCGTTGACTGCTGGTGGGGCTTCCTAAGCCTCTTCCCCAGCTTTCCTTGGAAGCGTTGAGAACTTCAGTTTGGATACTTGCCACCCATGTCAAAGTGGAACATTAGTGGTGTAATCCCAGGACTGAGGATGTGGAGCCAAAAGGATCCCTGGGGTCTTGCTGCCCAGTCAGTATAGCTAAATCATCGAGCTGCTGGTTCAGCTAGAAACATTGTGTCAAAAAATAAGGTAGAGATAGATGGAAGAAGATGCTTGACATCCACTTCTGATCCCTATGTTTATGCGCACATGGGAGTACACCATACACTGGCACACACAAATCACATCACTGAGGTTGGCGAGTTTGGATCCTTAGCACCCGTGTAAAAAGCTGTGTGCAATGGCATGAAAATGAGCTGGGCCTCTAGGAGCAGAAAGATCTTGGGGGCTAGGTAGGCACACTGTAGCCAAACAGTGAGTTCCAGGCTCATGGAGAGACCCTGTCTGAAAAATGAGGTAGTGACATTCAGCATTGACCTGTGGCTAAGAATATAGCTGAGCGGTAGAGCGCTTGCCTACCTGCACAAGGCCCAGGCTTTAGCCCCTGGGCCCCACCACCACCCCTCACAAAACTAGTTGCCTGTGACATGTGTTAGGTGCTATTGGGAGCATAAGGGAACTTTCTGAGGTGGTAACAGCGGTCTGTATTTTGATTGGGGTGGAAGCTACACATGTTTGTATATTTACCAAAGGCCATCAGCCTCCATAGATCAGATTTGGTTATATATAATTCAAAAATAACCCAGGAAAGATAATGTTAATACTTAATATTTAATACTTACAAAACATTGTTAAATATTTTATATAGCATTACCCATTTTAGATATTAGGTATTTTTGTGAGCTATACAACTTTATATTGTCATGGTTCTCATGTAGGTCTACTTGAGGTCAGGGTGGCCCAGGCAGTGACTAGATCTTCTTCTGTTCATAGGACTTTGTGAAAAGCGCTGTGTTTAGAATTCACTTGGCACTTGAGGTCTTTTCAGTTCAGTTTTATTTGTATAGAATTTGTTTGAGAATAATTTTGAATTTTTGAAGTTCTTTTATGAAGAATTTTAGTTTATAATTTTATTAATGTTTATTAAAAGTAAAATTCGAGTGATTTTATTTAACAGTGCCATTTTAATAGTAGTAGTTAATGAATTACTTAACAGCAGTAGTAAAGTGTATATTATCTGATGTAATGAGCTTTCTCTTTTCTCTCTAGGCCGTATTTCAGTGAAGACTTTTATTTTGAGATTCCACGAACTTTCCAGTATTTGTCTTTTTATGTTTATGATAAAAATGTTTTACAAAGAGATCTTCGTATTGGTAGGTACTATTCATAATTATTTTTAATTACAACATTGGTGTTATGTTCATTCTTTCTAAAGTAAGAAGGTGTTGAAAACTGCAGGATAATATATGTTCAGCATTTCTAATCCTTTCCTAGATTTTATGTTCATTTGATTTTTACTTTATGTATTTACTTTAAATGATATCCTGTGGGCAGGCCTTTGCTGGCCAAATATTATATATTTTCCATACTAGCTATAAATAATAAAGATTTTCCAAAGTTGCCTTTGATACTTGCTTGTTTTTCAAGTAAAAATCACCAGGTATAGAAGTTCACACTTGTACCAAGAGATCACGGCAGAAGGATTGCTATGGGTTTGAGGCTATCTTGGGTTCCAGAGTCAGACTTGCAATCTAGAAAAAAAGAAAATGAAACAAATACTTTTATTAAAAATCAAATATTAATTTTAAGAAAAACATTTTGTAGTTTAAAAACATAAGACATAAGATAATTTGCTTCTGAATTGTTGTATGCAGGGCCTGGGAAGACCGTGTCTTTTGGGAAGACCCCTGTATCAGGAGTATTTCCTGTGATCTGAAAGATGTGGTGGGAAAGGTGAACTCCTGTGTAGCTTTCGGTTAAATGAGCTAAAGTTGAGGCATCATGGAAATTGAATCACTGTATATAACAATACCAGTGTGCTTTACAGGATGTGGGCATGAGGTTCCAAATGAAATAGGTTCCAAAGCAATAAGGTTCCAAATGAAAAATAATTAAAACCCTTCCTTTAAAAGTTGAGGACTTACTCCCCCCCCCCCACCCCGTGTGTAGGACAACTTCATTAATTCATTTATATATGAATATATATAAACGAGAGACAGTCATATCTGTTTCCCTTCCTCTCCACCCCACCCCACCCCACCCAGGCTGGCCTTGAGATCACAGGTCTCCTGCTTCAGCCTCATGAGTGCTAAGGTTGTAAGTATGTATATTGCTTCTTTTAGTTAATGCCTATATTCTGTACTTAGCTATCAATGTGCACATTCAGTTTTAGAATAAATTCAGTTTTCCCTTCATTTATCATCTGAAAATTGAACAACAACAACAAAAACCCCTGAAGTACATTTTCCTAGTGGCACTTTCTAAAGTTCTAGCTATCACAAAGATTTTTTTTAAAAGAGATTATTTATTATGTTTACAGTGCTCTGCCTGCATGTCTGCTTGCAGGCCAGAAGAGGGCACCAGATCTCATTAGAAACGGTTGTGAGCCACCATGTGGTTGCTGGGAATTGAACTGAGGACCTTTGGAAGAGCAGACAATGAGTGCTCTTAACCTCTGAGCCATCTCTCCAGCCCCACAAAGATTTTTTTATCTTTATATTTCACTCAAAATATTTAAAAGAAAACAGATTCAGAAGTTTAAAGTTTTATGTTTAACTTTCCTGTGTTTGTAGGTTGATTGGATTTTCAGTAGGTCTCCTTTGCATAGAATTAGTACAGTTGCTTTTCTAATAAAGATCTAACTGTATATTTAAACTTTTTCCTTAAATTATACATCTGTAGGTTGAGTTCTAAGTTATAACTATAGAGATAAACATAAAATTGTAATACAGTCTTAAAAAGTTACAGTAACAACTTTATTAAGGTGTAAGGCACATATCATAATTTTTTTCTTTTTTGTTTGTTTTGTTTGTTTTTATTTTTGTTTTTTGAGACAAGATTTCTCTGTGTAATAGAGCCCTGGCTGTCTTGGACTCACTTTGTAGACGAGGCTGACCTCGAACTCACAGTGATCTGCCTGACTCTGTCTCCTGAGTGCTGGGATTAAAAGCATGTGCCACAGATTATTTGTTTTAAAGTGCATTGTATTTAAAACCTATTTTTTTAATTGCTCAGAGAAAGAGTCTGTCTATTTATTGATAGATATATATTAATTACCAATATATATTAATCAGAAAGAGAAAGAGCAAAATATGATAAAAATTATAAGATTTTAGAAACTCTGGACAAAGAAAATAGAAGTTTTGTATATTGTTCTTGGCAGCTTTTCTCCAAATTTATTTATTTGTTTATGTGTCTGTCTTTTCCTTCTGTCCTGTCCTCTTTCTTTCTTTCTTTCTTTCTTTCTTTCTTTCTTTCTTTCTTTCTTTCTTTTGGGTCTTTCTTAGACCAGGCTGGCCTTCTGCTGGGATTATCAAGATAAAATATTTGTGAAAATGAGAAAAGCACAAAGTGTGTTTTTTAAGTATATCCTGTAATTGTATAATCACCACCTGCTTTCTGAATAAAGTTAAATATAAGTTGTTCTGTTTGTTTTTCTATCTTTTTTCCCTTCATATCTAAAAGTTGATGCATCTTCACATGAAAATTTCTTTATAATTTCCTTAATGTTTTCAACTGTTGAACTAAAAGCAAGATATGTCATAAGCAAAAAGATAAAACATACAATTGGCATACTTAAAAGGAAAGTAGTTATTTTTTAAATAAGGGGAAAAATGAGTTGCTTTTAAAGTACCACATATCTCCTTTGTTGGAACTTTTGTGCAGTCTTTGAATGGTTAGTCATATGCAAAACTGTATCTGCTGCTTAAGGCTTGCAGTGAGGAAGGAAGTGCTTTGCACCAACATGGCAAATGCTTTATTTGAAGATCATTTGTTTCTTCCTTGCTTTATACTGCTTTGTTCATGGTGCATTCATTATCTTTCCCTGAGAGACAGAAATGCTGTAGGATCTGTCTTGATTTTTAAAAAACATGCTAATTTAAGCAGTATAACCAGCTTAGTAATGTTTTGATAAAGTGAAATTTTAATAAGATGATTTTTGAGGTGCTTTTCATTTTTGTTACTAATAGGTGATACTGTTTGTCCTTTCACTTAATTGGGACATAGAACCTCTTGCTAAATGCAGATGTAACTGCTCACAATTAGCCAGCACATACACTTCATCCAGAGTGTGCAGAACCTGGAAAATCATAGTGCATTGCCATTTTCATTTTGTTTTTTATACTGAATGTACTAGTAAAATACTAATCTAAGTACTAAAATCCATAGTTATATTAAAGTCCAACTGAGTTTTTGTAGTGTCCTGATTTAGGATGACCCACAAAGGGGTCTGCCAATGGGCAAGCAGAAATAAGACATTTCTTCTTTAAGGTATAGGAGGAAAAAAAACTTTATAGAAACAGATTTTTAAATTCTATAATCTCAGCACTCAGAAGGCTGAAACAGGAGGATTGCCATGAGTTCAAGTCTATCTTGGGCTATACAGCAAGTACTAGGCCAGCCAGGGCTACCTAGCAGCATCCTGTTTTAAAAAAAAAAAAATTGAGTGGTGGAGGATTTTTATTCCAACAGATACAAATTATTCTAAAGTATTTTCCACAAAATAGATAACAGGGCTTATGAATTATAAGAGTATATAAAATATGTTTTCTCATCATTTTATTTATTTTCTGTAGGAAAAGTAGCCATCAAAAAAGAAGACTTGTGTAATCATAGTGGTAAAGAAACTTGGTTTTCACTGCAGCCTATTGACTCAAATTCAGAAGTTCAGGTAAGGTAAATAATACAAGAGATTGTACCCTTACAGAAAAAAGTGAAAATCAACCAATTATACTAGTTTATACTGTCAGAACTTGTTATACCTTATTTTCAATTCTAATACTGAACTCTGCTGACCTTTGAGTAATAGAGAGCTGGGAGGAAAAGGTTTTTCCATTTGGATGGAGATATATATATATATATATATATATATATATATATATATATATATATATGTATTTTTGTTTTTTTTTTTTTTTTTTTTTTTTTTTTTTAAAGTATGAACGGTGGGATGGCTCACTGGGTAAAGGTGTTGCTACCAAGCCTGATGACCTGTGTTCGGTTCTCAGAACCCCTGTAAATGTAGGAGAGAACCAACTCTCACCTCTGACCTCCATACATGTGCATGACACCTATACACATACATGTATATACATTTGTCCATAGAGAAGTTAACCACAAAATAATAGTCTAACAAACATATTTAAAGAAAGTAGCTATGAGCAAAGTACAATATATAAATATATTGAAATGCCATAATGAAATCCATTAATAAGTTCAATTGATATACATTGATACTTATAAGAAAAATAATGTATATATATATATATATATATACATACACACACACATACATATATATATATATGAGTTTAGGAATTTAGGGTTTTTTTTTGGTTTTGTTTGTTTTGTTTTGTTCTGTTTTTGAGATGAGGGTCTCTTAGTCCTGGCTGTCCTGTAACAGTATGTAGCCTAGGTGGGCCTAGAACTTGTAGAGGTCTGCTTGCCTCTGCCTTCCAGTACTGGGATTAATGCTGAGATTAAAAGTGTGTACTACCATGCCTTGCCTGAAGTTTTGTTTATTTATTTATTTATGAGGCTTTTATTGGAAAGTTTGTTGTAAACAAGGTCTTTTTGTGTGGCCCAGGCCATCCTAGAACCTTTTATCATCTTGCTTCTGCCTTCTAAGTACTGGGATTATACTTGCCATACTCAGCAAGAGGACATTTACTTCACTTCTGAGTCCTAATTATGTTGTTTTTTTTTTAAGAGGTAAACATTAAAAAAAAAAAAAAAAAAGATGTGTTCTATTAACGCAACCTTAGGGGAATACTGGAAGTCGGATTTTATTCATTCTCATTTGGATGTTTTTATTCCACTTCTAATAAACTAGACTTGGGAAAAAATGCTACTTAGTTAAACCATGCCTGAATCTGCAATGCACAACCTTGACTCCTGCCTCCCCTTTCTGTTCATCTCTTCTTATTTGAAAGGGCATCGTTATGTTTCTTAATCTATTCTTTTTCTGCCTGCCAAAATAAAAGGCCTCGTATAGATTCTGTATGTGAACAGAAATGTATTTTTAGCCAAGTAGTTGAAGTTTCTAAAAAGCTTTTCTATGACTTAGAAATTATTTCTAAAGAAATCTTTTCTTTTTGTAACCCTATTTATTAAATATGTAGATTGTGAACCCATTTGCAAGGGCATAAGTGCATGCAGGATTCTTGGCTTCCTGAGGAGGCTATAATTTGACTTTAGGACTCAAGCAGGAATTTAAGACAAGGGGAAAGCATACCCACAGATCCTTTATAGATAGTGTGTCTCCATTTCTTCATAACGTCTTATGTAATCTCTATGATTAAATTCTCCAAAAATATTAGTATTGTGTATTAAAATCCCTTCTTAAGTACAATGTATAGCCAAGAACTTTTTCTGTTTTATCTTCTGTACCACTTTATAATGTTCTTTCTTCCATTTGACAGTAAGTGTCATTCAGACCCCAACAGTAGAACATTGTCAGTGACCCAGGTGCGCACTGTGAGGAAATAGAGTGGGCTGCAGTTAGAAGTCAGACATCTTTGGTGTTCTTATATGGTTACTTTAATGACTTTGAGCTTCATTTCTGTAAAATGCGGATAAAATTCACCATACCTGAATCATATGGATTGAGAATACTTTAAAACTGTGGGTTGTAGCTCAGTTGGTAGCGTTTGGCTAGTGATTGCAAATCCTTGGGTGCGATCTCCAGTACCACAGAAACTGAAGTTTGTGGTGCAAATTTGTAATCCCAGCTCCTAGGAAGTGAAGGCAGGATTTTAAGGCCAGCCAGGCTGTATAAACTCTTGTCTTTGAAACAAACAAACAAACCAAAACCTGTTAGTTTCTATACAAATGTAAATTTATTATCACCAGTCTGGTGGTGTCCTAGTTAAGGTTCCTATTGCTGGGATGAAACACCATGACCAAAAGCAGGTTAAAGAGAAAAGGGTTTATTTAGCTTACACTTCCACTTTGAAAAAAGTCAGGACAGGAATTCAAACAGGACGAGAGCCTGGAGGCAGGAGCTGACTCAAAGGCCGTGGAGGAGAGCTGCTTACTGCCTTGCCCCTCATGGCTTGCTCAGCCTCCTTTTCTTAATAGAACCCAGCACCACCAGCCCAGGATGGCACCACCCATAATGGGCTGGGCCCTCCCCGCACCAGTCACTAACTTAAAAAATGCTCTACAGATGGGTATTATGGGGGATGTTAATTGAAGTTTCCTCTTTTCAAGTAACTCTAGCTTGTTGACATAAAACTAGTCAACACAGGTGGCTTTCTAATATAACCTTACCAAATTACCCATTTACTTTTTAATTTTAACATGTGATTTAATACATTTTCCATCTACAACCCACGTGAGAAACTAGTATGGTGTTAACCGTTTTGGAGATGGTGCTCACTATGTAACTGAGGCTGGCTTCTACCTTACAAAGCTCCCTAGCATTGGGATTATAGGCACACACCACTGTACCCATATGATGTTTCTAATAATTTGAATAAAAGGAAAGATAACAAAAGGCTTTGAGATTTTCATCTGAAATGGAATTAGAAGGTTCATTATAGCTTATTTATTAAGTGCAGTCTTAATAACCAGCATAAATTTTTCTGGAGGATTTAAGGATTTGATTCAAAAATGTAGAATTGTGTATGTAATTCTTGGAGATGATATTAGAAAATAATACTGTGGCACAGACTTTTATTTGACAGTGTATATATAAAACTGTCACCTCTGCACTATGAAAATATTTGAAGTAGCATTTAAGTTTTCTGTATAGTGTTGGCATTTAAAATTTTAGTCCTATTTGCTTCATGACCATTAGTCATTAACCTTTCAAGAACTTTTATCTTAAGTGGTAATTAGAAAGATTTACTCAGTATTTAAAATAGGTTTTAAAAGAAGAATGCTTTAGGAGGTAGGAGGGATGGATAATACTTTTCAGAATAATATGCTATCATTGGAAATATTATTATTTAGCTACAAACCAATTTCACAATACCACATTAACCTTGTGATATAAATGATATGAAAACAGCCCTCAATTAATACAGACCCACTCTGTAAATGTTTGTGTACCCTGCATAAAAATAAAAGTAGATGACAATTTAGAAAGCAGTAAGATTGAATTTAGCTGGAACTCAATCTAATAACTATTTTTTAGTAATTATGAAAGCATGTACCAAGTATAGTAGTGAGTATTTAATATATATTATCTCATTTAAGGTCCATAGTAGCACTATGTAATAGTAACCTCGTTTTACAGATTATTTTAATAGGATTAAAAGATGTAGTGACTTCTCCAGTCACCAAAACTGATTGTGTTGGAGATCTGTCTGACTCCTAATCACAGTGCTGTACTGTGTTTCAGTGCTGTGTACTGTCAGTTATAAAAAGAATTCAACAGATTAGGAGAATCCCTTAGGTAGCATCAAAATATAAGAACAGAAGCCTACCCAAATTAGTGGGCAAGGGGGTGCATTGGAAAGTTCCTAGACAGTGTCCTCTGCCTTACAGAAGCTTCTCAGCCCCATGAAGTTCCATTTATTAATGGTTGACCTTAGAGCCTGGGCAGTTGGTGTTCTGTTCAGGAAGTTGTCTCCTGTGCCAGTGAGTTCAAGGCTCTTCCCTACTTTTTCTTCTAAAAGATTTGGTGTATCTGGTTTTATGTTGAGGTCTTTAATCCACTTGGACTTGAGTTTTGTGCATGGTGATAAATATGGATCTACTTGCATTTTCCTACATGTAGATATCCATTTAGACAGGCACCATTTGTTGAAGATGCTATCCTTTTTCCATTGTATAGATTTGGCTTCTTTGTCAAAATCAAGTGTCCATAGGTGTGTGGACTTATTTCTGGGTCTTCGATTAGATTCCAGTGATCAACGGGCCTATTGCTATGCTAGTACCATGCTGTTGTAATTGCTGTTGCTCTGTAGTACAGCTTGAGATCAGTGATGAAGATTCCTCTGGAAGACCATCAAGGCTTATGGATCTGGACCCAGGGGGCCTGCACAAACTGCTGTACCAACCAAGGACAGTGCATGCAGTAAACCTACACTCCCTATTCAGATCTAGCAATGGACAGTGCACTCTCCACAGTTGTATGGAGAATGGGGACTGACTCTGATGCCCCCTATTTGACCACTTCCCCTTGGTGGGGAGGCCTGGTGGCACTCAGAGGAAGGGGAAGCAGGCTATCATATGGTGGGGGAGGAGGTCCCCTTCTGTCACAGGCCTAGGGGAGGGGAATAGGGTGAAAGAGGGACGGAGGCGGGAAGGGGAAGATACAAGTGAGGGGATAACAATCAGGATGTAATCTGAATACATTATTAAAAAAAGAATGTGCCTAGGGAGCTTTTTGAAGTCAAATCACAGGAACTTCCCTGGGAATGTGAGCTCCAATAGTTACTCCAATAGCATTGGAGGTTAGGTTCTAACAATCCCAGACAAGATAAAAGTTTACATAAGTTAAAAATGATCTTGGGAATGACTTTAAATTCTCATAAGATGGTTGACTGCCACAGAAAATGTTAGTTTTTATTTGATGAATGAACACTGTGTGTAGCTGCCACCCTTAGCAGTAGGCCCCAGCTCGGCCGCAGAGCATATTATAAAGGTGGGTGGGAGCTAAGGTCCACTCATTAGTTTCTTTGTTTTCATGTTTATGGCTTTGTACCTTTTATTTTGCACAATGAATAGTTAATGTTTTCTTTTTTCATTCTCTTTTAAATAACTATATACATGAAAAAATTTGTTGGGGGAGGGAAGGGGGAGGATTGTGTGTGTAGATGCATATGTACATGTGAGCTTGTGCATTCAGAGGCCAGACAATAACCTTGAGTATCATTCCTCAAGATACTTCATCTTGCTTTTTGATACAGGGTTTCATTGGGGCCTGGATTTCACTAATTGCTAGGCTTGCTAGTCAGTGAGTCCCAGGGATCTGCCTATCTCTGCTTCCCGAGCATTGGGATTACAAGAGCACAATACCACATCCATCTTTTTTTTTTAATTCTTTCTTTCTTTTTTGAGGTTAAAATATAATTATATGATTTCCCCTTTTCTTGTTCCAAGCCCTCCCATATATCCCTCATTGCTCTTTTTCAAATTCATGGCTTCTTTTTTCATTAATTGTTGGTAGGTAGGTAGATAGGTAGGGGTGTGTGTGTGTGTGTGTGTGTGTGTGTGTGCGTGTGCGCGTGCGTTTGCGCATGTGTGTGCATATGCACGTGTGTGTATACATATATTCTTTTTAAATGTATATACATATATTCTTTTTTTTTAATGTATGTATTATTATGTATACAGTGTTCTGTCTGCACGCCAGAAGAGGGCATCTCATTATGGATGGTTGTGAGCCACCATGTGGTTGCTGGGAATTGAACTCAGGAACTTTGGAAGAACAGATAGTGCCCTTAACCTCTGAGCCATCTCTTTAGCCCTGTACATATGTTCTTAAGTGCATAACTATAACCTGTTCAATTTATATAATGCTGCTTTTATGTATATTTTCATGCCTGACCACTTGGTGTCAGATAACCAATTGGTACGCTCTTCCCTGAGGGAGACTGTCTCTCTCCCTGTCAGCATTCCTTAGGTGGCTCTAGTTCTTTGTGAAGGATTGTGGTCTCCAGGACTACCCTTACCCTAACTTACAGTAGCATGTCTATAGTCATCCTTGTTCCACTTTTATGTTTAGGGAGTAATGTTGGTGAAACTTTATGGATGTACCTTCTGACATTACTAGGAGACACAATTTAATAGCAGAGTCCCTGATCCTCTGGCTCACACTCTTTTACCCTCCCCCTAATAATCCCCAAGCCTTTAGTGTAGGAATCATTGTAGGTGCATCTGTTGGGACCAGGCCACACAACTTTGCATTTTGTTGGTTGTGGTTTCTTTAATCATCGTACTCCATTGCAGAGAGACGTTCCCTTGATGTCCAGGATGAGCACTACACTTGCTATGACTATAAGGGCAAATACTTAGAATGTCATCAGGCACCCATCTTTCTACACACCCGTTTTCCTGGGTAGCTGGTGAGGATTAAGCTCATCCCCTTGCATGCGTGGCAGATACTTTACCAACTGAGCTGTCTCCTCTGCCACATTTAAAGAGTCTGAAAGATAAGATCTCACCCATTCTTTTTGTATGTCTAATGAGAGTACATATCTCTTCCTTTGTTTCTCTCTGCGCGTTTACTCTCTTAATGACTCTTTAAAAATGCCATCCATATTCATCTCTGAGCCCTGTGTCCCCATAGCCTCCCAATCCTCCAAGATCTGACTCACAATTTGCAGAGAGAAGTTGGCTAACTTTGGGTCACTGTCCACTGAAGTCTGATTTGATGTGGTTGGAGGGAGTATTGCAGGGTAGTACAGTCTAGAGTTTGGTTTAGGCCTGTTTGTCTAGGGGATTGAGTGGATGAAATGATTGGTATCTTTATCTCAGGGCAGGGAGTTGTTTGATTTTCTTTCAGTACCACCAATTAGTATTTGTAACTCAAATTACTGATAGTTGTTGCTGGAGGATCATTTATGAATAGAGCATCTCAGTATAAAAGATTGTCTTTGCCTGTAAAGATACAGGAAGTGACATGCATAAATGTAGTTTAGTCTTCAAATGAGAATATCCATACTAGAACTTGCTATTTATACCAAGAGAGTTGAAATATTATTTTAGCTCTTTACTTTGTTGCTTTCTTATTGACGTTACTGTTTTCTTCTCAGAAGTTCATGGTAACAGTATTTAATGAGTACATTTTCTACTTTTTAGACAGAATTCTAACTAAAAAATCATTTTATGTGTATGGATGTTTTGTCTGCATGTATGTGTGGACCATATGTGTACCTAGCCCTTGCAGAAGCCAGGTATTGGACCCCCTGGAACTTGTGAAACACCATATGGGCTCTGGGATTTGAACCCAGGTCCTCTGCAAAAACAGCGATCTTCATTGCTGAGCCATATCTTCAGCTCCTTGACAGAATTTTTAAAAATGTTTATTTATTTAATCTGTATGTGTCTGTGCCTGAGTGTATTATATGCAACACTTGTGCAAAGCTCGCAAAAATCAGAAGAGAGCATCCAATCCCCTAGGACAGAGTTGCAAGTGCTTGTGAGTCCACCATGTGGGTGCTGAGATTCAGACCTGGGTCTTCTGCAAGAGCAGTGAGGGCTTATAACTACTCAGCCATTTCTTTAACCCCATTTCTACCTATTTAATAAGACACAAATCTTTTTTCTTGCTTCTGGTTTTGTTTTTTGGTCATTTTCTCCTCTGAGTTGAACCATTTTCTTCTTAACCCATTGTAATGTGCCTTCTATCCCCACAGGGTGGCTAAGGGAGAACAGTAATGGTGGCTCTTCCTACTTATGACATGCCACTAACCAACAGACATGTCCAGTCCTTCCTTTCCTTGACTTTTTATCAGGTCTTGATTCTGGCTGACCGCCTCTTTGATTATGAAGCACTCTCTTCCTTAGGTACCAGTCCTGGTTATGGTGCTGGTTGTCACTCGGCTACACTTGGTGTCCTTTTCCTGTATTTTCTTCTATACAAGTAATGTCAGTACAGCCACCCTCTTAGCTGTAAGATACTGGAATTCACAGGTTAAAGCATTGTTTCATTCTTTCTTTCCTGGGTACTGTGATAAAGAGCATACTTTACATAAGACTTAATTATGGGTGGTGTTTCACACAACTTGTACAGACAGCAAACCCAGATGTTATGCCAGATGTAATGTTAGTTATGTTTTCCTGATGCAGTTACTTAGTAAACCCTAACCAACAGGATAATCTGGATCACACCATAAGTTATTGATTGGTGCACACCTTTTGTTAACGGTCTTTGTTTTATTGTTTCCAACAGCCATGTAAAGGCATCATTAATACAAAAGCATAATTTATTTTTATAGTTGATCTTAAACTTCATTCCATTTATAAATTTGTATATTGAAAATAGCAGAAATAAGCCATTCTATCTTTTTAATTTTTTTAAACTTTTTAAAAAAGATTCATTTATTTATTATGTATACAGTGCTCTGCCTGTATGTACACCTGCAGCCAGAAGAGGCCTCATATCACATTACAGATGGCTGTGAGCCACCATGTGGTTGCTGGGAATTGAACTCAGGACCTCTGAAAGAGCAGTCAGTGCTCTTAGCCCCTGAGCCATCTCTCCAGCCCTGTTTTTTAACTTTTTTTATTGATTCTTCGTAAGTGTTATATCATATATCCCATGTACATCATGGCTCCTCATCAGGACTCCTCGCAGTTATCCTGTTGTTGCCTGGTGTCATGGAGATCCTGTAGCTTTGGGTCAGCAGGACTGGCCTTTTCACAAGTCCCAACCATTTTCAGATTATATAGATTTGGGGGTGGCCCAATTAAGAGTCTTAGATCTGGGCCTGGGTACTAGCATGCCAGGTTTCCCTTATCTGCAACACCAGGGTGAGCTCCCCAGCACTGCTCTAGCTAGGCCATCAAATGCCACCATTGGCAGGAGACAGGGTCATCTCTACTCTTGTCATGCCCTTGGGGGTGGCTTATCCACACTCATGCCTACAGAGCCAGCTCCACTGTGCTGCCCAGTCAAGATGCAGGGCCCAAGTGCTGCAGCCTCTGAGGGACTGTGCCAGCTCTTTCACTCTCACATTTTCAGGCTGGCTCACCAGTGCCTTTGCCATCAGCTACACCATGTTGCCCAGGTAAGGGGCAGGGCCCACTCTCCCGATTGCCACAGCTGGCAAGGGGCAGTGCCAGCTCTCCCGCCCTCATGACCTCAGGGCTAGCTCTCCCAACTATGCAGGTGGTAAAAGGCAGGAGGGTAGGGCATCACTCCTGCACCCACACTACCTCACAACAGATAAGTGGTAGGGTCAGCTCTCCCACACTCAAGCCCTCAGGGCTGGCTCACCCCCACCCCCATCACCAGGGCCAGTTCCACTGTGCTGCCTAGGTGAGGTGCAGGGCTCACTCTCCCAAGTGCTGCCACTGGTGAGAGATGGGGCCACTTCTCCAGAACTCTGCATCCAGAGAAGAGCGGGCCAATTATGCACAGCCCCTGGATATCTCTGTGGTCCCCAGTGGCTGCCAGGGATGCCTCTATGTTCTCTAGTGGTATTATGTGCTGTGGACATCTACCCCAACCCCTGATGCTGCATAACTACAGACTTGACATGGCCCTAGGCAGCAGCTTGGACTTGGACTCACCAGGGACTAAACACTCACAACAGGCTACTCCCCTCCACCCCAGAGTCTCCAGTCTCATCTATTCATGATGCTTAAACTGCTCCACTTCTCCTTCTCTCCCATCTGATCATCACACACTCGCACATTGGGGTGACCCCCACTGCAGGCTGGCCACATGGCTTGGGAGCTGCTGGATGATATCCTCCATTCTTGCTGTGTGGGATGGTGGCAAGTGGGTGGCATGGTGGTCCACAGGTCTGTCTGTCTTCCAAATCCTGCACTGCGCTGCCTGGATTTGAGTTTGGTTTTTATGAGTCCTAGGCATAAGACAGATTTGACCACCATGCTAGACATCAAGCTACGATGAACAAATGACTACCATCTGCTCTGGCCCCCACTGATGATAACGCCAACAAGATGTCTCTTTGCCCATTGCCAGGGGCCTTAATTTTATTTTTTGAACTAAGGCCGCACTATGTAGTCCTGACCGGTCTGGAACTCAACTGTGTGGACCAGGCTGGCGTCAAACTCAGAGATCTGCTTGTTTCTAGTGCTGGGACTAATTATATGTGGCATCATGCCCTGTTCTTTATCTCGTTATTAAATTGTTTAAAGAGAAGAAAATCTTTTTTGTTAAAAAAAAAAAAAAACCCATTAATATGAGTTCTTAACCACAGAGCAGTCTCATCAGCCCTTAAACATACTGAGTTTTTTAAATGAGGAAATTATTAATATTTAAATGTCTTATGATTTAAAGACTATATAAATGTGAGATTTTATCTTTATGCATTGTGTTTTGCCTGAGTATCTGTTTTTCCAAACTGTGCACAAATTTCCATGCATTCTTTTGATACCAGAATGTGTGTGTGTGTGTGTGTGTGTGTGTGTGTGTGTGTGTGTGTGTGTGTGTGTTGTAGCTGCTTTAAGGTTTCTTTTTATCTTTTCACCTGTCTTACTAGTGCCTTTATATGCTTCTCTTTTTATTTATCCGACTTACGTGGTTTTGAAGTTTTTGAATCTGTGACTTAGTCTTTCATCAGTTTTAGAAAATTAAAAGCAATTTATCTTTTGATTACCCCTCCCCTGACTTTTATTTGGAAATAATCAGGGAAGACTTCATTTTTCTAAAATGATCACAGGTTTGCCTTTTCTTTCTTTCTTTTTTTCTTTATTTTTGAGACAATGATTAATTATATAGTGTAGGTGGATTTCAGACTTGGACCTTTCTGCCTTGGCCTCCAGGGTGCCAAGATTACAAGTGTATGCCACTACATTCAGTGCAGATTTGCCTTTTTAACACTGGAAAAACAGCTTTGTGTAATTTAAAATTTACATTCACTTTCTTTACTAAAGCAAAACAGTAGTAGAAACATTTCAAACAGTAGAAAATTTCAAAGTCTAGGTTGGTATCCTACCAACCAAAGGTAAATACTCAGTATTTGGGTGGATACTGGTGTAGTAATTTGCACATATATTTATATATTCAAGTTAACATTTTACACCACATCTTTGTAATTTTTTTTTTAAAGCCAACTATCATCTTTTAATGAAAGTAGACAATGAGGGCTGGCAGGATGCTTTCGGTGGGTAAAACATTTTATGATACAAATCTTACAACTTGAGTTTTATCTCCAGAACCCATGTAAAGGTGACGGAGACCACAGACTGCGTGTGGTTGCCTTCTGACCCCCACACAGCACCATGGCATGCCTGCGGCCACACATTTAGTAATAATAAATAGATCATTTCAGTAGACAATTATTAGGTAGGTTTATTACTTATAAATTATAATGTCCTTAATAGATCATTTCAGTAGACAATTAGGTAGGTTTATTACTTATAAATTATAATGTCCTTAATTTATACCAAAATGTCCTTTAATTCTAGTGTTCCTCCCTAGTAATACGTGTCTGCTTGTTCTGTCTTCAGTATTTTTTTGACCAGATTAATGTGCAAATTGTGTTACTAATACGAAAGGAATGCTCTCTTGGCCATTTAGTAGGAGTAACTAACACGCTAAGATGACTTTGAGTCAATGATAATAATTCCTGGTAGAATTTCATTAGATATCTTTTTATCTCTAGGACTATGTGCTGTGGTTTTAATTATGAATACTTTTTTCTCTTTTATTGGTTTTTATTGCTTTTGGAAGTGCTATAAAAATGTGTGTGTGTTAAAATAGTGAAACTGCTTTAACATGCAGAAATTGCTCAGTTGTGCAAACTGCCTTTCTAGCTAAGTACCACACATATGCTGGCTTGACCGGAAAAGTTCCAGGTGAGGAATACTAGAAATGAGTACATAGTTTAGACCTTCAAGGCCAATCATGAAAAGCAAAAGTTGTGGATGCTAAATGCAGGAACAGTGAAAGACATAGTTTGAAAAACATGTATAATTTTATCAGTATTTATACCTAGACTTTTCCTGGACTGTTTCTCAATTTAGTTTCAACTCTACATAACTACCAGTTTTACTCACTGATGCCTTTTATTGCCTTAGAGCTTAACTCTCTCATGTAAAACTTTGTGTTATGACTCATAACTGTCATTGTTCATCACATAGTAGTCATCTAACCTGAACTAATGGTCCTAAGATTGATTCTTGTAAGACAAGTCCCCATAGAGTAGTAAAGCTGGTTCAGGTTGGATTCTCTGAACGAATGTCTACAAGAGCTCTGAAGAGAAGCTGTTAACTAGAGAATCAGTTTCCCGACCTCTCAGATCACTCAGTTCACCTGCCCTAGACATTACACCTCAGGGTCTCCACTCAGACTATGGGAATTCATCTCGTCAGCTGGATGCAGGTAATGCAGCACTAATTGTTAACCATCTTAGAGTTGCTCGTTGCCAGAAAAGGGACGAGATAATTAAGTTCTAGATTACATTGTTCCTAAGCACTTTCTTAAGGACGCTGACCACTTGAATTCCTTAAAACTTATTAAACTGTGCTTTAAATCCATCTCTTAACAGCTGTGTGCCAGAGAGAACTGTTTTATTCCAATCTTTCTATCATGCTTTTCGCCATATGTTTTATTGTATCCTTGGCTAGGTTGTGAGCTTCTACTAAGTGGTAACTGTTGTCTTACACATCTGTTTGTTCTCATAGTGCTTCCTAAAACATAGAAGATATTAAATCAGTCTTTAGTAGTTGATAGAAATAAGTTGTAAAAAAAATTTATTCTTACTGTCTTTAATTTTATAGGTTTAGAGATTAATTTCTTTTTATTTTTCCAAAAACATAAGTGCCACCTTTTTTTTTTTTAAAGGAAAGACTGTGGTCATTGAGGTACATAAACATTTATTAAAGAGGACATAAAGAGCTTGAATTTTTGCATGTCATAGTTGATACAAATATTCAACTGTTTTCTTTCAGACTTTGATCTATACATTGCTGACTATTAGCCATTTAACAACTAAGCGTATGCAGAGCCATGTGATAGTAGTAGTGACTAATTCAATATGTGTGCCATTTGGACAAAAATACATTGCAATATTTTGTTAGCCAAATAAAATAGACTGTTGAATTTGAATTTTTCTTTTGTCGTAGGGAAAAGTTCACCTTGAATTAAAACTGAATGAATTGATAACAGAGAATGGAACTGTGTGCCAGCAGCTTGCTGTACAGTAAGGCTATCTTTTTATTTCTTGCCAAAGTCGCCTGGAAATAATTCCCTGCTTTATGTTCTTAGACTAATTCCTTATTTTAAACATTTCAGAAATTGCAAAATGAAACTCTCATATATTATTTCTTTACCAAGCTGATAGTCCCATCTAGTCCACTCAGGTTATGGAGAGTCGTTAATTATTGAACTAATTTTTATTGACCGTGGGTTAAATGACATGTGTGTATAAATACTAAGGTATGGCAGGGCTGTAGGTAAGAGCCCCTGACTTCCTGGCAGTGGAGCCTTGGAAAGTGTTTCCAGAGAATGCCTTCTTGGAGCATTCAGTCTGGGAGGAGACCACATGGCATGGCACTCAAACTGAATGGATGCCCTAAGATTGCCAGCACTTTTCCTGCGGGTTTGCTGTTCTTTATCATCCTAGTTCTTAGTAGTCTGTGCTCGGAAGTCTCTATTCTAGCCTAGTCTTCTACTTCTTCCCTCCAAAAGCTACCAAGGATCCTTCATTCTGGAACCTTCTGTGCCTTTGCCTCAGTTGGTATCTGAATGTCCATGCCCACATACTCAGGGCAAGGAAATAGAGAAATGTTACTTTCCTATTACTACTCCAGACTGTAATTCACTCTCCTAATAAGGAAAACCCCAATTCTTTGAAACATTGCCTTTCTGTATTATATATACTGACAATATATATATAATCTGAGGCATTCAATTTTTCTGCTTTTTATCCTCTATCTCGACTATGTGTAAGTAATAAAAAGAGTCTAAGTGATTGCTGTGTATGAATGAATTGCCAAAACAGTATGCTTATTAAGGCATATTTCTAAGAGTTTTATAATATTGGTAACTTAATAGATATAATAAAGTAACGTTTTGTTGTTACTTGCTTATAGTTTTTAATCTTATGTATTTTCAACTTAAGTATACCTGTTAAAATAGTCAAAAGCCAGGTGTTGTGGTACGTGCCTTTAATCCCAGTACTCAAAGCAGAGTATGTGGATCTCCATGAATTTGAGGCAAAACCATCTCTACATAGAGAAATCTGAAACATCCATGTCTATGTAGAGAGTTCTAGGACAGCCAGGGCTACACAGAGACCCTATCTCGATAAGACAAGAAAAAAAATTCCAGGATTTGTGTGCAGACTGTACCCCAGACTGAGTGCCTATAGTGGAATTCTTTGGATGAGGCACTACTGTTACTTCCTTCCTGCTTGAGTATAGGCATTTGAAGGACTATTAGTTGGATTAGTTTATTTTATTTACATACTAGTTTAGGTTTCTTAGTTTAGTCCTTGTTTGTTTAGGTCTTTTTTTTTTTAAAGATTTAGTTTTTATTATTGTGTGTTTTGTTTGTGTGGGTGCATGCCATGCATGTCTTAAGTGCTTGCAGAGACCAGAGGTGTTGAATCCTCTGAAGTTGGAGCCACAGGCTGTTGGGAGCCACCTGATATGTGTACTTAGAACCCAACTGGGGTCCTCTGGAAGAGCATCAAGGGCTCTTAGCTGCTGAGCATCTCTCTGGCTCCCTGGTTTCATTTTTGAGAGTGTAAAATATTAGCATGTTTTCAAAAGAAGAAACTATATCAGAAGACATTATTCATAGATGTGGTTCAAGCCGCCTTCCTCACACCCAGCTCTAGGCAACCATAATTTGATTTCTATGTCTGCTGTTTTTTTGCTTTTTCTAAATTGTCATTTGGATAGACTCATGATGATATATATAGTCTTTTGTGTCTGGCTTTGTTTACTTAGTATATGCCTTTTGATATTCACTCTCATTGTTGCCTGCTGTAGTAGTGATTGTTCTTTCTAGTGTTCTGGTCCCCGATGTGAGGCATACACAGTTAAGTTCTACCACTGAGCCAAACCCCAGCGAATTCTTTTTTGCCATAACTTGACAGATTACTCAACCAATGTGCGTGCTGGTTAAATAAGCCCAACTTCAACTCTTAAGTTTGAGGGCTAGATTTCAACTTCGGACATTTAATTTTTTTTTTTAACTTGAGATTATAGATTTACAAAACTAGTGCAAAGAGGAGGTACACTTCACAGTAATGAGACATGTAGTACCTCTTGATACCATGTACTGAAAAGGACATCAAGACACCTAATTCAGTCTCGTCAGGAGCAAATACCAGACAAACTCAGACTAGGGAATATGAAAGCAAGTATTCCAGTATGACATAGACTAAGAAGACATGGCAACTGAATGTGGTATAAGACCCTATACTGCAACCTGGATCTTGGCAAAATTTGAGTGACATCTATAGATTAATGCAGAATGTTAACATTTGATATTGGTTTTACAGAAACTCTGTATGTTATTTTTGCAACTATTTCAAGATCTGCAATTACATTAAAACAAAATTTTTAAATTGTCTGTACTCTGTATATTCAAGCTATTTGCTTTCAGTCCTGGTTTCACACATCCACTGCACTGTCATATATCATTGCAACTTTTACACATCTAAACTTTTACATGTTTTATTTTTTGTTCAGCTCTTTTCCACAGCCTCAGCAAATGTTTGAGTTTACTTGTGTTTTTATGTTAGTCCTTACATTTTCCCATCTCTAGACCTTTGTTTTTTAAGGTTTTCTCTATCTTTCCACTATGTGAAGTAAAATATTTAAATGTCATTGCCTGCAATTATATTTTCTGTCATTTCTGCTTCTGTTTTTGTTGGTTTTCTTTTCACAATAGGCCATATTTATTGATTGTTTACATGGGACATTGAAGTCACTAAGTACCTTGTGTAGCTGATTTTAGCTAGTTCATGGGTTCTTTGTCCACTCCTTTTCTTCTTTCCTTTCAACCCCTAACACTAGCTATGAGAGAGAGAGGGAAAAAAAAAAAAAAAGGATAGAGAAGAAAGGAAAGAGATACATGAATAAAATTAGGGTTTAGGAAGGGGGCAGTGTCACCATTAGACTACTTCCTGGTGGTGAGGGGCATTGAGCTGCTTGGGCAAGTTTGATCTTCACTGCCAGGGCACCTAATATCTTCTTGTTTCCTCTTTGCACCCTGCTACTTAACAAACCTCAACCAACTGATAACCTACACTGCCTCTCAGGGCCCTAGCATCTATATACCCTCTGTAAAGGCCCCAGAAGCCCAAATGTCACACAATTGCAGAAACTGTCTGCAGCTGGCAAAATCACACCCCCACCAGAGCATGAGGCAAATCATAGTCAGCTGCTGTGCAGCAGCCCCAGATCCTCACACCTGGGATTAAACTAAAAACATGCCATACTATTTCTGTGTTTTTAAAGAAAACCAAAATTCTAAAATTCTCACTACAACTGTATATTCTTGTAGTGCACTTGAGTTGTTCTATAGGTATCGGTTAAGTTGCTTAGAAACAGTTTGTTCTGTTTATAATTTGCTTTTAAGCTTTGTCAGACAGAGAAGAGCAGCATATGTCATAGAGCTAGCAAGAGGCCCGCAAGCCACAGAAAGAAAACTGGTAGTTGATGAATAATACCTCATTAGTGGGCAAACATAAACCCTAAAATATTTCCTTGGACTGTAATTTTTAGGTTATTTTCAGAAATTTTTGAATTGTTGATGCTCAGTTTAGTAGAAATGAGTCTTACTTTCAATTTTCTCTTGTACACTGTTTGCATTCACCCATGAGTGAGTTTTCGAGAGAAATAGAGGATGTTGCTCAGTAGCCTTTAGTCTTTAGAAAAGAAACAAAAACAAAAACAAAATAAAACAAAAAATACTTAGCAGCATTCATGAGCTTCGTGAGGGAGCAGGAAATGAATTCTTAGTCATTAAAACAACTAACTTAGTAGTAATTCCTGAGACACTTTGACAATCAGATCATTAGATTGTGTTATGTGCCTTCTATAAATACAACTAAAATCCATAAAGTAGATTGCATGGCCTTGATTTTTGTAGTGTAGAATATTTTCTACAGAATGATACAGGAACTGTTGTTGAGAACCAGCATGAAAGACTACACAGTTATGTGAGGTTTGCCCTACATTTATGAATCAGATTGAAGTAAAACCACAACCATTTCCTTGTGTGTCATTCATGCTTTAGCAGAGGATGTGGTGCCATGGAGCTGTCCTGGTTTGTAGTTTCTCATGTAAGGCTATACCACTTTCTTCTTTTTTTTTAGAAGCCACAGCAGTTTTGATGTATTATCAAACCACAAAATGTACCTTGCGCATTTACCAGAAAGAACTGTGTTTGGTAGTCTGAGTGCCGATTATGTCATTCCTGTTTAGTTCTCTTTGGGAAATAATCCTGTAAATATAAGCAAATGCATCCTTTGGAATAGTTGATGTATTAGAATTACCAACGTGTTAAACGATGTTAAGGTCTTTGACTATGTTGATTTCTATTTAGAGATAATGTCTTAGGGTTGGGGGTGCAGCTCAGTTGCACAGCACTTGCCCTATGTATATGAAGCCGGCAGGGTCTGTCCCCAGTCCACAAGAAGGCAAAAGTCAGGGTGTAAGTTGTTAACTTGACTAATATTTTAAAAATGTCTTTTATTCTACCTTAGCATCAAGGCATGCCATGGGTTGCCTCTTATAAATGGACAAAGCTGTGATCCTTATGCAACAGTTTCCCTGATGGGCCCTTCTAGGTAATGTTTATTGAATTGTTACTGGGTTTTCAAGTTTAAGGTTGGGTTTAACAATTGGGAATGCAAAGTTCTTATATAATGCTGAGTAACTATGACATAAAATAATGCTTTAAACAAATTTTTACTAAGTTGTAGAGTACACTTGGTAAACTACTGAGTTCTGTTTTCACAGAAAGATATTGGGTGTCATTTAAAATCTGTTATGTATTTATTAGGCTGCAGGGAAAACCTCATTCTTAAACTATTGTAAAATGTGCTTTTAAAATATATTCTTGGGGCAGGTGTAGAGGATGCATGCCTTTAATCAAAGCACTTCAGAGGCAGAGGCAAGTGAATCTCTATGAATCTAAGGCCACCCCGAACTACACGACAAGTTACAGGCTATCCAGGCTGTAGAACAAAAACACCAAATCATATACACCTGTTTGCCTTTATTCACTAACATTCTTATTTTCAAATACCATCAATTTTTATACAAATAAAAATCACATTTTAGTGAATGACAACTCAAAATAACAAAGCAGTTTCCATACTAGTATGGAAACAGTATCTGGAAAGCTTCTCAGAACTGAAAACTGCCCTTTCTATTCATGATATCAGCGCTTTATGGGGAGATTTTCAAGCTCTGAAAGAATTACTGAAGTCCCAAAGTATGGTGAAGTGTGGCGTAAAGTTGATATAAATGGTCTATAATTTTTGAAAAACTGATAGCAGTTTGTAGTGTCTGTATTAGATAACTTCATTGTGGTTGCTTTACAAGGCTGACTAGTCTCAAGTTTGTCTGCAACCTGAAGCTGTTTGAGTCACGAAACAAAAGCACGAGGTTTTTACACACACACACACTCACTCACTCACTCACTCACCCTCACTCACTCACTCCCCCTCACTCACTCACTCCCCCTTATCACCTAAAGCGCTATACTTTTTTTTGTAGTCACAAAGTCTTAAAAAGTATGTTTGTGTGTGTGTGTGCATGCGTACGTGTTCATGGTGTGTCTGCATGAGTGTGTATTAAAGTACCTGATACTATGGGAGCTGAAGTGCTGGTGTGTATTATTATTGCACATTGGTTTTAAATTTAAAAGCAGAAATTTATATAGCATTTAGTGCTGTTAGAGGGTTTAAATGTTAAAAATGTTCAACCTTGCTAGATATTGGAAGCATAATGATAATCCCTGTACCTGAGAGGTGGCGGCAAAGGATCACAAATTCTGTCCAGCCTGAACTACTTAGTTAAGCCCCTGTCACACAGAGAAATGGAAGGGAAACAAGTCAGCCTAGAGGAGCTGCTCGTTTTGTGTAAACTTTTTGTAGTTCTGTATTTGAACCCAGACTATTGATGCTAAGCAGTTACTCTGCCAATGAGATACATCCTCAACTCTGTTTAATGATTAAAGTAACATGCCACAGAAACTACTTTTAATGATTTATTTATGTTTATTTTATGTATATTGGTGTTGTGTCTGCGTGCATGTCTGTGTGAGGATGTCATATCACCTGGAACTGGAGTTACAGACAGTTGTGAGCTGCCATGTGGGTGCTGGGAATTGAACCGGATGCTTTGGAAGAGCAGCCAGTGCTCTTAACCACTGAGCCTTTTTTTCTTTTTTTTTTTTTTTTAAATCACAGTTGATTTTGCTATTACTGTAGTTGCACAAGACATTCACATTGGTTGAGTCTAGCTAAAGACACAAGACTGTATAAAGACTGTACGTTTCTTTATAACTGCCTCTGAATTTATACAATCACTTGAAAATTAAGAGATTTCTTGCTGTTTGCATAAGTCGCTGTCTTGCTGCAACCCCAACAAGTACACTGGGTTAAGAGTCACTTTTCATGTTTTTCAGGTATGTCCAACATCCTTAAAGGCACTTTAAATCTCACTGCCTTTCTTCTCACCACTTTCACTGCTTATGTAATAGGATATGTTTAAAACTTTCAAAGAGAACTTAGTAATCAGCTTCTCGCAGCCATGGAGACAGTAACCCAGTCTACGTAAAACTTCTATCCTGTGTATGGATATTCATCCATTTAAGTTTGTGAGGACACTCTAGCTTTTTTCTCTTGCATAGTATATTAATTATTGTCCTTTCTCAGTCATCCTAACATCTAGACTGAGGTCAGGCATTCTGGTTGGAAATAGCTTGTTTTATAATTGTGTGCTATTAAGTTCTACAAGGTAAAACTCTACCACATTGGAACAGGAATGACCAAAAGAAGACTAAAGTAAAGAAGAAAACGAGCAATCCACAGTTTAATGAAATCTTTTATTTCGAGGTAATTTCTTATTTTATATAAATGTTAATATTTAATATCTAATTCTAGTTTATTTAATTGTGTAAACCACAGCCATAGTAATTATTGTACTGATTAATGCAGTTGATAGTTTCCGGAAAGCAATAGAACTGTGATGTAACACATGCAGCTCTGGTTGGTTTGGAAGCTAAAGCCATACCCACCCTGTAGTTTCCTCATTGTCACAGCTCCCCTCAGACCCTCCTCACACTCCATTCCACCTAACACGTAGTGACTCTTCTGAGCACATTTTTTGAAAACCTTAGAAAAATAAGTATCACCACTCAGAAGATCTGGAATCTTTTCCCAGTTAACTTTAATGATCAGCTAAACAAAGCCTGCATTTTCATACCCTGTCAAAGGACAGTTTTATAAGGGAACACAGTAGCAAATTAGTCAAATCGGAGACTCCTTTGAGAACTTGAAGCACTTCATGACTAGACCTTTTTATCATTAAGTTCTCCATAATTAATTTATTCTGTAGATATATCTTGTTCATGAAGATCTTCAGCTGCCTTGAGCGAATCCTAACCACTAGACCACCAAGGTGCGTCTTCAGCTGCCTTGAAATTGTCCCCAGCACAGTGCTTTGGCAGTCTTTCAAGAATTTGATAAATTTTTAAATATTAATTGAAGGCTATAGAAAAATTTAAAAATCAAAATCTCTAAAAGATTGTAATAACAGAACAACTTGTAATTGATATTAACCTGAGAACAGTTTACAAAAGTAGGCAATTATATCTTGAAGTTTTTCTTTTGTATTTCTCTTCTGTTTTGGAGAGAGTACCCCTGCTCATGCCTGATTGCTGTACTTTAATAAAAAGGATCATAGGCTGAAGAAAATGCCAGTAGTGAGATAGGAAACTGGTGAGGGATAGAAGCAAAGGAAAAGAAAAACATACTAATGCAAGAGACTTCCTTTCCTGGCTAAGGACTTGGTACAGTTTCCTACATTTGTTAATATGAAGAGGATAGCAATTGTTAAAGCTGCTGTCAAAATCACTCACTGCACATAGTTCACACACTAGGTGGCTTCAACTCACTATGCTCAGGAAGACCTCTTGGCAAGCAAGTAAGTTTTTGAAAGTCAAGGTTTGAACTGCTTGCTGTACCAGTTTACCTGTCAGGCCTTAAGATATGTATTCCTTGAGCCCTTTCTTAGATTGGTTATAAAGATAGGTATGATCTGGTAAAACCAGAGCAAGACATAAGAAAGAACATACACGGGAACATATATATACACAGCTGTGATGTGAGCATACAGTGCTTGAGCTCAGGGTCTGAACAGTCTGAAGAAAGACTAGATTTTCATAAGTAAGAACAAAAAAGATATTACAGAGACAGAACATTTTGGGCACAGAGACAGAAAAACTGAAAGTTAAACCTAAAAGAGCGTCAAGTAATGATTTAACTGAGTTTGGTAAGAAAGTCACGAGAAAAAAGTAAAAAAATGGATAAACCGGCAAATGAATCCTCCAGTTCCTGGCTGTAGGGCCCTAGTTTTAGCCATGGAATATTCTTGAACCTAGAAAGAAGTAACTATGATCTGTTAGCAGGTGCCTAGAGAGCTGTGTTTTCATGTTTAAACAACTGGGAGAAGGGCAAATAAAAAAAGAAATGAAAGAGATTGAGATAACTGATTATAGAAGAAAAAGGGGGGAATCAAAAGCTCCCACGGAACCATGTAAAAGTTCTCCATCAGACGTCAGATCCGGTGCATGCCTATAATCCCAGTCCTTGAGGGGTGTGGGCAGGAAAACCACAGCTTCAAGGCCAGTCTCAGGCCACCTTATCTCGGGGGGAAAATCTGCTAACAGAACAGTTTATGACTGAGACATGGTAGGTGATAGCTATAGAGCACAATACAGGATTTGTTGCGGAGTCAGGAGAGCCAAGGGAACGAAGAGATGCAACAAGGAAAACCACAGAAGTGCTGCTGCTAACTAGCTGTTCAGCTTCAGACGTGCTGCTTAAGTTTGTGCCGTAGCTTCCTCATTTTCAAAACGAGGATAGTCAATACAGCCCTGCCTGCCTCAGAGCAGCATTCATTCTGAGGGGAAAGACAGATGATGGACATGATAGCGGTTGTAAGCTGGGCAACAAGGCAGGACCTTGGAGAGCTGCCTGGGCAGATGCTGAGGAAGAAAAGAGAGCAGCCAGATGTGGCAGGGTAGTCCCCAGGTAAACCCAAAGCAAAGAGCTCACCTGGGAATAGGTAAGAGAGAGAGAGGCCAAGGACACTGAGAAGTACAAGACCACCAATTTGGTGATGAGAAGAGAGATTTTAGGAGGGTGATTTGTAAAGAAGCCAGAGATAAAGTGGTTACTGTCTTGAGTGGGTGGTGAGGAAGTACCTGCTGGGAGGAGTTAGTTTTAAGGTAGTTGTCTAAAAAAGAAGAGACAGGAGGACTATGATTTAAGGAGAGGATTTTTCTTAGACTAGAAAGAAGCGATCAAACTAATAAGGACAGCTGTAATTAAGGTACACCAAATGCTTATAGCACATGCTTGTTAAATTCTGTGGGGGAAGGGGTTGGCTTGAAATCATCACCTCTTCAAAAACAAGTGGGCCTGAGGTAGGCGGAAAGTGTGTGCTCAGCTGCGTGGCAGTTGAGGAAGTTCCTGCCCAGTGGCCTTTATATTTTCAGTAAAAATGTGAGAAGGAAATATGAGTAGGGTGATGTGTTTTAAGAATGGTGGGAGACTTTAAGGTGTTTTACAAGGGCAGCTCTTTGAACACAGTGCCACTGCCAAACACCTGCAACCAGTGAACCAGATGCTGCTGCACGTCGCTATCGTAGAGGTGCTGTCGGTTTTGTGCTCCCTTCCTTGCTTTTCTGTGCATAGTCAGTGTTCTTTCTGTGCTTTGGAATATTACTTTCACACTTGACTCTTTTTATTTGTAATCAGATATTTTTGGAATAGTCATTTTTGAACTCATGAAGGAAAAAGATGATTTTAAATGTTTTTCTATAATATTTCATTAATAGGTAACCAGATCCAGTAGTTATACTAGGAAGTCCCAGTTCCAAGTGGAAGAGGAGGATATTGAGAAGTTGGAAATCAGGTTTGTGTCTTGTGCTTTTACTACAGAACGGCTTTCTTCTGTTTAAATCTTGATAGAATTCTCTGTAGCAAGTTAATGGATAAAACTTAGAGGAACAGGCATCTAATTTAATCCAAATTGTCTATTCAAAATCTGTTTCTTTTCAGAAATACCAAAGTGTATTTTTTGTGTGAGCAAAAACAACCTAATTTCACCTGTTCTGTTTTTTATTTTCCCTCACTTTAATTTGCTCCTTAGCTATCTGGATTATAGTATAATGAATGGAAAAGCAATTATATTTAAGCCAATTTAGAAATAATTTTTTTATTCTTCTTAACATATCTGCTGACTATCAGAAATTTCAGCGAGGTAAGGAGATAACTGCACAGGTGCATGTGTTTGAAGTTTGTGATATTTCCCAGGTCTTAAATACCTATGCTGTTTTGGAAAGGAAACTTGTGCAAATGCATGTGTAGGTGTGGTGTTAACAGTGTGCTATATAAAAGGCGGATTAATCATGTGTTCACAGTGTTAGGCAATAGCTTTTAAATCACTCGTCTTTACATATTAATTTATCATCAAAAGAGAAACTGTACTCCTGAATTGGTTTGTTTTCTCAAATTAAGTAAAATAACCCTTTTTTTCTACTGCTAAAGATTAAAAAAACAAAACAAAAACCCCTAAGAATCGTAAGTTTTTCCTTTTAGACTGTTTGGAATTTGGCCAGGGAGATGCTCAGTTGGTAAAGGCACTTGCTGCCAAGCCGATCTATCCAAGTTCTATCCCTGGGACCCACATGATGGAAGGAAAGAACCAACTCCTGTAGATTGCCCCTGACCGCCACATGAGCAGTGACATGTGCCCCTCCCCCAGAATTAATTAATAAAAATGTAATCTAGAATTTAAATTGTGATTTTTTTTTTTTTCCGGTAAAAGTTACTGTAATGCTTTGCTTTCAAAGTCTGATTAATGTGTTAAATGATAATGCTAACATCTCTTTTAAGCATGTAAAATTGATGCTACAGTACAGATCAAAGTCACTTGAAACAACCCAGTGTGGTTTGCAAAAACTAAAGCTAGGTTTTCAATTTTCAGGATTGACTTGTGGAATAATGAAAACCTAGTCCAAGATGTTTTCCTGGGAGAGATTAAGGTTCCTGTGAATGTGTTAAGAAATGATTCTTCTCATCAAGCCTGGTAAGAAGACAAATACTCTAGTGAGCCGATTTTAATCCTCTTTTGTAAAGAATATATGTGCATGCTTCCTGGAAATAAGTCAGAAGTTACTGGCATTTATTTTTGCTACGAATCTGTTAAAGAAAAATAAGTACTTTTTTTTTTTTTTTTTTTTTTGAAAAAAAAGTACTTTAATGTCACTTGATCTGTGATACTGAGATAAAAGTACTTAGTTGTCTAGCAATATTTTTCTGTTTAAGAATGAAATCTTGGGGGTGTAGAAATGACTGAATTCACTGCTCTATCTGGACTGGAGTTCAAATCCCAGTATCTGCCTAGGACTACTCACAAAGAAAAAAAAATGGCTTTAATCCATATGCTCTCTTTGGTCTTGATGGACACCTATGTGTACACTCATAGACACACACAATAAAATAAAAATAAATCTGGGAAATGAGAAACAGTAAGACACCGCATGAACTACTCATGAGAAGACCCTTAATCACATGTCAGCTTCTCCAGTGCAGATGCTTTTTGGTCACAAGAACTGTGAGTGAGAAGCAAAGGGCTTACTAAGAAGATGCAGCTGTGGGGGGGTTGATGTATGGTTTTCCTTCACACACTATTAAAAATGCAGATGAGTTTGAGGTATTTTCTGAGTGTAGGTGTTGGCATTGAACTGATTGACGGTTTAGGAGCTCTGGGGGCTCAGTATTGACTGTTGTGTTATTTGACCTTTTCATTGCTCTAGTAGTGATGTTATTAACTTGATGTTAATAAATTAATGTTTAAGCATTAAATTCATACTTACTTCAATGTGAAACTCCTTGTTTTGTCTATAGCCCTTAAAAACGACTGTATCTTCTAAGTGTGGTAGAACATGCCTTTAATCCCAGCATTCAGGAGGTAGGCAGGTGGGTGGATCTCTGTGAGTTTGGGGCCAGCCTGGTCTACAAAGTGAGTCGAAGACACCCAAGGCTACACAGAGAAACTCTGTCTTGAAAAAAAGCAAAAAACCCTACTGTATCCTATCTTTTCATGTAAATCTTTTCTTCCTATATTTGTATTTCAGCTGAGTATGTAGAGGCGTACCTTTCTCAACTTCGATGTGTGTGTGTGTGTGTGTTTGTGTGTGTGTGTCAGGGAAGCCATACTTGTTTACATTGGTATGTGAACATGTGAAGGAAGAGAATGGAGCTTGACACCGGCTATCTTCATCAGTCACTCTCCTCATTGTTTGGAGAGAGGACTTCTGAACCTGTAGGTCACTGATTAGTTAGGCTGGCGGGTCAGTGAGCTCCATGGACTCCACCTATCTTTACCTCCGCCAGTGCAAGTATTACAGATGTGCACACCACTTAGCCCAGCTTCTACATGGGCACTGGGAACCCAGCTCAGGCCTCATGCTTAATATAGCAAACACTTTACCAACTGAGCCATTCCTCCAACCTATCACTTCCCTTTAAACATCACTTTTTAAAATGGAATGTAATATTTATGCTTGCTTATTAAGTATAATAGTATCACATGTATATATGTTGTTTTTAATTAATCAGTATTATTAGTCTTACCAGCTATCAATCAAGACATTGATACTTGATATATTTTAAAATAGCCTTAGTTAACCTGGTGCAGGGCAGATATCAATCCTCTAAACTACTTCCCATAATGGAGCAGGTATAGGATACCCCCCAATCCCATGCCTCCTGGCTCTAATAATTTCTATCAAGCTACCTCCCATCCATAATCCCAAGTACTTGCTAATGTTCTTCATCTGGGCCAGATTCTCCATCCACACTGGCCATGTGCTTCTCCTCCATCTAACCCATGGTGGCATTCCTCTTCTTTTCTCAGGACCCACCAGTCCCTCTCTTTCTCCTTCCCAGGATCTTCTGTCTCTCGCTAAGCCCAGGAACCTTAGCCACACCTATCTCCTTTGCCCTGCCCAGGTGGGATGGCTTTTTATTAATTAGCATCAAAATACATCAGACCGTCCCCCAATGTGTATATATAGTGTAATGGTCAAATCAGTATAGTCAGCATTTCCATCTCCTCAAATACCATTTCAAATATCATGTTGGGATCCTGGAAAATAATAAGCTGAAATGTAACATTAATTGTTAAAGACCATATTTAACCTATTGCATTATAAACATGAAAGCTGCTACGCCCACAGCTGCATTTAGAGCCCACTGCCTACTTTTTCTCTGCCCCTCTCCTCTCCTGCCTTCTAACAATCTGTATACTACTTTCTTTTTATGTGGATCAACTTTAGCTTTCACAAATAAGAACTTGTGGTCTTTGTCTTTCTGTGCCTTAATTCACATGATAAAGTGACCGCCAATTCCAGACAAGTTACCACAGATGATAGGATTTCACCCTTTGATAGCAAAATGTCAGCTCGTGAGTGAATATATTTAAATAATGTGGTCTGTACATTACTGTGGAATGTTAACACACAAGAACCACTTTTTCAAACTCATTTTCTGCCTAAAGAGTTGACATTGAATATTTAGGGGTTGTTTTTCTGTTGTTTTACTTCATTTTCATTGCTTTGTTTTCTGAGACAGGGTCTTACTATGTAACCTTGGCTGGCCTGGATCTTGCTATGAAGACCAGACTGGCCTTGACCTCAGAGATCTGCCTGCCTCTGCCTTCTGAGCACTGACATTAAAGATGGGCACCACCAAGGCTGACACTGAGTATTTTCTTGTTGGTCTCATTTGCCTTTAAAAGAGCCTGCCTCTTTTTCTAGAGATCAGACACTCCTCTTTGGAGTGTGCTAGTCCATAGCCTCCTTATGGACTGAGTTTTAGACTTTTTTTTAAGCTTTATTTTTAGTTCTCTAATGCAAATCTAAGATATATTGGTCTCTCCAACAACATTTTGTATATTTTAATTTCTAAATGCATTCAGAGAGGGGGAAGTTTATCATTACAAAAAATTTATTACTCTTAATGTTTGCCTTCCCTGAGTATGTCATGCTTTTGTCCATCTCCATGAACATTTCTGAACTCCGTGTTGAAGTCTTTAAAATAATATTCCATACCCTTTAGTACAGAAGAGAAAAATGAACTTGAAATCTGCCCCATATCATGTGCTTTCAGTGACTCTATCTCTCCATATACTTTCCAAATTTAACGGATTTTTCTACCTTGGCAGACTAGGGAATGTTACCAGACAATAAGTAATTTCCTTTCAATTTCTTCTGTCAGTAGTATAGATATGTTATGTGCACTTAAGTGCTGGTGTCGTTGGGTCCTCCGGAGCTGGAGTTACAGGTGGTTGTGGCTACCTGATTGTGGGTGCTGAGAACTAAACTCAAGTCCTTTGTAAGAACAGTATATGATCTTAACCACTAAGCCATTTCTCTAGCTTCTAGTAATCTGAATATTTTAAATGCTAAAATTTATGTAGCATAAAAGAGAAGAATCTGCTAATATTAATGTAAAGTATTAATGTACACTGTACAGAAATGTAAAAATAATGCCATTTTAACTCAAGATTCTTAGTCTCCTTCATCACTTGTAGACCTGCAGCATCCTCTAGTGGTGTTAACGGTAACTGCACAAAACCTCATTTTTTCATTCAGGCACAATTTCTAATTTTGATATTGCGAAGATTCATAATAACTTATCAGTAGATAATAATATTGTTTGAAGTTTTTCACTACTTTTTCCCAATAATTTCCATTAGTACTTGCCTATTATATTGGACTTCTAAAAACTTTTTTGATGGTTCCAGTTTATTTAAGATTTCTTTTATTTTATGTATATAAGTGTTTTGCTGGCATGTATGTCTGTTCACCACGTGTGTTCTTGGTGCTTGTGGAGGTCATAAGGTGTCAGGTTCCCTGGCACTGGAACTACAGATACTTATGAGCCAACATGTAGGTACTGAGAGCCAAACTTAAGGTCCTCTGCAAAAGCAGCAGGGGTTCTTAACTGCTGTGCCATCTCTCTAAGTTCAGTTCCAATTTAATTTTATTTGCAGATTATAATATGACTCAGTTTCTTTTCCCTTTCTTTCTAAAACTTTCTTATTTACTTATTTCTAAAACATTACTTATTTACTGTGTATGTGTTTGTGTTCCTTCATGTATATAGTATGTGAATGCCTGTAGGAATCTTTGCTGTTTCCACCATTTTGCTTCTGGTATTGAGCTAAAGTTGTCAGCTAATTACCTCTCTAGTTGGCTCTTGGTTATGGTGGTACCCGAGAGAATGGAGCCTAAATGTAAGGCAACCTAAAGGCTCATGCAGTCTCCAACTACATTCAGAGCCACAGACAATTTATACTCTGAGGATTGAGAATCACATGAGTAAAATGTATAGTCACAAGGACGAGCTGCACATGGCAAAGCAAAAAACAAAACCAAAAGCCCATGCTTTCCCATAAGGCATTAGACAAATAACAACAACCAGTTGTAACAAATGACCAAGCTCACACTCACTCGTATCTGCTACACCTGGGAGGAGCATGGACACACACCCAAGAACAAGTCTCAAGTCTGTGTTTTTTAAGAAACAGATCACAAGACTCTTGTCGTTTTCTCATGAGCACACAGAATTCCCCTTGCACAACTCCATTCCATGACTGTGTTCTGACAGCCAGCAAGTGCTGTTACCCACTGAGCTGTCTTGCAAGCCCCCCTCCTTTTCTGACTGATTTACCCCCTTGACATGGTGATAATTAGGTCACATGTTGGCATTGTCTTGTTCTTGAAGATACTGGCTAATTGCCACTTTGCCCTTTGTAGGTAGATAGATAATAGAATGTGATATGAATTTTTAAAGTAGGTTTTTAAAATAGGTATCACACCATTCCTAGGTAAAAAGATTTAAAAGCAAATCCTGTGTCCTGCCCCCCACTACCCAACTAGATACTATTTCCAAGACAGCCACTGTCCTCTAGTTTCTGGGAATATTTTCTGTACTTATAGGCAAATTTATTTGTTTTGTTTCATTGAAACTGGGTTTCTGTGTAGCTTAGGCTGGCCTGGAAATCACAGTCCTTCTGCCTTAGCCTCCCAGGTGAACACACGCCCACACACCCATGGCACCATACTGTTATTTTTACTTAACAATGACAGTGCATAAGGACTTGCACTCTGGACTCCAGCTGCCTGAATTCAGACCCGTCTTTGCCAGTAACAACGTCCTCTGTGTATGTACTCACTCACTAACATGCTGAAGACTGAATGGGCTGAGAATGCATCTCACACTGGGCCTCACTCCAGCTGCTAGTTTGTTTCTCAGCAGCTCAATGCTTACTTACCCACTTGCTTGTTACTACCATCACATGGTGTCGACTCTATTTTTACTTTAGGTACTTGCTCCAACCAAGAGACAATGGAAACAAGTCATCTAAAACTGATGACCTAGGATCTCTTCGATTAACTCTATGTTATACAGAAGACTATGTGCTTCCATCAGAGTACTATGGCCCGTTGAAAACTTTGCTGCTAAAATCACCAGAAGTTCAGGTACTTTAAAAATCGTACATGTATGACTCAATATGAAAAGGCTAGATTAATTCTGTAAATGATAAGAAAAGACTTCATAGTATCAGCTCTTAACAAAGCTCTGTGTATTTTATTTCTCTTAACCAGGCTTCAAATTTTATCTGTTAGAATTTAGAAAACTAAATACTATTTTATACATAATTTATAATAAGATAATTACATCCACAGATTAGTGCTTGAGCATGTAACCATGTTTCCTTGATTCTGTGCTTGTTTTCCATCATTCTGTATCCTAGCCAGTATCCGCCTCAGCTGCTTACATTTTGGGTGAAATATGTCAAGATCAAAAGGATGCTGTTTTGCCTCTTGTACGACTGTTGCTGCATCACAATAAACTTGTTCCTTTTATCACTGCGGTAGCTGAACTGGACTTGAAGGATACTCAGTAAGAATTGTATTTCATTAAATGTTAATAATGCATTGTTGAAACTGAACTTTTAATTTGTCAGGTTGTTTTTATAGTCTCAGTTCTTTTGTATTGACCAAGTTTACTATGCAGCAGGTTAAAAAGAACTCCTTAGTCAGTAACAAAAGAAACAGAGTGGAGCAGTAAGGACCAGTTACTGAGGGAATGAGTTTTAAGTGAGTGGTGCAGTTTGCTTTTTACTATTATTGTTTCTGGATGCAGTGATTCACATATCACAGTAAAATAGTAGCAACTGTATAAGGCACACTTGGAGGCACACGTAAGACATTATAAAGAGCAATCAATAGGCTTTCCATTCATCACAGTAAAACAGTACTGTCATTTTTTGCACATCTGCCCACACTACCTTTTTTTAACTTATAAGCATAGTTTCTTTTTAAAAATGATTTTTAACATTTTCAGAAAATAATTTTGTAATTATTTAGTGTAGTAATACTTAGTAATCCTTAAGGCAATGAATACTGTTAGTAATAAAAATCACTAAAATATGATCAAAGTCAAATATGTTACTGCTTTGGAACTTTTTCTTCCCTTTTGCCATATGTGATTTTTATCTCTTTCTATTTCTATTTCAGAGATGCAAGCACAATTTTTAGAGGAAATTCCCTGGCTACCCGGTGTCTGGATGAGATGATGAAAATAGTGGGAGGGCACTACTTGAAAGTCACATTAAAGCCTATTCTAGATGAGGTACAGAGTACACCTCAATGCCAGAGTCTGACCATCTAGAGCAGCAGTTCTCAACCTGTGCATGGCAACCCCTTGAAGGGTCAAACAACCCTTTCACAAGGGTCATCTAAGGCCATCTGCATATCAGATACTTACATCTCATAAATGTAGCAAAATTATAGCTATGAAATAACAACAAAAATACTTTTACGGTTGGGGGTCACCACAATTTGAGGAATTGTATTAAAGGATCCCAGTATTAGGAAGGTTGAGAACCGCTGCTGCAGAGCTTCTCTTTTAAGCAGTAAACATGTTGCCAGACGGTGGTGGCGCATGGCCTTAATCCCAGCACTCGGGAGGTAGAGCAGGTGGATCGCTGTGAGTTCAAGGGCAGCTTGGTCTACAAAGCAAGTCTAGGACAACCAAGGCTATACAGGGAAACCCTGTCTTGAAAAACCAAAAAAAAAGGAGGAGGGGGAGGAGGAGTAAGAAGTGTGTTGATGAGAAGGGTCTGCCCATTATTGGGCTACTGAAGGAATAATAAGTATAGACACTTTTTATAGGGCAATTACTTTGTCCTCTGTCGTTTTCCTCACAAGGCACATCAATCTATAGTATTGTTTGTTAAATTTTTATTTTACTAGGAGTTTAAATATATAAATCATTTTCATACAGTTCTTTGGGAAATTGTTTACATTGTACATGTTATCTCCCGGTGAGGGCTTTAAACTTTATTAGATTTAATTTTTCTAATATCAGAAGAAGAGTTCCTCTCATGTTGTTAAATTACCTAGAAAAGAATAGTAACTGAAAAATACACCTATTTTTCAGATATGTGACTCCTCAAAACCCTGTGAAATAGACCCTGTTAAGTTGAAAGAGGGAGACAATGTAGAAAACAATAAGGTAAGTTTATATAATGTAGCTTATAATTACATTATTTTTTGATCTTAATATTAAGTGGTTTGTTTTCTGTGTATAAATGTTTTGGCTGCATGTATGTCTATGCATCGCATGCGTGCCAGGTACCTGTGGAGGTCAGAGGAGGGCATTGGATCATCTGGGAATAGAGTTACAGATGGTTGTGAGCTACCATGTGGATGCCGAAAATCAAACCCAGGTCCTCTGCAAGAACATATATATTCTAAACCACTTAGCCATCTCTCTACACAACCCCCACACACACACTCAGAAACACACACACAAATTTTAGTGCCATGTATCTGTAAACAATGTTATTTATTCTTTATATTAGCCCTTATTTTTCAGAGTGTTTCATGGTGCTGACTTTATTTTTATTCTTAAAATTTTAATTTAGCAGTCTTAAGTGTTTGGAAGTTTGTGTCTAGATATGTGCGCATGAATGCAGAGTCCTGAAGAGGACATCAGATCTTCTGGAGCGAGAGTACAGTGGCCATGTAGTACTTAAAAAATTGTTGGGACAGTCACTCTTTCCTCCTAGATTCTCTCTGCACAGTCTTCAGTGGTGGTCCCTGAACATTGAGGGAGATGCTTAGACGGCTGGCTAAGCACTTAAAGGTCACTTTGTCTTAAGCACTGTGAGCCTCTGCAATGGCTGCCACCCACTGCAGAAAGAAGCTTTTCTGACTAAAGTCAACAGCATCACTAACCTATGGGCTTAAACATAAGTATTTAGAAGGTAATTTGATAGGCATATCCATTTAGCAAATCAGCAGCAGCAGCTTCCCCGCCACACCGCTATTCTTCCTCCCAGCTATGGGTTTTTACCAGGTTTACAGTGTCAGGTGAGAATTCCCTCCTGTGAAGCAGGCCTCAGATCCAAATCAGAAAATGCTTGTTTATGCCCATAACATCAGTGCCCGTTGTCTGGCAGGTCAGCAGTGTAGGACGCAGGGTTGTGGCTGAGCGCATTTTTAATGCCAGTTCTTCCTTAGCAGTGTACATAAACTTCTAACACCATGAAATCTAACCAGCAGGGAGGAAATTTCTAGACATGTTGTCTTCAGCAGCAGAATCTTAGCATCTAGTTCTAGGAGCCACCACAGCAGAAGCAATGGCATATAATAATAGTGCATTTAAACTGCAGCTAGTTGCAGCCTCCATTCTGACTAGTCCTTTCTGATCAGACTCATCAGACTAAGTGACATAATGATCTTCATTGCCTCTGAGAAATCTTTAATTGTGTTGGGGTCACAGTGTACCAATGCTGCTTACCACGAATTATTTCCCTGCTTTCCATTTTTATTGTCTTAACTGTGCTTCTTGTGAAAATTACTCATATATGCATTCATCTGTCTAGAAGTCTGAATTTAACTTATTAAATTAAATTAAATTTGAGGAATGGAAGCAGCGCTTTAGAAAACTGCATAATTTCCTCTAATAAATCTCATATCCATTACTTTTTCATAAAGACTGTTGGAGATGTGTGAAAATAAAAATCTTAGTGTTTACTTTGTTAAAACCTGCAGGAGAATCTGCACTACTATGTGGACAAAGTATTCAATACGATTGTAGGATCAAGCGTGAGCTGCCCCACTGTGATGTGTGATATCTTTTATTCTCTGAGGCAAATGGCGACTAAAAGATTTCCTAGTAAGTGCCTTATTATACTCACATGCTTTCTGTTTCAATATATTTTTTTCTACATGCTGTCCATTTGGTTTGCATGAAATATTTGTGCATAAGTATAGTCTTGTGTTTCAAAATGGTGCTAGCTTCTAGGTGAGACTTAATGGTTCATTTTTCCTATCATCTCAAAGCATACAGTTCATTGTATTTCAACATAATGGCAACTTCATAAGTCAAAATCATTAGTTTTAAGAAGGAAAATTTGGGATTTATAAGATTTTCTGTAATATGTAAGTAAACTTTTATGTATGTGTCATAATTTAAGGGATGGTGGCGCACCAGGCAGTGGTGGTACATACATGTAATCCCAGCACTCAGGGGTGGAGACAGGCGGATCTCTGTGAGTTCAAATCCAGCCTGGTCTACAGAGAGTGCTCCAGGACAGCCAGGGCTACACAGAGAAACCCTGTCATGATCTTAAAACAGGGAGCGAGGGAAGGAAGGAGGGAGGGAACGAAATAAACGGGGAGAGAGGGAGAGAGAAAACAATAAATGGCGAGAGAGAGAGAACAAAATAAACAGGGAGGGAGAGAGAAAGAGAGAACGAAATAAACAGGAACGCCTTTGTATATGCCAGATTTTTTTCCAATTGCATATTTTCAAGCAGTAGTAATCATTAATTTCACACAATTGTCTAGATTTGACAGCTTGGAAATGCTAACAATATCTGTGATGAGTTTGTTTGTTTGTTTGTTTGGGTTTTGTTTTGTTATGTTTTTGTTTGGTTGGTTGCTTTTTTCTTCCAGAAACAGTCTTTGACTTTACAAACATTTGTCCCAACATAGGATCTTTAGGAATTACCTATTCCAATTGAATCCATTGGTGTACTAAAGCATCGATTAGATCATTCTACAGAATGATCATTCTTACAGATCTACTCCGAATGGTGGTTTGCTGGTCTCCCAGGCATTTTCCATCCAATGAACTGGACAGTCACATTTAACCATTATAGCCTTTGATACCATCAAGATTTTTAGGGTGCAGTTGAGATGTAATCTGAATAATTTATTTAAATAAAATTTTTAAAACAGATTTTTAGGGTGAATTTGAAACACAAATGTAAAGCTGAAAGCTACTTTTTGGTATTCAGTGTTGCCACTACGTAGTGCTATATACTGCTTTTATTTTTTTGTCATTTCAAGAATCTCTCTTAAAGGAAGAAAAATGGCTCAGTGGTTAAGAGCAGTGGCTGCTCTTCCAGAGGTCATGAGTTCAATTCCCAGCAACCACATGATGACTCACAACGATCTATAAAAAAAATATATAAAAATAAAATAAAATAAACTTAATCACAAGAAAAAGTTATTTTTCAAATTAAAAAATGTTTCTTTAAAAGCATAACAACTTTGCCTTTCATTTTATTTGTTATTTTAAGTTACAGCGTTTTTTTTTTTTTTTTTTTTTTTTCTTTTAGTTTAGCCACAATCATTAGTATCACTTCACAAGCTCAGTTTTTACTTTACAGATTACTTTCTTCTCTCCGACATAGTTTACATGATGTTGTTTTACTCATCATCTTTGGGTTTTACGCAGGGTTTTGCATGACATGTCACCATTTTGTCCCTGCAGATCACCCTCACGCTCAGTACTGTGCAGTGAGCAGCTTTGTGTTCCTCCGTTTCTTTGCTGTAGCGATACTGTCACCTCATACTTTTCATTTGCGACCTCATTATCCAGTAAGTGTTTGTTCCTCTCAAAGCTTTATTCCATTTTTATTTATTTTTAGTAAAATGAAGAAAAAAATTAAATAAGCCGCTTTTACTTTGCTCTGCTAAGATATCTCACAAGCGGTAAAGTACTGACGAGGTGAAGTCTGTGGTGAGCAGAGGGGAGGCGTGTCAGGTTTCCCTCTGTGGTTGTACAGTGCTGTTGGTCCTTAGTTACAGCTGCTTGTGGTGGGTAGGTGCTGTCTGTAGTTCTGGATGCTTGTTAACAGACCCTTTCCTGGTTTATTATAACACTTTATTTTTTTGTATTTTGAGGCAGGATGTTGTTACATAGTCCAGACTGACTTTGACTCACAACAGTCTTCTGTGTCCGCCGTCATAGTGCAGGAGCGCCAGCAGACCCACTGCACCCAGCTTATGCTAGTTTAATCAAAGGAATGTTTTTAAATCTCAGAAATTTGAAGAAATTCATTTCAAAAGTATATAGGAACCTATCTTATTTGGTATCTTCATACTTTTGCTTTCTGTTTACCTATGAGATTTAAAATTCTTCAAAGCACTTAGTTTATTTTTGAAGTTCTACTCATTTACCTAAATCTAAATCTTCTTTGCATATGTATTCCTTCATATTTAAAGGTTCCCTTTTTCTTTTAACCTATTTCTAGTCCTCATCCAGCATATTTTTAGTCATTCTTTAGCCTTTTCTGTTCTAAATATTTTATACCCTTGATGCTTTCAGCTGCTGATGTGTATAACAGGATAATAAGAAGCTGTTAGTGATTGCTTTGTTTTAATCGCTTTATATGTTTAACTCTCTTAGGTCGTCCTAGTCACTGTAGAAGTAAATTATTTTATTAGCATGATGATTGGATCCTACCCGTTTAGATGAGTTCAGTCTCCACAGTCTACAAGCAGACTGGCATTGAAAATCTTACAGCAGTCACTGTTACAGTGCTCAGTGCTGGAGACACATGCCATCTGACTTGATGTTCCCGTAATGTGCTCATGGTCCATCAAGTAATGCAGTGCAGGGAAGACACGAGGGCTTTGCAGTTAAGCTAGATTCTGAACGCCCGCTGCTTCTCTGGATAGCCTCACAGTGTTAGCAGTGCAGAAGATGGTTGTTCTGTGTAGCCTCTTGTTCACGGAGAACCCTTCCTGTGCCTGTGTTAACTAAAGCTGTAAAGAAGTGGGGCAGTGAAAGCTTGCCAACAACATTTTGTTCATAATCAGAATTCCCACCTCTGAACTGGTGACTGCTTTGTATTCAGAGTTGGAATTCCTAGATTGAATGTTGAAATAAAATCTCTCTAACCACAAACACTTTTAGTTCACTTTTCATGCAATTTTATTATTTATTCCAAGTTTTCCGTCTTTTCTTTTGGTCCCTTTTTGTGGTTGTGTGCCCCCATCCCAACCACCTAAGCACCTCCAGCAGGTCTTAAACCATTTTAAAGAAACTTTGAAGTAGTGGGAATAGAGAAAACACGTAACACTTAGCATTGGTGATACAGGGATGAGCATAGCTGCCTTCCATTAATCTAGAACTGCTTGCATCAGTTTAAAGTTAGCCCTTAATTAGTACCAGGTGGAAACTGTGAGTAAGCAATACTGTACAAGCTGAGAATACAGAGTAATCTCAGAGAACTAAGGGCGATGATATTGTCAGGTACTGAAAGTTTCAAAATTATTCAGGAGCAGAGTTGATGAAATTATACTGAATTTTCCATTTAGAAAAATCTTTGAATTTTTAGAAACTAATTATAGAAGATGGTTTTAGAATAGACAGAAGAGTAGATTAAAGAACAAGCAGCTAAATAGTCACAGCGAAAGCACCAGATATGAGCCATTCTTGCTGACAGACAGATTCAAGGAAGTATGTGTCCATATACGTGCGTAAAAGCTTGAAGTTTCATAAAGGAAAACAATTGGACTATTTTCATTATTTTTCCCATTCTCTCCTTGAAACCCTTAAGATCCTCCCAGTGGAATCTTCTTTAACCCTTTAGTTTTGTTTTATGTCTCTCGTATATTACTGTAACACCCTATGCACTCTCTGTCATGGCATATTCTATATTCTGTTCTAGTAACATCTGTGTATAACAGATCTCTGCACCCAGACTGTCGGTACCTCAGGAGCCAGGCAGGACCTTGTCTAAATATGTGTGTATCCAAAGCACGTGGCAGTTGCTAGGGCAGTCACATGCTCAGTGAGTGTCTAATTAGTATAAATGGAGATACAGAGAAGGAGCTCATTGAGTGAGTGAGTCTTTCTTAACCAGGAGATAGATTCATGGTTTAAATACAGGGAAGAGATGAGCTGCCTCCTAAATGCAAGAAAAGAGGGTCTCACTGCCTCAGGCCAGAGCCCTAGAAGATTTAAAGAAAGGTAATGAAATACTAACAGAACAACTGCTCTTTTGAAAGACTATAGCAAACCTGTGACATTGTTCTTTTAGACCAAAGACAGTCAACTGGCACCATTTCCATGCACCAACATAAGAGAAAAAAGAAGAGAATGTATGCTAAGTTATTTTGAATTTTTTAAAAAATTCAGCATTTCATTTGAATTTAATAAATGTTCCATAGTGCTTGCTGAGTGATGAGATCAAGCTGTGTACCAAGAGCCAGGTGATGAAGGTCCTAGGTAACAGTGAAGGGGAATTTTTATTTAAGTTTGTGTGGAGATAGTACCAAGGAATCAAAGCAGCTGAATGACAAGACTATTCAGTAGTAGCCACAGTAACGTGGATCCAAAGCCCAAGGTTGAATAAAATACACTTTATTCTCTTTTGCTAGTTCAATAAAACATAACCTAAAATGCTAAATTTAAGTCGGGCAGTGATGGCACATGCCTTTAATCCCAGCACTCAGGAGGCAGAAGCAGGCAGATCTCTTAAGTTCAAGGCTAGCATAGTCTACAGAAGTGAGTTCCTAGACAACAGAGAAACCCTGTCTACACAGAGAAACCCTTCTACACAGAGAAACCCTGTCTTAAAGAACCAAGAAAACAAAGAAATAAATTTAAATGGAGGAATCTTGTGAAATTCAATTCAACCTAATTTTACTAGAATTTCTAAAGAATATTACTTTCTTCAAAGGTAGGACTATAGTTAGGACCTCTTACAGAAAAGATGGAGTCCTGGATGCTCCAGATAAAAAAATTTTTTGCGTAACTGTAATCTGTAACTTTTTCCAGCTATCCTATAATGATCACATACCAGATAGTCCTTCTTCAGATTTCTTCGTCATTTCTTCCCCGCCATATTCATTGCCTATTTTCAATGTGAGGATAATAAAAACTAACAGTATGTTTCCTTAACTATATTTTTCTGGATGTGTCTTTTAATAGTATTGTTTACTGTGGCAGCATAGTTGGTTATATAGAAATGCAGATTAGTAAGGCACATGGAAGAACCCTGTTCCTGTCCATTTTATTTACCTTTATGTCATTGGAGTTTACATTACTGTCTGATAGACAGACCTGAAAGATAACTTGGATAAGAGACCCAAATATTTACACTCTAGTAAGATCCTGTGTAAGCAGGGTGGCTTCATTCCTGATCTGAGTTTGTATTCTCCCCGCACCTGCACGGTGGGAACAGTTGGTTGCAGAAGTCATATATGTTATTTGAATATGAGCACTGAAAGTTGGAAACACCCATTTTAAGTTATACGGTAGACAAAAAAAGTAGATAGCTCTGCTATTCCAAAAGTGAATAAAATTTATAGTGTGATCTTGTCTACAGTTGACTAAATTATGCATTTCAAAGGGAACAAGTCATTAAATCTTTAATCTCTCTCTCCCTCTTTCTCTCTCTCCCTCTCTCTCTCTCCTCTCCCCCCTCTCTCCCTCTCTCCCTCTCTCTCTCCCTCTCTCTCTCTCTCCCTCCCTCTCTCCCTCTCTCCCTCTCTCCCTTGCTCTCTCTTTTTAATAGTTCTGAGAATGGAACCTAAGGCCTCCACTCTACCACTGAGCTGTACCCCCAGCCTTCTTTCACTTTTTATACTGAGACAAAGCAATATCATTAAGTTGTCTAGACTAGATTTTTTGTAGCTTAAACAGAGTTTGCAGTCTTTCTGTCTGAGCCTCCCAAGGAGGAATCACAGACCTACACCACCAACTCCTTTAGTCTCCTAAACCCAAGTTCTGTAAGTTATCCTAGGCTTTGCTACATCTTAACTGTCTTAGCTTGAATGAACATTTTTAAGCCACTATTTTAGAGTCATATAGCTCATTCACTCTATTGTGCTTTTTATATAAATTCTACTTCTTGAAAAATTAACAAAGATTTTCGTCATTTTTACATTTTCTAGGATACACAGACAATTAGGACATTAACTCTCATCTCAAAAACCATTCAGAGTTTGGGAAACTGGGGAAGTCTATCCAGAAGAAAGGTGAGTCTGTAGCTTTTTCCTTCTTTTCTTACTTAGCAGATTTAATATGCTCTTAAGGTTTCTTCTTCACTCACCTCATCCCATAGTAAAATAAAACTGAAGAGAATACATATTCAGAATCAATAATTGTGTTTTAGTGGATGTTCTGCTGTAGTCACCTATTGAAGGAGACAGCTGTACTTAACTAATTAGGAAGAAGAGACACAACAGAGCTATCTGCACCATAGTCACCCAGCAGCATTGAAAGACGTCTTTAGCCCCCAAGATGAGTAACTCATGGCAATGTAAGACTAGCTTAATCTGCAGCCTCCCACCATTTTCTTCATAAACTTCTCCACTCATGAAGCTTTTTACCCAGGAAACTTTTATGCAACCTTAGGAATACAGATATATAAAATAGGGGGCTGGAGAGACGGCTCAGAGGTTAAGAGCACTGGCTGCTCTTCCAGAGGCCTGAATTGAATTCCCAGCAACCACGTGGTAGCTAATAACCATCTGTAATATAATATAAGGCTCTCTTCTGACCTGCAGAGTACTGTATACATAATAAATAAGTAAACAAATAAATATTTTTTTAAACAGACACAAAAACCAAACATTTACTGATAATAACTTGTTTTAGCATTTGAAATGCCCAGCCCCCACGGCTGAGGAGAGAGTTTTTCCTGCCATTTGCTTCTATAACTGCTATCCTGGGTTTTTCCCTAGTTTGAGATCCAAGAGGAAAAACATCCAACAGTGACTACAGGCTCATGGCAGTGGCACAGGCTTTGAGGGGCCTTGATTGCTCCTCAGTACCTCTCTCATCAAGATGTTCAACAAAGAGGGGATAAGAGCCATGCTCTGGCTAATAGAGTCACTGACTCAACAAAAGAATAGGCTTTGCTACCACCCAGCATCTGATCCAGCATGAGGAACCTTTGATTATCAGCAGCTGGGAAAAACAGAATGTAAACCAAGCCTGGCCATGTTCCTGGAGCGGCTGAGCACAATATACCTTGTGCTATTTGGGGGAAAGCTGAAGACCATGAGTGCACAGTAGCCACCATGCTGGAACATTCTGGGTTCACTGACTGACTAAAGGTTGGTCCCTTGGTGGAAAGCACTCTGGAAGTGCTGTGGGATTAGAGCATACAGAGTCCCCAGCCCTCCTGCTCGGCCCCACTTGGAGAAGAGTTGAGGAAGCTCCATGGTCTGGTCTCCTTTATAGTTGCTTTTGTACCAGTACCAAATCTGCGTCTGTAACACAGGTGTGACAGACTGTTGGACCTCTGTCGTCTCTGGCTGCAGAACTGGCTCCATGACTAATTAAGACTGATTAGCCGAAAAGGGAAAACACTGCCATACTTGCTGCCTGACATGAATGGCATCTGCAGATGTCAGTGGTTTGGGGAGCCGCCATAATGGATAGGAGTTGTCCTTGTGCTCTGTCAGTGTGGAGAAAAGCATAGTGGCTGGCTACTTCCCTACTCTGTGACGAAAGTAGAGTTGAGGTCCTTTGGGAAAATAGGCAAGTTGTTAGGAAATGTAGAAGATGGAAGCCTTAAGAGTAAAGGCTTCATCGTGCACAGCCTGGTCCTGAAACCTAAGCGACTGGGACACCGCAGGAGTGAAGACCTGGCAGACACACATAGAGAAAAGCTAGGGTTGGGTGAGCTGTGCTTGCTCTGGTGGGACACCAACTAACTAACCAACCAGTAAACTAGGTGCCTTTGTTATGTACAACACAAAAGGAAGGGGTTAGACCTCTCAGTGGGATGTCTCTGTAGGAATAATCTTAGACAGGAAACTTCCTTGAGGATCAAGTTGTATTTGGTAATTTCCGGTTTTAGATTAAAAACCAGTCACTCCTAACCACAAGTACTTGGATCAGGGGAAGGTTTGCCATTTCCAGGGGTCTGAGGCAGCTAGGGCCCTGGACATAGCTGTGCTCGTGTCTGTGATACACATTTACTCAATGCTTCATCGGTTGCCCACATTAGAGGGTTTTAAGTATAGAGAAACTTGCTGAAGAAAGGAGTTCACACCTTTTCGTTTGTGATAAGCATGTTTGGACACTTCTAATCTGGGTCCATTCCTGTTTGTCTAGTGGCGTGTGGAGGCCTCGCCCTTATCTTACTGCCTTTCCTTGTCACTGACCCTAATTGCTAAGGGTTTTTTTGTTTGGTTTGGTTTGGTTTTGCTTTGTTTTGTTTTTGTTTTTTAATCTTTTTCTACCTTTTTTCTTCCTTTCCCATGAAACTGGAAATTGAAAGGCTGGCCTGTAGTTAGTGGTAAACCCTAGGTTCAATCCTCACTACTATCATTAAAAAAAAAAAAAAAACCTAGAAATTGGTTGGCACAGTTTCATCTGCCCGTCCAGGCCTGCACACCTACACTGTACTACTCTGTGCCTCAGGAAAGCCTAGGACCCCGTGAGTTTGCTCCGTGAGGCACAGCAAACTGGTAGTCAAAGAAGAGAGAGGCCAGAGAATTTATTTTTTAGTCTTCTCTGTCTGCTTGTTCTGTGTGGGCTGTTCTGTCTCCTAAAGGTAGTTAGTGTCAGACCTGAGGAAAAACATTTCCGCAACTGTCTGATTAAGAAAGCTTTATTTAAGCCAGGCAGTGGTGGTGCACACCTTTAATCCCAGCACTCGGGAGGCAGAGGCAGGTGGATCACTGTGAGTTCTAGGCCAACCTGGTCTACAAAGCGAGTCCAGGACAGCCAAGGCTACACAGAGAAACCCTGTCTTGAAAGAAAAGAAAAGAAAGAAAGAAAGAAAGAAAGAAAGAAAGAAAGCTTTATTTAGACTCGCCAGATGGCTGCCTCTCCCTAAATTAGGATTTCAGAAAGCAGCCTCAATCTGGCTTTGAAGGTCCACTTTATGGGAAAGGGTTAGGATTGATAGAAAACAGCTGTTGAGATATTGGGAAAAGATCTTCACCAACCCTACATCTGACAAAGGTCTAATATCCAAAATATATAAAGAACTCAAGAAATTAAACACCACCAAACCAAACAACCCAATTGAGAAATGGGGCTCAGAACTAAACAGAGAATTCTCAACAGAGGAATAGCGAATGGCTGAGAAACACTTAAAGAAATGCTCAACGTCCTTAGTCATCAGGGAAATGTAAATCAAAACGACTCTGAGATTCCATCTTACACCCATCAGAATGGCTAAGATCAAAAATTCAAGCGATACCACATGCTGGCGAGGATGTGGAGAAAGAGAAACACTCCTTCATTGCTGGTGGGAATGCAAACTAATACAGCCACTTTGGAAATCTATCTGGCGCTATCTCAGAAAACTGGGAATAAGGCTTCCTCAAGACCCAGCTATTCCACTCCTTGGAATATACCCAGAAGATGCTCCAGCACACAACAAGGACATATGCTCAACCACGTTCATAGCAGCCTTATTTATAATAGCCAGAACATGGAAACAGCCTAAGTGTCCCTCGGTAGAAGAATGGATAAAGAAACTGGTGTACATTTACACTGTGGAATACTACTCAGCTATTAAAAACAAGGAATTCCCGAAACTTGCAGACAAATGGATTGAACTAGAAATGATCATGAGTGAGTTAACCCAGAAGCAGAAAGAGTCAAATGGTATACACTCACTTATATCTGGACACTAGTCCAAGGGGCATGTCCCATGAAAGCCTTCACTTACCAGGAAAGTGGGACAGAGGGGAGAACATCCTATTAGGACTCTAGGTGAGAGAAGCATGGAAGAATGGGGAAATAGAAGGATCCAGAGGGTCCTGGAAACCTACAAGAAGTACATTATGATGGGTAGATCTGGGCCAAGGGGTCCTGCTCAAACTATGGCACCAGCCAAGGACAATACATGCAGTAAACTTCGAACTCCTACTCAGATCTAGCCAATGGACTGTTGAGTGGAGAGTGGGGACTGACTTTCACATGAACTCTGGTGCCCCATATTTGACCATGTCCCCTGGATGGGGAGGCCTGGTGGCACTCACAGGAGGATAGCAGGCTACCAAGAAGAGACTTGATACTCTATGAGCATATACAGGGAGAGGAGGTCCCCCTCAGTCACAGTCATAGGGGAGGGGAGTAGGGGGAACACGGGAGGGAGGGAGGAATGGGAAGATACAAGGGATGGGCTAACAATTTAGATGTAATATGAATAAGTTAATAAAATATTTTTTAAAAAAGAGAGAGAGAGAGATAATTGGCTGTTAGCACCTGACAGAAGAGTGGAGGACTCGAGGCTCAAGGCTGCCTGTGAGGTAGATAGGTGGAAGGGTGTTATCACACGTGTTCAGGAGTTTAGCAGGACAAAGGAGTGGCTGCACATCATGGGATTACAGATTCAGCATAGATTGGAAACACTGTTTACAGAATACATTAGGGTTAGGAAAAGTTTTTATAAGGTAGCTTAATAACAATGTGGCTCCTTCACAATAGTATGGCTCTTGTTTTGGTTTCACAGTAGCTCTTGTCAGGGGACACCAAGTAGATTGCCATTTTTCACTTGTCCTTTTAGGGCTATACCTTATTGTGTGCTAATAAAACCCTGTCCACTCATTTGTAAGTACATTTTCAAATTCTCTATCAAATTTCTCATTTTGTCATATTATAATTATACAAATGTATATATCCAATGTGCTTTGATACATATTTATATTGTATATTGGCCAAAAGTATTTAAACTATTCTTTGTATATATAATCTTACCATTTATTAAAGACAGAATGCAAATTTGCATACTAATGATGAATATACTTGTTTATGTTTACATAAAGAAATACTAGTTAAGTATTTGATACTGTAGAAATATAGAACATCTTGGCTATTTTTAAAGTTGTAATTTGATTTTGTAACCATTCAGTTTGCATAAACACATAGTACAAAATGACAGAAGTATATTTAAGGCCGTTTTTAAAACTGTTGGAAATTTTGTCCTAATCTCAAGCCAGAATTTACTTAATGTTTTTTGGGTTTTGGTTGGTTGGTTTTGGGATTTGTAGTGAAACTCAAATCACATAGTTCTGTGAAACTTAAAATTAAACATTCTAAGGTAATAAAATCCAAAACTACTAATTTGATACATGCTGACTATTTTAAGTTTTGTTTTCTGTAATCAGGCCATTTATGTTGTTGTAGGGGAAAAGCCTTCGTGGCCTGTAAAAATAGCTCAGCTCCTAATATACGGCAGCCCAGAGCTGTGTGCTGAGGTCCTGCAGGGCGCAGTGACTGGTGATGCATGGTGTATTGGCATGCATAGTGCAAAGCATGAGTGTGGTATGAGCAGAGGAAAAGCTACAGTGGTGTGGTGCCATGCATCGTAGGCGGCACCACTGGAAACACCTCAGAGTCATGGCACTTTTGAACTAGTTCTTGTTGTTTGTGCTTTCAGAAACCATTTACTATTGACCAGCTTCTCGTGACCCCCTGCGGAGTCACATTAACAGTTTAATAAGATGTGCGTATCTAACATGCTTAAATCTTCTGGGTTTTTTGTTTCTCTCTCTCTCTTTTTTTTTTTCCATAGTCACGTTTCAAAAAGTCAGTCATGTCTGAATTTCTCAAAATGTTTCAAGAAGAAAGATATTTTACAGATGTGAAAAAGGTATGGATGTTTTATTTTTGGGAACAGGGAACTTGTCATCTAGTCTAAAGGAATTAACACCTCATTCTTCCTAAGAGTCAGTCTCCAGTTTAAAAAAAAAAAGTTTAAGTTGTCAAGAAGTCTTTTTCTTCCAATTGTCCTGTCAAATAAAGCTGTGAGGTAAGCAAGTCTTGACAGTTACTACTGTTACCGTTGTTGCCTTAGTAACAAAAATACAGACCTCTATGGTTAGGTTTCCCTGCTGCAAACACTACTGACGCATAGGGCTGGGTAGTTCTTGATTTGAAGAGCTGGGCTTTGCACTGTAGGGTGTTTAGCGACATCCCTGGATTAAATGCAATAGCACATCCCAGCTTTTGAAGACCAGAAGAGCTTTTAGCTATTGCTAGATGTCCCTTGGGGGGCAGAGTGATCTTTTAGTCCAAGGCTAGACCCTAATAGGCCTTGTTGTGCAGTAGACTGCGTGCCCAGTTGCCATATAAAACAAAGTGGGTTAGCAGAATGCCTCAGTAGGTGATGGCACCTGTTATGGAGTCTGATGACCTGAGTCTGGTCTTGGAGATGATTGGGAGGAGGGAACAAACTCCCACAAGTTGTCCCCTAGCCTCCATATGCATACTGTGACACTCGGCACCCACACAAAATAATATTGAGTACTTATGGTAGTAATTGGAGGAAAATAACTAAAAATAAAAATTTACAAATGCCTACAGCATATAGCATGAAAACATAATACCTACAACATGTAAAAAGGACTGTGTAGAAGCTTAGAATATTTTTAAGTTTTTAATTGGTCCTTGAATATATAAAATACAGTATTATAAACATGAAAAACTTGGAAAGATTATTTTAGAATATATCTAAACTAAACTTGAATAAAGTACTGTGTCTTTATTATCACGACCCTAACTCAGTGAACAAGTTCTCAAGGCCAGTCTTTAAAGCCCATTCAGTTTCTGTACATAATTTAGCAGCTGAGGGCCAAGCACTGAAGTATGTATTTGGACTTTTAACATAACTTTCCCAGGGCTTCCTAAGTGAAAATGCTGGCATCACATAGATTTTTGTTTTATCGTTTTGCTTTTTGATACAGAGTCTCAGTATGTGGCCTTGGCTGTCCCAGAACTTAGTATGTAGACCAGGCTGTCCTCAAACTCACAGATAGCCACCTGCTTTTACCTCTTAAGTGCTAGGATTAAAAGTATGCACCACTATGCCGAGCCTAGTTTTCTTTTTTATCTAGAATAATGCATATTCAACTAAAACTTTTTAAAGCAATTAGAGAAGGCTCTTGAGAAATTTGGGGACAGTAGAGTTAGACTTCAGTTAATAAGATTATGATGTACTAGCCTTTGTTTTGAAGTTATTTTTCCATGTCTAATAACCTAAGCCATGGTAATACCTGCACCCACTCCCCCGTATAATCTGAATGTATATAGTTGATGGTACCAGTGGGGAGAAGATGTTAGAGTGCAGGGACTTTAGTATGTTCCTAGTCTGCCTCTGAGTCACCTACCCTTATTCAGATAGATTCTCACCATAGTACATGTGCTGCCTCGTTTATATCTGTAGCCCTAAGGTAGCGTAAGACAGTTTGCCGTAAAACCTTAATTTTCTCTGTGTCTGTGTGTGTCCGTGTGTCTTTTTCTGTCTATAGATTGGACCCGGGACCTTACATATCCTAGACAGCTCTGCTTAAGATTGAGCTCTGTCCCCAGCCCCTATAATTAAGACTAGATACAATCAGTGCTAGAAATGACAGGCGCCCATGGGGCTCAGCTCCTTATTCATCCTGGCATTTGTACTAGTGACGTTAAATGACTTGTAATTACATCAGCGCCGTTCCCCAAGCAATGTAGGAAAGGTAACCAGGAGAGCTCTGTATGCACGGTGATTATATGATGTGGTGACAGGACTACAGCACTGTGAAGAATTAAAGATAGTTATGGGCCTGTGTAGGCTGCACCGGAGCCAACTGCTTACCTACAGTTACCTCACTGTCATCTTCACGATTTTCTAACGTTTTCACATTCACACGTTTGTTTTTACCTTATACCTCTTCATAAAAATGCTAAGGAGTGAGATATTCAAATAACTGTTAAACTCCACTGGTGGATGACCTGTGTCTTAGAACTAGAGACAAGACAGGACACTTTGTTAACGTCCTTGGATTCTTGAACCTGCATCACCCACAGGACAAAAGGAATTCTGTTCTTGTTTGTTCACTTACCCAGATTTCCTTCCAGCAAACTAGAAGGAACGCATTGGGAAGCCTCCTGAGTGTGTACTCAGGTAGGTGAATCACAGCATTCTTAGGCCCAAGTAGCTGTGCCTTCAGTTCTATAGAGGAAGCACTAGACCCTCGGTGTTCTTGGAAAACTACATGCTTGTTTAATGTACATCCTAAAATCTTTAACAAAATAAGTTAGAAACATAAAAGGGAAGAAAGCAGTGAAATCCAGACATCTTAGTTCATATTTCTCCAGTAACCAAATGGATAGTTGACTTAGGAGGCAAAATAGGATTCCTCTCTAAGAACAAGAGTTGCTTCTTGAACTGCTAAATTTCCCTTTTCCATGAAGAGTCATCCACATGCTGGGAAGCCCTTGACTAGACCAGGTGACATATTCATAAAGCTAAATGCTTTTCACTGGTAACTTCCTGTTTCTAGCAATGGGTATCAGAAATTTTCTTAAGCCACATTCTCATATTCTGCATATGTAAAACTCTTTGGAACCAGGAATCTTCAGAATTCAAGTTTTTAGAATTTAAAGAGGTAGTGGGAACAAACTATATTAAATAGCCCCTTTGGTAACATCTAATGGTCCCACATATTGGTGTTTATTTGTCACAATGCAAAATACACTGTAAAATAAATCCAGATCATGATAGTGTGAGCTAGTTGAAGGTTACTTACATGATAAAATGAGTTTGCTGCAAATCAAAGACAACATTTTTAAATATTCAAAATACATTCTTTGTATTTGAAGCCTTATGAACACCAAAAAATGGATAAGGAGTAGATGTGGTGGTGTATGCCAGTGTGGAGGCTAAGACAGGAAGATTGCAGTAAGTTTAAGTCCAGCCTTAGAAATGTGAGACATTGTCTCAAGAAAAATTCCAGTTAAGGATTATAGATTGAGTTGTTTCTTTTTTGTTATTTGTTTTGTTTTTTGCGACAGTGTTTCTCTGTGTAACCTTGCCTGATATGGACTTGCTTTGTAGACCAGGCTGGCCTCGAATTTACAGAGATCTTCCTGCCTCTGCCTCCCCCAGTGCTGGGATTACAGGATTGGGTTATTTCTATAGGGAAATCCATTCAGAATTTGAATAAGTTAAGAATAGTTTTTTTTAGAATTCCTTTCATTTGTGAATTGGGAACTTTCTATAACCAAACATATTTTGTTTTATAGATTACTGTAGAATGAGCCTCTTTGATCCAAGATGCTCTAAAATCTGAAATATTGCAATATTTAAACCTTCTTGAATGGGTATGATGTCATAATGGAAAATTACACGCTCAACTTCATGTGATAGGATACAAAGTGCAGGTCTAGCAGAATACTGTATAAAATTGCCCGTAGGCTATGTATGTGAATTTTGCTTAGACATGAGTCCAGTTCCCAAGACTTCTTACTGTATATGCAAATATTTCAGAGTCCTAAATCTAAAGCACTTGAGTCCTGAGCATTTTGTATAAAAGAGATTCTCAACCTGTAATTTCTATAGTTCTTAGTAATGGAGAATTTCCTAATAAAATCAATGACGTATAATTAAAACATCTATTATGATATACCTTATTTATTCACATACTGTATGCTTCCCCATCTCTCCATTTAGTTCTTGGATGAAATTTCATCTACGGAAACTAAAGAGTCCAGTGGTACGAGTGAACCTGTGCACCTGAAGGAAGGGTAATTAATTCAATGAGACATAGAAGTCACATTTCACTGTAGATAGTAAGTACAAAGAACATGGGTCTGGGAGTGAAGAAAGCAGAGTTTTCATTCTGTCCAGAGCTGCCTGCGCTGCCTCAGTCAGGTAAATCAGCCGCACTGCCCTGTCGGTTTGTGTCCTAGGGCAGCACTTACTGATGCGCAGTCCCGGGCTGTTGTGCCGTCAAGAGATAGTGCCGTTCAGCCTAAAGAGGAGAGCTCAGGACTAGGGCATCGTAGGGTGGAAATAAGCTTGTGTGGCCCTTTTCCGTTCTGTATAACACACTTTTAAAACAGCATTGCTTAGGGGCTGGAGAGATGGCTCAGTGGTTAAGAGAGCTGACTCAATTCCCATCACCCATACAGTGGCTCCCAACTGTCTGAAACTCCAGTTCCAGGGGATCTGATGGCCTCTTCTGATTTCCATAGACACTGCACACATGTGCATAGACATCATGCACCCTAAACACCATACCTAAAAGTAAAATTAAAACAGTCTACAGTAACTAAAGACTAGTCCCTCAGTGTGGCCAACGTAAAATCAGTGGAGTCATCAGTGGAAATCGCTGCCTACACTAATAATTGTACATGACTACCAATGTCATCCAACAGTAAGGGTCAACCCTTTGTTTAATCTCGGGTTAAATTTTTAATTTGTCTGTTATGTTGGCAGTGAAATGTATAAAAGAGCTCAAGGAAGAACCCGTATTGGAAAAAAGAATTTCAAGAAACGGTGGTTCTGCTTGACAAGCAGAGACCTCACGTACCACAAACAGCAAGGTAGAGTTGTGTTTATGCTTTGTTATGGCTTGACTCTGCTGGTTCTTGGTGCTGCAGTGGATCATTGCACAATGAATGGTTCAATTTCTCACAGGGACATAAAAGCCTAAACTGGAATGTTCATTTTATCATGTTATGAAAGTATATAATAAAACTATAATGTGAAAGCCTGGGATAAATCAACTTGAGAGCAGAATAGCTGGACATGGTAAGTAAGGCAGTATAACAGTAAAAGCAGAAAGGCATAGGCTAGCAGTAGCTAACAACCACAAGCACTCAGCGTAACGTGGTACTCAGTAGGCTTTTGAAGTCTCATCAAATCTGATCAGTAAATACTTACTAAGAGCCTCTCCTATAAATTCCAAAATGATGACATAAACACCTGACATAGGGGACTTTAAGAGAATATAAAGTGCTTCACTGGAAATTGCTGAGCAGTAGAATGAGGAGAGGGATATTTTAAGAAGATGGGGTCTTGACCCAGAACTCTGAGCTTAAGCAGATAGCCTCCCAAATAACAGGAACTATTGGCATGTACTACTGTATCAGCTAAGAGAAGGTGTGTGTGTGTGTGTGTGTGTGTGTACATGTACATGTACATATATGCACTGTGTGTGTGTACATATGTGCAGTTTAACCAGAATGAATATATATGTGTATATATCTACATATATATGCATACACATGTATATATCCAAGAATATTAGTAAGAGATATTTTTCAATGTGTTGTATTTTAGGTATCCAGATAGTTGGTTATAGTATAAAAATATATAACTAAAGATTAATAATAGGCTTGCCTTTACAAGTGTTTTTAAAGCTGACTTTGAATGTTCTAGAATTCTGGCTTATATGGAGTTTTATATAAATATTCTCACCTGTGGACACCATTGTTGTTTATAGTGTTTATTTTAATAGTACAATTAAGCCAAGCATGGTGGTGCATACCTTTAATCCTAGCACTCAGGGTTGGGGAGCTGTGGGATAAAGGCAGACAGATTCTATGAGTGAGCTCTAAGACAGCCAGGGAGAGATTGTCTCAAAAAAAAAAAATTCCAATAATAACAACAATAGTGCAATTAAATAAAATGTAAGCTAAATTAGTCGTCATCTGTGAATAAACAACTTATTTTTTCCTCAGTTAAAGCACTGTCTAACCCAAATCAGTATTCCAAAGTCAGCTGGTTCTAAAGCCCTTTAAGTCACATGGTAGCTACAGTGCCTTTCTTCTGAGAGTCCTACATATGTTACATAGACACGGAGTTTGTATAGGAATTTTATGGATCCCATAGGCCCAAAGCACCTGCAGTTGTCGAGTTTAGCCTGTGTCCTATCCGGTGATGTGAAAAGGATAGACTTTCGTAGAATTAGAGTATTGGAACCATAAGATATATTGGAGTTTGTGTTGTTTTTTGTGTTGGAGGAAATAAATACATAATGAGTTTGTGAGGTTATTTGTCAAAGCCTACAATTCTGAGCATGCATGCCTATTGTTTTAATTATTTAGATGGATTTTTCCAAAATGTGTTACATGTTTTCCTACCTTCTAAAACAGAATTCACTGAACATACGCTAACATTTTCTGATTGACTTGGGGTAGTCACTGATGATGTTAGTTATGTACAGTGCCCTAGTTAGTGTGTTTTCAGAGTGCCAAAGGGTCAGTGCAGCTGCTCCCCAGCTAAACATCTTAGACTGCTGTGCTTCTTGTGTTTATGTGTTTGCTTTGCTCAGTTTATCCTCACCTCTTTTAGTCAGGCTGTCACCTTAAATTTCCTGTTCTGTCAGTGAAGTGTCTTACTCCCATCTCTGTCTTCAGCCTTCATCTCTCACTGCTAATGTACTATGAATTAAGGTGCAGGTACTATATTTGCTAAAACTACATATATGACCAAAAGCTCTGAATGAAGATGTAGGACTTTGCCTCATAAATAAAGTATGCAGACTTCATATGTGCTAGCTGCTCAGCAGTTTTGCTTACTTCTGTCATCTAGCTATTTTCTTGGTAGCCTAAACTGGTGGCTATTTTCTGTTGCTACAGCTGCTATATTAAATTTTACTATACAATAAATTTTGATGTCTGAAATTTTTTCTGTAGCATAGTTTTGAATCATTGTCTTTTATTTTCTATTCCTGATAGATAAGTGTATTCTGAATCAATAATAAGGGTATCTTCCCAATTTGCTGTATAAACAATTAATAGAATTTTCTCCACTTTAAATATTTTTTTTCCTCAGATAAGTTGGGATGCTCACTTAGGAAGTTGCTGAGAAGCAATAGTAAGCAACTGATAGTGAATACAGACATTGTGTGTTCTTGAGACCTATTATATATAGGCACATACAGGCAATTTATATATCTTCCATAAACATACACTTTCAGTGCATTTAGGTCGTTGACTTGACATTTCGCTCATGTTTTCCAGCATGAAGCTCTCCAGGGTTTTGTTTGTTGTTTTTCTTTGATTGCTAAAGAATCAAAATCATTGACTCAATTATGCAAATATTTTCAGCTAAACATATTTTACTGGGTGCCTACTATGTGCCAGAGATGCAGGACAGAGCAGTAGTGAAGAAGACATATTAAACCCAGGCTCTTACTCAATTTACAGGTTAGTGCTGATACATATAAGCCAAAAATATTTTTAATTACAATAATCCAAGGCACAGAAAGTACTGGCTTGGACCAGTAGGTAGCAATAGGGGTAGTAAAAATATACCACATTCTGGATCTATTTTAAAGGTAGTGCTCAGAGGATCTGTTCAGGAATTAGATATGAGGAGCGGGGGAGGGGGGAGACAAGGAAAGAAACATTTCAAGAATTTATGCAAAAGCAACTGAAGGGATGAAATTGCCTTTTCATGAATAGAAACTTGACTGAAGCCGTGGGTATAGCTTAGTTGATAGATCGCTCACCTAACATGCATAAAGCCATGGCATTATCTCCAGCAGACATAAACTGGGTGTGGCGGCCACATCTATAATCCCAGCACTTGGGAGATAGATCTAGGAACATCACAAATTCAACGTAATCCTTGGCTAAATAGTGAATTCAAAGCCAACCTGGGCTGTATTAGAGCTTATCTTTTAAATACATACACACTGAGTTCGGATAATAATAATTTAGTACTAATCTAACACCCTCATGAATAATAATTAGAAACATTGCCCAAAATATATAGACAACTCTGGAGAGAAAGTGCAAGAAAGAAAATGCAATGGGAGTGTGCATGTTAGAAATAGACTACATGAGAAAATAACTGGATGGGTTTGACAGCTGGAGGTACGAGAAGAAAAGTTCACTAAACTTAAAAACAGATCAATAGCAATTAACCAGTTTGGGAAACAAAAAAGATGTGGGCATTTATGAGATGAAGGGAATCAACAGTAAGTTGTGAAACCATATCAGGCATGATGGGTATCTCATATAGAGAAACAGAGTGGGGATTTGAAGGAATAGTGGCCTAAATAAATTCATAAATTCATTGAGAGAAATCATCTTAAAGAACCAGGAAATTCAGCCGGGTGGTGGTGGCGGCGCATGTCTTTAATCCCAGCACTAGGGAGGCAGAGGCAGGCGGACATTGTTTTTAAAATTACATGTATTATCTGTAGGCCTGGCTAGAAATCAATTAAGACACAGACACTTGTTATATTTTTAAAAAGCCTTAGTTAACCTAGGGCAGGGCAGATATCAATCCTTTAAACTGCCTCCCATAGTGGGGCAGGCATGGAGTCCCTGCCTTGATCTCATGTCATCTGTTTCTAATAACTTTTATCAAGCTACCTCCCCATCCATAATCTCAAATACTCAAGCCACTGGACATGTGCTTTTCCTCCAGCTAACCCATGGCGGCCTTCCTCTCTTTACTTTAGGTCTTTTCCCTTTTCCTTTCTCATGGCGGTCCTTCTTTTTCCCAGAATCTCTCTCTCTCTTTGCCCCACCTATTGCCTCTGCCCTGCCAGGTGGGATGGCTTTTTTTTAAACGAAAGGTAAGTCACAGCCAGAAAACAGTAATTAACATCAAAATACATCCCTCAACCAGCAGATTGCTGTGTCTTCTAGGCCAGCCTGGTCGACAAAGCGAGTCCAGGACAGCCGAGGTGCCAAGAAAAGAACAAGGTGTATGGTAAACAAAGATAAAACTTTGTAAACAGAGAAACAAGGATGGATTGCTGTACATAAAGAAGAACAGCAGTACATTTCACTATTTACTTTTCCTAGAACATAAGCAGGTTCAAAGCCAACCTGGTCTACAAAGAGTTCCAGGACAGCCAGAGCTACACAGAGAAACTGTCTCGAAAAGCAAAACAAACAAACAACAAAACCAAGCAGAAACAAAGACAATGGAATGCCATTTTTGAAGTACTGAAAATTTTTTTCAACTTAGAAATATTCTAGTAAAACTTTCTTTACCAAATATGAAAATATTCTTCAATCAATAAAAGATGGGGTTGATTGTGAACAGCCGCACTGCACAAAATTCTAAAGGAGACCTTTTCAAGGTGACAAGAAATAACACTAAGTAGAAACATAGATATGTAAAAATTAAGAGCACAGGACGTGGTTGACACATGTATAAATGTAGAATTATTTGTTTCACAAGGTAACTGCTTAATATAAGATTTATAGCATTGAGCTGTGACTTTATAGCATATCTAAATGTTTGGCAGGAGTGTCATAACAGAAGGGATGAAGGAAAATATTCTGTATCTTAGGCTAGAACACAAGAATAATTTTAAATAGATTGTGATGAGTTAATGCCAGCTGCCCAGTGGTGGTGCACGCCTTTAATCCCAGCGCTCGGGAGACAGAGGCAAGCAGATCTCTGTGAGTTTGAAGTCATCCTGGTCTACAAAGTGAGTCCAAGACAGCTAAAGCTACACAGAAAAACCCTGTTGAAAAAAAAAAAAAAAAAGACTATATGATCCCAAGTGTGGTGGTGCACATCCTTAACCCAGCACTGGGGAGGCAGGAGCAAGCAGATTTTTGTGTGTTCCAGCCCAGCCTGGTCTACATAGCCTGTTCCAGGACAGCCAGAGCTACACAGTGAGACCTTGTCTCTAAACAGGACTATATATTATAACAAAGCTTAGAGGGAAATGGATGGAACAGCCTGTACCCTTTCTCCCATTCAGAAAGTAGCTAAAGATGTCATGGGGAGAACAGCAAAGCATCAGAAGTCAGAACAGATAGCAAAATGGTGGCTTAAACCCAACAATATCAATAATTAGACTAAGTGTAAGGAAACTATTTTAATGGAAACTGCCAGACTAGATGTTCTAACAAACAAAGTCTTATGAGATACTTTCTATAACTTTTGTGTCTTAACTATAAAAGCACAGATAGATTGAAAATAATTGGGTGGAGAAAAAGATAGTATGAGATGAGCAGTAATCACAGTAAACCTCAGAACAGCTGTTACCAAGTAAATAATCCAGAACGATAAAGAGCCTTCACAGGCAAAAGCAATGTTCTGAGTGTTTGTATATGTTTGTTTGTTAATGTGTGTCTGTGTCAGGGGAAAAACAGTTAAGATAGACAAGTCCGTAATTACAGTTGAATATTTAAGTATTTTAAGTAGTTATCAAAATAGGCAAGAAAAAAATCAACAAAAATATAGAAATTTGAAGTATCACACTCAGTTACCTTGCTGTGATTCACATGTATGGAATATTATACAAAACAAAGAGAATACACAATCCTTTCAATCATATTGGAATATTTACCAAACTAAACCAAACACTAAGTTACAGTACATATCAAAAGTTAATATGGTACAAAATGTTCTCTTATAACATAATTAAAATGATATACAGCTAGGTATGTCCACCCCCTGCACATTTGAAAGTTAATGTGCTTCTAAATAACCTACAGGTCAAAGAAATTCAGAACTACTTTTAAGCTATAAATGATAATAAAACTCATAATAAAAACATATAATGACAAACTCAACAAAGTTTGTAGAATATGCTTAAAGCAGTACTTAATGAAAATTAATTGCTTTAAGTATTTCTATTAACTAGGAAAGGCTCTTCTGTTATTTATTTATTTTTAATTTAGCATGTTACGTGTGTGGCTGAGTGTTTTGCGTGTGTGTGTGTGTGTGTGTGTGTGTGTGTGTGTGTGTGTGTGTGTAAATAAAATCTGGTACCTGGTGTCCAAGGAGGCCAGAAGAGGGCACTGGATCCTCAGGAACTAGAGTTGTGTGTGTTTGTGAGCTCCCACTTGGGTGCCAGAGGGAATCAAATTCCAGTTCTCTTAACCATCGACATACCTCTCCAGCCCCAATAGGAAAGTTTTTACAACCAAAGGTGTCATCCATGAAAGAAAAATATTAACAAATTGGACTTCATCATTATTCAAAACAGGCGCTTCCCCAAGGCAAGGTAGCTAACTAGACCAACTGGAACTGCTGAGCTCCAGACTCAGTGAGGAAACCTGCTCAGTGAATAAACTGAAGAGCTGTTGAGGAAGATGTGCTGTGTCAACTTCAGGCATCCACACGTATGAGCCTATACATTTGCCTGCACACACACACACACACACACACACACACACACATGCAGACATACATATGAGGGAAAAAAAGATCATTAAGAAAATAAAAGATTTATCCATGTTCCCTTGGACCCTCCTCATTATTTAGCTGCTTTGGGTCTGTGGATTGTTGTATGCTTATCCTGTACTACATGACTAATATCCACTTATAAGTGAAGATAGATCATGTGTGTCTTTCTGGGTCTGGGTTGCCTCACTCAGAATGGTCTTTTCTAGTTCCATCCATTTGCCTGCAAATTTCATGACATCCTTGTTTTTAATAGCTGAGTAGTATTTCATTGTGTAAATCTTCCAAATTTCTTCATCTATTCTTCAGTTGGGGGGCATCTAGGTTGTTTCCAGTAAAAATGGCCATCTTACCAAAAGCAATATACAGATTCAATGTAATTCCCATCAAAATACCTACACACTTCCTTACAGAACTTGAAAGAACAATTCTCAACTTCATATGGGAAAACAAAAAACCCAGAATAGCTAAAACAATCCTACATAATAAAAGAACTTTGGGAAGTATCTCCATCCCTGATCTAAAGCTATGCTACAGAGCAACAATAATAAAAACTGCATAGTATTAGCATAGAAACAGACTGGTGGATAACTGGTATTGAATCGAAGACCCAGAAATGAACCCATAAGCCTATGGACACTTGATTTTTTACAAAGAAACCAGAACCATAAAACGGGGGTGAGGTAGCATCTTCAACAAATGGTGTGCTGGTCTAACTGGATGTCTACATGTAGAAAAAATGCAAGTAGATCCAAATCTATCACACTGCACAAAACTCAAATCCAAATGGATCAAAGAACTCAACATAAAACCAGATACACTAAGTCTATTAAAAGAAAAAGTGGAGAAAAGCCTTGAACTCATTGGCACAGAAGACAACTTCCTGAACAGAACACCAACAGCTCAGGCTCTAAGATCAACAATTCATAAATGGGACCTCATGGAACTGAAAAGCAAAGGCAAAGGACACCTTAGTAGAACAAAATGACAGCCTACAAATTGGGAAAAGGTCTTCACCAACCCTACATCTGACAAAATATAAAGAACTTAAGAAATTAAACACCAACAAACCAAATAATCCAATTTTAAAATGAGATATAGAGCTGGGATGGTGGCACACACCTTTAATCCCAGCACTTGGGAGGCAGAGGAAGGGGATGTCTGTGAGTCGAAGCCAGCCTGGTCTACGAAGTGAGTCCAGGACAGCCAAGGCTGCACAGAGAAACCCTGTCTCAAAAGGAGGGGGAAAAAAAAAGCACAGAGCTAAACAGAATTCTCAACAGGAATCTCTAATGGCTGCGAAGCACTTCAAGAAATGTTCAATGTCCTTAGTCATCAGGGAAGTGCAAATCAAACAACTCTGACATTCCATCTTATACCCGTCATAATGGCTAAGATAAAAAACTCAAGTAACAGGGCATGCTGAATAGGGTGCAGAGTGAGGGGAACACTCCTCCATTGCTGGTGGGGGTGCACACTTGTGGTAGTCAATCCTGAGATTTCTCAGGAAATTGGAAATAGATCTGCCTCAAGACCCAGCTATACCACTCCTGGGTATATACCCGAAAGATACTCTACCTTACCACAAGGACACTTACTCAGCTATGTTCATTGCAGCCTTATTTGTAATATTTCTTCTTCTTAAGGGCATTTAGTCACTTCTCAAACCTAGAAGTCCTATGAGCCTAAGCTGGTACATTGTGTTTATATGTCTTTCTGTGTTGTTATTGAAAACTTCTTGGGAAAATCTTCTGCTTCTAACTCACGTAATTCACTCTCGTTATCATGGTTAAATGAAATTCGCCCTCGTAGTGTAAGAACTGTTCTTGGGAGTATCTAACATTTACAGTATTAGATTGAACCGAAGACCCAGAAATAAAACCAAAAGCCTATGGACACTTGATTTTTGACAAAGAAGCCAAAACCATACAGTGGGCGGGGGTGAGGTAGCATCTTCAACATATGGTGTGCTGGTCTAACTGGATGTCTACATGTAGAAAAATAAGTAAATACAGCAACATTAGGGTATGGGCATGTTGAATAACAAATATAAAGAAAGAATAGTTTTAAATTCTCTAGCTAGACCCTCTGATGTCCTGTGAAGGTTGATACCCAACTCATTACACTCTGACTCCCTCAGATGTTACCCTGTATGTGTGTCTCTCCTTTAGAAAGCTGGTTTTTCTTTCCTTCCTTTTCTTTCTTCCTTTCTTTTTCTTTTTCTTTTCTTTTTTTTTTTTTTTAAGACAGAATTTCTCTGTGTAGCCTTGACTATCCTGGACTTGCTTTATAGACTGGGCTGGCCTTGAACTCGCAGCAATCCACCTGCCTCTGCCTCCCAAGTGCCAGGATTAAAGGTGTGCGCCACCACCACCACCCAGCAAATGCTGGATTTTCTTACCTGTTGGGTAACTGCCTTGGCAATTTTGCTCATCTGTGTTTTACAACCCATTTACCCACCTTAGCTTTCAGTAACATGCCTACAATGATCATGGGAGGGACAGGGACGTTGCACTGCTCTGCAGCCCTGCTTATAGCCTGGCTGCATTAGCCTGTGGATGTTTGGCCCAGCTATTCCACATGGTGGAGATCTGTTAATCATCCTGATATGTCTGAGTCTCTCCAATTCCAGCCCTCTGTGTCCGCTGATGCTAGCTTGCAGCTCTCCCTAACCACTCTCCTACCTGTGGCTTTCATCAGTACTCCCTTCCTGCCTTAACCTTACATCTTCATAAATTTTGTCTTGTCTGTTTCCAGAATACTGCTGATAATCTTTTCTTTTGTTCCCATGTAAGACTGTGATACCTCCACAGTCTTTCTAACTGCCCAATATCAAGTAACTTTGCAATTATGTTCTGTTACATCACTTCAATTTATTTTCATTGTAGTTTTCATATCTAGTTAATATTTATCTACCAGTCTTTTCAGAACTCAATACAAATTCCACTAGGGACTTGATTTTTGTTTAATGTTCTGTCTTAAATTATTAGAACAGTACCTAACATATAGCAGACAGTCAGTATATATCTTTCAAAAAATTATATGTCACATCTGCCAGGCAGTGGTGGCGCACGCCTTTAATCCCAGCACTCGGGAGGCAGAGGCAGGCGGATCCCTGTGGCCGGGCTCCTGTAACAACACCAAGTGTGGACTGGCTGCTTTAAAGAACAGAAGTGGGAGCTGAGGACAGCCAGGGATACACAGACAGACCCTGTCTCAAAAAGCCAAAACTAATTAAGAAGAAATTAAAAATAAAAAAAAGAAACCCACTGGGGAAGTTGAAACTTGGCAGCTTGAGTTCCTGACTGAACTTTCTCTCCAAGGCTGAGCTTCCATGGCAGAGCTTTGCTTCCCTTTCCCATGGCAGGAATTTTATATTACAAGGTAAACAATAGCCGTGGCTCTTGGAGATGGTGTGTTTCTAGCTGTCCTCAAAGTCACATGTTTTACCTTTTGGGCTGTTTCACTCTTCTCTCCCCTCCTTGTCACGGAGTTAGGACTTCGGCCATCCCCAGGCAGGGGTCCTGTCTGCTATAGTACATGTGTGTGCACCTACACACACACTAAATACTAAACTAATAGACACAAACACTAAAATAAAATGTAATTTTAAAAATTTTAAACAAGGCTGGGCATGGCCTTTGATTCTAACACTCGGGAGGTAGAGGCAGGTGAATCTGAGTGTGGGGCCAACCTGACCTACATAGTGAGTTCAAGGGTAGTCATAAGAGACTTTGCTACAAATAAATAAATAAATAAATAAATAAATAAATAAAGCAAGCAAAACTTAAAAATTTAGGACTGGATAGTTGTGTCAATAGGTAAAAGCACTTATTTTTTGCAGAAGACCTGAGTTCAATTTCCAGCACCCACATAGTGGCTTGCACTCATCTGTAACTCCAGTTCCAGGGAATCCAAATCCTCTTCTGACCTTTGAGGACACTAGGTACACGTGCGGTGCGGCATGCATATATACATGCTGGGAAAGCACGCACACAGACAAGGTAACACAAGCAGGCATGTTTTAAGAGTCGAGATGTAGGTCAGTGCTAGGGCACTTGCCTAGCACGCATCGTGTCTTGGGTTTGGTTCCCCACATACCTGCACACACAAACGTTTGTGTGTTTGGGTTTGTTTATTTTTTCAAGACAGGGTTTCTCTGTGTAGCCTTGGTAGACCAGGCTGGCCTCGAACTCACAGCAATCTACCTGCCTCTACCTCCCCGAGTGCTGGTATTACAAGCATGTGCCACCACACCCAGCTAAGGACTAATTCTTTAGCTAAATGTTAAGTTGACAAAGCAAAAACAAAAAACAAAAACAAAAAAGAATCTACTTTAATAGTTGCATTCACTGCTTAGGTCGTAACCCCTGGGCCTGGGCCTCTCAATGGCTCTTCATCACTAGGTGCGTTAATTCTTTCAGCTTTATATAATTAGTATTACAAATTTCTAATAGCATAGAAATTTTCTGTATGAAGATCAAACTTATTCACACACTTTTCCTTGAAAATGTTTTCATCTACATGGAAAAAGAAGAGGATATTGCTTTAGAGAAAGCAATCAAAATTCTTGTCCCATATTATATACAAACCACTCAGAGGCTTACTATAGATACATATGCTTCTGTCAGCAAGCGAATTAACCTTACAGAATTAGCATCTTACCTTTGTAACTATTAAAGAAATTCTCTTAGTTTTTACAGTAATTCTTTTAATTTTGTCATCTTTAATTATTTAGGCAAAGATGCTATTTACACTATTCCAGTGAAAAACATTCTTGCGGTGGAAAAACTGGAAGAAAGCTCTTTCAGCAAGAAGAACGTAAGTCATATGAATGTGGAAAGCATTTTAAGTCAGCATGTGTGAGTTCTTTCAGTATTTGCCATTCAGGTCTCAGTAAGGTCCCAATTTCTGTCAACTCTTGCCACTCAGATGGTGCAGGACCCTTCAGTCACCAGGATGGCATCCTAGGTCCTCACTCTCTCCTCCCTGCTTTGCCTTTCCTCATACTTCTTCCTACATCTAACATTACCTCTCTGTTCTTACTCAGACAGTGGCCCATTCCTTTGGACATGTATGACATCCTCAACTTCTATGGTTCTAGTGCTTAGAACCATTAACTAAGCTTAGTGTAACAATTCAGTAAGGCACATTAGCGGTCATTTCTTAGCCAAACAAACTAGGTCTCCTTCTAAATGCTTTCTCTTTTTGTGTACTGTGTGTTGCTTTTAAGGCTTTTCTAACTTTTATCTTAATTGCCAATAAAGATGTTCCAGGTGATACACACAGAGAAAACACTCTACGTCCAAGCAAATAACTGTGTGGAAGCTAACGAGTGGATAGATGTGCTGTGCAGGGTGAGCAGGTGCAACCACAACAGGCTCAGTTCCTTTCACCCTTCAGCGTATCTCAATGGGAACTGGCTCTGCTGCCAGGAGACAAGCAAAAACACACCAGGCTGCAAGCCGTGCACTGCGTAAGTTCCATTCTGAGGAAAGAAGTAGTGATTCAAAATGTCTGTCCATACAGTGGGCATGGAGATGAAACACGCCAAGTAAAAGTAGCTAGACATAAAGGCACATATTGTTTGAAAGCATTTGTATAAAAGGTGTCTAGAAGGGCTTGGGTTGTTGTCTAGTGGTAGAGTGTTTGCCTGACATATACACAAGTACTTTGGTTGGGTCCTAGTACCACAAAAAAATAAAGAATATACAGTAAGTAAATTCATAGACAAAAAATGTAAATTAGTGGTGGCCAGAGTCTAGATGGATGGGAGAAAGGAGACTGATAACGAGCGAGTAAGAAAATATTCTGAAATTAGCTGGGCATAGTGGTGCACACCTTTAGTCCCAGCACTCAGGGAGACAGAGGCAGGCAGATCTCTGTGAGTTCTAGGCCAGCCTGGTCTACAAAGCAGGTCCAGGACAGCCAAGGCTACAAGGAGAAGCCGTCTCGAAAAGAAAGAAACAATAAGATAAGAAAAAAGGAAAAAAATCTGAAATTAATAGTGGTTGTTCACGTGGAGGGAAGGGATTAGATAGTAACACAGGTCCGAAGGGCCAAGTTAAAGCTTGATGGTAGAGCATTTGCCAAGTATAAGCAGAGTCCACTCTGTGATCCACACTATTAAAAGAGGAATCAGCATCTCAAACCTGTGCAAGACAAAAAGATAGAGATGGCTCAGCAGTTAAGAGCTCTTACTGCTCTTGCCCAAGACCCAAGTTTGGTTGCTAGCACTCACATTAGGCAGCTCTCAACTACCTCTGTCTCCAGCTCCAGGGTATCAGGTGCCTCTGGCCTCCTCAGGCATCCACACTTACATGCCCATCCCCACACATAGAAATAATAAAGTTAAAATCTTTCTTAAATTGGATCAAAGAAGTCCACTAAACATTCTGTTTTTTAACCATATGGATTAGCATTGTTGCCCTATAGATTTTCTTATTAATGTTTTGTGAAAAACCGTAGATTATATGAATGTTTTTATTGGGAATAAAAAGCGTAATAAATGCTTCCTGCTCTTGTAGAAGACCCAAGTTTAGTTCTAGAACCGATGTAACTAGCTCCAGAGCATCTGGTGCCCTCTTCTAGCCTCTGCACACACACACACACACACACACACAAAATAAAAAATGGTTTTAAAATTAATTTAATTCAAAATCCTCTTCAAGACTTGAGTCCTTGCCAGGTGTGGTGGTGCACATCTGTAATTCCATCACTTGGGGAGGCAATGGCAGGCAGGTCTCTGTGAGTTCAAGGCCAGCCTGGTCTACAAAGTAAGTCCAGGACAGCCAAAGCTACCCAAAGAAAACAAGAAAAAAGAGAAAACAAACAAACTTGAGTCCTTAACAATCAAACCTTATGATCCTGTTGAACTATCTTGGAAACTGATTTCTAAGGTCCCTTTTGCAAAATTCTAATTTTAGTCTCAGTTCCTTCAAAATCTTTCTCATGTTAACAAAGAAAATTTTTTCCAATCTCTTTAATTTTCTTTTTATCATAGAGGTATCCCAGCAGACATCCAGATAGATATTGATGAAGACAGAGAAACAGAAAGAATTTATTCCCTTTTTACCCTCAGTTTACTTAAGCTGCAGAAAATGGAAGGTAAACACACATTCTACTTTTATAAAACCATGACCTTTCATTACTAATTTCTGGGTTATTTCATTGACTTTTTAAAAAGTTGAAAATATTTCTAGATTCGCTAAGTTTACAGGCCCTCAAAGAAGGCATTTATCTTACCTAGTCATGAAGTAAGCATGCTATTCTTAGTAAATGTGGTTCTGTTTTGTGAAATTGTTCTAATACAGCCACCTGTGCTCTAGTCAGAGAAAATCTATCCCTTAGAACTTGATGGGTTGTTGTTGGTTTTTTTTGTTTTGTTTTGTTTTGTTTTGTTTTGTTTTTTTAATTACACTGCAGATGGCATTTGTGGAGTTTAGTTTTCTGATGAGAGGTTTCGCTGCTCCTTACAGAGGCATGTGGGTCTATAGCGGTGTACCAAGGGCCGCAGAAGGAACCTATGGATTCTAGCTTTACCATTGAGGATTCCGTAACGACCTTTAAGACAATCCAGCAAATAAAGAGCACCATAGAGAAGCTAGATGAGCCTCACGAGAAATACAGAAAGAAAAGGTCGAGTAGTGCGAAGTACGGAAGCAAGTAAGTATCCTAAGTGACCGCTTGGCGCGTCTGCCGGGCGCCTGTGGGGCGTGCTTCCCTGTGCTCGCTGCTTGTCTTGTTCAGGTCAGCTGCCGTTGCGTTATGTTGGTGTGTACTTCATCACTGCTTCAAACGTCACAGTCAGTCAGGAGTCACTTCTTGAATAACAGGAGCGTTTTCATGTTTTTGTTGTCTCCTTTATATTTCCCACATTATATTGTGATGAATACCAGGAAACTAAGCTGTGGCAGTACGTAAAGCATTTGCTAGTTGACCTCAGCTGCTTCATCACAGATGAAGAGGATGGGTGGGTAAGGGCAGCAACAGCTGGCATGCACTGGGACTTGGTCCTCTCAGTGCTACACCAGCACTGGACACCTGGTCAGTTAGATGACCCCCAGCAGCCAGCCTCAAAGAAGAGCAAGCTTATACAGATAATGCAGCGACTAAGCACTGTCACTGGGAACGGTATACAACTAAGGTAGTCTAAATCTTGAGCCACAATAGTTGAGAACCCCACTCTCTTTTCTTAGTGTCCATAGGCAGAAAAGTAAAGTATTTCCTCCCTAGTAAGAGCAAAGAAACTTGTCTAGAGTAACCCCCAGCCTTCCCCGACACACAATACTCAAGCGTGATCAGGGTCCTCCTGGTGGTACAGTGGGTGGGAAATGTTTATTTCCTGGACCAGCAAATGACAATAGAGTTAGCCCACCGTGTGTGCTCCTCTGTTCTTGATCCTCACACCAGCCTAGCAGAGTTTCATTCCTACTTTATAGGGAGAAAAATTTTAAATGCAAGAAAGATGAATGCCTTGCCCAAGATCCTACACCATTAGTGGGAGCACTCTGAAGCCTTGTTGTATTATTTTAAATGGCTTTTGAAAATTATGTCAGTTAGTACTTTTATATTTCTGAATTTTAAAACTCAGTTTTACTGGTATAAATGCATTCTTCTTGGTATAAAACTTAGCACATTGTAAGGTTGTAAACATCCTAATTCTGTATTTTTTTTTATTAGTATAGTTTGAGTCTTTTTCAACAAGAGTTAATCTCACTTTCCTGGAGTCCTTCAACGTTCATAGCCAAGGTTTGACCATCCTTAACTAGCACCTCATCCATGCATACCATATCCAGCCCAGCTTTAGTTTTCTCTAATAAAAAACACCAGCTCAGTTTCTGGTAGTACTCTTGCCTACTGCCCCTTACAGTGTACTTCATACATCTGTTTTCTTTCTTTAATTGTGGGGGCCAGACATGAGCTAAGAAAATAGCTTGGTGTCAGTATGGTTGCCTAGCACTGGGGAGAGAGAGGACAAGAATGAACCAGCAAACCCTCCTATACTAAATAATTTGCTCATGTGTCTGTTTTGTTCAGTATTTTACCCTTGGCTTCTAGCATAGTGTCTGAAATGTGATAAGTGATCAGTAATACTTGTTGAATTAATAAAATAAGACTCAACATTTCCATGATCGGGGAAAATTAAAGTGCTTGATGGGTTCTATATATGTCACATTTTTAATTTTTGTATTTCTTTTAAAGAAAAAAATTTCTTTTACTGTTTTGTAGGGAAAATCCAATTGTTGGGAAAATATCATAGTTTGACCAACTGATGGAGAACTGGAAAATATATTTTTCGTGGAGTTTTTCAATTCACCCTGTTTTGTTCTTATAGCATGTACGAGTGGACATTGGCTCTGATGACACCTGCTTTCACATTGTATTTAATTGAAATTAATTGTTTGGGAATCCTGATATTGTTGAGTTTATTACTAGAGAATTTGAAACCCAAAATTTCTTTTATATCCAAATTCATGCATCCATGCATCCAAATCCATGTCTCAGCAACTTCCTTTTGATAGAAAGAATCTTTCCGACGAAGGTTCCTAAGAAGCTTTGTAATAAAGGGAGCACTTCATAGTAAGAAACCATCTCTACTTGTAGCACTCTGTTGTGTGGATGCATTTTCACTACCGTTAGTGCCTGCTCTGTACTGCCAACATTGTGGTTCACTAGAAAATTCTAGTTCCTTATCAATTCAGAATTTTTCATTGAGTTCATCTGGACCCTCCATCTTTAAAAAGGAAAGAGAAGAAAAACTTTTTTTCCCTCTGTCGTGGCAGCCATTACAGGTTAGAGACAGAGATGAAGACCTCAGAGCACCTTTGAAAGCTGGTGGATGTTTCACCTCGTCCCAGGTGTGAGAGTACTTGGATAGACATCAGGGAATATGTGCTCTATGTGCACCATGTTTACATTGGAATGAGTGATGACAAATGAAACAAAATGAGACCACTAAGATGTTTGTCATTGTTTTAAGTATCAGGTACTCATCCTCTTAATTTGAGAATTCAGTTTCACATTACTCCTGAGGGCATCTCTTCCCAACCAGAAGAAAGAGAGCGAAGAAGGTAGTGAGATGATCACTTGACCTTGTCTGCTGTTTCCTGTCATAATAAGGGTGTGTAAGGATACCCTCCATAGAGTGTTAGGTCCTGCTCTAACTCGAGAACAGTCACTTGGCGCACTTTAATAATCTGGCACATTCCAGATTGTAGTTTAGATACTCCATGGTATCTGTCTTTTATGATCAGTTGAATGATCAGTGTTTAAATCTAGAACAGTGCTTTCCAGAAACTGTTGATATTTTATTGCTGTTTCCTATTGCCTGCTAGCCACATGTTTTCCTTATTCTACTTGGGTCCTAAAAACCATAACTGTAAATAAGCAGTTGAAGCAAGTGCTACCCTGAAAAAGAGTGATACACTTGGCTTCATCAGTATTAAAAACCATGGTACTTACTTGTCTTTTTAAATTCAAAACATTTTCTAAGTGTGGTACTTTGAACCTTGGGATATTTACATATGTTCCTGTTGAGAACTGTGACTTATTGGTGTGAGTCTAACTAACTGTAGTCTTCTGTTTCTTTGAACTTAAGCTGTATTTCAGAATATATTTCCCAATTATGTTGTTGCTGGGTAATTATTTTTGCCTTATTATTGGGTAATTATTTTTAAAGATCATTAAGACAGAGAGTTGTCCCATTAAAAATCATGACGGAAAAATGTATTTTTCTAAATGACCTTTTAGAGTCAGTACTGGCCTGCATCTCACTAGGGACTCCTGGCCCATACTAAAGTTTAGAAGAGTTCTTTAAATCTGACAGACTTATAGATCCCATTAAATATGCTGTTACAGGGGTTTTATTTTTCTTAAACTTAGCCATTTAATAAATTTCTTATGAACTTTGTATTAAAATTCCTACTTAGATTCTTCAAAATGTCTACCTAAAAAGGACATGAGCCAGCCAGATTAAAGAATTCAAGACTCTTGAGTGGTTTTGAATCTTCTGTTGGTGGTTTTGTTGGTTTGTATTTTGGTTTTGTTTTTGGTTTTTTTTTTACTCTCAAAAGGAACTATTTGCTGTTTTGAGACAAGGTCTCACTATGTAGCCCTGGCTGGCCTAGAACTCACAGAGATATCTGCCTGCCTCTGCCTCCTGAGTGCTGGGATTAAAAGTGTATGTCACCACATCCAACTCCCCTAACATTTCTAATATTACACTCCAGTTACAAATATTTTTAATGATTGTACAATCAAAGGGGCCAAAGCTGCATACATGTATAACTCAGTGTTTGAGAGCTAAATATTCTAGTTCTTTTATTCACATTACTTTTTAAGCAGCCAGCTTGACTGGAATTAATTGGCCAGCTTGGTACAGTGTAAAAAGAGAAATATAAAACTAATTTTCTTTAGATGAATTCTTCCAATCAGAAATCATGTCCACAGGACCCTAAGACAATCAAGGCTCTCCTGGGGGCCTCCCCTTTCTATGCTCTTGAACACTTTGGATCTTAAATCCATGATCTCCTTTCTCCGCCTTTTACTAAGAGCATTTGAAAAAAGAAAAAACATGGCAGCTCACCTCTCCCTAAAACCTAGAGTACCCAGAAAGAACAGAAGAAAACGATTGGGAGAGACTTACCATAGACGCTTACTAGCTCTAACTCTTGGTGGAGCTGTGTCCACCCATTGAGACTGTGGGATCTGTTGTGTGTTTTGTGTAGCTTTGTTTTAAGTCATCATCTGATAACCCAATGGACAATAGCAAAAGTTTTTACTCCCAGGAATATAACTTATCAAGTCAAACTATTTTGTTTACCAAAGAAACATGTTTTTAATATCACGGGTAATAATGGCTAAGGGTCAAGACTGGGCTCTTATTTTACCAACAGAAAATATCATATGACTGATGGCCGTGGCTTTTGTTTGTGTTTCCAAGGCCTGATTTCATTCTTTCACTAGAAAAGCTCTTGCAGCCATGTTTTTAAAAAACAGATTTCTTTTAAGTGAACTCACCTTCTAATTTGCTTTAAAATGCTGTTGGATAGCCCATAAAGACAGACTCTGCAGAGCTTTCTAGTGTCCTCACATATGTGACAAATGCAAAACTCATTCTAGAGTTAAATTACTGATCTTAATTGGTGTTATCTGCTTCCATTTTTAACTCGGGAATTAATATGTTGCTAGTAAATACTGGTTTCTACAGTCTCTAGTTTGAAAATGTAAGTTATCAAAGTGTAATATAGTGAATTTGTGTAACCATGTTGTATTGTTGAGAATGTATTTTTATTTAAATTTTATTTTCTTATGAAGAGTATTATAAAAATTAAAAGCTTTTGTAACTGTCATTTGAAAATAACTCAAATAAAGTACAAGAAGCCTGTTATTTGTGAGACCTTCCTTATACTTAGAGTTTCTGTGCCTCGCCTGTCTGTGGGTGAGGCACTAAAGGAAGACCCAGCAGCAGCAGCTGGGAAGGCCCTGGGCTGTGCTTGCACTGGCTGCTGATTCCTTCACTTCGCTCTGTGGCCTTCAGTACTCTTCATCAGTGCAGCCTCATCACTCCCAAAAGGAGGCATGGAAGAATGTACTCCACCCTGTTTGGCTTCCTGCTCTTTAAAAACAAAACAACCCAGCATTAAAGTCTCTGATGACTCAGATCCTACACTGACCTATGCAGGTACCCGTAGCTGACCATCTATATTACCTCAGCACCTCATCTTCTGGATGTTAACATCTGACCATGTTCGGCCATGTTGACAAATTTGCTTGAAGATATAAATGGAAGCACCATAGACTAGGCTAGAGATAACTGATGCCCACATAGGAGAAGCAGATCTCTCCCTTTATGGCTCCATAGGAGTTTAAGGTTAACAAAGAAGAATTGGGGGATCGAAACCTCTTTCATACTAGCCATGTGTGGACTAAAACTTGTAATAAATGCCAGTATTCTTTCTGATGGTTTGTTAGCGGGACAGGGTGGGTTGGTTGGTTTCCATTTTTTTAATTCTCATGTAGCCAGGGTTGACCTTGAAATCCTGCACTCCCAGTGCTGGGTTAAAAGTATGTGCCACCATGTCTAGCTCTTTATCCTGATTACACATGTTGTTCTTTAAAGGAGAAGAGCCATAATTTGACTTTTCCCTCTGTAACTTACAGGACTCCAAAATTTAAAAAATGCCTAAAACCAAGCTGGGTAGAGGTGATGCATGTTCCTAATCTCAGCACTCGGGGAGGCAGGGGCAGGAGGATCTGAGGGTTCAAGGCCAGCCTGGACTACAGACTGAGTTCCAGGACAGTCAAGGCTACACAGAGAAACCCTATCTTGGTGGAGGGAGTGGGGAGTTCCAGCCAAGTCCCTTTCTCCTGAAGTGCCAACTACTACACTCGTCTGCAAGCTTTTCACATGATGCCTTTTTTTTTTTTTTTTTTTTTAAATTCTTTTTGTTGTTGTTTTTGGGCTAGGTTTTTGATTTGGTTTGGTTTGGTTTTTCAAGACAGGGTTTCTCTGTGTAGCCTTGGCTGTCCTGGACTCGCTTTGTAGACCAGGCTGGCCTCGAACTCACAGCAATCCACCTGCCTCTGCCTCCCGAGTGCTGAGATTAAAGGCGTGCGCCACCGCCGCCCGGCCATTTTTAATAATTCTTAAGTAAACTGACCAGTATCCTTTGATCTTAATTTTTTGTATGCATCTTTACATGAAGTTCCATCATTGGTGACGGTTAGGTCTGAGATTTCAGTACCAAGTGTCAGGGTGCAGTAAAAACACTGAACTAGTGCACTCCATGGCTAGAAAGAAAGGTTCGTTGGGAATCAAACTGCTAAGACTATCAGGGAGGGGTCAGGGGGCAGAAATAAGAGAGAAATAGCAGAAAAGCAAGAGATTTGTATACGGATAGTCAATGAGGGTGGGCGTGTCCTTGAGTTGATACTGGCTGTTCATATTGACAGATGGCCTTGCCCAAGGTAGTTGACCTTTGGGAGCGAGATTAAGATTCTGTTCATCAGAAACCCACCTTTAAGCCTCTGTTTACCCAGTAACAATCCTTGTGTACCCAGCCAAAGACCTGTTTAAGACATTGTCATCAGTGCTCTCATGTTTAAGGGTAACTTTGGGCTAACAGTGAAAAAGCTCATGTCTTAGGTGTGCCTTTGTATCACGTGACTTCTTTAGGGACAGCACCTGTACTGGGCCTGTGTGTCACACTGACATGTAGAAGGTAAAACCTGCTTAAAGCTCTATTGTGTTTTGTTTAGTGCCTTCTGTTTAATAATGTTATTGTTCCATTCTATTTGAGCTTTTCTCCTAATGGGTTTTTGAGATGGAGTTAAGTCTCTGGAGCAGAAACAGCATTGCCTTCTAAATCAAATACACTTAACTCTATCCTGAACTACTGCCTGCAAAGTTAAGGAGCCCTAGTTTTAAATGGATGCTCAAATGCATTATGGGGTCTATGGCTCCGCAAGGCAAATCAGAATCTGCCAGCGGGAATGGAGCTGAGAGAAGAGGTGAATTGAAAAGATAGAATCAACATCATGATTTTATAGGCAGAGATGGAAATAACTGATAAACCAATGTGAAAGCCCTCAAAAAGAAATTGCAGGGCTAGAGAGATGGCTCAAAAGCTAAGAGCACTGACTGCGCTTCTGGAGGTCCTGAGTTCAATTCCCAGCAACTACCTAGTGGCTGACAACCATCTATAATGTGATTTGATGCCCTCTTCTGGCAATGCAGGTGTACATGCAAGCAGAGCACAGGATACATCATAATAAATCCTTTTTAAAATTGCAATATCCAGGCTTGGTGACACATGCCTAAAATCCCAGTACTTAGTTTCAGGGTCATCTTCAACTACTTAGTTCAAGGCCACCTGCAGGGGTGTGTGTGTGTGTGTGTGTGTGTGTGTGTGTGTGTGTGTGTGTGTGTGTGTGTGTGTGTGTGTGTGTGTGTGTGTTAAAAAAGATCATACAGCATGGTCAAGTTGGTCTCATTCCAGAAATTCAGCAAATACAGTACAGCACAAATAGAACACCAGCTAGTGCAGAAGAACATTTCACGCGTGTTGATAAAGTTCTCAAGCAAAGAACAAATGAAAGCCTCATACAACACACTGACAACTGTCCGTGCTCTGAGTAGGGAAACTGAGGTAAGCATGTGTGTCCTCACTACTCTTGCTTCAAAATGGTGCTTGAAACCTTTGCCAGGGCAACAAGATTGAAGAAACGGAATATAAATAGGAAAAAGATGAAGTCAGGTGAAAACATTAGGAAATTAAAAATGAACCTCTAGTAGTGATGGATCAGAGTTTCTAGTGTAGGAATAGCAACTGAATTTATGTAATTTACACAATCAGCACAATCCCTACTCAAACTCCTATGAGATTATTCCAAAAATAGAAGGGAAAAAAAAAAAAAAAACAATTCCAAAATGTAAACCAAATAGCCAATGCAATTAGAAGCAAAGAGAAAGAATGCTACAGATAGAATGCTACATTTTACCTTGTACAACTGAGCTGTATTAGCCAAGGCAGCATGGAGCCTGGCACAAAGCACAAATGCAGACCAGTGAATAAATGGCTCAAAATAAACTCATGCAAAGATGCCCAAAACATTAGGGATTTTTAAAAAAAAGACAAGTTCGGTGCTGGGCAAACTGGATAGCCTGCAGCAGGAGCCCAAGGGTAAGGCTTCAGAACTGCATGGCACCTAGCGAGTGCCCCTGTCCTCAGTGGGCGTGGCTACCAGCCCCACTGTCTATCCCCAAAATGGGAGACACCTAAAGAAAAGCCCAGAGAGTGAGAATGAGGAAGCCAATTACAGGAGTGGAAAGCAGTTTGTGGGCCAGCCTTTTCAGGGGACTGACATACATCCCAGCTCAAAGCCACCATCTAATGCTAGACAACCCAGGAATGTTCCTCTATGGTTTCAGTGGGCCCAGTAGGAAGTGTAGAGGACAGCCTCAGCAGTCGCCAGTAACCTGGGGCACGTGTGGCCTGAAGTGACAGATGCATTAAATGACAGCTGTGGGCCTAGATCACTAAGATGAGTCCTGCCTGTGAGTAGCACAGTGCTTCCAGAACAGGGCCACAGTAATGCTGTCACTCCCGGCCTTGGGCTGCAAACTAGGACAACTGTCCTCACATGCATTTCCCTACAATCTGCTCAGCTCCCTTCTTAGTGTGCTTGCTGATCGTGGGCACTTGGCCTCGGGCCCTCAGCCGTGATGTACTTGTTACCAATGCTTTATTCACTCACAGGGCCTTCCCCCATGCTCTGAAGACCCACTAGCCTGTGGACATCCTCCCAGGCCACCTGAACAGAGTGGTCCTCTGGCTCCTCCTTTCTCTAGCTCAGCCTTAGGCACCAGGCTTACACACCCAAATCTTAGCAAGTTCATCCAGGCACAGAAGAATAGAATAAACAACCTCCTTATCTGGGTCCTTCCAGAAAGTGTGGTGCCAGGCAGATTCTTGATCCCTGCGTATAGCACTGTGTCTAGCACCTAGGAACTAGCCATGATGGCCTTTTTTGTTGTTTTATTTGTTTGTTTACTTATTCTTGACACAGTATCTTATTAAGCTTGGCTTGCCTAGAGCTCATCCTGTAGACTAGGCTGGTCTCCAACTCACAGATATCCTCCTGCCTCTGCTTCCTGAATACTGGGATCAAAAGCATACACCACCACACCTGGCTTAGAATGGCCTAATTAAAGTGCAAATGCGTCCCTTCTCCAACCTTTGCAAGCGAGTTTCCTAGGCATGAGTTAAATTTTTTTAGAAGTTTTGGAAAGATGGGTTAAGCTAGTTTCCAAAGTGAGGCACCAATGCCTGGGCACTTATTAGCCAACCCAGACACCCTGGACCAACAGAGGGTTGCCCTCCAGAGGTTCTGAGGTTCCTCACGTTGGAGAGCCTGTGTGAGCCATGCGAGCTGGTCTGGATGTGGATGTGACTGTGCATGGCGGACCTTGAGTGACCAGCCTCCACCTGATACCCACTGAGGAGGGAACCCAGCCTTGTCCTCATTGCCTCACTGGGGGAAGGTAATTCCTGGAAGAACAGGTTCTTCTGACTTGGAGGTGTCGGCGCTGGGAGAGAAAGCTGAAGCTGCGTCCACGTGGCAAGGAGCCATCCAAGAGAAGAAATTAAAGTTCCCCAAATATTATTGTTGAGCGTCCTTAGGACAGCTCTAGTGTGGTGCCTTTTACACAAATATTGTGGATCACAGTAAGTGTGTTTGTCTTCTTTCACCTTCGGCAAATAAGGAAACATCTGTGGGGCTGCTGCTATTTATTTATTTTTGAATGAGCTTCGTAATGGTGGAAATATTTCGTACAAGATTATAGAACCCAGGGGGCTAAAGCCCTGCCCCTGAGGAGGAGTAAGCATTAACTGGTAAATAATCCAGACGTCCCCTTCTAATTAAGACCTCAATGCATGAATCCTTACGTTTTAAGTGTCAAGACTACAGCCTTCTTGTGTCTCAATAAAATGCAAGGTCAGCGAGTGGAAAAAGAAGCCAGTTTTGACAGAAGGTGCCTGACCCGACATCCTCAAATCACACTGCGTCTTTCCCATTCTTTCTCTGCTACAAGGAGGTGCTGAGAGGAGCCAGAGGTGGCTGTGGACTCAGCCTTGTCTCAAACCAGCCCTGTCTAGCTGAGTTTACAAGTGAATTTTGTTCATGCATATGTATTTCTAAAAAGTTTGGTTGGTTGGTTGGTTGGTTGATTTTGTTTGTTGTTTGGTTGGTTTTTCAAGACAGGGTTGCTCTATGTAGCCTTGGCTGTTCTAGACTCACTTTGTAGACCAGGCTGGCCTCGAACTCACAGCAATCCTCCTGCCTCTGCCTCGCGAGTGCTGGGGTTAAAGGCGTGCGCCACCATGCCTGGCTTTTGTTTTTGTTTTGAGACCTGGTTTCTCTGTGTAACAGCCTTGGCTGTCCTGGAACTGGCTTGCAGACCAGGCTGGCCTCGAACTCTCAGAGCTCCACCTACTTTTGCCTCCCAAGTGCTGGGATTAATGGTGTGCACTACCATGACTGGCATTTGGTGGCGGGGAGGGCGAGAGTGTTCTTTTTTTTTTTTTTTTTTTTTTTTTTTAATAGAAGTATCTATGATTAACCAGAAGTATCTTTTCTTTAAAATGATTATAACCACTATGTGGTGATATTTCAGCTCTCACGTTGGCCCAGAAGGTAGAAGTGAGACCCAGCAGGGCTCAGAGATGGCAAAGGAAGGACGGAGAGAGGTAGAGGCTCAGTTCTCTGGTTCTCTGGCTCTTCAGACCCAGAGCCACAGGCAGCAAAATGCCTCCCTAACCTCTCAGCTTCTGAGGACGCCTCCCATTCTCGGACACACACACACACACACACACACACACACACACACGGCTAGACCGGCTGAGGTCCTATTTATTTTTCTCCTCTTCAAACTATTTGAAGAATATTTTCCACGGTCCCACTTGAAGATTTTTCCACACGCAGATAGTCCTTTAAAGACCCATGGGATGTGCAGCTGACATTTTATGGCCCTTCTCTCCCTTTTCTACAGTTGGTGAGTGAGCTTTTTATAGAAAACAGTGCAATTTGTCAAGGAGCCAAAAAAAAAAAAAAAAAAAAAGCACCAGTTAGCTGAAACTCCTTCCAAAAAAAAGAAGCAGAGAACGCATCAGTTGGGGCAAAGAAGCACTGACACATTTCACTCAAAAAAAAGAAAAAAAAGGGGGGGTGGTGGAGCATGGTGGAATTAACTCCTTCATGCTTGGAAGGAAGAGCAGGGCCCCATCTGCACAGGAGCTCCCCCACTGAAAAATGGGAGCACTGCATATTCAGCTTTAGGTCGGCCTTTTCATTTACTGCGAAGCAAACATTTTCATCTAACCCTTTCCCTGGGGCCTTGTGGGCTTGTGTCTCATCACATGGCATTTGTGGCCATCTGAGTGCTAGCGAAGGTGGAGGCTGACTCAATTTTCCAAAACAGGGTTGGCCAACCACAGCACAGGCACCTGTTTGTGTCCTCGGCACTCTGTAGAACACTTAAGTTTTTCCGTCTTATTTATTTTTATTTTATGAGCGTGGGTGTCTAGTCTGCATGTATGTGTGTGTCCCACCTGTATGCAGGATCTGTGGAATCCAGAAGAGGGTGTCAGAATCCCTGAAATAGATGGCTGTGAGGCCACAGGTAAGTGTCATCTCAGCAGTCCCATTGTACAGTTTTTTTTATAATTATGATAAAGTACACAGAGAACCAACACTTACCACGTTGACCACTTTTAAATGTACAATTCAATGGTGTAAAGTATACATTGCTATTCACATGGTCACACAATCATTTTCTAGAATATTCTCATCTTGCAAAACTGAAAGTCGGGCTGCTAAGATGGTTCAAGGGTGAGCCAGTTGCCACACAAACCCAGTGACCTGGGTTTGGTTCCAAGAAGTAACAGGGAAATGTAGAAGAAGAAAACTGACTCCACAAAATTGCCCTCTGGCCTCCACATGCAAGCCTTGTATGGGGGTCTGACTGTGGACGGCCCCCCATAGGCTCATGGGTGTGAATGCTTGGTCCCTAGTTGGTGGACCTGTTTTGGGAAGGATTGGGAGGTGTGGCCTTAAAGGAGATCTGTCACAGGGGTGGTTTTAAGAACCTATCACCTGAAGTCCAGGACATTCTCCACAATTGAATGGAGAGTGGGGACTGACTTTCACATGAACTCTGGTGCCCTATGTTTGGCTACATCCCTTGGAAGGGGAGGCCTGGTGGCACTCAGAGGAAGGATAGCAGGCTACCAAGAAGAGACTTGATACCCTATGAGCATATACAGGGAGAGGAAGTCCCCCTCAGTCACAGTCATAGGGGAGGGGAGTAGGGGGAAAGTGGGAGGGAGGAGAAATGGGAGGATACAAGGGATGGGATAACAATTGAGATGTAATATGAATAAATTAATAACATATTTTAAAAAGGACCTATTTCTCCTCCCTCCTTCCCTCCCTCCATCCCTCCCTCTCCCCGCCCCCCCCCCCACCCTGCCTCCAGCTTGAGATAAGTAAGCTCTCAACTGCTGCCCTAGCACCGTGCCTGCCTGCTGCCATGGTCCCTACCTTGGTGGTCATGTACTCACCTTCTGAAATGCTTTTTTCTGTAAGTTGCCTTGGTCGTGGCCTCTCTACACAGAAATAGCAAAGACACTGTACTACACTCGCAGTGGCACACAGGCCATGGTATGCACACTGTCTGTCTGTCTGTCTCTCTCTCACACACACACACACACACACACACACACACACACGTTGCTGCTGCTGCTGTTACTGCTGCTGCTACTACATCTTCCTTTAATACACTGAAATTCTAATCTTATTAAATAGTTGTGAGTTCAAGGCCACCCTGGTCTACAGAGTAAGTTCTAGGACAGCCAGGCTACACAGAGAAACCCTGTCTCAAAAACAAAAAACAAACAAACAAACAAAAACCCAGAAAAAAAAAAGAAAAGAAAGAAAGAAAAATAAATAAGTAATGTACGTGGACTCAAATAGTCATTTGCTGGACCGTTCTCTACAGTTAATACAGTGAACTTTTTATTACTTTATGTGTGTACGTATGTGTGGTATATGAACTTATGTGTGTATGTGGTGAACTTATGTGCAGCTATGTGGGTCCCTGAGCAAGTGTGGGGGCCAGAGGAGGATGTCAGGTGCAGGTGCCCGGCTTTATCATCTCTGTTGTATTCCTTTCAGACAGGGTCTCTTGGTGAACCTGGGACAAGTCTGAAAGCTGCTCCTGTTGCTATCCTCCTACAGCACCGGGTTTACAGGCAGGCAGAGTCAAGCAGGACTTTTTACATGAGTGTCAGGGATTTGAACTTGGGTCCTCAGGTTGAGCCACCAGACCCTGCGATGAGCTTTTTATTGACTATGGCACTTGTCTCTTCTGAGTGGCTTATTTCACTTTGTAGTCTTCTTCCAGGTCATCCATGTTGTATGTGTGTCAGAATTTCCTTCTGTCACATCTGTTCAGTGACTTGTCTGTCATTGGCATGTGGGTTGTTTATACTCTTTGGCTCTCATAAATATCACCAGGATCATAGGGGAATGAATGTCTCTTTGAGATCCTATTTTCAAGTTCTTGGAGCTATACCCAGAAATGGAATTACTGGTCCATATAGTAATTCTATTTTTTTTTTTAAATCATTTTAAAACTGTCACTTTTTATGTCCTCTCTCTCTTCCTCCCCCCTTCCTCATTTCCTGCCTCCTCCTTCCCCCTCCCCCTTTCTCTCTCTTCTTCTGTATTTAGTAGTAGTCATCCTATATTTTTTAAAAAATCCTCTTCATTACAGTTATTTTTCTTTTCTTTTCTTTTTTTTTTTTTTTTTTTTCCCGGAGACAGGGTTTCTCTGTGTAGCCTTAGATGTCCTAGACTCACTTTGTAGACCAGGCTGGCCTCGAACTCACACTGATCCACCTGCCTCTGCCTCCCAAGTGCTGGGATAAAAGGCGTACACCGTCACCACCACCACCACCCAGCCAACAGTTATTTCCTTACGTGTATAAGGGTTAGAGACATGTGTGCCATGGGACAGGTGTGGGTGTCAGAGGACAACCTGCCAAAGTTTTTTTCTTTCTGCATGGAAGTCCCACAGATTGGACTCAAATGAACTCGACATCTTTCTAAGTCATCTTGCCAACCCAGCCCTTAAAACAAAACAAAACAACAATAACAACAACAAAAACAAAAGGAAAAATCCAAAAAACAAAACAAACAAACAAAAAAACAAAACAAAACAGGGTCTCACTATATCACCTTGGTTGGCCTGGAACTCTCTACATAGGCCAGGCTGGCCTCAACTCAACAATCCTCCGGCCTTTGTCTCTGAGGGCTGGGATTAAAGGCATGCAGACAGAAACATTTTTGCTTGGTTGGTTTGGTTTTTGTTTGGTTGTGGTTTTGTTGTTGATTAAGACACAGTCTTGCGATGTAGGCCAGGCTGGCTTCAACTTTGAGATCCTCTTGCCTCAGCCTCCTGAGTTATAGATGTGGGTCATCATGCCTACTGCTGATGATTCTTTTTTTCTTTTTGGCACAGCCATTTTGCTATGTAGTTCTGAATGGCCTAGAACTCACCATGTAGCGAGGGCTGGCTTCAAACTAGCAGCAGTCCTTCTGCTTCTGCCTCCTGAGGGCTGGGATTACAGGAATGCTCACTATGCTCAGGAAGAGAATATATATATATATTGTTATACACACACACACACACACACACACACACACACACACACACACACACACTTTAGTTTTTCAAGACAGAGTTTCCCTGTGTTAGCCTTGGCTGTCCTGGACTCACTTTGTAGCCCAGGCTGGCCTTGAACCCCCAGAGATCAGCCTGCCTCTACCTCCCAGAGTGTTGGGATTACAGGTATGTGCCACCATGCCTGTCTGGCATCTATATTTTGAATTGCTGAAAGTCAGAAGAAAAAAGTAAACACTTGTGGCCCTTGAGATTCTGTGCTCGCAAATATTGTCTTCCGGGAACACACTGGTGTTCTTTCACTCACGTGTCGTTTGCACCTCCTGCTTATGCACTGCATGCCAGAGTGCAGTGGTTTCAACAGACATCATAAAGCACTTACCATCTGAGCACGTACAGATCGCCAATGCTACTGTAAGGTCAGTCAGCCTGGATGGAAAGCCACCTACTGACCCACTAGCAGCCTTGGTTTGTGAACTCCCTCCCAACCCTAGGTTCTCCCTACCTCTGCTCTCAGGCCTGCAAGCTCTGGAAATGCTGACCCCTCACCTCCAGCCTCCCTCACCTACAGCCTCCCTCACCTCCAGCCCCCCTCACCTCTAGCCCTCCTCACCTTCAGCCTCCCTCACCTATAGCCTCCCTCACCTACAGCCTCCCTCACTTACAGCCTCCCTCACCTCCACCCTCCCTCACCTCCAGCACCCCTCACCTCCATCCCCTCACCTCTAGCCCCCCCTCACCTTCAGCCTCCCTCACCCTCAGCCTCCCTCACCTCCAGCCTCCCTCAGCTACAGCACTTGATGCATCTGAGACCTGCTCCCTAACCCACAACCCTCCAGCCTACCAGAAGACTTAAAAGTGGCCACCAATGAGGCCGCAGTGAGGAAGTACCTCAGATTCCAGGCTTTCTTCCCAGGCAGGCCTGAACTCCCACAGTTTCTGGGCAGTGTTTCTGTCTCTGCCACCCAAATTAGAGATGCTTAAAGATCTGACTTTTAACCTGGCTCCCAGGATGGAGCTCTGTCTGTCAGGCTTGTGTGGCTGGTTAACATCTGTACTCAAAAGCCACCTCCCCGCCCCCGCCCCACCCCCATCAAAGTTCCAACAGAACTTTCTGTGGGTTGCTCGCAGCTGATTTGAAATTCATGTGAACGGTTGGGGCTGTAATTCAGTGCCATCAAACAAACAAACAAATCAAGTGAATGTGAAAGTAAAAAGGACCAAGAATAGCTCTTGTCTGTGAGGGACAATTATTCTGTACATCAAGACTAAGTCCACAGGATGGAAGGGGACAATTAAGCATTGTAAGGAACTTGACTCAGTCCTCTCAGATGCATCTATACCACACTTTTATTTATGTCTTTGTTCATCATCATCATCATCATCTTGCAGTGTTGGGGATGGAACACATGCAGAGCAAGTGGTCTCACCCTGACCTACTCCAATTACTACAGTTTTGTTTTTTGCCGAAGGCTGAAAGCAAAACGATTGGCTTTGTTTTCTCGAGCCGCGCGCCACCAGCACGAGCCCATGGAAGCTGGAATCCACTCTGTGATAAATGAGGCTGTGAAGAAGCAACGTGAAGCAGCCCAGCAACCATGAGCAGCACGGAGCATGTGCAATGAGCTGACGCACCCCCAGCCTCTGCAGCATGAGTCCCTGTGTAGCCTTGCTGCAAAGCAAACGGAGGAGCCTGCCAAGACTCTTACAAAGCCTGCAGGAGTGCTTGTGGTTGTCCTGGGTAAAAAGGAGCGCGGGCCTTGAGGGAAAAAATAAGAGATGAATTTTGATCACCCAGACTCCTGTTAGTAACCCCAATAAACTCATAGGTTTAACAAGTTGGAAGAAAAGAGAGAGAGAGAGAGAGAGAGAGAGAGAGAGAGAGAGGAAGAGAGAGAGAGAGAGAGAGAGAGAGAGAGAGAGATGAATTTTGAGATCTGTCTACATTTAAGGTTCTTTATAATCAACCACATTTCAGTTAGAAAAAAAATCAGTAGTTTTTCCTCTCCCCCAAATCTTAACCACAGAGAGTAACTCAGATTCAATTTTTACCTTAACTCACGCATAGCGCGTAAGGGAGGATCAGGGGAGAGGGAGGGTGGCCTGAGAAATGTAAGCAGGCAGCATGGGTTGCAGCCTGCACAACTGGTCAGTCTACATACAATAGGAGACTGACATCAGGGTGGACAGCTTAAGAAGAAAAAAGGAATCCTTAACTTCAGAGCTATCTATTACTGCTGGAAAGTCACTGCACTGCCATCCAAACTGCTTCTCTTCCAGCCATCCCTTCCACACACCCTACCTACCCCTCGCTGAAGGGTTTGGGTGCTTTAAGCTGTCTGGATGTGACCGACTGCTCTATGACACTTGGTCCAGCAAAGCTGGCTGAACCCAGGGAAAGCGTTAATGTTAAAACTTTCAGTTGCTTTGCCCTTTCGGCAGGAGGGCAGGAGTTGAGCAAAGGACCTCACTCAGAAAAGTCTGCAGATCAAAAGCAACAGCTGAGGGCTGGGGTGTGGCTCAGGGGTGGAGTGTTTACTTAGCATGCGCAAAACCCTGGTTCCGTCCCCAGCAGGGTCGAAGGCTGGAGATGGAGCAAGAGAGGTGTCTCTCCACTGGTCCAAGTTCTTAGAGAGAAGAGTGCCGTGGTGCTGTAGGCGGGTTTCAAAGTGGTGCCCCGCCCCCCGCGGGGGGTGCTTTCTGTTCTGCTAGGTGGTTGTTGTTAGTGGTTTTGTTAAACTCTGAGGAGGCTTAGCCAGTGACAATGTGGGCCCAGAGTCAGGCCAACCTTGTAGGAAGCCAATTCTCCTCCTTTTTAATTTCAATGATCCCTCTCCTTCAAATAAATGCGCCGTCATTTCTGACCCGCGTAGTTTTCATTTTTATATGTATGAATAACACTCTATTACATGACTTTAAATGAAAAATATGGCTCCCTGGGGCAGGCACAAGTTGGTTGTTTACTCTCGGCCCCTCACCCTCCCAGCTCCCTTCTGCAATACCCGATTGTGGCTCAGGAAGCCATACACCCTAAGCGCCTCAATGCCTACCCCACTGCAGCGGTTGCATCTCTTAGGAATGGCGCCTCACCGGTGTCTCTCCGTCAGACAGCGAGATAGAAGACACGCGTTCCCGAGATACGGGATAGCTTTTCTTGCTAAAGGACCCTTCTTTTCTGACTGGCTAACCATTGTCAAAAGACAAAGAGAGCCTGGCCTACAGCATCTGACAGTACCTCTGTACGCAAAGCTGTCAGCAAGAGCCGTGTTCTTGTCCACCATTGGCCCAAGAATGGGAAGAGTGAAGAATTTTCAGACAGGAGGTGCTTTATTACTAATTTGGGAGTAAATGACTTGAGATTAACTAATTTTTTTAAATTTAATTTTATTTATTTATTTATTTTTTATTTTTTTTGAGACAGGGTTTCTCTGTGCATCCTTGGCTGTTTTGGACTCGCTTTGTAGATCAGGCTGGCCTCGAACTCACAGCGATCCACCTGCCTCTGCCTCCCGAGTGCTGGGATTTATAGGTGTGCGCCACCATGCCCAGCTCAAGATGAACTAACTTTAAGTAGACTGTCAAGTAGAATATCAGATTTGCGCTCTTGGTAGCAGGGGATGCTAACCCTGAGCCACTTGCTCTGAGAAGTGTCACAGCTCTGGGAAGCTCTCAGAGGACTTGGGGTGTCAACCAAGAGAGGTCCCTTGCAGAGCAAGTCTTCAGAAGGCAGATCACTAACAAGCTCTCCAGGCTGGCACATCCCCTGTCCCTGGCAGATTTCAAAGGCCGGAAGCAGATGCAATAACAAACTCCTGTGTGAGCCTCATGGCCTGGCTCCGGTGAGCTCCCTGGCCAGGGTAGAAGCTTCAGGTGCAGGGAGCTTCCCGGAGAGTCTGTGTCCCCAGTCTTCCCTCTCTTCCTCCTCTATCAAACTCTCATCACGGTTTCCTTTCCTGCAGCCCCAGAACCTCTGAATTACCGAAAGTCAGCTGGACACTGACAGACTGGAGGTGGGTATGCAAATAAGGTTAGAAATGGGACCAATCAGGGAAAAGCTGTCAAAAATGACTGTCCTGATTGCTCTGATGATCCCTGCAGTCCACCAACTGCTGCTTTTCCAGCTTTGTAGCTATGCTCCAGGCAGGCCCTGTCAAGAAACAGGCCTGAGAGACGGCGGATCAAGAGTTGAGAATGCTTTTGTAGAGGACGTGAGTTCTGATCCCAGCATCCACGTTAGCCAGCTCACACCTCTAACTCCAGATCCAGGGAGATCTGATGCATCTATGGGCGTCTGCACTCATATGTAAGTAGCACCAAAAGATACACACACACACACACACCACACACACACACACACACACATACACACACACACACACACACACACATATACATTCTAGAAAAATAAGGGGGCTTTTGTTCAGCTAGTGTTTTTGTTTTCCTTACAGCTTCCAGGGCCTTGGGGCTTGAATTTCCATTCCACTAGCGAGCCCTTCATTGGAGACCCCTTTGATCTCCATCAAAGGAGGAAACTGTGTTTCCCTGCCCGCCCCCACCCCAACCCCCTACTCCCTACCTCCCACCCCAGTTAAGGATGGCAGAGTGGGGCCAGAGAAATCCTGCATTCATTGTACCATAGAGTCACCAAACTACCAGCACTTCCGACTACCAGATGTCTAAGCAGTACATGTCTGATCACTGCTGCCCATTGGCTGAGAATTCTGTGTGCAAGCCATCTAACTCTTAACTTTCAATTACTTCCTGGTGTAGGAGCCAAGGCGAGGGAAGTTGCATGACATCATTCTTGGGGAGATGTGAACAAATATTTACCCAGCACAGATAGGGAACCAGCAGCTACCACCACCAACGTCCAGTTTGGCGAACTAGTGCGTTTACTAGGGTTACTTACTCGAATGTGAATGAGAGGTTACAGAGGGTCCACTCAAAGACAGCTGCTTTCCTGAAAGCCCACCGAGGCATGAGGTGCAAGCTTCATGACCTGAGTTCAGACACCCAGCTCTCACATGAAAAAGGCCCGGGGCCAAGCTGTGAGTCTTGTAATCCCAGCACTGGGGAAGTGGAGGCAGGAAGATCCGCAGGAATTACTGTTCTAGGCAAATCGGTTGAATGAGAGACCTTGTTCCAAATAAATAAACAAGATAGAGAGTGATTGAAGAAGACACCTAAAGTGGATTTCTGGTCTCCATATGCACTCATATAGGAAGAGGGTTGGAGAGGGGGAGGGGGAGATGGTTATTATGTGACATGGAGGCAAGAAGTCTCATGGGGTCTCACTGAACTAAAATCAAAGCAGGTTCATCGGGGCTGCGTTCCTCTATGGAGCTCTGGGGAGAAGCCATTTCCACTCTTCCAGCTTCGGGAAGCCATTCACACTTCCTGCCTCAAGCGTCCCTTCCTCCGTCTTCAAAGCCAGCAGCTGCAGAGTTCTGTGGCATTGCTCCACTTCCTCAAAGGAAGGTTCTCAGGCTCCTTCCAGACAGACCTGCCAAGCCTCTCAAGGTCTGGACCCCCAATCATACAGGAAGTTGTTTTTGCCCAATAAGGTGCCCTGCCCCACGCCTCCGGATGGGGATCTTACAGCCCTCTTTGCTTTCAGCCTCCTTCGGGAGCTCCCGTCTCCATGGCAACGGACGACGCGGGAAGCTGGACTGCTACACTTGGACAGAGCGCAGCACCTGCACCTGTGGGGTTTCACAGCTCCGCGAGAAGACCCTGCCCTCTCCACATCTCACAGGACCTGCTCTGCACTCCCTAGCCTCTGGGGTAACTGAACTCCTCCGGTCTCCCTGGGGCTCTGACTCCCACCGCCTCAGCCTGTGTCACCGTGTCCAGAGACACAATGAAGAGAGAGTGGCCTTCAGATAGATGCTAAAGCCTAGCTGCACAGGTAAGGCACACACCTGAAACCTCCGTGAGCGTTCACTCATGATTAATCGAGCACCGGAGCCCCAACTGCATGCAGAAAGGACCTCAAAAACTGCTGTGGTAAAACACTGATTGTCTTGGACCAGAGAGATGTCGCACCACATGACAGCCTAACAAGCGACATGAGTGCATCTCCAGAAGCCTCCAGAAGGAGTCGTGGAAGCCGAGAGTGGATTCATAGATGCCTCCACACAAGCATAGTGTCTCTGTCTGTCTGTCTGTCTGTCTGTCTCTGTCTGCCTGTCTGTCTGTCTCTGTCTCTGTCTTTCTGTCTATCTTTCTGTCTGTCTCTCCCTCATTTAAAATAATATTTGTTAAATTCTTTGAGAATTTCATGCACTCCTCCCAACTTCTCTCCACCCTCCCCTCCCTCCCCTCACTTTTGAGTTTTCTTCTGCCCCTCCCCCCTCCTTCCCATTGAGTCCAGCTGGTGCTGCCCTCCAAGTGTGGTAGACTTTCGGTCTCCCTCCCATCAGCTATGAAGCGCCAATAGCTCCTCAGCCACTGGTGGGATTTCTAATGCACCCCACCCCACCCCCCATGCTGTGATTTTTGTCTGGCTTGCAAAACTCTTACGCACATTGTCACGGTTACGGTGAATTCATTTGTGCACCTGCTCTGCTCTGCTTGGAAAACAAGGCTACATTGAAGTCACTCAGTACCTCTGGCTCTTAGAATCCTGCCGCGCTCCCCTCTGCCCCCCTCTTTGGAGAAGTTCCCTGAACTTTGGGAGAAAGGATGCGATATGAATAACCCATTTTGAGATGAGCTTTCTGTGGTCTCTTATTCTCTGCATGTTAACCAGATAAGGGTCTCCGTGTTAATTGTCTTCGACTTCGAGAGTAGGCTTCCCTAAGGGCTGAACAATGAATGGTATATTATGGGAGTTAGCAACTGCTTCCTGCTTGTATCTAATGTCCTCTTCATGAGGTGGGACTTACATCTGACATGGTTAGTGGGGCCAAGAACTTATGGCTAGATAGGTTATGGGTCCTAGGGGACAACCTAATACTATTATTCTCTCTCTGCTGAGTGTCACCCTGAAATGGGACTGGGGACATAGGCTGAGGTGGTAGGAGTCAGGGCAGCTCTACCCAAGGGAGCACAGGGTAACCCCAGCTACCAGTGGAGGTGGGAAAGCACAGAACAGGTCCTGTGGGGGCGGCGGTATCCTCCTGGTGTCCTTTGGAAACCTTTGAATACACAAATCTATGGGTATAGCACTAAGTCATTAGGTGTCATTTTAAGGCTATATCAATTTAGCAGTATTAGGTACTCTCTCCTAGGACTGATAACCTATCAACCCATATATTCTCGGCCCCGTAAACAGCGTCAGGCTTAAGTTCCATCTCATGGATTGGACATTAGATCCAATCAGAGAGCAATTGGTAATTCCCATAACATTTGGGCCACCATTGCACCAGTGGGCAATATCTTGTCAGGCCAGTCATTTAAATAAAATAATAACTAAAACAAACAAACAAATCAAAAGCCATACTTGCTGGGCTCAGTAGGAGGCGCTTGCCACCAAGCCTGGAGACTGCTTTCTAATTCTTGAAAGTGCAAGGCAAAAACAGAGCACTGACTACTGTACGCTGTCCTCTGACCTCCACACTACTCCCTGTGGCACTCTGGGACTGACACTTGGGCCACGACCAGCATAGCCTTGGGCAACGCAGAGACCTGGAAAGGACGGTAATGCCAGACAGAGGCAGAGGGCTCTGGGTTTACTCCAGGGATGAACACCTCTTTTCTTTTGCACTCCCCATTGCTGTTTATATAGCATTTAGCTAGCAAGGCTCGAGCAAAAAGTCCTTGGGACCTCTTTATCAGAGTTTCTTTGCCTGCATGTTGCTGTCCTTGGGGTCTCATTTGCCTGTAGCTTTCTTTAGTCATGTAACTACATTTGGCCAGATTTTGTCCCTGAGAAAAGAATTGTAGACCTCTGGATAGACAGGGATGGACACACACACACACACACATACACACCACAAAATGTAACTTATGTTGTTGTTGTTTTTCTGAGACAAGGTTTCTCTGTGTAGCCTTGGCTGTCCTGGACTCTCTTTGTAGACCAGGCTGGCCTCGAGCACACAGAGATATACCTGCTTCTGCCTCCCCAAGAGCTGAGATTACAGATGTGTGCCACCACGCCTGGCAACACCAATTTTCTCTCTTTCGTTCTTTCTTTCTTTCTTTCTTTCTTGTATATGAGTGCTTTATCTGCAGAAGAGGGCATCAGATCACATTATAGATGATTGTGAGCCACCATGCGGTTGCTGGGAATTGAACTCAGGACCTTTGGAAGAGCAGGCAGCGCTCTTAGCCACTGAGCCATCTCTCCAGCCCAACACCAATTTTCTTAATGGAGAACATTTGCAGAGTCTGTGCATGTGTAGTCTGGTCATCAGTAAAAACTTCAGAATAGCTGGTGAAAAATGCTCCCTAGAATGAACAGTGCTGCAGGCTTTCCACCTAACACCTGGCCAGGCTCCTGTAACAAAACACCAAGTGTGGACTGGCTGCTTTAAAGAACAGAAGTGGGAGCTGAGGACAGCCAGGGATACACAGACAGACCCTGTCTCAAAAAGCCAAAAATAAATAAGAAGAAATTAAAAAGAAAGAAAGAAAAGAAACCCACTGGGGAAGTTGAAACTTGGCAGCTCGAGTTCCTGACTGAACTTTCTCTCCAAGGCTGAGCTTCCATGGCTGAGCTTTGCTTCCCTTTCCCATGGCAGGAATTTTATATTACAAGGTAAACAATAGCAGTGGCTCTTGGAGATGGTGTGTTTCTAGCTGTCCTCAAAGTCACACATTTTACCTCTTGAGCTATTTCACTCTTCTCTCCCCTCCTTGTCACGGAGTTAGGGCTTCGGCCCATCCCAGGCAGGGGTCTTGTCTTGACATAACCATGCTTAGATCTGAAGGGAGAAGAGCTTGCAGAACCATCTTCACAGTGAAATTTAAGTGGCTGTGACAACTTACCAATATAATGTACATTATAAATAGATTATAAATGTACATTATAAGTATACATGTATATTATAAATGTACATTATAAACATACAAAGAAACAAACAAAAAAATATGGACCCATGAATATAGACATTGGAAATTGAAATTTTTGATAATGGCTCCAATTCAACTCACCAGGGCATTTAGGCTAAAGCGAGGCCTCTAAGATTCTCAGCCTGGTGGTGGCACATGCCTTTAATCCCAGCACTGCAGAGGGAGAGGCAGGCAGATCTCTGAGTTTGAGGCCAGCCTGGACTACAAAGCGAGTCCAGGACAGCCAGGGCTGTTACACAGAGAAACCCTGTCTCAAAAACACAAAAATGAAAACAAACAAACAAACAAAAAAAGATTCTCAGAGAAGGGCCACAGCAGTTTTTTTTATTTCTGGGATTTCGAGGGTGAGGCATGTTCTGTGCTGGATTTCCACTTAAGTTACTGTTTTCAGAAATCAAAGTGGAACCGAACACTGAAACACAATGCCAAGAGCAAAGGAAAGAAAACAAAAACCCAAAGGGGCTCCCCCATCGGTGGTCCCTGGGCTTCAGAAGTTCCTGAAGACATACCAGAGGCACTGCACACAGACGCGGACCTCCGTGTGTCCTGCCATCCAAAGAGACCTGAAGAACGCCATTGACAGTGAGCAGGTCCTTAAAAAGGTGAGAGGAGGGGACCTGTCCTTCCTTGAAACAGACTCCCTGGAGTTCAGTTTTAGGGACATTGCTCCAGCCCAAAGCTGACTGCGCCACCAGCTCTGCATTTCCTGACTAAGTGACATTCACAGCGTTGCTGTGGCCGTGGGCACCAAGGGCCTGCTCCGCTGTCAGCCTCTCTTGCATCCATGCACCTGCCCTCCTACGCCTGCCAGGATGTGTTTTGTGGGGCCAGGAATTGAGTCCACCACACCTAGGTTTCTCTTTAAGGCCCCCCCTTTCCTCTGACTCCAACTTGTACCCCTCCTTCCCTCTGGCCTTTCTTCAAACCTATTCTGCTCTGCCCACTTCACCTGCCCTCCAAGTTTTTCTAGTCCTTTCTTTTTTCCAGTTTCAACCAAGTTCCCACATACATCTCCCTGCCTCGGTGAAGAGTTTAAGCATTCTTTAAAGAAATGGCGTGTGTGTGTGTGTGTGTGTGTGTGTGTGTGTGTGTGTGTGTGTGTGCGCGCGCGCGCGTGCGCCTGGTTGTCTGTATGTGAACCACACATGTGACAGCAGAGGCCAGCAGAGGGCGTCAGAGGCTAGCAGATAGCCTGGGACTGGAGCTGCCCAGTGTGGGTGCTGGAACCAAACCCTGGTCCTCCGCAAAGAGGAGCAAGGGCTCTTAACTGCTGAGCCATCTTTCCAGCCTCACAACCACCCTTCTCAGGGGATAAAATAATCATTGGTAAAAAAAGTTTTAGGATTTTTTTTAAAACTATGTGTATGTGGAGAGGTGTGCATGAGCACAGGTACCTATGAAAGCCAGAAGAAGGAGATGGAGTTACGGGCCACTGTTAGCCGCCCAACATGCTCTTAGCCATGGAGTCACCTTCCAAGCCCACTAATTAATTTTTGTTTTTTACTGCAGTTCTTACAGTTAGCCAAATTTACCAAACTTTTTAATACAGCCATCATGAGAAATACAATTGGCGTCCCATCCGGAATGAATCTTTGGGTAGACACGACTAAAAGGGCAGCATAAGTCGGTGGCATGCTGTGACTATGAAGATCATTAAGAGCCTTGTGAGGGATTGGGGACACAGGCCAGTGGTTTGGAACACTTGCTGCTTGAACAGAGTGAAAGATTGGTTCCCAGCACCCACGTGGGGGGCCTCACAAGCGTCTCCAACTCCAGTTCCAGGAGATCTGACAGCCTCTCCCAGCCTCCAAGGGCGCTGCACAGGCCTTCACACAAGCAGAACACTCGTACACATAAAATTAAAATAAAGAAGTCTTAAAAAAAAATAAAAGCCTTATGAAACAATCATCATTATCCTTGCTATGTAAGATGGGATGTAAAGTCCTTCCTGCCTTTCTAGTCCCTTAAAGGAAAACAAAAGCTGGTTGTACGGACTAACTTGATTTTGGAACGTAATAGTGTGCAGTAACCTGTGGTAAATCTGACCTACAGTGCCGTGGCCTGTCCATGGCAGAAACGCCCCCATGGTGCACGGGTAGTAACTACCTCAGACACTCATCTAGCCATCTTGTGGCAGTAGCCTTTCCCACACAGTCAGAGGCATGGTTGTGTCTTTATGATGGCCACCTGTGGTTTTCCTACACTCCAGTTTATGCTTGTAAGAGCTGGTGATGCCACAACATGCAGCCTGCCGGTTTCCTTGGAGCCTTTGCTCATGACCATCCGAGATGAGAGCTACACGCCGGCCAAGGAGATCTGCATCTGGGGCCTTCAGCTGACCAACCCGGAGGTCGCCAGACTCGTGAGTGGGGTTTTAAGTTTCTTTAAACCTTAAAATTAAAAACAAGCAAACAACACCCTGCATTCCAGATGGGGTTCGTTTGGTTGCTGATTTATTGGTATGCTGCAAGATTTTCTTTCGTAAAAAAATAACACTATTTTAATGAGATACTTCAAACTTATTTTAAAATGTGGAAAATAGCAACTAACATCCATAAACCCACATTCAGAATGTAATATACTCCTTTAAATTAATTTTCTTAAAGACTTACTTATTTAACTTCGTGTGTATGAAGGTTTTACCTGCAGCGATATATGTGTACTGCCTGCATGCCTGTTGCATCAACTGGAACTGGGGTTGCAGACAGTTGTGAGTTGCCATGTGGGTGCTAGGAACTAAACCCAGGTCCTGTGCAAATGCTTTTAACCACTTTCTCATCTCTCCGGCCCCATAATATACTCCTTTAAGAGGCTAAAATGTGCAGATGCTGACCAATATAATATCCAAAGCTTCAATCACTTTTTTCCCACCTCCTTCCCAATGATGGCATCTGCCTAAGGTAGATGTGTACCCACCATGCATACACTAACACGTTTAGATGTATGCCTGGATGTTGTCTACATATATATGCTTTTCCAAATCAGACTTTCATGTTACGTTGTCAAGAATCACCCATGTTCAATAATTCTAACCGTTATCCTATTACATATACAATTATAGACTGACCAATTGTAAAATTTGAACTTTTCTTACTGCAAGTAAGAACTTCACTTATGGAAAAGACAGATCAGATAATTCAGACCAACTCTTTCATTGAGAACTAGATAAACTAAACATACATGTACATATGTGTATACACATGCACATGTGATCCCAGGGAGCACAGCAGTCAGAGACCTGGGGAAAAGAATTCTTGGGTTTTTTTGGGGGGGGGGCGTTGTTGTTTTGTTTTGTTTTGTTTTGTTTTTTGAAACAGGGTTTCTCTGTGTAGTCTTGGCTGTCCTGGACCCACTTTGTAGACTAGGCTGGCCTTGAACTGACAGAGATGTGCCTGTCTCTGCCTCCCAGAGTCTGGCTAGAATATTTAATTTTTAAAAAGAAACTTAGAAACATGGTAAGAAACTAAGTTGGATGTGGTGGCACACGCTTTTAGTCCTAGCACAAGAGAGGCAGAGGCAGGTGGATTTCTGTAAGTTCCAGGCCAGCCTGGTTACATAGCAAGTTTCAGGCCACCTCGGGTTACATAATGAGACCCTGTCTCAACACAACAACAAGACAACACACAAAGAAGGCCGCACAGCATGCCTCTCTATTAAAAAGAGCACCAGTACAGGAAGCTACACTTCATCATTAAGACATCAATATCTCAGGGACAAGGAGGTGGCTCAGCAGGCAGAGCACTTGCTGCTTACGCTTGAACTAGCAAGATGGCTCAGTGAGGTAAAGGCACTTGCTGTGCAAGCCTGAGTTCCACCCGCAGAACCTATGTAAAAAATGAAATGAGAGAATCAACTCCACAATGTTATCCTCTGACCTCCACATCCATGCCACAGTGGGCACACATCCCTTCCCCCCAACATAATACATTTTTTAATAATTAAAATTTTTAAAAATCAACAGATGCCACCTGGTGTGGTGGCCCACACCTATAATCCTAGCACTCAAGGAGGCAGAGGCAGGCAGATCTCTGTGAATTTGAGGACAGCCTGGTCTGCAAAGTGAGTCCAGGACAGGCAAAGCTACACAGAAAACAAAACAAAACAAAACAAAACAAACAAAAAAACCAACAACAGCTGCCATAGCTTGCAGAAGCCATCAATATCATAGGCTGTGTGGCTGAAGCCTAAAATCAAGGTGTCAGGAAGGCTGATATTTCCTTCCTGTGTCTTTTTTTTTTTTTTTTTTTTTTTTTGCCTTCCTGTGTCTTAACATGATTCTCTGCGTGTGAGGACACTAGCTGCATCAAGTTGGGGCTCATCCCAAGGTCTCATCAAAACAAAGGCACCTGTCTCCATAATACACCCTTCAGGGCTGTAACCTGAGCCCCACAGATGGCTGGGGTTAGAACCTCCCAGCACCTGCAGTGCATCTCACCACGGGGTTTCCGGTCTCGCACATGATTCCTCGACGGAATCGTTGTTTTAAAAAGGAAACTGCCTTTATTTTCATGCTACCTTTCCTTGTAGAAAATCATCTTGGAAGCAAAAAATGTTGAGGTCATTGATAGGCTTGGCTCGGGACTATATGAAAACTCCAAGCACCTAAAGTAGCCCTGATGGAAGCACTTCATCATCTTGTAGGCTTTGTTTCTGGAGCAGAAGGGGCACGCCGCTTGCCGGGTTACTACTTTGGAAATCGTTGATTGCAAGATGGATCGGTGGTCTCTGGGGCGACTTGGGAAAGCCCTGCAGTTCAGCAGTTTGCACTTCCTGGTCCTCGATTACTGCAAGTAAGGCTGAAAGTGGAGCTCTGCAGGCCGGGCCCTAAGTGGTGACAGCCAGTGGAGGGAGGGGGAGGGGAGGGCCACACCTACTTTCTTTGTGCCTCATCCAGAGAGAAAAGGAACCCTCTAAATCAGGAGATGGTGGTGCATGCCTTTATTTATTTATTTATTTACTTATTTTGGTTTTTCGAGACAGGGTTTCTTCTGTGGAGCCCTGAGTGTCCTGGACCTCGCTTTACAGAGTGAGATCCAGGACAGCTAAGACTACACAGAGAATCCCAGTCTTGAAAAACAAAAGAAAATATAAAAATTAAAAAAAAAAAAAAAAGAAAGGGATCTCTCTAGCCTTCCTCCTGTGCCCAAGTAGATGTTAGCGTTCCCGTTTGTTCTTTGAGCAAGTGTTTGTTGAAAGTGAGTGTCTTAGTCTGTGTTTCTAGCACTGCCATGACCAAAAGGTAAGCCGGGAGGAAAGAGCCTATTCAGCTTATATGTCTGTTGGGAGTTGGTCTGGTGTTATGTATTCTGGTGCTAGTTATTGGCCCCAAGATCTGATTGCCGCCCAAATGAACAGACACTCACGTGCCCCAACATGATATTTGTAACCTCGCCTCCCTGTTCGCCCAATAAAACGCTGATACCTGGGTGGGCCCCAGAAGAAGGTAGGTGTGGCAAAGGTTCACAGGTGGGGTGGAGGGTGGGGGGGCGGGAAGAGTGAAGGCTCGTGGGAAGGAGAAGGGGAGATGAGAGAAGCACATGGCCAGTGTAGATGAAGAATATTGGCAAGTGTTTGGGATTATGGATATGCAGTAGCTCTATAGGAATTACAGAAGCAGACGGCATGGGATTTGGGAAGGGAAGTATGGAAGGTAGTTTAGGGAATTAACGTCTGCCCTGCCCCAGGTGTCTGTGTTTTTATTGATTGATAGCAGGTTAGGAAATACCACTGCAGTAATTATAGCCTAATAATAAACATTTATTCGGCCATACTTCTAAATTAACAACAACATACTTTCACATCATCAAAGGAAGCCAGGACAGGGACTCAAACAGGGCAAGCTTTCTTAGAGAGGCTAGGCTTTCTTAGAGTCCCACTGCCAGTTTCATCATCATGTCCACATCATGATGCCCACATCACCATATCCACATCATGATGCCCACATCACCATATCCACATCATCATGCCCACATCATCATATCCACATCATCATATCCACATCATGATGCCCACATCTTCATGCCCACATCATCATGCCCACATCATCATCCCCACATCATCATGCCCACATCATCATATCCACATCATCATGCCCACATCTTCATGTCCACATCATGATGCCCACATCACCATATCCACATCATGATGCCCACATCACCATATCCACATCATGATGCCCACATCACCATATCCACACCATGATGCCCACATCACCATATCCACATCATGATGCCCACATCATCATGTCCACATCATGATGCCCACATCACCATATCCACACCATGATGCCCACATCACCATATCCACATCATGATGCCCACATCATCATGTCACATCATGATGCCCACATCACCATATCCACACCATGATGCCCCATCATCATATCCACATCATGATGCCCACATCACCATATCCACATCATGATGCCCACATCATCATGTCCACATCATGATGCCCACATCACCATATCCACATCATGATGCCCACATCATCATATCCACATCATCATGCCCACATCATCATGCCCACATCATGATGCCCACATCATCATGTCCACATCATCATGCCCAGCAATCACCATATCCACATATGATGCCCCACATCACCATATCCACATCATGATGCCCACATCTTCATGTCCACATCATGATGCCCACATCATCATATCCACATCATGATGCCCACATCACCATATCCACATCATGATGCCCACATCATCATATCCACATCATGATGCCCACATCATCATCCCCACATCATGATGCCCACATCACCATATCCACATCATGATGCCACATTACATATCCACATCATGATGCCCACATCATCATATCCACATCATCATGCCCACATCATCATATCCACATCATGATGCCCACATCTTCATGTCCACATCATGATGCCCACATCATCATGTCCACATCATGATGCCCACATCACCATATCCACATCATCATGCCCACATCACCATATCCACATCATGATGCCCACATCATCATATCCACATCTTCATGCCCACATCATCATATCCAGAATGCTGGGACCTGGAAGTGACTAGCAACCTGGTGATCTGCATTGTCTTTTGGGCCAGGCCGTATCAAGCTCCTACATCTAGGACCGGAGGTGCCTAGTAATCTAAGTGACCCTTACAGCCAAGGGCTCCCCAAGCTCCCACAACCGGGACCAGAGATACCTAATACTAATGACCTTTACATTATCTGCATAGCCAGAGGCTCCTCAAGCTCCTAGAACCAGACCAGTGGTGACTAACAGCCCAAATGACCTTAACACTATCTGTATGACCAAGATCAGGCCAGACCCTTCCTTAAGCCCTTAAGCACTGGCCAAGGTAGCCTATCTTAAAGAACCCATCTTCTTGAAGAAATGGCATGTACCTTGCTGGGCATGGTGGCACACACTTGTAATCCCAGCACTCTGGGAGGAAGAGGCAGGCGGATCTCTGTGAGTTCAATGCCAGCTTTGTCTACAAAGTGAGTCCAAAACAGCCAGGGTTATTACAAAGAGAAGCCCTGTCTCGGAAAACAAAACAAACAAAAAAATCACATGTACCATGAATTGAGTTTCAATGTAATTATGCTTTCTTGTGCACTGGGATTGTATTACGACAGGAAACTCCCCCACCCCCACCCCCACCCCCAAATTATACTGTGTTTAAATGTGCTAGGAATAAACTGCCTGGCATCAGACTCCCTGAAATTTTGATGCAGGTTGATAAAGTCAGTCTGAACTGAGTTTTCATTCTCACCTCTTCACCGGCCATGACCACCTACAGGCTCCCCTCAGCCTGTGGTGTGGTTTAAAAGCTATGCGTGCAGTCTGTTCTGTCATTTCTCTTCAGGTTTGGAAATGAGGAGCTTGAATGTATCTTCTCATGCCTGGAAAACAACCAAAGCCTCCAAGGCCTCAGTCTGCGCTACTGTGGGCTGAGGCCCCAGAGTGGGCCACGGCTGGGCTCAGTCATCAGTCAGAGTGCCATTTGGTGAGCCACCCTATGTCCCTGCGCACGTTGTCTCTATTTTAACTCATTGCACAATGCATCCTGTTGGCTATTTTGGGGTTTTTTTTTTCCCCCTCCATCTCTCCCTCCCTCCCTCTTTATTCTCTTTTTTTGTTTTGGTGAGTGTATATGCTCATGAGGGTACATATGCATGCATGTGGAGGTCAGAGGTCAACTTGATCAGATATCATTCCTCCAGTGTTCTTTTCTTGTTCAGAGTCTCTCACTGGCTTGAGGTTCACCAAGTAGGCTAGGCAGGATGCCAGAGCGCTCCAGGCATGCACCTGCCTCTCCCCTTCCAACAATGGGATTCAAAGGGCAGTGCCATTCCCAGTGCTGCTGTTGCTTTCTAAATTTTATTAGAAACTTGTATCTTAGCTGGGCATGGTGGGCATGTGTCTTTAATCCCAGAACTCGGGAGGCAGAGGCAGGCAGATCTCTGTGAGTTGGAGGCCAGCCTGGTCTACAAAGAGAGTTCCAGGACAGCCAAGGCTACACTGAGAAACCCTGTCCCAAAAAAACCAAAGAGAAAGTAAGAAAGAACAAAAGAAAGAAAGAAAGAAAGAAAGAAAGAAAGAAACATATCTTTTAAAAATTTTGTTTGTAAGCCAGGTATAGTGGCACATGCCTTTAGTTCCAGCACTTGGAAGGCAGAGGCAGGAGGATCTCTGTGAGTTCCAGGCCAGCCTGGTCTACAGAGACAGTTCCAGCTAAGACTGTTACACAGAGAAACCCTGCGTCAAAAAAACAAAAACCCAAAACTTTTTTTTTTTAAATAAGAAAAATATATTGTTTTAAAATTTTTGTTTTTATGGTGTGTGTGTACACATGCATGTATATGACCCGTGCACACGCTCAGAGGAGTACATCAAATGTGTTTCTCTATTACACTCTCTCTCTCTCTCTCTCTCTCTCTCTCTCTCTCTCTCTCTCTCTCTTTCTCTCTCTTGAGACAATGTCTCCCATGAACAGGAAACTTTCCATTTCAGCTAGACGGGCTAGTAAAGTTACAGAGACCCACCTGTTTCTACCCCCCCAACGCACAGGTACTTGTGGACATGGCTGGCTTTTACATGGGTACTGGAGATTTGAACTCTTGGTTTTATAGAAAGTGCTTCAACAATGCCCAGTGTTTTTCTATGGAGATGGAACACAGGCTCCTGTGCTTGCTTGGTGAGCACTTTACTTACTAAGCTCTTTCCTCGGCCCCTGTTTGATTTTTCTTACCCTGAAAAGAAAAGGCATTTATTTGGTGAACTTTGAAGACCAGGGGTGTCTGCTGAAGGCATGGTTTGTGCTGTCAGCACAGCCAGATTTTCGCCACATGGTCTAGTATATGGTTATTATAATTAGCCATTGACTGTGCTGTGTCATTTATGACTAGTTAGTTATATTAAATAAAGAACTTAAATGCAAAGTTGTAGTGGGGCTGACAGCCAATGAGCAGTGTTTTCTGTCCTCTTTCCCCAGTGAGCTGCACCTGGACGGAAATTATTTGCAGTGTTCTGGGGCTCTGTCTCTACTCAGACCCATAGCAGAATATGCAGAGATGCAGGGGACAGAGCAGGCCGCCTTGGCATCATCACACGAGGGAAATCCCCCTCAGCTTCCCCAAGGTGAGCACTGTGCCCCACTTCTAGGCAGCCTCTGTTGCTTCCTGAAGGAGGACTCTGCTTAGTAACTAGGTGACCTTCTTAGCACTACTGCCGGAGTGTGTGGGAGGCAGAATAATGGGCCCCGATGGGGTCTCTGTCCTGACCCTCAGAACCTGTGACTATGTTCACAGGATGGACCTCACTCAAGTCAGGAGGAGTCGAAGATGGAGATGCCCTTCTAGACTAGCCTGGTGGGTCAAGTGTAATCACAATGACCTTTCTAAGAGGCAGACAGGAGGGTGGGAGAAGATGACAGTGGAAACACAGACCATGTGGTCTGAGCTGGAATGTAGGTGGCCTCTAGTCTCTGGGAAAAGCAATAAATAAATAAATTCCCAGAATTGTCACTGGACTGCAAATGTCTTTACAGTCATTTGTAGGAGACTTCCAGATTACAGAGCAGTAAGCTTGTATTCCTTCAAGCCACTCCTACACACACACACACACACACACACACACACACACACACATACACACACACCTCTGACTCTATTCCCCTCAGTTTTGTGAGTCAAGGTCTTGCCATGTAGCTCAGGCTGGCCTCAAAAGCTTGCTAGTCATCCCGTCTCTGCCTCTCGAGTGTTGAGATTACAGGTATGAGCCACCACTGCCCAGATGCTAAGCTCATGTTCTGCTAAGCAACTCAATGTGTGGTCATTTATCACAGCAGTGACTGGAGACTAACATACCGTATTGATCAGACCCATCAGGTTAGTAAAAAGCAGTTCAAATGGGATTAAAGAATACTTCATTTATGTGTGACATACATTTCTGCCCCCCACCTACAGAGAAAGAAAGAGAGAGAGAGAGAGAGAGAGAGAGAGAGAGAGAGAGAGAGAGAGAGCGCTAGCTATCTACAGAGCTGGCTGAATTCATGGCAGCAAAAAGCCTTGAGTTTGCAGCTCTGGTCATCTTTGGTCCCCAAACCTACCTATGGTCCAGGCTCTATGGCCCAGGTCATGATGAGATATAATTGACAGAACTCATCACATACCTAAATTGTGGGGAGGCAGAGGATGTGCCAACATTATATGATTCAAAGAGAGATGCCCTCACTCAGATAACAGGCAGACAGATGCAGGACAGATAAACCATCTCATTTATTCCCCTTAACTGCCTTCTCACTTGTTGAAGCGAATCTTAAGAATGCATATTTATGGTACATTTTAAATTGTAATAATTGGTTGTCGGTATAGAATAGCAATGACACAGACTGAGGTTTACAAACCCGTGTGTGACTCTGAATAATTTCAACAGTTACCTTCGGTGTTCAGTAAGGACTGAGTGGCAAGTACTTGCGGGCTATGAATCGTCCTCAGTCCTCACCATCACAGTGGGTTGAGTGCTTCCTAGGAGAGGAGGGGCCTATAGCACAGTGGGAAACTTGGCTGGTCTATGTGCTAGGGAGGAGAGGAGTGAGGAGCTGAGGAAAGACGCCTTTGGAGAGAAGACTGCTAAGAACCTGGAGCTGACAGTGGCTGTCACCTACGTAGGGACTCTGATGGGATCAGAATCACACAGGTCACTTGTCGAGCAAAAGGAAGTGGAAAACACTGCTTGCCGTGGCTGCACTTCCTGTGTACAGCTCTGACATCCGTGTCAAGAGCCACAGTCTTAACCGTGAGTCCTGCACTGTGGCTGTGGCCTCAGAATGGCTAAGTGAGCCCTGTGTGTGAGTGTTTGTTTTTTAATATTATAAATGTAAAAGCAATGTCTCAAGGGCTTGGAGTGTGGCAGGCAGGGACAGGAGTGAGAGGCAGAGAGGGAAAAGGATGCGTTAGTGAGAACTCTGCCTGCATGTACACCCGCACGCCAGAAGAGGGCAGCAGATCTCATTATAGAGGGTTGTAAGCCACTATGTGGTTGCTGGGAATTGAACTCAGGACCTTTGGAAGAGCAGCCAGTGCTCTTAACCTCTGAGCCACCTTTCCAGCCCAACACCTTCCTTTCTTCATGTGTTTACATGTGCACGTGCAAGTCCCACTATGTCCCCAGTACTCCTGGACGCTTGGGATGCGTTAGTGAGAGCTCTCAGCAGGAAAGGCACATGTTCCCAAGCCTGATGAGGAGAGAACCAACTCCCAAAAGTTGTCCTCTGACTTTATTTTTTATTTATTTTATTTATTTTATTTATTTATTTATTTTTGGTTTTTCAAGACAGGGTTTCTCTGTGTAGCCTTGGCCATCCTGGACTCACTTTGTAGACCAGGCTGGCCTCGAACTTACAGCGATCCGCTGCCTCTGCCTCCCAAGTGCTGGAATTAAAGGCATGTGCCATCACGCCCAGCTTCTTTTTCTTTCTTTCTTTTGGGTGTTTTGTTTTGTTTTGTTTTGTTTTTTGTTTGTTTTTGAGACAGGGTTTCTCTGAGTAGCCTTGGCTGTCCTGGACTTGCTTTGCAGACCAGGCTGGCCTCGAACTCAAAGCAACCCACCTGCCTCTGGCTCCCCAAATGCTGGGATTACAGGTGTGGGCCACCCTGCCTGGCTCCTACACAGTTTTTAACATGTGCCAACAAAGTGTATTTCACCCTCCCTTGTTCTTAGTAAGCCAGGAACACGGAGCCATGGTTATAGGAAGCGGCTGTGGCATGAGATCGTCAGCGGGGCTGCAGGATGGCTCCGGGAGCCCTACCTGGCCTGGCCCTGCTTAGTGGCATATTAATCTCTAGTCTTGCAGCAGAGAAATAAATAGGGTAGAAGGGAGGAGATCCTTATGATGTTCAGCTAAATCTCTCCCAAGAGAACTACCCGTGACAAAGAGTCCAGGGAATAAAGGCAATCACTCGCCTATACCAAAGAATGCCAACAATTCACTTACTTGACTCTAATCCTGCACCTTTTTTTCCTTTTCTTTTCTTTTTAAAACCAGTATGCCGGAGAGGAAGCTCAGCTTTGAGCCAGATTGCAAAACCTTCCGAAGCTGTAACAGCAAAAAGGACCTCACAGAAGAAAAGGGGGGGAAAAGGTATTTTGGTTGTCAGTTCAATTATTCCTTCCACTCCCTTCGCCTTCTCACTCACTCCCTGTGTGTCCCTTGTGCATAATCAGCCCAAACAAAGGCTTAGGATAGAGAAAATGCAGAGCCGATGTCTCGTGACCTCACGCGAACCACCCATGAGCAGTTCCACCATGTCTGCCAGGGAATTCATCATGGGCAGTTGGACATTCCAAAAAAGCATGGTTTGGAACGATCCTTCCAGGAGCTGCCAGTGGAGGCCTCAGCCTTGGGGTTACTCAAGTTAGAAGCAGGGTGACCATGAAGGGGTTTTGAGAAATCCCAACACGAGGGGTGGGGAGGAAGGGAGGGACGGAGGGAGGGACGGGGGGGGGGGAGAGAGAGAGAGAGAGGAGAGGTTGGGAGGGGCAGAAAGAGAGAGACAGGGAGGCAGAAGTGGAAGAAGAGGGAGATAGAAAAACTGAACTCTAAGCAGGCCTTCCAGAGGGTCGCTGTAGCCTCAGAACCTGCTCCTGGCTCTCAGCATCCTGCTCTGCAGAGGGCGGACTTGGCACCACACACACCTCTCCAAGCGCTAACCCACGGAGGTTCTAAGCGTGCAGTGCAGGAGTGCAGTGTCATGAATACAGCCTTTGGGGAGCTCCTCGTGGGGCAACCTGAGTCTGTGCTGCTGTGTTTCTGAGCACCCAGTGGTTTGTATTTTGCATTTGTAGACAAGGCAACCAGTTGTTTGAGTGGACCCCCCGCCCCCAACTCTTTGGGCTCTTTCTTCTTGAATTTTTCTTGTTTGTTTGTTTTTGTTTTTGTAGACAGGGTTTCTCTGTGTAGCCTTGGCTGTCCTGGTTCTCTCTTTGTAGACCAGGTTGGCCTCGAACTCATAGAGATCCACCTGCCTCTGCCTCCCAAGTGCTGAGATTAAAGGTGTGTGCCACCACTGCCCGGCTCTTTTTTAATTTTAATCTGTTTTTGTGTGATCTTTTTTTTTTCCCCCCCTGCATTTGAATTATCTTTTAATCTTCTCAGTGAAATGCTGCCACATTAGAAATGACAAACTCTTGTGGTTCAAAGGCCACACGAAACATGAAGCAGACTGTATGCCCCTCATCCTGTCTCATGGGGGACAGAAGAAGGAGGATAAGAAGTTCAAGGTTGCTGTGCATGGTGGCACACGCCTTTAGTCCCAGCACTTGGGAGGCAGAGGCAGGCAGATCGCTGTGAGTTCGAGGCCAGCCTGGTCTACAAAGTGAGTCCAGGACAACCAAGGCTACACAGAGAGACCCTGTCTTTAAAACAAACAAACAAACAAACAAAAAAGAAATTCAAGGTTATCCTCAGCTACAAAGGAAATTTTGAGGCAAATCTGAGCTACATGAGACCCTGGGCGGGGAGGGGAAGGGAAGGGAAAGGAGGAAAGTGGAGACTATAAATCAAGGAAGCCCAGCAGGCCCTGGTGTGCTGCCTGCCGTCGGTGGTGCCGTTGGAGAAGGCAGTCAGTGTTTCCAAGTCTAAGAGAATGGCCTTTGGTGTGTCCGCTGGGCCCACAGAAAGGCGTTCTGCACTGGAGGTCAGATTGGAGGCAAAGCTTTGTGAACGAGCTGACCTAGGGTGGGAAGAAGGCAGAACTTGGATGAGGAAGGGCTTAAGTAGGGAGGACCTTACCAACAGCGTCCAGGAAGCCACAGGTTTGGCTAAGATGGGAGGATGCAGGGGGCTGACCACCTGAGGGAATGGATCACATTAAGGGCGTGCCCAATCCACAAAGGCTTGGATTTGACCCAGTAAACAATTGATACCACTAGTCTCCTCAGCCTGAACCCAGCGGAAACAATTTTCATCTAATATATATATATATATGTTTATAGTGTCATAGGTTTCAAAACACCTTCCCAAAGGCAGGGCATGGTGGCACATGCCTCATGAGGCAGAGGCAGGGGGAGCTATGAGAGCTGAAGGCTAGCCTGGTCTACATGGAGAGTTGGGGGCTAGCCAGGGCTACATAGTGACCTTCCCGCATTGGGCGGCGCTGCTTTCACCGCCATCGGGGTTTGCAGGAGAGAATCTGGGCGGTGATAAGACTTTACCTGTTTCAAAGGGGCCAAGATGCACTGATCTGCGCCATGTTCCTGGGGGAGGAGACCAGATGGTTTCTATTTGGTCCTAATTGGAAACAGCCAAAATATTTTCATGCACACCCCTTTGCGGACAGGAGGTTTTTGGCCCGATGTTTGGAAAGCCATCCACACGGTACCTTCTGAGGCCAAACTCCACTCAGAAACCTAGCCCCTCCCTTCACAGTCCTCCCATTTGGACTCCTAAGAATGTTTACCGTGATAACCACAAAAATGTGACAAACTGACACTGGGCAGCCATGTATAGCTTGATGGTCTTCCGTGTGGTTGTCACAGTTTTAGCCATACCCGTCCCAGCCATTCTGCAATGGTGCACCGTTGAACACCCAGAGTCATTAAACTGGCTCTGGCGGACCTGCCAGTCATCAGAGGCTTGGGTGCCATCCCGCAGGGTTCTGAGGGAAGGCTATGGTCTTCATCTCTGCCCAGGTCCCCAGTGAGGCTGAGGTCCGGGGAAGTCACCTGGAGAACCACTCCTTCAGACTTGAAAACATTGACTGCCTCCCTTGGTTTGTTTTGCTCAGTGAACGAGATGGGAGAGAAGCCGATCAGGGCTCCTCAACCAATGCCTCCCCTGTGCCCTGGGGACCTCAGGACAACAGGGCCAGGCCCATCCGGCTGGGTCGCTCAGGTTTATGCAGCCTCAGTGGATCCAGCTCAGAGACCTAGGACCTGTGTACCACAAGAGTACCAGAGTTTGGAGATCAGTCGATTTCAAGCAGGTGGCATCCAGCTTTGCCACAGCCTAGTGACAAACAGCAGCAGAAGATGGTGAAATGAAGGTCGAAGTCACCAGGAGTGGCCAGCTGGTGATAACATGGTTCTCTTGAGCCATTCCATTGGTCCTGCCTTGTCACCTTAAGTCGTCCTCCCACCCCTACTCCCCGAGACACACACACACAAAACCAAAAGACCCAGTGGGTACCAAGGAGTGTCTTGTCATCTGGACCTGTTCTTTTCCCAGCTGAAGCTACACAGTGTAGCTGTCCCCAGGGCTGCTTTAATTCTGGAGGATCTGGGATGAGAAAGGTGTGACTTAAAGCAGGGACAATGTCCAACCCTAAAATGGTTCTTCCAGGACCCTGGCTGAGTACCAAGCTGCTCAAGTGTCGGGCTCAGGTCTCCAAATAAGGCATTGCTGTTTATATCATAATGGCAGAAATACCAGTGGCGTTAAGGAATTCAAGGGACCATTGCAAGAGTCAAGATGTAATCTTCAAAAGCTGTGTTAGTTCAAAAACAGGAAGTTAACAGTTCCAATCCTGGAGTCATTGTATTTATGGTTTCATCCTGGGGTGACAGCTGAACAAGGAATGAAAACCTCTATAAGAAGGTGCCTAGCTGGGCGTGGTGGCGCGGCGCACGCCTGTCTTGAAAAATCAGGGGGCTGGAGAGATGACTCAGTGATTAAGAGCGCTGCCTGCTCTTCCTAGAGGTCCTGAGTTCAATTCCCAGCAACCACATGGTGACTCACAACCATCTATAATGGGACCTGGTGCCCTCTTCTGCAGATAAAGCAGGCATATGCAATAAATTAAATAAATCTTAGAAGAAGATGAAGAAGAAGAAGAAGAAGAAGAAGAAGAAGAAGAAGAAGAAGAAAGAAGAAGAAGAAGAAGAAGAAGACGGCGCCAGGACCCCAGCGTGAACCAGCCAATACTCATCACAGTTTGCTTCCTTGCGTCTGGTCAATAAACAGACGAATTTTCTGTTCATTCTCATAAAACCAGGCGGCGCACAGGGAATTGCACGTGTTTGTTGTAAATGGGAAGAGGTTACATTTAAACAACTTTAACTTTTTTTTTTTCTTTACCATAAGGAATAGCTCCCACCAGGCCTGGTATCTACAGATAAGCACTGTAGAATGTGCAAGGGCTGCTGGACCCAAAGGAGACCAGCTGGTGAGGGAGAGAGAGGGCCAAGCTGTCTGGGAGGATGCTGGGAAACGTTCACGGAACATTTACACTTGACCTTTAGCATCTGGCCCACAGAGAGTGCTCAGGGGAAGGAATGAGAGGTGCAGAGCTAGGGAGAGGACGTTCTAAGCAGTGCCACCCGCCCCATCACCACCACCGCCATGAGAAACAGCTCAGAGGGTGAGGGAGCTGCTGCAGATGTGACCCCTGAGGCTGGGTGTCAAGCTGGGGCAGTCTCCTTGCCATGAGACATACCTGCCTGAAACAATTAATGGAGGACGTTGATTTTGGCTCGCACTTTCAGAGAGGTCCCAGCCCATCATGGTGGAAAGTACAGAGCAACAGGAGTGTGTGGCAATGCCCCACACACAGCAGTCAGGCTAGTTCCAGAAGTGGGAATAGCTCTCAAGGGTGGCATCTAGTGACACACGACTGCCAGCTAAGCTCTTTGTCCCCAAGTTTCCACAGCCTCCCAAAATAGTGCCTCCAGAGGGGAGCCATGTGTCCAAACACATGAGCCTGTGAGCATTTTGCATTCAATGACAAGGAGCCACGATGGTTTTGAGTGTTTGTCCCTTTGTTCGTTTGCCGTGCCGCTATTTGCCGTGCACTATGGTTCTCAAAAACTGGTCTTTGAAAGTGCTTCCCAAGGGCTGGAGAGATGACTCAGTGGTTAAGAGCACTGGCTGCTGCTCTTCCAGAGGTCCTGAGTTTACTTCCCAGCAACCACATGGTGGCTCACAACCATCTGTAATGGAATCTAATTCCCTCTTCTGGTGTGCATGAAAGCAGAGCACTCATATACATAAAATAAATAAATAAATCTTTAAAAAAAAAAAAAAAAAGGAAAGAAAGAAAGCTGGACGTGGTAGCACACATCTGTCATCCCAGCACTCTGAGGGGCAGAGGCAGGCAGATCTCTGTGACTTGGAAGCCAGCCCAGTCTACAAAGCAAGTCCAGGACAGTGAAGGCTACACAGAGAAACCCTGTCTCAAAGAAAAAAAGAAAGAAAGAAAGAAGAAAAAAGGAAGTGCTTCCCAGCCAACCCTCACAGTGATGTTGGGAGCTCGTGGCCTCTCTTTTACAATGAGGTTCGGAGATGCTAAGGTACTCTGTAAGAGCCACAGGACATTTTCAAGAGAGGTCTGAAACCCAAGGGTCTGTGCATTTCCCTGTGCCACCCCACCTCCCAAGCACCACAGAGCCTGGCTATGCTTCAGCCAGGTTCTCTGTGAGAGGGGTGCATCCAGACAGTGACTGTTAGCAAACCTGACATTTCTCTTATTTTGAATGTGTATGAATATTCTGTCTGTGCACACATGAGCACCACATGCATGCCTGGTGCTCACAGAGGCCAGAGAAAGAATACTGGATGCCCTGGAATTGGAATTGTAGACACATCTGTAGCCTTCTAGCTGAGTGCTGAAAATTGAACCCAGGTCCTCTGGAGGAGCAGCCAGTGCTTTTAAGTGCTGAGCCATCTCCTCACCACACACCTTGCTTAGTTTTAATGTAGTAAAAATAAGCTTGAGTGAAAAAGGATTAGAGTGAATACAGCTGGGGCGGATCAAGTATGACCAGGGGCTGAGCGCGTTCTCATCCATATTCCCAGGAATTTGTTTTCCACCAAGGGAGGAGCTTGGTGTTGCTTTGGTTAAAGCTGCCGCAGGGCAGGCGTGGCTGACCTGAGCCGCAGCGGTCTTCCTGCCTTCCTGAAGCTCCTGAGAGGTCCCCGGTCCAATCAGTTCTATTTGTTGTGGGCAGAGATGGTGTTTTCACTACCTTCCTCGATGCTGGTTTTGGAGCAGTTGAGAGAGTTTTCCCACAGGGATGCAGCCATGCCCAGTTCATCACGGGGGGGGGGGGGGGGGGGGCAGGAGGGGCGGGCAAGCTCCCCTCTCCACAGATGCACACCGACGCCAAGCTGATAAGAAGATGCTGCCGGTGGACAGTGATTCTCCTCATGAAGCTGAGCATCTGGACAGCAATGTGGCCTTCAGCCCTCCTCCCTGTCCCCGTGCCTCCGGTTTTACCCACTGTCACTTTCTGGTGTGTGGAAACTGGGTGAAGGAAATGAGAGCCGGTGATCAGGCTCCCCGTCGACCGGACAGAGACTCAACTTGTTGTTTTGTTTTGTTTTGTTTGCTTTTGGAGACAGGGTTTCTCTGTGTAGCCTTGGATGTCCTGGACTCACTTTGTAGACCAGGCTGGCCTCGAACTCACAGCAACCCATCTGCCTCTGCCTCCCTGAGTGCTGGGATTAAAGGCGTGTGCCACCATGCCTGGCTTGAGACTCAACTCCCCCACCCCCGCCTCCCCAAGACAGGGTTTCTCTGTGTAGCCTTGGCTGTCCTGGACTCACTCTGTAGACCAGACTGGCCTCAGAGACTCAATTTTTAAAGGCCAAAGCTCAGAAAAGGAGACTTCTCAGACCCTTACAAAGAGCTAAGCCCCTTTTCAATAAAAAAAAAAAAAAAAAGATGGACTCCCCAGGGTCAGTAGATAATTCATTCACCAAGAAATTTCTAGGGCTATCAATTTTCCTCTTTAGTTAGATTGACTGTCTGCCTCTGAGGATGGAATTGTCTATTGGGTAATTTGGAGCTTCCAGGTGTAAAGAATGAAGCAGGGAGAGTGAAGGTGAACCAAACCTAAAACCAGGACTTCCAAAATCACAGAGATTCTAGTTCACTGGCTGTGTTGCAAAAATAAATCTACTCACACATCTATGTGCAAACTTCCTTTAAGAATCAGTTTAACGGCCGGGCGTGGTGGCGCACGCCTTTAATCCCAGCACTCGGGAGGCAGAGGCAGGCGGATCGCTGTGAGTTCGAGGCCAGCCTGGTCTACAAAGTGAGTCCAGGACAGCCAAGGCTACATAGAGAAACTCTGTCTGGAAAAACCAAAAAAAACTAAAACTAAAACAAAACAAAAAAGAATCAGTTTAACTAGTAATAAATAAAGGAACCGTCATCTAAAAGTAATACCAATATTCTGATTTTCCTTGCAGGAATCAGGGGAAAAGTCAGAAGCTTGATGGAATCGGGCCCTTGGGTCGTAACGCTGCATTTAGCAGATAACAGCATAGACGGGATGGGAGCCGAGGGAGAGCGACTGCTGGAATTCACGCGGGCCTTAACATGGTGGGGGACTGCTGATGTTATTTTTCTAAAACAGTGTTTGTTTCTCTTAGTTTTTCTCTTAACCCCGCTGTCATTCAAATAATTGAGACTCCTTTCTTTCTTTCTTATTTATTTATTTTTTCTGGTTTTTCAAGACAGGGTTTCTTTGTGTAGCCTTGGCTGTCCTAGACTCGCTTTGTACACCAGGCTGGCCTCGAACTCACAGCGATCTGCCTGCCTCTGCCTCCCGAGTGCTGGGATTAAAGGCATGCGCCACCACCGCCCGCTGAGATTCTTTTATATTTGTTTGAAAATAAGCTTTACAAAACAATAATGAGCAATTTACGTTTGTTCTTAACCCTCTATGTTATCCTGACTCCATCTTTCCCACAATCTTCAAGTTACTTGTCTTTTAGTTCTTTCTTTGCTCCAGCTGAGTCTTCTTTGTCTCTCCTGCATCTCCGCCTGTCATCTGCTCCCCTGCTTAGTCCCTGCCTTCTTCTTCTAACTCCTCCTCTCTCCCCTGGCTGGCAGGAAGTCCAGCCCTATTCTCTCCCTTGCTCATCAATTGGCTGTAAGCTGCTTTATTGACATATTGAGTGGACAATTGGGGAGCACAGTTTACACAACATTTAGACAGAAATTCTCAGAACAAGGCTTGCCACCAGATATGGGGGGGTACAGAAATCGGCATTTTGAATTAAACAGTAACTCTATGCCAACAGGGAACAGTAAGAGCTCTTAATTCAGCTAAGCTGCACAGCTTTTTGTTTGTGTTTTTGTTTTTGTTTTTGTTTTTGTTTTTGTTTTTTTGTTTTTGAGACAGGGTTTCTCTGTGTAGCCGTGGCTGGCCTGGACTCACTCTGTAGATCAGGCTGGCCTCGAACTCACAGCGATCTGCCTGCCTCTGCCTCCATCCTGGACTCACTTTGTAGACCAGGCTGGCCTCGAACTCACAGCGATCCGCCTGCCTCTGCCTCCTGAGCTTTCTTTCTTTTTTATTTTTTTTTTTATTTTTTTTTTTTTTTTGGTTTTTTCGAGACAGGGTTTCTCTGTGTAGCCTTGGCCATCCTGGACTCACTTTGTAGACCAGGCTGGCCTCGAACTCACAGCGATCCGCCTGCCTCTGCCTCCCGAGTGCTGGGATTAAAGGCGTGCGCCACCACGCCCGGCTCTTTCTTTCTTTTTTAAAGATTTATTACATATACAGTGTTTTACCTGCATGTACACCTCCATGCCAGAAGAGGACACCAGATCTCATTTCATATGATGGTGAGCCACCATTGGTTGCTAGGAATTGAACTCAGGACCTTTGCAAGAACAGTCAGTGCTCTTAACCCCTGAGCCATTTCTCCAGCCCCGCCAGGCCAGAAATTTTCAATAGCCCACCAAGAGATCAAGAAAATGCAATGCCACAGTGCCCTGCGCATCCCCAGTCTCTGCTAAAGTTAGGAACGGGGGTGGGGGTGGGGGTCCTAGAGTTCTTGAGTAGGAGGAAAATACAATGGTTTTTGTTCTCACAAAGCTAAATTCATCTGATTTTAAGATCTCTATTCTCAGGCTTGCCTTTCTTTATGTGAAAATATTTGTTTGTTTATAATGTTGCCATAAACCTGGCATGCTGGCATACCTTTAATCCCAGCACTTGGGAAGCAGAGGCAGGTGGATTTCTATGAGTTTAAGGCCAGCCTTGTCTACAATACCAAGTTTTAGGACATCTAGGGCTACATAGAGAGGCCCTATCCAAAAAAAAAAAAAAAAAAAAAAAAAAGGACTAGAGGGCTAGAGAGATGGCTCAGAGGTTAAGAGCACTGCCTATTCTTCCAAAGGTCCTGAGTTCAATTCCCAGCAACCACATGATGGCTCACAACCATCTACAATGAAATCTGCTGCCCTCTTTTGACCTGCAGGTGTTACATGCAGATAGACCACTGTATACTAAATAAATAAATCTTAAAAAAAAAAAAAAGGACTAGAGATGTCTTAGTGGTTGAGAGCATTGGTTGCTCTTCTAGAGGACCTGAGTTCAATTCCCAGCACCTATGTGGCAGCTCATGAATCTAACTCCAGTTCCAGGGGATCTGACATTCTCACACAGACATACATGCAGGCAAAACACCAATGCACATGAAATTTAATAAATAAGTAAGTATAACTAATATCGCCAGATAAGAGTTGTGTATCAGGAGAGAGATTGACAAGGGCTTGATAATTTTTAGTATGTCAAATAAATGACTAAGAAGTCTTACATGTAACTTTTCTTAAAAAGAAATGAATGGAAGATTCATGGCAGTAAACGCTTGAATTGGCTTCCCTAAGAGAAGCAGAATATTCCAAAGCAGAGAGGTTCATCCAGGGCAAGCGGGACTCAACATGCCTCCAGTCAGATGATCATTGCATCAACATGCAGGGAAGGAGAGCCAGAGTAGAAAGGTCGTTCTCTGAAATTCCCCGTTGCCTTTTCTGGGGGACCATGAGCCGTGCAAGCCATTTTGTTTTCTTTCATTTTTCTCTATACAGCCTGATCAAATACTCTGCTCACCTAAGGGAAATCGACCTTGGAAACAACCACCTGGGAGAAAAGGCTGCAGCTGACATCTTGGAAGCACTGAGAGCCAGGAAGACAGGTGAAGAAATTTCAGCCTCTTGTCCCCAAGCTCTGACCTCATCACAAGTGCCCCATTGGCTTGTTTGTGTTTGTTTGTTTGTGTTTAAATAACAAATCTGAACTGTGTGATAAGCAGGGCCATTGTCACAGGCCAACCACCATTGTGTCAACATGGCAGGAGGCTTTATAGAGCTCAAGAATGTTTACAATATTGTGTGTGCCCTTTGACCCTTTGAGTAGTGAGTTTTGTTTGTTTGTTGTTTTTTGGTTTTTTTTTTTTTTTTTTTTTTTTTGGTTTTTCGAGACAGGGTTTCTCTGTGTAGCCTTGGCCATCCTGGACTCACTTTGTAGACCAGGCTGGCCTCGAACTCACAGCGATCTGCCTGCCTCTGCCTCCCCAGTGCTGGGATTAAAGGGGTGCGCCACCACGCCCGGCTTGAGTAGTGAGGTTTTTTGTTGTTGTTTTATATATGTATATTTCTTGGCTAGTGTCCAGGTAGTTGTCTCCTACCTTCAGCTAGCTGAAGCTTCCAGATGCTTCTTCCCAACCTGGCTGGTTTTTGTTTCGTTTTGATTGTTGTTTTTACAAGTTTTTCTCTATTGATTTTTGCTGCTTCTCTTTCCTTTCTTATTCTTCAAGAAAGTTTTCTCCTGTTGTCTGTTCTCCTCTCCGGCCTAACCTAACGTGATTTGTACAGAGAAGTGGCAAGCATCCTAAGACCACAGCTGGCCTGGGTGTTGGAGAGTGAAGACAGGAGTACTTCACGTCTGAGGCCGTCCTGGGCTACATAAGAAACATAAGGATACCATGGAGAGAGAGAGAGAGAGAGACAGACACAGACAGAGAGACAGACAGACAGACACAGAGAGAGACAGAGACAGAGAGGAGAGAGAGACAGAGAGGAGAGACAGAAACAGACAGAGAGAACACAGACCACGGTGTACCTCAAAATCATTCAAGAGGGGTTTGGCTCTAACTGGCAAGTGGTACTGAGTGTCTATGGCAGTGTTGCCCTTTGAAATTGAGAGACTCCAGGTCAGTTAATGGTGACCAGCCCTGGCCTCTCTTTTAGTATGCATGACCAGAGTTGGTGACCACTGCTTTTACTGCTGTCACAGATTTTTAAATGGACATATTTGAAAATGAAATTCAGTGTTGAGAAGGGTGAGAAGGGCTCTGTTCTGGGGGAAGGTCGAGTGGGTCGGATTCACCGCCAGTGGCGGTGCCATCTTGTCCTCATCGTGATAGCAAAACCGGTCAGAGGTTGCGGGTTTTCCCTTTGCCGGCAGTGTTTTAAAGAGAATTACAGGGCGGCTGTGGTCTGCTGCATTGCTCCATTTCAAACTAAAGCCATGCATCTTTTAATGGCCAATTAAATGATTCTAAGATTTTTTTTTTTCAATTATCCTTTTCTTTTAGAGAAGCAGAACACCCACTTCTTGTTCCATTAGAGCTGAGATGAAGTTCCGCGGGATTATTCTGTTAAGCCTAACTTTAAGTGCAGGGAGCAAAAGGCGGGTAATGACTGCTTTGCTTTTTCCTGGTGCGCAGTCACTTCTTGCTCTACCTGGCAGCAGAAACCCATTATTGGGCTGCAGGCACTCCTCTCACCATTACTGCTGGGCAAGTAAAGAGAGACCAGTCTCCCGGGAGCGCGGGGCGGGGAAGGGGAGGGAACGGGGCGGGGGGGGGGGGGGGCGGGGAGGGGGACTTTACGGGAAATGACTTCCACAGGAATACATACGTGGGATGGAAAATGCCTGGCCTGCTTAGTAAATGGCCCAATCTACATAAGGGAGAGGCTGACTCTGGAGTGGCCCACCTGAAAATGCAAGGCCTCATTTAAAGAGCATTAAGAGGCAATCTGCGCCTCGAGAACTCCACGTTTCTGAAATGCCGTCTAAGTGCGCATCACAAGTAACCTTAATGCGCTTATTTCCTGAGCTGGAATCATCGTCGGCTGTTTCTGATGGAGCACTTTAATTAGGTTGCTAGTTTGAACACCAGTGAAGAGTCCTCAAAAAATGATAGGCTGCTTGGAATTCACAGGGTGACTCATTTGTCGTTTGGCCTTAAAGGCATCGTTTTAAACCTTAAGAGCCATTAGAAATATCACTGATTATATATATATTTTAAAAAACAAAACAAAACCAAAACCCACTAATGTTCTTCTAGTGTTTTCTGTGTTCATATCATTTGCAAATCAACAAGAAAAATTCTAATTCTTTCATGAAGAAATCAGCCTAACTTATTTGCTTTGCCTTTATCTCTCCACCATCTTCTTCTCTTCCTTTGGCTGTGATTTGATTTATTTGAGACAGGGTCTATATAGCTGGCTACGTGTGTGTATGTGTGTATGTATGTATGTATGTATATTAGTAACTGAAGTTAGTCCTGCCTCCTCCTCCGGAATCCTAGGATTCCAGACTAGTACCATCACGGCAGACTTTAACAGGGAGTTCATAAGCCAACTCTAACGATGGAACTCCTGCCGAACCCTAAACCTGAGAGCACCCCTACACAGTGTGAGCCGTTCTGTTCATGCATACGTATGCTCTCTCTGCTTAGGTAAACTACCACCCATAACAATTACAGTCACTCCCCGGATTTCTTCGGACACCTTCAGATCTATTTGGAAACTTAGCAAGAAATGTAAAACGGCCCGTAAAAAGAAGAAAAAGGTGAATTCTTTAACGTCTGTGTGGTTGAGTAGCAGCCACCAGGGGGCGCTGCATGAGGAGTGGCGATAGGGGTGCCTTCGGCGCCAGAGTTTATAGAGGCTAGGTCATCCTCCCCCTAAAGGGCTAAATCAAGAGGCAAGCAGTAAGACAACATCATCATCTCTCTCAAAAAGCTGTGAAAACTGCCTCCGGCTTCAAGCCCTCTTCCCTGCCAAAAGCGTGTCCCTGCAGGTCTCCGCAGATCTACAAGGAGCCTCATCTCTGCCTGTAGGCGCCGATGCTGCCTCTTCGGAGATGATGATTTTCATAGAATGGGGAAAATATTTAATGGCACAGGAAGAAAACATGTTACGGAATGAACTGGTTATAAGTATTAGATAAAGAACGGCTTTTGATATGAAAATTAAAAGGTATGCATTTTAAAACCCAGACTGCTGATTGCTAAAATACCAGCACCATTACTACCATTCAGTGAGTAAATAGTCTCCACTGTGTGGGTCTGTGTTTATATTATAATTTTATTTATTTATTTACTTACTTACTTACTCACTTACTTACTTACTTATTGAGACTGGGTGGGTCTTGCTCTGTAAGCCAGACTGGCCTTGAACTTGTGCCAATCCTTCTGTCTCCTCCTCTGGAGTGAGGTGACAGACATGAGCCACTATGTTTCTTTGTTGTTGTTTTGTTTGCTTTTTTCTTTATGCAGATTGTGTTTGTTGTTTTGGTTTTTTTTCGAGACAGGGTCTCTCTGTGTAGCCTTGGCTGTCCTAGACTTGCTTTGTAGACCAGGCTGGCCTCGAACTCACAGCAATCCCCCCTGCCTCTGCCTCCCCAGTGCTGGGGTTAAAGGCATGCGCCACCACGCCTGGTTTCCTTATGAGTTTTAAAATCACAATTATTTCTGCTCCAAACAGGTTGTACATGGTGGCTCATACCATCACCCTAATCAATTTGAGCCTCAGCTAATGGAGCAAGCTTCAGGCTAGCCTGCCTACATGAGATCCTGTTAAGGTGGAAAAAAGCAAGTCTTCTGTTGCTTTTTTTATTTTTTTAATTTAATTTAATTTTTGAGACAGGGTTTTTACTGTGCAGCCTTGGCTGTCCTAGGACTCGATCTGTAGAACAGGCTGGTCTTGGAAGGCAGCTATGCTCACCAATGCCGCACCAGGCTGGTCTTGAACTTACAGAGCTCCATCTGCCTCTGCTGGAGTAAACGCATGTGCCACCACTGCCATTTATTACTTTTGTTTCGTTTTGTTGGGATTTTTTTTTGGGGGGGGGTGGGTTTCAAGATATGGTTTCTCTGTATAGCGTTGGCCATCCTGGACTCACTTTGTAGACCAGGCTGGCCTTGAACTCACATTGATCCACCTGCCTCTGCCTCCCAAGTGCTGGGATTAAAGGTGTGTGCCACCACACCCCTGCTCATTTATTACTTTTTTAACTCATGACTTCCTGTTCATTATTTCCACAGGTAAAAAACTGAATACAGATGCCATTTTCCCCCCAATGGATATCACCTATTTTCTTGTCTAGACAGACATAGCTAAAAAGAGACTTTTCGGGGCTTGGAGAGATGGCTCAGAAGTTAGGTGCATTGGCTGTTCTTGCAAAGGTCCTGAATTCAATTCCCAGCAACCATGTGGTGTCATCTCACAACCATCTACAATGAGAGCTGGTGCCCTCTTCTGGTGTGCAGGTGTACATCCAGGCAGAATACTGTATAAATAATAAATAAATCAACCCTCATGCTGGGGAGAGTGATGGGATCCTGGGTGCAGTGGAAGTGGTTGCATCCCAGGGTCCTTTCCTGACTTCTGCTTCCTCAAGTCTTCTGAACTGTAGCACTGGTACAGAACGGGCAGAGAGAAGCAGGCACTTGTTCTCTCCTCAGTTTGGCCAAACAGTAAATAAACCCATTTTCCTTTACCAATTTCTGTTTCAATTTTTTTTTTTTTTTTTTTTATGAAGCAGCAGATGTATAGCCCTAAGGACCCAGCAACACATGACAACCCTACGAGGTACAAAACACAAATAGCCTGACATAATACCAGCAACATCCAGGAGTCAGAGGCAGGAGGATCGCAGTGACTTTAAGGCTAGTCTCATCTGTAGAGTGAGCTCCAGGCTAGCCAGTGTTATACGGTGAGACTCTATCTCAAAATAAATAAAAAAATAAATAAAAATTTTAAATGTGGATTTTACAAGTAGATCTCAGTAAAGAGAGAAAGAGGGAGGGAGAGGGGAAGAAAATTCTTGGGTTTTTTCTTTTGTGCATGAAAAATAATGTGAAGAAAGTTTTGCTCTTTACTTTAAACAGGCATAAACATGACTATAAATATGACCAGTAAGAATGTTTAGAGACCGTGGCCGTTTCTGTGATTATTATTAACTGTTAATTTACTGGAATTTGGAACCATGTGGGAGACACACCTCTGGACTTGTTTGTGTGTTCTCCTCTTCCCTGGGGGGCTGTTGGCCACCAGCCCACCAAGGCAGGAGGAGCAGAAGACTCCGGGCCTGGAAGGCTGTAAGCATGACAGAGGTCAAACATTCGGAGAACCACTTCAGGACCTAGTTCAACTTTACTCGGGAAGAACAAAGACTATATAGCCCTTGGGGAGTGGGGAGGGGCTTCCAAGATAGGTGTTCATAATTGGTTGAAACCAGGCACTTTCAGGGTGTTTATTTTTGGCAGCATACTCCTATCATATGAGGGGGGAATGACGTACCTAATTATCCTATAGGCGCAGGGTGGGGAGAGCTAGCAGGGAGCTGTGTCAAGAGCCATAGATCAAATGTGGCTAGGGGCATCTATGTCCAAAGACACTCTCCAGATGGAGTCAGACAGAGAGCTGGAGGCCATGCTGGAGAGAGGGAGTCCTACACCTAAGACTGAGCTCAGAATGGCTGCAACCTCAAACAGCAAGGTCCTTCCAGCAGGGTCTATATGAGTGTTTCCAAAGAAGCTTAACCAAAGCAGGAAGACCCACCCAAAACGCTAGTGGTACCATCCCATTGGCTGGGGTCTCAGACTGAATAAAAAGGAGAAAGAGCTGAGCACCAGCATTCACCTCCCTACTCCTGACTGGGGACCCCAGTGCCCAGCTAGCCTGGCTCTGGCTGCCCTGCGTTTCCCACCTTTTCTTTCTAGAGTTCCTTCTGGTAGCTGTTTTGTCAGAAAGACAAAGAAAGACAAGCTGGCACAACTTCCTAGCAGACACTACCCTAAGAATTAGAATATTTTCCAAATGAGGAAACTTAGAATCACTATATTCCCCCTTACTCCAATGCCAGATAGCTCATAAGAAATGGAAGAGGCATGGTTTATGGATGATAATTAGGATTAAATGAGTTTTCTATGTCCTCACAGTATGGTACAGCTGAGAAGCCATTGGAGCAACCAGAATTTTCTATGAAAAGCTTTCTGGTTTTCAGCGGTGCAAGTCAGTTAAGCTCACTGTATCCCGATTTGTCCTTTTGTAAACTACAAAAAGAAACAACTGAGCCAGGCGTGGTGACACATACCTTTAATCCCAGCACCCAGGGAGGCAGAAGCAGGGGGATCGCTGTGAGTTTGAGGCCAGCCTGGTCTACAAAGTGAGTCCAGGACAGCTAAGGCTAACACAGAGAAACCCTGTCTTGAAAAACCAAAAAAGAAAGAAAGAAAGAAAGAGGAAAATTAAATAAAAAGAGGAGGACTTGACTACCCCGAAAGTATAAAGAAGATTTTTATTGTAGATATAAGGAAGATAGCAGGAAGAGGGAAGAACCCAGGCTGAACATGGCAGGCTAACTAAACCAGACCATGAGAGGAGAGAAGAGAAGGGAGAACCAGAGAGGAGCCACCAGCCAAGAGGGGCGGCCTGGGCTGAATTACAGGGGAAGTGAGCCCAGCCCTTGGGAGGGAGAGGTTTAGGGTAGCGGCGGGGTGAGAAGTGCCAGGGGAAGCCACAGATACTCAATGAAACTTGACCCAGCTTTGACCTAACAATGGGAATCCACTTAGCTTTCCTAATAGTCATTTGCTATAGCACCCTGCTGTGCTGAGTTTTTTGTCTACTTGACACAAAACTAGGGTCATCTTGGAGAGGGAACCTAAATTGGTAAATATGCTTCCACTGATCTGTAGGCAAGTTTGTCATCAAGTCTTGATTAACCACTGATGTGGGAGAGCCCAGCCCACTAGGGCAGGTGGTTTTACGGTTGTACAAGGAAGCAGGCTAACCAAGCCATGGGGCACAAGCCAGGTAGCAGCATTCCTCGTGGTCTCTGCTTCAATTCCTGTTTCCAGGTTCCTTCCCATCCTGAGCTCTCTACTGCCTTGGCTTCCCTCTGTGAAGGACTGTGATCTAGATGTGTAAGCCAAACAAATCCTTTCCTCCCTAAGTTGCTTTTGAACATGGTCTTTGTCAGAGAAATGGAAGGCAAACTTAAACACACACACACACACACACACACTCTCATACACGCACACACCTTTTTAAAAATCTCCCTTTCCTTCATTTACCTGGTGTACAAACTCCAAATCCAGGCTGCCTTTTGTCTTTTTTTTCTTTTTTTAAGATTTGTTTATTATTTATACACTACTCTACCTGCATGTGTGCCTACATGCCAGAAGAGGGCATCACATCTTATTATAGATGGTTGTGAGCCACCATGTGGTTGCTGGCAATTGAACTCAGGACCTTTGGTAGAACAGCCAGTGCTCTTAACCTCTGAGCCGCCTCTCCAGCCCTGTCTTTTCTTCTTTGGATTCTTCTTCTTCTTCTTCTTCTTCTTCTTCTTCTTCTTCTTCTTCTTCTTCTTCTTTTTAATTTCTACTTCTACAAATAAAAGCCTGCCTTTTCTCTTGCTAACCTTGTCTGTGTAATTCACAAGCCGCCAAGGACTGATTTTAAGAAAGCGTGGAGAGCTTTTTCTCGCCAACCACAGGAAAGATTGTTTTCATAAAAATGAGTGCCGTGAGGGACTGAAGATCAAAGAAATAAACGGTGGAAACGTTCACCTGTGATGCGAATAAGGTTTTTTCTGCAGGGCTTAAACATGTTTGCATTAAAGAAAAGTCTCTAAAGCAAAACCAAGCACCTCTTCAATGTTCTGAACAAAGGAATACAGACTGGCCTGCTGAGGAAGTGAAGTGGCCAAGGAAACACCATCATGTCCCGACTCTATTTGTGTAGGCAGTTCTCAGCCCTCTGCCTGGTCACCTCCATCCCCACAATGGTCACACCTACCCTGTCAACACATTTGAGATTTTTGTGGCCTTGACCATGGTCCAGATATATTAACCAAAATAATTACTGTCAATTAAAACAACTAAAAAAGGAATAAACCAAAAATAATTTTCATGTTATAGCTGAAATAATCACCATGTTCGGCCAGAAATGAATGTTTCGAGGTTGCTCTGTCATCTGACTTTAAAGTGAGTGGTGGTCTTTGTGGTTTTCACCTTTTAAAACACTGTTCCCCTGAGCTTTGACACCAAGAGACTCTGGGGTATGAGCTGGATCTTGGTCATGGACCAAGAACTCATGTGTTTTGTTGTTGTTGTTTTTGGTTCTTCAAGACAGGGTTTCTCTGTGTAGCCTTGGCTGTTCTGAAACTCACTTTGTATACCCGGTTGGCCTCTTAACACAGAGATCTGCCTGCCTATGCCTCTGCCTCCCAAATGCTGGGATTACAGGTACACACTACCACTGCTCTGGCTGACTCAAGTATTTTTAACTGGCTTAATTAGAGTCATTGTCTGAATCTTTCTTCAGTGGGATATTACAGAGGCAGGTGTGAGGTCCAGGGCTTGTGTGGGGGTGGGGGGTGTCCATGACCCTCTCCAGCTGTTAAGAGTAGCCTGAGGCAAATAAACCAAATCCATCTATCTTTTACATAAACAAAAGCCTTTGAGATCCTATAAACCAGGCCTAGTGGTGCACACCTTCAATCTAAGCACTCCCGGAGCAGAGGCAGGCGGACCTCCGTGAATACAAAGCCAGCCTGGTTTAAATACTGAGTTCCAGGCCTTCTGCGGCTGCGGTAGTGAGACTCTGTCTCAAAACATCAAACAAAAGTAGAGCATGATGGCGCATGCCTTTAGTCCCAGCATGTGAGAGGTCTCTGTAAGTTCGAGACCAGCCTGGTTTACAAAGCTAGTTCTCAGGACGGCCAAGGTGCCACAAAGAAACTCTGAAAACTGAAAACTGAAGCAAAACCAAACCAAATCGAAACGAAAAAAGTTAAGATTCAAATAGGTTTTAAATGTAACGGAATCCAAGATGCTGGGCACAGTGGTGCACGACTTTAATCCCAGCACTTGGGAAACAGAGACAAATGAATCTCTGTGAAGTTAAGGCCAACCTGGTCTTCATAGAGTTCCAGGGCAGCCAGGGCTACATAGTGAGACCTTGCCTCAAAAAACCAACAACTGGCCGCCGGGCAGTGGTGGCGCACGCCTTTAATCCCCGCACTCAGGAGGCAGAGACAGGCGGATTGATGTGACTTCGAGGCCAGCCTGGTCTACAAAGCGAGTCCAGGAAAGCCAGGGCTGTTATACAGTGAAAACCCTGTCTAAATAAGTAAACCTTTAAAAACAAAACAAATAAACAAGCAAACAACCCAGCAACGTTATTCAATATGTCGAGCTTTCAGGGGCCAAGCATTTTGTAAGATGCAAAAGGTTACAGTAATGAGGAGACATCTCTCCCTACTCTTGATAGTTCACTTTTAGGAGAGACGAGACAAACGAAGACAGAAACAAGGTGATTTCTGAGAGCTGCAAACTTAATACATGAGGACGCAGGGGCAGTCCACCTGCCTGCCTGTTCTGCAGGAATCGGCGGGTGGCCAATACGAGGTAACATCTGGAGCACGGCCTCCTTGGGCAAGTCTCGCCCAGCACTGATGACGTCACCGAACCGCACCAGCCAATCAGCTCCTCCTGGCTCGGGCTAGGCGGCCTAGCTTGCCGGAAGCCCGGCGGCTCGTGTTGAGACCCTGCTGAGCCGCCGTAGCTCTCTGCCCCACGCCCAACGTCCGCGTCGCCGTTCTGCGCCGCCGCCATGGCCGACGTGGAGGACGGCGAGGAGCCCTGCGTCCTGTCCTCGCACTCCGGGAGCGCAGGCTCCAAGTCGGGAGGCGACAAGATGTTCTCCCTTAAGAAGTGGAACGCGGTAGCCATGTGGAGCTGGGACGTCGAATGCGATACCTGCGCCATCTGCAGGGTCCAGGTGATGGGTAAGCGCTGCACGCGAAGCTGTGACGCGGCCTGCTGGGCGGGTCCCGCCGGCGACATCTGGGCCCGGCCGCCCGGCTCCCGGGTGATTCCCGCAGGTGGTGGGCGTGACCCGTGAAGCTGAGGCTGTGTGGGCAGCCCGGCGGCCAGCAAACCTCACAGCGGAGGTTTTGAGAGGCGCTCGCGTTCCCCAGGTTGGCTTAGAACTTGCCCGTTTAACCGAGGTTGGCCTTGAACCCTTGGCGCGCCTGCCTGCCTGCACCTCCCAGACTCTGGAAATGACGAGCCTGCGCCACCGTGCGGATCTCGTGTCACGGTTCTGTCTGTCACCAACCGAATGATGCTCACTCAGTCTCAAGTTTGCCTCCAGAGACAACCATTGCCATTTCCGGATTCGGTGCTGCTGTTTGGCTGGCTCTTAAATTTTAGCTGGACAAGACGAGTCAGATAGGGCTCTCTTGTCTTGAAGCGAGGGGGGAAGGATTGCTTGATTCACAACAGGAAACGTCATCTTGCCCCTTTGTCACCATAGGGTACCATTTCTTAGAGAAAATACTGCTCTGCTCTTTTGTCACTTCTCAAAGAACCTTTTTTCATAGTCTTCTATTACAATATTGTCAACGAGAATGTTGGAACTCTAGTTGAGTTTTACATAGTTTTAAGAGCTCAGTCCACCTTGAAAAGAATGCTGTCTTTTCCTTCTCTTCTTTTCCTTTTTTCTTTTTTTTCCGAGACAGGGTTCCTCTGTGTAGCCTTGGCTGTCCTGGACTCACTTTGTAGACCAGGCTGGCCTCGAGCTCACAGCGATCCGCCTGACTCTGCCTCCAGAGTGCTGGGATTAAAGGCGTTTATCACCACGCCCTGCTTTCTTTTCTTTTCAAGTAGGGTTTCTTTGTGTAACCCTGACTGGCCTGAAACTTTATAGGCCAGGCTGGCCTCAAACTCAGAGAATGGTCTGCCTCCCCAGAAAACTCAGCCTCCCCAGTGCTTTCCTTAAAAGTGTGCACCGCTACTGCCAGGCTCTGTGCTTTTTTAGACCAGTTCTATTTCATGTAGTCCAAGGTGGCCTTGAACTCCTGATCTTCCTGTTTCCTCCTCCCAAGTGCTAAAGAGTGGTGTTACACCTGTCATACTATCATCATTCTGGAGGCTGAGGCCACAAGCCATCAGTGAGTGCGAGATCAGCCTTGAACAGAGCAAAAGCCAGGGCCCGGAGAGTGCTTCCACAGTTAAGAGCGCAGGCTGCTGTTAGAGAGCACCGCAGTTCGGTTTCCCACACCCATAGGACAGCTCACAACCCTCTGTAACTCCAGTCCCGGTAGATCCAACACCCCACTCTGGCCCCAGAGGGCACCACACACATATGGTATGCATACATAGATGCAGGTGACATAAACAGAAAATTTTAGATTACTGTGAAAACACCCTAAAAGGTCATTTTCTTTAAAAAGATTTTTTTTTAGAGTAGTTGAAATTAACTGATTTCCTGTAGTTTGAAAACTGTGCTTGCTTCTTGGCAGTGAGACTTAAACATAGAATTGAGATTTTTTGCAGGGCCCTCACGAGGCAGAGGCAGGGGGATCCCTGAGTGCCAGAACAGCCATGGCTCCTCAGAAAAACCCTGTCTCAAAACAACAACAAAATTACATTTGTTTATTTTGGGGGGCTTACAAGGATGTTTTGGGGAGTTGATTCTCTCCTGCCATGTGGGTCCCAAGGCTTCACTCAGGCCTGTGTCTTAACCTGCTGAGCAAGCAGTCTAGCTGGCTAAAGGTTGACTTTTTGTTTTTTGTTTTGCTTTTCGAGACAAGGTTTCTCTGTTACACAGAGCCCTGGCTGCCCTGGACTCTCTTTGTAGACCAGGCTTGCCTCAAACTCACAGAGATCTGCCTGCCTCTGCCTCCCAGAGTGCTGGGGTCACAAAGGTGTGTGCCACCACGCCTGGCAATAATCTTAAAGTTACTTATTTTCTTATTCTAAAATTGACCTGTCATCCCATTGCACTATGGGTAATCTCCCTCCCTTGGGTTCCACCCATAACATAGCCCATTTCCTCCTGAAAGTAGCCATTGGCATAGGGAGGAGGCCAGGTCACCTGTGCAGCCAGGTTTTCAAAAGAAGAGTAGAGTGTGTGATTGTGATAACTTAGACATTTTATATGGCCTTTTTGGAGCCTTGATTTCCTACTTGACAAAAGAGGCCATGGGTCGACCCCCAGAGCTGGAGGCAGGCCCAGGTCCAGCATGTAATTGGCACACCTGGTGGTGTGCTTGCCTCACTGCCCATTTCCTAGTGAGCTCCAGGAACCGTGGCCATTTTGTCATACCAGGGCGTACATCCCAAGTGGATGCTTGGGAGTTATGGCTGCAGCCTGTGAGGCAGTTTTCATCTATGTGGAAGAGGCCAGGGTGGCTGTGCGGTTTTTGTTTGTCGAGGGTAAGAGTGTATAGAGAAGCCAGCAGTAATACCTGGGCTTGAGCCAGAGTGAAGAGAGGCAGCAAGCAGTCTTCAACTCCGCACTGGCTATTTTTACCGAAAGTCTTTTTTTCTATTTACTTTTTAAACAAGTCACTCTTCCTAACAACACACTGAGTGTGTAAAAAGCTAGTCCTGGGGCTGGAGAGATAGATGGCTTAGAGGTTAAGAGCACTGACTGTTCTTCCTGAGGACCTGGGTTCAATTCCCAGCAACCACATGGAAGTTCATACTGTCTGTAATTCCAGTTCCAGAGGTCACATAGACGGAACACCAATGTACATAAAACTAAAAGAATGTAAAGGGCCACAGGAAGGGGGAGCTCGTCCTGAACTCACAGCAGTCCTGCTGCCTCAGCCTCCTCAGCACACTGATTACAAGCCAGGGTCACCACACTCATACTGTCTTCTCTAACCTCCTTTCTCTTTTCTTTCTCTTTTTCTTTTTCTTTCTTTCTTTTTTTTTTTTTTTTTTTTTTTTTTTGGCTTTTCAAGACAGGGTTTCTCTGTGTAGCCTTGGCTGTCCTGGATTCCCTTTGTAGACCAGGCTGGCCTTGAACTCACAGTGATCCGCCTGCCTCCCGAGCGCTGGGATTAAAGGCGTGCGCCACCACGCCCAGCTTAACCTCCTTTTTCTTTCTGGATCTGGAGAAATGGTCTGTGCTTAGGAGCCTGTCCTGCTTTTGCAGAGGGCCTGCAGTCAGTAGCTAGCACCAGTGTTGAGAGCTCACAAACTGCCTGTAGCTCCAGTCCCGGGGCTACCCAGCCCAACACCTCTGGCTTTGAAAGGCACCTGCATGCACATGAACATACCCAGATTTAGGCCCCCACACCTAATTAGAAACAAAAGCCTTTTCTGTTGATTTGAGCTTCCTTTTACCTAACTTGGATTATGTATGCAGTTAGAGAGTGAGTCAGTGTCATTGGTGCCTAAGGCGTAGTACTGGTGGGATTTTAGACACTTGTTGCGCACCCCTTAGGGTCCCATCTTAGTATTTACTACATCATTTATTCAAGTACTTTGCCATTGTTGAGTATGTGGAAACTCCTTCTTGGTCCATCCTGCATGTTATTGTTGGGCAGGGCCAGGGACACATGCCTGTAATCCCAGGACTTTGAGGCAGGAGGTAAAGGTAGGATTTCAAGGTCATCATTCATAATGGGGCAGTTCAGGTTAGAGGTTAGCAGGGGTTATGTGAGAGATCAGATCTCAAAAAACCAAAAAGAAAAGAAAAACAGAAACCTTTATTGGTTCCTTCAGTATCCTAGATCCTTGTGTGTGTATAAACAAATAATGAATCCATGCATATGGCTTATTTATTTAAAGTTGGTCCATGTGAGTGAGCAAGCTGGTGGTCAGCTTACAGTAACTTGTTTTGGTGGAATTGCCATCTTTAACTCTGACTTTTCTTTCCTGCCACTGCCAAGCTATATTGTCATAAGAGCATGTAAAAAAAAAAAAATCGTTAGCCGTTGTGAAACATTAATAAATTAGTAGAATGCCATGTATTTTATTTCTCTTTAAATAGTTATTTTTAAATGAGAAAGTAATAATATGAGATTTATCTTCATCTCTGATCCTTGGGGCTTTTGTTTGATTTTGAAGGTCTGGGTTTCCAGTGTTGCCTCCTGAACTCAGATGAGACTCGCTTTGTTTACTTTTAGATGCCTGTCTTAGATGTCAAGCTGAAAATAAACAAGAGGACTGTGTTGGTATGTGGTCATTTCTTTCTCTGGCCTTTTCAATTAAAGGTTTTCTTCTGCCTCTGTTTGATGTTTGAATATGCAATTGAAATTGACTTTATTAAACTGGCTATGGTGACCCAGACCTGTAAACACATAACTAGAGAGCTTGAGATCAGCTTTTGGTATATAGTGAAACCTGTTTTTCAAAAGAGAAAAAAGAGAGAGGAATAGCTTTGTCAGTACATAAAAATAAACCATAAAGCAGTGATTAATTATGAATATAAAATGTTTAAGGCAGTTAGGGCCTGTTGAGGTAGCTCAGTAGGTAAAGTGGCTTGCCTCTCAAACCTTATGACCTAAATTTAATCTCTGGAACATATTTAAAGAGGGAAAGAGAGCTAAATCTACAAAGGTCTCTGACCTCCACGTGAGGCTGTGACATGCATGCCCCCCCCCATTACACCATATCCATACAATTATAAATAAAAATCAACAAAATCAGAACTAAAACTAAAAGGGAATGAATTGTAACAGAAGACTTCTTGGTAAAACATCCTTTTGCTGAATGCAGTGGTGTACACATGTAATCCCAGCATTGGGATCTCTATGAGTTCAAGGCCAGCCTGGTCTACATATGGAGTTACAGGACAGCCAGGGCTCTGTTACACAGAGAAACCTTGTCTCGAGGAGGGAAAAAACAACAATAAAAACAGGGCAATTGCCACAGCCTACATAGTGAATTCCAGGAAGCCTGGGCTATATATAGCAAGCCCTGTCTCAGCAAAGAACTCTAGCCAGAGATGCCTTTCTCCAGCCACTCTGCAAATCTGGTTGTCAGATGAATTGCTGCACTGCTTGCTGGTGTGGTAGCTTTGGGTATGGTTTATGGGTTTTAGTTTTTGGTCTCACCATGTGGCTCAGACTTCCTATGTAGACAAGGCTGGTCTTTCAGTGAACCTCTCCTGCTGCCTCCTTAGTGCTGGGACTGTACCCAGCTGGATGGCTTAGCATAATTCATTGATTCTAGAAAAACAGCTCACTGGATGTACAGCTGATGATGTTCTATACCGTCTGTTGTAATAGCCAGCTATAAATTGAGAGCCTGTAAAATGTTGTATTTTGGTAAATAAAAGTAAGAAAAATGATGCCAGGTGTGGTGGTACACACCTGTAATCCCAGCACTAGGGAGACAGAGGCGGGTGGATGTGAGTTCGAGGCCAGCTTGGTCTACAAAGTCAGTCCAGGGCAGCCAAGGCTGTTACACAGAGAAACCCTGTCTCAAAAAAACAAAACAGGCCGGGCGTGGTGGCACACGCCTTTAATCCCAGCACTTGGGAGGCAGAGGCAGGCGGACTGCTGTGAGTTCGAGGCCAGCCTGGTCTACAAAGTGAGTCCAGGACAGCCAAGGCTACACAGAGGAACCCTGTCTCAAAAAACCAAAAACAACAAAAAAAAAAAAAACAAAACAAAAAAAAAAGTGAGAAAGATGTTTTTTAGTAAAGGGGGACGCAGAAGCTCCCTAAGGTGCCCCATGACTGAGGAGGTCTAGGATCTACAGCCCTTTAGTCTCCTAACTTAAGACAGCTAGCGAAGCTGCTTAGGAGCAGGGTGTGGCTTCACCTGAAAGCACACTGTAACACGTAAATATTTTTGTAGATAGAAAAAATGATATCTTGACCACTTACCCAACTTTTTTCAGAACTGGGAGTCATGACTGTTGGGTTTTTTAACTCTAGTTTTGAACTTAGTAATTTAGTTTTTAAAAATACAGTTTTGCTTTGACGATTTCATGAGCACACGATGTATGTTCATTATGTCCACCCCTTGCTCGCCCCACCGCCCCTCGTATGTTCCTCTCCTGCCTAATGCCTCCCTGAGCCTCCACATCTAAACTGAACTGAGTCACCTCTTGGTTTGTTTGTCTGTTTCCTTCTTTGATTTTGAGGCAATGTCTTGCTTTGTAGCCACAGTGGCCTAGAATGGGCTGCACTCCTCCACCTTAGAGCTCAGATTACAGGCATGCACGCATACCCGCTCAGCTGTTCTTTTCTTTCTCTAGTGGTCTGGGGAGAATGTAACCACTCCTTCCACAACTGCTGCATGTCGCTGTGGGTGAAACAGAACAATCGCTGCCCTCTCTGCCAGCAGGACTGGGTGGTCCAGAGAATCGGCAAGTGAGCCATAGTGGAAGGAGCTCCTGCTGTGGTTGGCAACCCTGGACGATCTTGCCGTCATGTTACGAGAGAAAGACTAGACTCTCCAGTGAATTCATTCATTCTTCAGATAGAACAGATGACGTGCGGTCCTTGGAGACTCATCCAAGGCGTGGTTTAGTGTTTTGTCTGTTTAATTTTGAAAAAAATCTCTACAATTAAGAAGATAATTTATTAAAAACTGGCCTTTCCTACCTTGGTTGTGTGTGTGATACGTACTACTTAGAAGAGCAATAAGAGAGAACACTGAAACAGATGGATCTTTATTGTTTATCTGTCGGCACACAAGGGCGGGGAGAGCATTGCATTCACAGAAGAGCATTTTTGTTTTATGCTTGGTTGGATAAAAAATAAATAAAAGAAAAGCCGGGTGTGGTAGCACACGCCTTTAATCCTAGCACTTGGGAGGCTGAGGCGGATCACTGAATTTGAGGCCAGCTTGGTTTACAAAGTGAGTCCAGGACAGCCAAGGGTACACAGAGAAACCCTGTCTTGAAAAACTAAAACTAAAAATAAATAAATAACAGAATGTTACAGGAACAAATAAAATGCATTTAAGAACCCAACTCCTACCCTCTGCTCCTGATACTTTCTGTTGCTGGGAGAGAGGCAGCCCATGGTTTCTTCATTTGCTGTGAACGAGACTTTTACTTTTAGGTCAATGAAGAGAGTAAATAAACTAACTCTCAGGTAAGTGGGACTTTGTCTTCCTAGTTCTCACCTTTGACTCATCAAGGAAAAGTAGATTGCATTTACCTCACTGTTCAGTCACTTGGTTTAAAGAAGCATTTTCTGTTCCTAGTAAGGTTGTGCCAAAATATTAATGGGAAAATGCTTACCAGTGCAACATTGCAGCTTATTATGCAGTGTTTTAATAAATGAAATACTCTGCTTTGAGTTATTAAATTTTTCTATACCCTTAAACTTGCTAATTTGTTTAGTAAATAATTTGAAAAAAAGTAATAGACTCTTTGTCAATAAAACTTAATTAGTTGTCAGTAAACTTAATTGTGTGAAAACACACAAAATTTTATCAAACTCACCTAGTGGGGCTGGGGAGGAGGTATCTCTCTGTGTTTAGTGCTGGGTGAGTCTGAAGACCAGACTCTGTTCCGTAGAATTCAAGTGACAGCCCAACCCTGTTACTCAGGAGGTAGAGACAGGATTCCTGGGGCTTGCTAGCCAGCCTGAGGCCAAATTGATAAAGTCTTCCTTGAGAGGCCCTGTCTCAGAAAATAAGGAGGACAATTGAAGGAAACCTGAGCTTCTGGCCTGTAAACATGCAGGGACAAACACATATACAAGTTTCATTCAAAGGTTATTTGGGGCCATAATTTTTTATTCTAAAGTGGAAATTACTGATAGGAATTTCAAAAAACACGTGAGCGGGGGGGGGGTAGTAGGGCGAGGAGTGGCTAGGGAACTGGCTGAGTGGTTGAGAGCACTTGCAAAGGACCCAGATTCCCGCCTCCGTGTTGCAGCTCACAACTAACTCCAGGAATGCAGCATCCTCCTGTGGGCTTCTGTGGGTACTCCATGTACAGGGTGCCCATATAAACATGCAGACAGACATGCAGGCGAACACTCATATGCTCCAAAATGTTTTCTAATGGATTTAAAATAATAATTCATTGAGAATTATGGTGGGTCTCACTATAGCCCTAGCTGTACTGAAAGTGAGTGGAGATTGGCCTCTGACTGTGGCAAACTCCTTGCCTCTGCCTCCCAAGTACTAGGATTACAAGTGTGCACCATTATGTCTCGTTGAGTTATGGTTTTTTTTTTTTTTTTTCTTTTTTCTTTTTTTGGTTTTTCGAGACAGGGTTTCTCTGTGTAGCCTTGGCTGTCCTGGACTCACTTTGTAGATCAGGCTGGCCTCGAACTCACAGCGATCCGCCTATCTCTGCCTCCTGAGTGCTGGGATTAAAGGCGTGCGCCACCACACCAGCTTTCTTACTTTTTATTAGTCTGGTTTCTCTGAAAATTTTGCTTCTGTCAGCAGACTCCCTGAAAGAGTATGGGTAAATATTTTCTAAATTTTCTAGGTACATTAAGTATACAAATGGTTTTGGTCATTTGGACATATCTGTCACTGTGTAGTTATTAGTAGCCTCTTTGACAGTTTTTTTTTTAAAGATCATAGTTATAAAGTTGAACTAGATGTTTGCCTTTGCTGTGAGGAAGTAAGTAGTAGGCCTGTCATGATCATTAGGTGCTGTGACAGTTTGTGAGTGAAGTCTGGAGGGCGACAGTTCCATTCAGCAAGACTATCTGACAAAGCCCTTTTTGTGATACACTCAGTCTGAGGATGGAGGAGGCAGGATTGAGATAAAGCTGGGCTCTGACCCCACCCATCCGCCCAGCCACCCAAGAGTTCCGTACATACTGTCTCCCCAGAAGGAACATGTGGGGGTGCGTTAGTTGTAGGTTCCAAAAGCAGCAAGCGGGGTTTCCTCTCCAGATGATTAAATGATATTTTATGCCTTTAATTACATATTAGCAAACGTTATGTTAGAACTATAAAACATACAGACAGCAGCTAGGTGTTCTCAGGCTCCTGTCAGTGTGAACAACTCCCTGCTGTAGGCTGCTGGGTGAGTGTGAGAGCATGAGTGCCGTGTGGTGCCATCTTCATCTTAAGGTCCTCCTTTCTCCCCAATGTGTCGGATCCCAAAAAGTTCCCATTTCCAAAACTTCTCTTTGGAATCAGGACTGGCATCCTTGGAGTGGCAGTCTTGGGTGTTGGGCAGATTGGCTGTTGGATTGGACTGCCACAGCCTCTCAGAGGCACCCTAATGGCACAGGAATGAAAGAATTTAAGGCCTTGCACTCTCTGCCTTTGCCCAAGCGACTGCCATCCTCTGTGGAAGAGTGTAGAGCCAAGTGTTGCTGTCTGTGAAATCCAGAGAGGAACAGTGAACAGCACCTGTTACTGCTCCACGCCTAATGCACACCCAGAGCTGGTAAAATTCCCCAACTGGCTTTTAGACATAAATAATAAACTTAAAAGTTGTTTCTGTTTTTTAATTGAAACAAGGGTAGAAAGCTTTAGAATTAAAGAAGAAAACCCAAAGAACCCTTACATTAATAAAGTATGTTAAGAAAAATATGCTTTGTCTTTGTTTGTTTTTGTTTTTCAAGACAGGGTTTCTATGTGTAGCCCTGGCTGTCCTGGATTTACTTTGTAGATCAGGCTGGCCTTGAACTCACAGTGATCCGCTTGCCTCTGCCTCCCAAGTGCTGGGATTAAAGGCGTGCACCACCATGCCCAGCAATAGCCGGTGCTCTTAACTTCTGAGCCATCTCTCAAGCCCTGACTCCAAACTCTTGATCCTCTCACTCAGCCTTCTATCACCACACCCATCACCTTTGGGTTTTTTTTGTTTGGTTTTTTTTAAGATCTGTGTATTTAACGTGTTGGTGTTTTGCCTGTATGTGAGGGTGTCAGTTCTCCTGAAATTGGAGTTGCATTGCAGACAGTTGTGAGCCGCCATGTGGATGGATCCTCTGGAAGAGCAGCCAGTGCTCTTACCCACTGAGCCATCATCTCTCCAGCCCCTGTTCTGCCTTTTCATCATCCTTTTCTCTCTCACGGCTAGGTTTGTTCACAATATGTCCCCCAGGGACAAGGTTTTCTGTAGTTTGATATTATTAATAATAGCTGAAACTGAACAGGGGACCAACTTCAGCTAGGAATGTCACCTCTCTGCCTCAGTTTCCCCATGTGATAAGCATTCCAGCCTCACTGGATTGAGGACCCAGGATGTTACTTTTCCCCTTGGTGCAGTTGAACACTCAACAAGGTAGTGTGAGGAAAGGTTTGTTTTGGCTCACAGCCATCATGGCAGGAAGCAGGAAGCCGAGATGAATGCTATTGCCCGGATGGGTTTCTGCTTTGTGTTCAGTATGAGCCCTGGCACAAGGAGTGATACAGCCACAGTTAAGGTGGGCCCTCCACCTCAGTTAACTCTGACTAGAAACGCCTTCACAGTGCGGCTTCTAGGTGATTCCAGAAGCTGTCAGGTTGACAGTATAAACATGACAGGGATTCTGTAGGTAAACTAAGGTGTCCCTGGTGCTGGTAAGGGCTGCTGATGCTCGGCATCTGTGAAAGCTTTAGCAGACATGTATTCCGTTATGGGGTAAAGCCCCCTCCCAACTGTCCTCAGTCGGAAAGGAAAGGAAGAGGCAGACAGCAGAGGAGAGAGTAAACGGTGTGGGTGCAGTGTGGAGCAAGGCCGCAACTGCTTTCAAGATAGCTAACACGATTTTCAGATTCATATTAAGAAAAGGTTTGTAAATGTTGGAAGTGTAGAGGCCCGATGGGCTGGCACAAGAGGCAGAGGCAGGTGGATCACTGAGTTCAAGGTCAGCCTGGTCTACAGAATGAGGTCCAGGACAACCAGGGCTACACAGGGAAACCCTGTCTTGGAAAGAAAAAAAAAAAAGTTTAATGTTAGACTTTCCATCTCCGTAGAACCTTAGCTTTTTTTTTTTTTTTTTTTTTTTTTTTTTTTTTTGAGAGACAGGACTTTGTGTGCTGGCCTTGAACTAGCTGCTCTCTTGGCTCTGCTTTCCAAACGCTGTGTTCCACCATCCAGTTTCCCCAGTTCTGCCTCTCTGCTGGCTGGGGTCTTCTTGCTGGGTAGAACCACGGTCCAAGTTGCTGGTCTGTGAAGCTCTTAAATCCCTCGGTGTTTGACAGCATCCAATGACAGCAGCAGCCTGCAGCGCCCTCTACTGTCACAGCTTAACAAGTGTTTGCAGCTCTTGTGTGTCTAGCAAGTTGGGATTCCTTAGCCCTTGGCAGCCGCTGGCATTGCCGTTTCCAGGTAGGCCTAAGGATCAAGATTTGCTCAGTCTCTGAAGCCTTTGACAAGCAGCCAGCATGACAGCTCCTGAGTGACAAGTGTCCCTTTGCCGTGAAGGCCTGAAGCTCTTGGGAACTTCTGCCAACCAGAGCCTGCCGGTTCCTTTCAGTGGCTCTTACTGGCCCTCTGGTCCTTCAGCCTGAGATGGTTTTCTCACTTCTACTTTGCCTCTCTGGCCACACTCTCCAGCTGTTCAGCTGTTGTTGCCACTGTCACCTTTGCCTTCCACAGCTGCTCCGTGTAACCAGCTCGGCCTGTACTATAGAAGCCGACAAGAAAAAACCAGTTGAGAGAAGCAATCTATGTGACAGCCACCCACAGGCAGCGCAGGGACGTGTTGTCTCCCAGTCACCTCGATGAGTGAGGTCGACAAGCTGCTCATAGCAAGAGAAAGGGACTTTCACCAGACACACACACACACAAAACCTCACATGCAAATGAGGGTTTGGGGTTTTTTGTTTTTTGTTTTTGTTTTTTTGGGTTTTTTGTTGTTGTTGTTTTGGTTGGTTGGTTTTTGTTTGTAATGAGATGGGGTTTCTCTGTGTAGCCCTGGCTGTCCTGGAGCTTACTCTGTAGATCAGGCTGTCCTTGAACTCAGAGATCTGCCTGCCTCAGCCTCCCCATGTGCTGGAATTACAGGAGTGTGCTACCACCCAGCGCACAAATGGAGGGTTAAGTTTGCACTAATCCCATCTCTGCCAGGCCACCCTTCTGGCCTCGGTAGGAATGGCTATAGGGCAGTTTAGTTGGTAAAGCTGAGGTAACAGGAGCTTGAGATCAAGGCCTTCTTAGGGTACATTTGAAGACAAAAATAACAAAGAAACCACACAGATTCGTTTACATGTGTGTTTTCAGAGCTATATATTGTTTTTTCAGCTATTAGCCAAAGCTTATGTGTTCTATGCCACTTTGTGTTATGATAGAGTATAGGAGATGGTTAACAGAAAAATGGAGGCCAGCAGGTTGGTTCAGTGGGTAAAGGCACCAGCTGTTGACCTGAGTTCAGTCCTTTTTCACTGCCCACCTCCCCACCAAGTGCCATGGAATGGAAGGAGCCAGCCCTGGCAGGTGGTGGTCCTCTCATCTCTGCACTCACACTGTGGCGCGTTCACACACTAACGAAAAAAGATTGAAGAGGGAAAAAAATGCTACTTAGCTCATACTTTAACAGTGGACAACCACTTAGCTTTGGATTTCTGGCCAGAGCACCAGATGGCAGTGGCAAAGACACAGCAGTCAAAAGGAGAAGGAAAGGGACCAGGTCCCCAGTACCCTAAGAAACTTCCAGAAGACCCACCTCCTGAGGGTCCATGGTACCTCCTAGTAGCATGGCCCTGGGAAGTAAGGGGTCAGCACTGAGGCAGAAGGATTGTCAGAAATCCAAGGCTAGCTTAGTCTGCACACCAAGGTTTAGGCCAGCCAGGCTACAGAGCAAGGCCCTATCTCACAACTAATTAGTCAAAATATGTAGTACATGTTCCATAAAATGCTAAAATAATATTGAAGCAGGTTATCCTGCCGTCACTATTTTTAATCCACTAAAAGGTTAAGCCCTTTTGCCTGTGTTAAAGTGTGATTGTCTTGGGAGTTCCTTTAAGTCACGGTGTCCTGGATAAAGCAGGCTGAGTAAAGAGGGTGTCGGTGAGTGATGGAAAAGGCTGACATCCCAGCATCACTCAAACATGAGCTAATCAGCTGACACATGCTTGGCAGAAAATCTCAGAAACTGGACTCAGCCACCACAGATGCAGCTTTATTGTCCCACACAATGAGGAGTCTGGGATGGGAAGTCCAGGCTTGATCCAGCAGGTCAGCAGTGTCATCCTGAGCCAGGCTCCCAGCTTCCTGCTCTGGGCGTCTCTTTCCTGACCCTGAGGTGACGCCTGAACAGACCTGTGTTCTCTATCTTGGGGAAAAAACGGAGGGCACCAGGACTGTTTTTCAGTTTGAGTTTTTTTTTTTTTTTTTTTTTTTTTTTAATATTTATTATTATGCATACAGTGCTGAAAAGGGCATCAGATCACATTATAGATGGTTGCGAGCCACCATGTGGTTTCTGGGAATTGAACTCATGACCTCTGGAAGAGCAATCAGTGCTCTTAATCTCTGAGCCATCTCTCCAGCCCCCGGTTTGAGTTTTTTTGTTGTTTTGTTTTGTTTTTTGTTTTTTGAGACAGGGTTTCTCTGTGTGTAGCCCTGGCTGTCCTGGACTCACTCTGTAGACCAGGCTGGCCTCAAACTCACAGAGATTCGTCTGCCTCTGCTTCCCGAGTGCTGGGATCATAGGCGCGTGCCACCATACCCCACTATACCGAAGACCCTTATTCTCTCCCAGACTTTGACTTTTGGGTGGGAGCCTCCTTTAGTATCGTGAGTCTACCTGACTGGCCAGAACTGTGTCACGCTGCTGCTTAGGGATGTAAAAGAAAACCAGAAACGGAGATTTGGTTTTGTTAAAGTCAGTCTTTAGCCAGCGGGTATGATGGTACACACCTTCAATTCCAGCATTGGGGAGGCAGAAGCAAGAGGAACTCTGTGAGTTCAAGGCCAGCCTGGTCTATATAGCAAGTTCTAGGGTAGCCAGGACTACATAAAGAGACCCTGTCTTGTCATCATCATGATAATAATAATAAATAAGTAATTTGTATTGGCTGGAGAGGTATCTCAGTGGTTAAGGTCATTAAGAGGTTCACAATCACTTGTACCTCCATCTCCAAGGACAATCTGACTCCTCTGGCTTCTGTAGATACACACATACACACACACACACACACACCACATACACCACATACACACACATACACACCACACACACATCACACATACACCACACACATGCACACACACTACACATACACGCATACACCACACACACACACATATACATACACACACACACACGCTATATAGTATATACATGTATATGTACTTTTTTTTAATTATTGTTTTTATGTGAGAGAGATCGGGCATGACTGTGCCGCAGAATGCATGTAGAGGTCCAAGGACATCTTTCTGGAGCTGGTTCTCACCTTCCACCTTATTATTAGGGTTTCTTATTCCTGCCATGCTGACTGCCCCAGGCTGGCTTCTTGTCCCCATCTTGCCCTCTGGCCCCAGAAATGCTAGGGTTGCAGGTGCTGCCGCCTGACCCAGGTTCTAGGCTGGAACTCAAGTCTATAGGCTGCATGGCAACTGCTTTCACCAACCGAGCCCTTAGCCCTGTTCTTTTGGATTTTTGCTTCTTGTTTTTTGGTGTTTTTGTTGTTGTTTGTTTGTTTAAGACTGTTTCTGGTAGCTCAGGATAGCCTGGAACTCATTGTGTCTTCAAAGATGACCTTGAACTCCTAATCCACCTACTCTCCCAAATATTGGGACTATAGATGTCCACAATTACACCTCGTTGCAGAGATGGAGTTTGTTTTTTTGTTTTGTTTTGTTTTGTTTTGTTTTGTTTAGTTCCATAGGTAGGGGAAACACAGTGAGGGTGGGGGTGGGGACAAAGGGGAAAGCCACCGGGGTGGATGCTGGATGAACCAACGGTCATAACTGCTGGTTGTGTGGCTCAATGGTGGAGCACTTCTCTAGCTGATACCCTGAGTGAGGCTCCCAGTACCACAGACGACAACCAAAACACAAAACCAGTTAACAATCACTAATACTTTGTTGATGTTGCCGTGTGGACTTCTTTTCTTTCTTTCTTTCTTTCTTTTTTTTTTTTTTTTTTTTTTTTTTTTTTTTTTTTTTTTTTTTTTTTTTTTTTTTTTTTTTTTTTTTTTTTTTTTTTTTTTTTTTTTTTTTTTTTTTTTTTTTTTTCGTTTTCTTTTTTTTTTTCTTTTCGTTCTTTTTTTTTTTTTTTTTTTTTTTTTTTTTTATATTTTTTCGAGACAAAGGGTTTCTCTGTGTAGCCTGGCTTCTCCGGACTCACTTTTGTAGACCAGCTGGCCTCAAACTCACAGCGATCCACCTGCCTCTGCCTCCTGAGTGCTAGGATTAAAGGCATGCGCCACCACGCCCGGCTTGGACTTTCTTTTCATGACTCAGAACCAGGAAGGAGCCAGAGATCATTTTTCTCTGAAACAGTGTCTTTGTGTTCTGGATACACTGGCTAGTAAAGGAAGAAAATGTAGTAGACCTTAGGAACATATCTTACGATACAAGCTAGGATGACCCTTGAATAAAATGTCATGCCCAAAAATGTAACTCTATATTAAAGAAATATGTAGCCAGGTGTGGTGGCACATGCCTTTAATCTAGCACTGGGGAGGCAGAGGTAGGTGGATCTCTGTGAGTTCTAGGCCAGTCTGAGCCTGGGCTACATAGTGAATTCCCCAGAGCTACACAGGGCTACCTTCTCTATTTAAAAAAAAAAAAAAAAAAAAAAAGACAAGAGCCGTGGAAAGGTGTTTCTCATCAGAAGATAAGACTGAAACAGCTAAGGCACTTACTATTCCCAGAGGAACTCAGTTCCTTGAAACTACATCGTATGTACCAACCATGCGTAACTACAGTTCTGAAGGATCCGATGCCCCCTTCTGGCCACCAAGGGCACTGCATGCACACGATACACATACATACACAGGCAGAAACACTTAAAAAATAGGTAAAGATAAATGAATAATAAAAAAAATAAATCTTTAAAATCACAATGAAGTGACAATATGTCTCCCCAACACATACACACATAAAAGCTCAAGTTTAAAAAACTGGTAACAGCCTTGGCTGTTATAGTTTTGAAAAGTTTAACACAGGGATTTGTGAGATAGGTTGGCAGGAGAGGGCACCTGCTGCCAAACCTGGCAACCTGAGCTGGATCCCCAGGACCTGCAGAATCAGAGAGCAGAGGCAACTCCCAATATCTGCCTGTTGGGGATAGGCTATATAGCCAATGTTCAGCCATCTTGTCAGAGCCAAGGTTTCTATCTCTCCAGCAATCTGCCATTTACCAGACACCAGCTGACCCTGTCGTGGTTCGACAGTTAGACTAAAGATAAGATTTAGACGGAGCCACCCTGTTGTAGTTTAGCAGTTAGATTAGATAAAGATAGCAAAATATTCAGTGTGGCAGAACGTTGTGACCTGCTTGGAATTCCTCACGTCTTGAGATAGCCTGCAGCTGGGTTGCCATAGCAATATGCTTCCCTGCCCCCTGCCTTATAAAAACTCTGTGAAAATTTTTCAATAAACGGGGCTTGATCAGAATCCAGACTTGCCCTCATTTCTTTGTGTCTCCTGTCCCCCTACTTGTCTGCCCCCTCCATAGGTACCCATTGAAGACCCTGCAGGCCGGGTCATCTGCCCTCTAACCTCCACATGTGTGCTGTGCCAGGAATCTGTATTTATGAAATAATGCAAGAAAAAAAATTGTTCCGTCCACATGTACTCTATGACCCAGCAATTCTATCCATAGGTATTTGCCAAAACCAGTGAAAACTTGTGACCACAAAAAAAAAGACTTTTAAGGGAACATTCAAAGCTGTTGTTTCATGTTTTTATTAGTAACAATAGCCCTGTCCTAGTTAGCTTGGGCTAGCAACTAGAACAAGCTAGAAACAACGCGAATGACAAAGAATGGCATAAAGTGGAGGTGGATTCAGGGCTGGAAGAGCAATCAACAGATAAGCAAAAGGCAACAGCCTGCAGGAAAGCATTCAGCATGCAACCAAAACACTGTCTTCATTCAGACGACAGTCCCGTGGGTTTATAAATTTGCCCAAATGCAATGTCCTGTACACTTAGTCTGTGCATTTTGCTCTATAGGAGATAGACTTGAGGAGCTGGGCGTGGAGCTCAGTGACGGGACAGAGCACTTGTCCAGCAAGCAGGTAGGTTCAATTTCTCACATTGGGGGTGGGGGGGCGGGGAGGTAGATAGGAAAGGTAGAAAACCAGAATGCATTTAAACTTAGACGTGGCTTACTTAAGACCGTCATCAGCAGACGCACTGAAGTTTGCTAAGTGGCGAGGGTGGGGAAACTGCTAATGCTGTTCCATTCGCCTCAGCGCTCAGCCCTTCACGGAAGCACTCGAATCAAGATAATTGCAGTTCTCCCTCCATGGTGGAGTCGACCTGAGAAAGCTCCTTGGAGTTCATTAGAAGCGCTGCACTTTCAGAGGCTTATCAAAACGGACAGGAAATAAGAGATGGGAGAGGTATTTCTTAGAGGAAAATATTTTATTCAAGCCCTATGACTTTAGAAATGTGTTTCAGGGAATTGAGTGAGGCAGGTTGTTGGTGCAGGCTCTGGCGTCTCTAACAACAGGCTAGGAACCTCTTCGACTTTGGGTTTAAGTTTATTTATTTGGACAGAGTCTCACTCTGGGGCCCAGGCTGTCCTCTTTGTCAGCCTCCTAAGTACCAGGATTACAGGTGAGAGCCAACATGCATACTATTTTCTTCCCTACCCTCATGACATGGCTGGGGCCCAGCCAGAGCCTTGTGCACGTTAAATTGAGCAGCTCTCTAGCACTCAGCTGTGGCCTCCACTCTTAGGCTTTCTTTGTGTTGGTTAGTTGGTTGGTTGGTTGGTGGGTTGTTGGTTTTAAGAAAGGATGGGTTGAAGCTGGGTGTGGTGGCACACGCCTTTAATCCCAGCACTCGGGAGGCAGAGGCAGGCGGATCACTGTGAGTTCGAGGCCAGCCTGGTCTACAAAGTGAGTCCAGGATGGCCAAGGCTACACAGAAAAACCCTGTCTCGAAACACCAAAAAAAAAAGGATGGGTTGGTTTGGGTCCCCAGCTTCAAGGTACAGGGTGATGCAGCAAGGTAGCCTGGGAGTGGGAGCACAGGGTAGCCGGTCCCGACGCTTCCACTGGCAGAAATCAGAGCCACGGCTGCTGTTGCTGGGTTCAACTTCTCTTTTTTCCTTTTTTATTCACTCTGGGGCCCTAGTCTAACGGATGGAGCCACTCACAATCAGGTCGAGTTTTCCCTCCTCAGGTAAACCTTTTTAGAGACCCCTTCACAGACATTCTCAGAGATGTACCTCCTAGCTGGTTCCAAACCCAGTTCTGGTCAGCAGTAAAAATTACACAGAACGCTGCCCCAAGCCTCACCTCAGTTCCCTTGTCTTTTTTGTTTGTTTGTTTTGTTTTGTTTTGTTTTGTTTTTCGAGACAGGGTTTCTCTGTGTAGCCTTGGCCATCCTGGACTCACTTTGTAGACCAGGCTGGCCTCGAACTCACAGCGATCCGCCTGCCTCTGCCTCCCGAGTGCTGGGATTAAAGGCGTGCGCCACCATGCCCGGCAGTTCCCTTGTCTTATACTTAAAAAAGAGCCCTTACTGGCCCTGAGGCTGTACTGTTGGGTCTCTGTGGACCCATAGCTAAGGTCATGTGATCACACACAGTCATCCCAATAAAGTCCAGGAATGCTGGGGTCCTCTTCGTCCACTGTGCTCCCACTGTTAGCACAGCTGTCCCCAGTCTGCCAAGCAACCTATACCACCATCACCTGCCCGCCACTAGGTGTGCCAGCTGCCCAAGACATAAAAAGGGAAAACCCACCTCGTATCCTCCTCTTCTCTCTCTCTCTCTGTCTCTGTCTCTCTGTCTCTGTCTCTGTCTCTGTCTCTCTCCCCTTGGGCCCCCCTCCCCTTTCCTGCTCTCCCACACTCCTACAATAAACTCCTCCATATCACATCTGTTGCCTGCCATCTTATTTTTCATGTTTAATGCCCACTGTTAGGTCACACAGTGGAACTCTCTCAAAGAGATAGATAGATAGATAGATAGATAGATAGATAGATAGATAGATAGACAGACAGATGATAGATTCATGCCCCCAGACTCTCCCTGTCTTGCTGTCTTTTCCCCCCTCAGCACTTACCATCTGCAGCATAGCTACGGTATTTCACAGCTACTCTTATGAATGTAAAATGGTTTCATCCTGACCAAGAGATTATGCCAGAAGCTATGATGCTCCAGAGCCTGGGGTAGTTGGGAGGGTCCTCAGGACACTCCCAGCCTCCGCCTTGGCCCTTGTGGAAAGCAGCCCCAAGAGCACTGCACTTTTAGGATGCCTGGGAGGAAAGCCCACAGGAGTCAGCCAGCTGAGCTGCTGACCCACACAGCCATGAGTGAGCCTACACGGGACCAGAAATGGCTTCACCGTAAACAGACAGTTGCCCAATCAAGGCAAATATATGTACACAGACTTGCACATTTTTGTGAGGTGAATGCAGAGATTGAATAGATAAATGAAAAGCGTGCGGGAGAGTAATGTGGGGTAAAGGGAGGTTGTCTGGTACGGACCTGACATGTCCACACCATCACCAACAATGGAATACAGAGAATTCTGGCCCAGTAGTGGTAACAAGAAAATAAGCCCATCACAGTGATAGCTGGGTCTGCGGGAGGGGTGATGGGCTGTTAACACATCTAGCAGCTCGGGGTGGGGTGGGGGCTGGGCTGGCTCTGTGTGTGTGTGTGTGTCTGTGTGTGTCTGTGTCTGTGTGTGTATTCCATCCTCCGCTCTCTTTTGCTTCCCAGCTGCAGGTGGTCTTGGGAGCACTTTAACGTAGGACACAAGAAGTTAACTGGAAGATCCAGGATGTATCTGCTGTAAGGAATCAGCCACAATGGGGTGGGAATGTTGGTGATGCATCTGTCTGGGGTGCCACCCATACTCCTGTAAGCAGCCTCTCACTCATACTCCTAGAAAGCCTAGTAAACACTCTGGCTTCCCAAGCTGGCCATCAGCGAGACCCACACGATTAGTAAATGGATGTCTGTTCACGTGTCCCAGGAAAAGCATTGCACCATGCATGGGGCTTCGGTTGCTATGTGACACCCACATTACTAAATTCTGCTTGGGTACCGCAGGCATCCCTTGTGAGGTGAGGTGGTAAAGGGCCACTGACTGAGTCGGGTGCAGTCTGTGCCAGGAGTCCAGCTTTCTGTCCTGGCTCGTGCCTATGGACATAAAGACGCTATGCTTTGCGTAAGAAGCTTTGATTTAACATATTTCTTAACGTAGCTCCTTCTCCCCAGCAGGAGCTTAAGTGTTTCACTCATAATACCTTTATTCTTGCAATTCTCAAATATTTAAATTTTCCACTGGATTTGGGGAGGGGGGAGGAGATTTTTGCAAAGCTTGATTCGCCAAAAATTGAATAGCAAACCCTTCACGTGCCTCCGTTCCAGGATGCAAAATGTTTTGTGTTCTACTAAAAATAACTGAACTCTGGTCCCCTTGTTTCATTTTTATAACCACAAAGCTTTTTCCTACACAGTTCCCATGGACTTCCCCTCAGATGAAATATGTGTCTTGTGGAACTGACTTTGCCGTTGTTTGTTAACCTAGCGCTGTTTAAGTTCTGATCGCTTCCTTTCCAGAGCGGTGACAGAACCCTGAAATCTCACCATGTGGATATACACAATTCACTTTAGATTCTGTATTTCCCATAACTTACTCCTATGATGACTCTCTGTCAGGACCTGTTGTGTCATTTCCTTTCAATAAATCAACCACTCTCTCAGCTTCTGTTTTTATTTGTAATTCTCCTCCTAATGTAGCTGTAACTGGCCTCATACTCAGAGACCTTCCTCCCAAGTGCTGAGATTAAGGCATGCACTGCCACACCTTCCTAGGTAGGCATTGTGATCCATACCTTTAATCCAAGCACCAGGCAGGCTGATCTCTATGAGTGAGTTCAAGACCAGCGAAGTCTACATAGTGAGTTCAAGGACAGCAGGGCTATGTACCTTGTCTGGTGGGGGGGGGGGGAGGGTAGGGGGAGGGGAGGTGGGCGTGGGGGGTAGTAATAATAAAACACACTCCTTGTTATGGGTGTGTGATAATTGTTTAAATAATTAAGGCCCCAGCAGGTGGTGGCAGCACGTGCCTTTAATCCCAGCACTCAGGAGGCAGCAGATCTCTGAGTTCTAGGCCAGCCTGGTGCACAGAGTGAGTTCCAGGACAGCCAGGGCTACACAGAGAAATCCTGTCTTGAAAAACCAAATATAAATAAATATAATAAATTAAAGCTTCATTCAGAAAGGACAGTGTATGCCAAGCTCCAGATCCTAAAGGCCAACATTGATGTTATAATGTATGGCAGAAATAACAGGGCTACAGATTTGCTTCTGCCTCTGACAACACATGAGATTTCTGTATAAAGTAGTTCAAAGAGCACCTTTTCTCACTCTGTTTTTGTTTGAATTACAAAGTGGGCAGGGTAAAAGGGGCATTTTCTTTCTTTCCTCTGTGTAGCCTTGGCTGTCCTGGACTAGCTTTGTAGACCAGGCTGACCTCGAACTCAGTGATCCGCCTGCCCTCTGCCTCCTGAGTGCTGGGGGTGGCTCCTTTTTTTTTTTAAATAAAAAATAATTTGTTCTATGTGCCTTAGCATGAAAGTGTCAGAATCCCTGGAACTGGAGTTATAGACAGTTGTGAGCTGCCATGTGAGCAACCACTGAACCCTGGTCCTTTGGAAGAGCAGTCAGTGCTCTTTACCACTGAGCCAACTCTCCAGCCCCAAAAGGAGTTTTCTGTAGGTGCATAGAGACTGTCACCGTTGACTGGAGGAGCCGGGACCTCAGCTGTTAGCTCTGTTCCACAATACCTTAGTATCTGGAGGCTTCCAATGAAAGTTCTGCGGTTTTCATGGGTGCCAGTGTTGGACCCTAGAGTCCACTTAGGGAAGGGGGGTCGTCGCGAGAGACCACTCAAACACCACAGTGCCGATGCAAAGAGCAAAGGTTTATTGCTGGCGCGTCAGGGTACCTCAGCACTCGAGAGGCCAAGGGACCCCAAGTAGCTGTTACAGACTGCTTATAAAGACTAAAGCCGCTGGCTCGGGCCGGGTTAACCGGGGGTCAGAGAGCAGGCCATGTAGGGGCTTTCCGCTCGGAGTGTTTTTCCTAAGGCTGCAGGTGGTGGTTTCTTGGAACTAGGGCAGGGGTCAGCTTGGCCTTGTTTTTCAGGCCTTTTACCGGCATGCCATAACATTTGTAAATTGCAATCCCATCTCTCTTCTTGATGTCGGACTAGATGCCTTTATCTCAAGCTGCTATCTGCCAGGGAGAGCACGCCCTGAAAAGCACCCGGATTGGAAAGCAAGATGCGTTCCGAGTCCAAGTCCGAGTCTAAATTGTTTTCTGGTCTCAGTTCTTGTCACATTCAGTAAGACCTCAGACTGGCATTTAACAAGCAAGTGTGTGCTCATCAGGCGATGCCTGCCGCTAATAGGAAAACACTTGGTTTTAAACAGACATTCCCTGCACTGGAGCGTTTTAATTGCTCCCGCCCTCATTCCGTTTGGTGCCTGCCTGTATAATAGCTTTTAAGTGCGCTGTATCAGGGTTTTTGCATAATTGAACTCCCCGTCTTCAAACCTTTACAACCAAACTCCCTCCTCTTCTCTCCATGTGACTGCACAGGAGCCCACCTGGGTTTCCAAGGCCTTCTCCGGCGTCCTGGAATCCTTGAGTAATTTTTCTTGCCTTTCAGCCATGTTCCCTTTATCAGATACCAGCTTTCAGCCGCGTACATTAAGAAGCACCGCTTGTTTTTTCTTTCCTCCTCCACATCTCCTTTACTTCCTTCTTCGCTGGCAGGGGTCTGCGGCCATTACAGCTTTTCTCTTCCACCTGCCCCGGCGGGGCGTGTGAAACTGTTGCATTCAAAACAGGGCGCGTGAGCGCAGGCCTTTGGTCCCAGCACTTCAGAGGCAAAGGCAGGAGGATCTCTGTGAGTTCACAGCCAACTGCTTTCCTGGTACCTCTGGCCATTCCTTTACTGGCCGGTCCTCCTCTTGCTGACTGTGAAAGTTGATGGTCCTCAAGGCACAATTCCTGTCCCACTTTGTGTCTCTCAACAGTTTCTTCTGGGACAGATTCCTCACTACCACTCACACCGCTGAGACTAGACACTGTCTGTCTCTCTAATCTCTCCTTGGAGCCCTGGGACCTCCTAGGACCTCCCCACTCAGCATCTCCATCTGGATACCTTGCAGGCAGCCTCAGTCTGAGTGCAAACTGAACCCTTTCCTAGGATTTTCCTGGCTTGGTGGATGACCTGACCAAAGCAGAACCCCGCAGAATCAGCCTGCATCGCCATTTCCCTCACCCTCTGTGTCAACAGATCCTGTCCATTTTATCTTCAGAATAACTTAAGAATCTTGGTTTCTGGGGCTGGAGAGATGAGTCAGAGGTTAAGAACACTGACTGCTCTTCCGGAGGTCATGAGTTCAATTCCCAGCAACCATCTATAACATGGATGATGCCCTTTTCTGGCATGTAGATGTACATGCAGGCAGAGCACTAAATACATAATAATAAACAAATCTGGGTGGATCTGGGCCCAGGGGTTCTGCTCAAACTATGGTACCAACCAAGGACAATACGTGCAGTCAGCATCAAACCCCTACCCAGATCTAGCCAAGGGACAGGACATTCTCCATAGTTAAGTAGAGAGTGGGGACTAACTTTCACATGAACTCTGGTGCCCCATATTTGACCATGTCCCCTGGATGGGGAGGCCTGGTGGCACTCAGAGGAAGGATAGCAGGCTACCAAGAAGAGACTTGATACCCTATGAGCATATACAGGGAGAGGAGGTCCCCCTCAGTCACAGTCATAGGGGAGGGGAGTAGAGGGAAAGCGGGAGGGAGGGAGGAATGGGGGGATAGAAGGGATGGGATAACAATTGATATGTAATATGAATGAATTAATAAAAAAATTACAATAAAAAAAAAAGTCTTGGTTTCTGTTTAGTTGCCCAGACTGGCCTTGAACTTAAGACTCCCTTGTCTTTTTTTTTCCCCTTGTTTGCTTGTTTTGAGAATTCACACACATGCTTAAATATGACTATGTTTACCCCCACTGCCCCCCAACATTAGGGTCAATTAAAACACAAATGTACCCCTACTCAGATCTAGCCAATGGACAGGACATTCCCCACAGTTGAGTGGAGAGTGGGGTATGACTTTCACACGTACTCTGGTGCCTCATATTTGACCATGTCCCCTGGAGTGGGAGACCTGGTGGCACTCAGAGGAAAGATAGCAGGCTACCAAGAAGAGACTTGATACCCTATGAGCATATAAAGGGGGAGGAAGTTCCCCTCGGGCACAGTCATAGGGGAAGGGAATAAGGGGAAAATGGGAGGGAGGGAAGAATGGGAGGATACAAGGGATGGGATAACCATTCAGATGTAACAAGAATAAATTAATAAAAAAAAAATAAATGGAAAAAAACAAAACAAAACAAAACACAAACGTAACCCCGTTGTAGAGCTAAACGCCAGCGGCCTTCTATTGTTCTCAGGAAACGGATCAAATCCTCGGATGGGTGCCTCTCTGTTGCAAGAGATTTGATCCCAGAGATTGTGAACTGTAAAAACCTGGCTTTTCTTTGGCGTGGGTGAGCCCTAACACACACCTTTAATTAAAGAGCTATCTGGACACAGGATTTAATAAAGTTAACCCCTAGGGCAAGAGGCAAAGCAAGAAAACCAGCTGACAGGGATTAAAGAGTAGAAAGGACTTTGAGTTTAAGGGTATTTAAGACAGTGTGTAGAGGTAGAAGGGATCTTTAGCTTTTTCTCTCTCTAGCTCCTCAGCTCCTTGGCCTTTGGCTTTTTGGGCTTTGAGCTAGTGAGGCTTTGGCCTTGGGTTTTTTGGCCTCTTCCTACTGGGCTGTCACCTGAGCTAGTGGGCCTTTGGGCCTTCTCCATTGGGATGTGAGCTGAGTAGGAAGGTCAGCTGGGTGCTTTCTCTGTCTCTTTGAGCTAAGAGGGTTTTTCCACCACAGCATCTGGCTCCTTAGTCTTTATTGGTAAAATAGAACAATCTGGGATTTTCAATTAAAACACCACCTCTCCAGGTGGATCATTGTGAGTTTGAGGCCAGCCTGGTCTACAAAGCGAATCCAGGACAGCCACGGCTACACAGAGAAACCTTGTCACAAAAAAACTAAAACATCTGCAGAGTCCCCATTGCTAAATATGATTTTACAGATACCTGGCATCAAGATTTTAATGAAAATGATTCTGGGGGAGGGAGAGTGACACACACATACTCATGAAGATGGACGCGTGCACACACACACACACACACACACACACACACACACACACACCAGTTCTTGGGCAGGTAAGATGTCTGGGTGGGTAAAGGTATTTGCCATTTCAAGGAACCCATACAAAGGTGGAAGGAGAAAAGCAGCTCACAAAGTTGTCCTCTGACCTCCGTACACTCTCTGTGGTGTGTACACACTCCCCCATTTGCATCGCCCCAGCCTGGGTGACAGCTGACAAAAGCTGGCAACCTGGAGCCTGCTGCACAGCCTGCAAACCACTCAAGGGGGTGGAGAGTGTCCTTTCCAGTGGCTCAGTTGGTCTGAGCCTCTTCTAAGCAGCTCTACTTATCCGAGCAGTCTTATTTGCAGCTCATCTTGTCTCGAGAGTAACTCTCAGCAGTCTTTACTGATTATTATCCTTTTGGGAGGGAGGGACCGAGTGAATCTGGTCAGACTCAGGAACTTCCTGAAGCCATTTTGAGTCATTTACTTCCTGAGCTTCTCCCCTGTGGTACGGGAGGGTTTCCCTTTTTCTTGGAACATTCTGTTGTCTCACCTCTTTGTCACCAACCTGTCCTGTAATACCCGGTGTTTTGTTTCCCTTTTACATCTTATGCCTTAAGTTTTCCTCCAAGATGGAAGGTTTTAGTCAGAGGAGACTGCGAACCAGAGGAAATTGACAACGTCGGTATCAAAAGACCGAGCTAGATTAAGTGACTCAGATTTTAAAAGGAGCCACAGCAGCCCACAGCACGTACCATCACCAGTGAGGTACTTTTCCACTGATGATCACATCAGATGCCTGTGTGGTGTCAAGCTACTTTTTTTTTTTCCCTCAGAGTTCTGCCCTAGGAGGGGGTTGCTGTTGCAACCGTGACCCTAACAATCATGAGAAAGAGCATTTTTTTTTTCAGGGGAAGGCATTCTCATACTGAATTTTCTCTACTCAGAAATACGCATCTGGGATAATAGATCAATAACAAAGCAGCCGCTGGAGAGATGCTCAGTGGCCAAGAGCATTCTCGCTGTTCATCCAGAGGTCCCAGGTTCAACTCCCAGCACCCAGTAACTCCAGCTCCACACAAGCACACGTGCACACACACACACAAACACCTTTTTAAAAAACTATTTATTTATTTATTCTGGTTTTTCAAGACAGAGCTCTCTGTGTAGCCCTGGCTGTCCTAGAACTAGCTCCATAGACCAAGGTGGCTTCGAACTCACAGAAATCCTGCCTCTGCCTCCCGAGTGCTGGGATTAAAGGCCTGTGCCACTACCAGCCAGCTAAAAACCTATTTTAAAAAAGAGAGAAAACAACACAATTCTGTCCCTCCTGCGGGGTATCAGAGCCGATGGCAGGGTGCTGAGTAAATGGCTCCTGGTGCTTGTCACCTGTCTCTGTAACACAGGTGACATGTCTGCAGCTCAGCAGGCTAGGTCAACGGACTGCTACAAGTTCATTACATAATTTTCTGAGCTCTATCTACTCTGGGAAATAGTCAGGGACTGACAGGCAGCAATGACAATGTTTTGACAAGGTGAGAGGGGTTGTTTGTTTGGGGGGGGGCTGTGGGGGGCCTGTGGGGGGCACTGGGGAGGGAATCTGTCTCTCTCTCCACTGTGCCTTCACACTGAATGGCTTTGTTTTTAAGCTGTTTTAGCCTTGATATGTAAAGGCTTGGGTATTCTTTCTCTCAGGACACAGATGTTATTTTTGGAGCGGAGGTGCTTAGCCTGATCTTCTAAAACAATTTCTCCCTTTTGTGAGCTCTTTGGGCCCTTCGTGCTCCGGCCTGAGCTGTAGGCAGGGATGTGGACCCGCCCCCCTCGGAACGTCACCGCTCTGGTGTCCCACAGACTCCTTGGCACCCACAGTCCATTTGTTAGACTGTGTCCTTGGAACAGGCAGACCACGTGCTGTAGGGTGGCTGGCTTCCTGTCTTTGGAGTCATGGAAAATTCCTGCGTCATTCAGAGCCCACCCTCCAAGCTGACTCCTTCATTGCTCTGGTTTAGGAACTCGGCCTTTTCTGCTTATACCACTTAATGTTTAGGGTCAGAATGACCAATCTCTGTTTCATTTTAACGGAAGGTGTGCCGGGTCACCTTGTCCTCAGGCCCAATCCAACTTTAGATTGAGGATGCCTGCAGGCTGCTCAGATACAGAGCTGCCTGGCTGTCCATAGCAGCCACGCTTCTTACTGGAAACCCCTTTGTCTGTCTTGATGGGCCCCGCGGTCAGTCCTGGCATGTTAGTTAAACTCAGACAGCACGTGGGCCAGCTGGTACACAGGCACGGTGGATGTGGGAACCTGGACACGCTGCTCCCTGCTCCGCAGGCCTGCAGGGCCTAGAGCTGCAGTGCACAGGCTGTGGACAGGGCGCCCCCAGGAAGAGGGACAGGTCCATGCCACGATTCCAAGACTGCCTGGCCAATCCCGACTATGACAAGGGTCTGCAGTGGAAACTTTTGGGAGGTGATCTGAGTTAGACAGTACCTCCCCCCGTTCCATGTGCTGGGCAAAGGTGGCTGGGGACAGCTGAATGTCCCTGAGTAGCAGGCCAGAAGAGAAACCACCAGCCCCCAAGCCACGTCTCTATTTATTGGTTCCAAGGGTGGCACAAGAGGCAAACAAGCCGGGCATGGTGGTGCACGCCTTTAATCCCAACACTCAGGAGGCAGAGGCAGGCGGGTCCCTGTGAGTTTGAGGCCAGCCTGGTCTACAAAGTGACTCCAGGACAGTCAAGGCTAACAAGAGAGACCTTATCTCGAAAAACCAAAAAAAAAAAAAAAAAAAAAAAAAAAAAAGAAAGAAAGGAAGAAAAAGAAAAGGAAACACCAAAGCATAACTAGCACAGTGTGCATTTCCGTAATAAACCTATCTAGAGACCAAGCTCTTTTTTTGGGGGGGAAGGGGGCAGGGTTTCGATACAGAGTTTCTCTGTGTAGCCTTGGCTGTTCTGGATTCACTTTGCAGACCAGGCTGGCCTTGAACTTACAGGGATCGACAGCCTCTGCCACCACACCCAGCTTGGGACTATGCTCTTGATTAGATCAAAGCCCTCACGGTCTCTTCACTTCTCCAAAGTCTACCTGCTGGCAACCACGCCTTTACCACATGAGCCATCAGGGGACACCCGAGCACGGATTTTCCTGCAGTGTGTGGCTCTTTGCATCCTATTGTCTGAGTCTGCTGTGTGTCGCTTGTCCCTTCACCTGTTGGTGGCACTGGGTTGCTGCCCCCCTTTGGGCTCTCGTGTAATATCAACACTGTGAATGTTCAGGGCAGCTGTTCAAAGAGTGACTTTCATTTTCTTAAGCACATGCTTAGTGAGGGTGTGGGGCGACTGAGTCATAGGGTGACCTTTGAGGAGCCTCTGAATTCTCTTCTGCATTTCTATTTCCACCAGCATTTCTTCACATCTTTGCCAGCACTTGACATTTTCTGTTTTGAGTGGGTTTGTGTTGGGGGATGGGATGCTCCCCATCCATCCAACCTAGATCAAAGTACACACCCCCCCCCCATCCTCCCATCCCCCCACCCACCCACCCCCACCCCGGCCATTTCTTCCTGGTCTCTTTGTGCGGTCTACTTTTACTTCTTCCTATCCATTCCTTTCTCTCCTTTTCAGTCTTTGGGTCCAGGTGAGAAATACTGGCATGATGTATGGCCATAAGAAATTGGACAAGGAAGCCAGGCGTGGTGGCGCACGCCTTTAATCCCAGCACTCGGGAGGCAGAGGCAGGCGGATCACTGTGAGTTCGAGGCCAGCCTGGTCTACAAAGCGAGTCCAGGACAGCCAAGGCTACATAGAGAAACCCTGTCTCGAAAAACCAAAAAAAAAAAAAAAAAAAAAAAAAAAAAAAAGAAACTGGACAAGGAAAAGGAAGGAAGAGAGCAACGGAGGGAGGGAGGGAAACCGGATGGGAGGTGGCTGAAGAAGATGGCTGTCTTAGAGAGGAAACATCTTTTTGTTTTGTTTTGTTTTGTTTGTTTTTCAAGACAGGGTAGCCTTGGCTATGCTGGACTCATTTTTTAGACCAGGCTGGCCTCGAATTCACAGAGATTTCCCTCTGCCTCTGCTTCCCTGAGTGCTGGGATTACAGGTATGTGCCACTGTGCCCAGGCTCTCTTAACCTCTTTCTAAGGTGAAAACCCTGCTCGAGAAGAAAATCTTAGAGACGCGAGCAGCCCTTCATCATGTCACTGGCCTTTGCCTTTGAGACCAAGTCTCATCTCAGGCTGGTTGTGAGGCTGATGGGTTGTGGAGACTCCAAGCTCCCTGTCTTCAACAGCGCAAAGGGAGACTAGCCCTGAGCTGCACCTCCAGGCCTCAGCATCCTGTACCAAAACTTAAAAGCCCCAGAACATTTCTCCATGACCTTGCCGGACCTGGGGCTGGCAGTTCACATCCTGGAGGGACATAACATTGTCGCCCAGAGGGTGAGTTGTCATTGCAGTGGGAGAGGAAGGGAGGGGCTGGTCTAGTCTCAAGAGCAACAGAACCCTGGACTTCATTCTTCAACCTTCCTTTTCCTAAAGCCCTCATGTTGCCTTACGTGGGGCTTAGTAGGAGAATCTGTCTCAGGGGCTGCTGGGAGTCACTTTGCTCTTTTCACATGTTGGAGCATGGTTGTAGTTCTTTGAAATAGATGAAGGGGACGGAATCTAGAATCAGGGTCTAGTTGTGTTCCGCTTAGAATACCTCCTGGTTAAGTGGTGTCTTGATTTACTCTCCTGGAAATGGGGATGACTAGACTCTAAAATTCTGTGATCTTTGTCTTTCGTTTTTGTTCTTTGCTTTTTTTTTTTTTTTTTTTTTTTTTGAGACAGGCTCTCTTGGTGTAATCCTGGCTGTCCTAGAACTTGCTCTGTAGACCAGCAAATTCCATGAACTTAAAAGGTAAATTGTACACTGGGTATGGTGGTATACACCTTTAATCCCAGCACTCAGAGGCAGAGGCAGGCAGATCGCTGTGAGCAGCCTGGTCTACAAAGTGAGTCCAGGATAGAGGCCAGGCATAAACTGATTGGTGGTTGCGCACGCTTTTAATCCCAGCTCTTGGGAGGCGGAGGCAGGTGGATGTCTGTGAGTTCAAGGCCAGCCTGGTCTACAAAGTGAGTCCAGTACAGCCAGGGCTATGTAGAGAAACTCTGTCTCAAGAAAAGAAAAGAAAACAAAACAAAAGAAAAGAAAAAAAGAGGCCAGGCATGGTGGTGCACACCTCTAATCTCAGCAAGTTCCAGAGATCAGGGCAGGAAGATTTCAACTTCAGTTAGTTTAAGGCTATCCTGGGCAACATAGTGAGACTTTATTTCAAATCCACAAAAGCCCTAAAAATAAAAGCAACTCCCAACACCTATGTTAGTCAGGGTTCTCTTAAGGAACAGACCTGATAGAATGAATACAGATACATATATTAAAGGGGTTCTATTAGAGTGGCTTGAGACTCCCATCAAACAACAGCTGTCTCCTGACAGAAAGACCAAGAATCCGGTAGTTGTTCAGTTCACGAGGCTGGAGGTCTCAGCAGTCCCAGTCAGGGCTGGAGTCCTGGAGGAGTCCTAGAGAGCTGCTGGTCCTCAGTCTCTGTTGGAATCCCAAAGAATTAGGTTCTACACCAGTGAGGTAAGACCTCAGCAACTCGATAAGATGAACTTGCCATCTAGAATGAGGGCAAGGCCAGGTATAGTGGCATGTGCCTTTAATCCTAGCACTCGGGAGGCAGAGGTGAGTTCAAGGCCAGCCTAGTCTACATAGAGAGTTCCAGCCCAGGGTACCTAGACTCTGTCTCAAAACAAACAAACAAACAAACAAACAAACAAAGTGGGGAGGGGTAAAGCAAGCAAAAAGCAAACTCTTCCTTCTTCCATGCATGTTTTCTCCCCTTTCTTTTCTTTTCTGTTTTGTTTTGTTGTTTACCAGACAGGGTTTCTCTGTGTAGCCTTGGCTGTCCTGGACTCCCTTTGTAGACCAGGCTCACAGAGATCTACCTGCCTCTGACTCCCAGAGTGCTGAGATTAGAGGTCTGTGCCACCATGCCTGGCTTTCCATGTCCTTTTGTGGGGGCTGCCACCAGAAGATATGACCCAGATTTAGGATGGGTCTTTCTACTTCCAGTGATCCAGTCAAGAAAGTCCCTCGTGTGTACCTAGCAGCTTGGGTTTTAGTTGACTGCAGATGCAGTCAAAATTGACAACCAAGATCAACATCACATATGTAAAAAGTAAATCATCACCTAACCTTTCTCTGTCTGTCTGTCTGTCTGTCTCTCTCTCTCTCTTTGTAGGCCAGGCTGGTCTTTTTTTTAAAAATATAATTTATTATTTATGTTCATTGGCATTTTGCCTGCATGTATGTCTGTGTGAAGGTGTCAGAAGTTCTGGATCTGGAGTTACAGACAGGTATAAGGTGTCATGTGGTTGCTGGGAATTGAACCTGGGCCCTTTAGAAGAGCAGCCAGTGCTCTTAACCACTGAGCCAGTTCACCAGCCCCCATCATCTTTCTCTTGAACATAGAATAAGGGAATGGCTTTCATGGCAGAAAAGTGAAATTTTATTTTATTTGTTTATTAAGACAGAGTCTCTTGGGGGCAGTGGTGGCACATGCTTTTAATCCCAGCACTCAGGAAGCAGAGGCAGGTAAATCTCTATGAGTTCAAGACCAGCCTGATCTACAGAGTGATTTCAGGACAGCCAGGGCTACGCACTGAGAAACCTTATCTCAGAAAACTAAAAAAAAAAAAACCAAAAACAAAAAACCCAACTCACTATGTAGGTCTGACTGGCCTAAGACTCTGAGAGATCTAGCTGCCTGCCTCAACCTCCTGAATGCTGAGATTGAAGGCATATGTCCCCTTGTCCAACTGGAAAGTAAAAATTTAAAGCAAACAATGGAGGATAAAACAAAAGCAGCTAAACATGGTGTTTTCCTCAAACAAGGAAATACCTCCACCAGCTTGGCCTATGGGTAAACCTGTGGCACATTTTCTTGATTAATGATTGATGTGGAAGGACCTAGATCAGAGTGGGTGGGGCCAACCCTAGGCTTGCGGACTTGGATACTATAAGAAAGCAGGCTGAAAACCATGAGGAGCAAGCCCAGTAAGCAGCTCCCCTCCGTGGCTTCTGTTCCAGTTCCTGCCTTGGGTTCCTGCCTCCGGGTTCCTGCCCTGACTCCCTTTGATGATGAACTGTGATATGGAGCTGTAAGCTGAAATGAACCCTTTTACTTCTCAGGTTGCTTTCGGCCATGGTGTTTATCACAGCAGTAGAAAACCAAAGACAGAAGCCACTGTATCAACCGAACAACACAGATTTTCACAGCCCGGGGCAGGGCATTAGACTGACTTTCTATGAACGAAACTGTGAGGCCCCAGGAAGACAATAAGGAATATTATATTTTACATAATGCGCTTTGTGTGAGAGGGTCTGTAGCCCCAGGAGCCAGAGCAGAGTTGCCAAAAAAGCGGTGTGTGCCGCGATGGTTGTTCTTAGAGAAGAGGTGGCAGCAGAGCTTTCTGGGCATCTAAACCTGTAGTTCTAGGTGTGTGAAGAGAAACCTGGGCCAGATGTAGAGATCTCAAGTCATTTTGGGAAGCTTCAGGCTCTCCTAAGTCACTGAGGAAACAAGGAAGAGAAAGGGGCGGAAGCTAGAAACACAGAGCTGGGTCAGGGCTGTGTGGCATAGCGCAGCGGAGTGGGTTCCGGTGGGACCAGACATTGTTGCCACTACTTTATCAGTTAAAAGGTGAGAAGATTGACTTTTATCTATTATGTACACAGTGTTCTGCTTGCATGTACACCTCCACACCAGAAGAGGGCATCATATCTCATTCTAGATGTTGTGAGCCACCACGTGGTTGCTGGGAATTGAACTCAGGACCTTTGGAAGAGCAGCCAGTGCTCTGAGCTATCTCTCCAGCCAAATTTTGGTCTTTTGGGGGCTGTTACAAGATGGTTGTACCAGTGATGGTGGTACATACCTTTAATTCCAGCACTCGGGAGGCAGAGGCAGGCAGTGTGAGTTTGAAGCCAGAGTGGTCTACAGAGTGAGCTCCAGGATAGCCAAGGCTATACAGAGAAACCCTGTTTCAAAAGAATAAGATCTCTATGAGTTCAAGGCCAGCCTGGTCTAGAAGGAGAGTTCCAGGACAGCCAGAACTATTACCGAGAGAAACTGTCTCAATAAGCCAAAAAAAGAAAGAAAGAAAAAGAAGAGGAGGAGGAAGGAAGGAAAGAAAGAAAACAGGAAACCGGTGGCTGTGGTGCCTCCAGACATCAGGATCGTGTTCCAGGCAGAAATAAGGAAACATTAGAAGCAAAAAGACATTTGCCAAGTGTGAAGATATGTTCCTGTTACCCCAGTCCTTGAAAGGGTAAAGGAGAAAGTTGCGAGTTTTAGACTAGCCTGGGCTATATGACCTTGTGTCAAAAAGAAGAGAAGAAAGAGGCAATGGCTATGCCTGGAACTGCCCAGTGTGTCTCGCCAAGGAGCTTTCTTTGAAGCCATCGGACACCCTACACCAGAACTCATGCTGCCTAGTTGATCCCACCTGCAGGAAAACCTACCTTGGCATGTGTTGGCTCTGTTTCTTAACAATTAAACTTTATTATACAACCCAACTAACTTATACAAGAGGGAAAAAAAGGTTAAAGGGAAAAAAGAGTGAACCTTCCGGTATCCGTTCCACGGGACGGGTCCCTAGGTGTCTCTGGCCTGCGCGCTGGTCCAGCCTGTTCGCTGATCCTCTTTCTGATCCACGTGCACTCAAGCCTGGTCTGAACCTGTTGCTCCTCTCTGTCCTCTCTGCCTGCCTGTCTCTCACGTGCAAGGGGCGATCTCCCTCGCCCATTGAGGGTCAATTAGAAACACAATAGTCCAGGTGGAGTCCCCAGGTCCCCTTCCTGAATTCCAGGCCCAGGATGGCTCCACCCAGTCTATCTCAACTTTAATCTCAGGGAGTATCTGAGGTGGGTCCAAGGGTAAAGCCCGCCAAGATTGCTTTCACCTGTGACAAATCTTACAATCCTTCCTACAGGTATGGTTTTCACTTTTGTTGTTTTGTTTTTGGGGAGTGGAGGAAGCTCTGGTTAGTGCGGGAGAAGCAAGGCGGGCAACAAGCTGCAACTAGCAACCTGTCTTAGGGTTTCTATTGCTGCAATGCGACTCCATGACCAAAAACAAGTTGGGGAGGAAAGGTTTTTTTTTCAGCTTTTACTTCCATATTGCTGCTTTTCATCAAAGGAAGTCAAGGTGGGAAGTGGAGGCAGGGGCTGGTGCAGAGGCCATGGAGGAGTGCTCCTTACTGGTTCGCTTAGGCTGCTTTCTTATAATAGACCAAGGACCCCCAGCCCAGGGATGGATGGCTCTGTCAGCAATGGGCTGGACCATCCCAATCAATCCCTAATTAAGAAAATGCCTTTACAAGCTTGCCTACAAGCCCGACCTTATGGGTGTACTTTCTCAACTGAGGCTCCAGATGACTGGGTTACATGATCTCTAGGGAGGGAGCCAGAGCAAAGGAGAGAATGCGGAGAGGAGAGTGGTGGGCAGTGCTGCCTGGCTCTTGGAAGCCACACCCCGCTGGGTGACCAGCTGCCTCATGCCCCCAGGACACAGCTGGTGCTGCTCTCATCACCTTCCCCACTGGGCTGGCTAGTTTTAAGTCAACTTGACACAAGCTAAAGTCGCCTGAGAAGAGGAAACCTCCAATCAAGAAAAATGCTTCCCAAAGACCAGGCTGTTGGCCAGCCTGTATGGCATTTTCTTAATTAGTGATTGATGCAGGAGAGCCCAGACCATTGTGGGTGATTCCATCTCTGGACTGGTGGTTTTCGGGTCTATAAGAAAGCAAACTGGCTGGGTGGTGGCGCACGCCTTTAATCCCAGCAGAGGCAGAGGCAGGCAGATCTTGGTGAGTTTGAGGCCAGCCTGGTCTACAAAGTTAGTCCAGGACAGCCAAGGCTACACAGAGAAACCCTGTCTGGAAAAACAAAACAAAACAAAACACACACATACACACACAGAAGCAAGCAAACTGAGCAAGCCATGGAGAGCAAGCCAGTAAGCAGCACTCTTCCATGGTCTCTGCCATCAGCTCCTGCCTCCAGGTTTCTGCCCTGCTGGAGTTCCATCCTCATTGCTTTTGATAATGAACTGTGAACGAATTGTTATATGGAACGGAGAATGAGATAAACCCTTTCCTCCCGAGTTGCTTTGGTCATGGTGTTTCATCACAGCAATAGAAACCCTAACTAAGACACTCACCATGAGAGGCCTCTTTTTGTTTTTTGTGGGTTTTTTTGTTTTTTTGGTTTTTTTTTGACACAAGGTCCCTGTATGTAGTTGTGGCTGCCCTGGAACTCTCCATGTAGACCAGACTGACCTTGAACTCATAGAGCTCTGTCTGCCTCTGGCTTCTGGGTGCCTAGAATGAAAGGCATGTATGTATAACACCCAGTTACAGTGCCTTATTTTTGACCTAAAGGGTGCAGTAAAACTCGGAAGGTTGGGCCAGTGAGATGGCACAACTGATAAAGGTACTTGCTACCAAGCCTGTCAGCCTGGGTTCTAAGAACCTGCCTGCTCAAAGGAATGACCCCTGAACATTGTACTCAACATGCACACAAAATAAAAACCAACTCAAAAGGCTCCCTCCGCCCGGATGAAAGCCAAGTGGGGGAAGCAGGAACGTGTGGGCTGAAGCACAAGAGAACAAGAAGGCAGAGGTCCAAGTCCCTTGCTTGTGTGTGCACCCACAGAGGAGCTGACACAGGAATCCAGGGGGCGGGAACACTGGAAGAAGTTGTTGGGCTGCCTGCTACTGTGTAGAGCTGGCCTCTGGCTTGACCTAGACCTTGGATTGCCGTCTGACTGATGAGCCCACTTCCCAGAGAGCCACTATGCCACCGCCCCCAACACTCCCAGCCAATCCTCTGCCTCTGAACTCTGTTCTTAGTTGGCTGAGTATGTAGTGCATACGTTAAAATCACCTGCTTCCCTTGCCCTTTCTCTCCCCCTCCACAGGCTTAACATGTAGCACAGGCTGATTTTGAACTTGAGATTCTTCTACCTCGGCTTCTTCTACTTAATTAAAAACAAATTAACAACAAACACGCCGTTCCCCCCCCCCCAAAAAAAAAAACAACAACTCAGATGGCTGGATGTGGTGGCATATGCATGTAATCCCAGCACTTGGGAGGCGGGTCAAGAGTTCAAGCCCAGTCAGGCGTTGGTAGCACACTCCTTTAATCTCATCAGAGGCAGGTGGATCTCTGAGTTCAAGGCCAGCCTGGTCTACAGAGTGAGTTCCAGGACAACCAGGGCTACTCAGAGAAACCCTGTCTCGGGAAAAAAAAAAAAAAAAAAGAGTTCAAGGCAAAAACACCAAAACACATGAAACTAATAAATTATTAAAACAAACAAGTGGTGGTGGCGCACGCCTTTAATCCCAGCCCTTGGGAGGCAGAGGCAGGTGGATCGCTGTGAGCCCGAGGCCAGCCTGGTCTACAAAATGAGTCTAGGGCAGTCAAGGCTACACTGAGAGACCCTCTCTCAAAACACCAAAAAAAAAAACAAAAACAAAAACAAAACAACAAAAAAAAACAAGACTCAGACTTTTGGTTTTGTTTTGTTTTTTGAGACAGGGTCTCTCTGCGTTAGCCTTGGCTGTCCTGGACTCTGCTTTGTAGACCAGGCTGGCCTTGAACTCACAAAGATCTACCTGCCTCTGCCTCCCAAGTGCTGGGATTAAAGGTGTGCGCCACCACGCCTGGCTAACAAGACTCAGGTTAAGCGTACAGTAATATGAGACTTTGTGTGACAGAAACACTAACCACAAGCTTAAGTGAACCTCCAAGCAGAGGAGGCCCTCACACCACATGGGGAATGCTGGTGACTGTGTTTCAGAGCCAGCCTCTCCCACACAGGCTTGACAAAGTGAAGTGTGGCCCTGGCCATTGTTGACACTCTGTTTCTCCTCTATTTTTGTTTTGTTTTGTTCTGTTTGAGACAGTGTCTTTCAGTGTAGCTCAGGCTCAACAGGTGCTGATTACAGGTGTGAACCCCTTGCCCAGCTGGCATTCGTTCCTAAGACCTTTGAGGTGCCACTGCCCCGTGCCTGGTGGGCATTGACATGTGCACAGTGAGACTGACATTAGTTTTCAGTGACTCTGGAGGAATGAGATGGGAAAAGTGGACACAGGGAGCACACCCTGGGACTTTTCAAACTCAGCATTCTATTTGGGGAACAGTGACCTTCAGAGTTTATGTGCCATGAGTCATTAAAACTTGATATTTTGTCAGGATTGGGAGTGAAGAACTTAGCAGCTTGCTCCGGGTGAGCTACCTCTTCCTGGCCTGAAGCAGAGCTACTCTGGGAGGCAGAGCTTGGCCGTTCTATTGACTTGATATGTGATAATCAGAAAGTCGGGTATATAAAAGTTGCTGTTAGGATTCTGGATGGATATGGTTTTTTTTTTTTTTTTGGTTCACTGGTTGGTTGGGTTTTGAGAAAACTTTTTTGTTGGTGGTGGTGGCGGTGGTGGTTGTCTGTTTGTTTGAGACGGGGTCTCACTGTAGACCGGGCTGGCCTCGAACTCACGGAGGTCCACCTGCCTCTGCCTCTTAGTGCTGGCATTAAAGGTATGTGCCACCGCGCCCAGCAAGAAAGGGTCTTACTATGTAGGCCAGGTTGGTCTTGAATTTGTGATCCTCCTGCCTGGTGTCTCATGTGCTGGGATTATGGGATGAACCACGCAAGCCATCACTCAGCACGGTTCTGGAGTTTCTGTCTCTATTACTTTCCTAAATTGGACTCTAAGACAGATTTATGCATAGGAGGTTTGTGTGTGTGTGTGTGTGTGTGTGGCGCTATTCTTTGATTGATTAAATAGTCTGAATGAACTACTGATGACAAAGTTGTAGTATATAAATGCAGGTTTATTGGAAGCAGCATGGGAGGGGGAGGGGAAGGGAGGCCAATGGGTGGTGGGGAAGGGAATGGGAGACAGCAGAGAGGTAGGAAAAGGACAAGGGCAGGGGCCCAAAGGGCAAGAGCAGCAGAAAGGGGGAGTCGAACCACAATGTCTGTTTGTTTGTTTTTTTAAATTTATTTATTATGTATACAGTGTTTTGCCTGCTTGTACCCCTGCAAGCCAGAAGAGGGCACCAGATGGCATTGTAGATGCTTGTGAGCCACCATATGGTTGCTGGGAATTGAACTCAGGACCTCTATAACAGCAGTTAGTGTTCTTAACCACTGAGCCATCTCTCCAGCCCCACAATATCTGGTTTTATATAGTGAGTCTCTGGGAGAGGAGAAGCCCCGCCCCTCGGCTGAAGGCAGAGCACGCCAGCCACGCCCTGCAGCAGGCCCTGAGAGTCTTGTGGATTACAGCCAAGGCGGGGCGTAGGCAGAAGGAGAAGGCAACCCCAGAGAGGGGACAACAAACAAAGCAACAGCCAGTGCTTCAGGGACCTCTGGAGTTGGACGTCTCTTCTGAGCTGTCCTAAACTGAGGTGGGGTGCAGGCCTCCAGATCCCTACAGATCCAGTCAGTGACCTTGAACAGGTTGGACAAAGAGGCAGGAGGCTAGGAGATAGGTCCCTTCTACAGAGGCTAATCACAGGAAGGGCGCAGACATGAGCCATGGGCAGGTGGTTGCCTCACCAGAACAGTCAACATAATTTTCAGGACTCAATACGAAGAGGAAATGTGGTTCCCCTTATGAAAATGTCAAGAAAAAGGCCAGGCAGTGGTGGTGCACGCCATTAATCCCAGCATTTGGGAGACAGAGGCAGGCAGATTTCTGTGAGTTGGAGGCCAGCCTGGTCTAAAAGGGAGTTCCAGGACAGCCAGGGCTACACAGAGAAACCCTGTCTCAAACAAAATAAAACGAAACAAAACAAAAACAAAGAGGAAAAAACAAAACAAAAACCCAAGCTCCTATTACCATTCAGCCATAGTGTCTATTTTTTTTTTTTTTTTTTTTTTAATATAGGGTCTCACTTATGTGGCTTAATCTTCAGCCTCCCTGGGTGCTGAAATTACAAGTCTGAAAAACAAAACAAAACAAAACAAAAAACAAAACCGAGTCTGGCTTTAATTTTATCCCTATTGTTAGGATTCTGCTCCAGTCTGCCTAGCAACCTGTGATGTCATTGCCTACCTGCCAATGGGCATGGCCCTACCCAGGATTATAAAAGGACAAACCTACCTACCTCTCTTCCTATCTTCCTGCCTCTCCCTCTTCCTCTCTTCCTCTCTCTTGCTCTCCCTCCTCCTCTCTCTTCCTCTGTCCCTGTCTCTCTCTGGTGCCCTCTTTCTGGGGCCCCTTTCATCCTCTCCCCATGCTCATAAAATAAACCTCTCCATGTGGTATCTGTCATGTGGCACATATTTCATATTACCTATGCCTGGCTTTATTTGTTATTTAATGTTATGCCCCACACCCCCTTCCTCTGGAATTATCAACCAAATGTATGGAAGAAGCTCTTACAGGCACCCAGATCCCGTGTGTCTGACCCCAACTCTCACTGTACACTACTTTAAGGCCAAACCTGTTTTGTATGTTTGATTTTTAAAAGCATTGGGATGGGGAAACAAACAACCAAAAATTTATCTCTAGAAGCCAAGGATATGGTAGCAGGTGAGACCGTATGCGTCGAGACTCCAAGTCTTGGCCCCTCTGCCTCATTGGATGTCACTTTAAAAAAACAAATTACGCTGGGCGTGGTGGCAGACGCCTTTAATCCCAGCACTCAGGAGGCAGAGGCAGGCGGACTGATGTGAGTTTGAGGCCAGCCTGGTCTACAAAGCGAGTCCAGGACAGCCAAGGCTACACAGAGAAACCTTGTCTCGGAAAAAAAAAAAAAAAAAACCAAACCAACCAACAAACAAGCCATACATTACTACTCGTGCCGACAGTGGCTACACAACAGGGAGTTTGAGTGGAGGAATGTGGCTAAGCTCAGAGCCAACAAGGTCGCCAGAAGCTGCTCTGGGCCCAACCACTGGGTGGAGGAGGCTGAGAAGAACCCAGAGGGAAGAGTGTGGGTTCAGCATCCTTTACAGCGGGGATTTTGTGTGATTGGGGCGTCCCCTCTGGGGAAATGAGGGGAGCCAGAGAAAAGCGTGTGGCCCAAAGCATCTGGACTGAGCGGAGCCGGTGAGTGGCAGGGACCCATGCTGAGCCTTGGCACTGCAAGCCGTGAAAAGGATTTCCATTGTTATTACCTTGGAGCCCTGTAAAGCCTTTAAAAAGATTTAGTCAGGGGAGCAATCTGCTTAGCATTTTGCTTTGAAAAGGTTATCCCCAGCTGAAGCAAGGACTGATTAGAGGGATTTAGGGATTGCCGTCTGGAGAGAAGGCTTGGATCAGGAGGTGACGATGTGGGTAGAACGCAGCAGGTACATTTGGGGGATTAACCGGATGGCTATGGGGTTAAGGGAGAGGCGGTTTCAAAGTTGGTCTATTACACGCATCTGGCTGTCTCACTGGCACGGATTTAGGCCCCCGAGCATACAACAGAGAACCAGGGGTTTTCAGGAAGCACCTGGGAAGGGAAGAGCCTGGCAGGTCAGTGGGCAGCAAGGATACTGTTTCTGTTTGCCAATAGAAATGTCTGAGTTGAGAAGAGAGGGTAGTCTCCCAACCCACTGTGGGGAAATGGAGTCACATGATCTGGAAAGGCTTAAAGGAGAAAGTGACAACCTAGGAGAAATGCAAAAAGCATGAACTAGACAGGAAAGCAAGCTCGGGCAAGGCAAAGGTGAACAATTTGCCCCTGCCAAAGCAAGGCAATGTCTGGAGATAGCTTAGATTGTCAGTCACTACAGGGAGTGATCACCGGACCTGTGGCAGAACAGCCCCAGCCCTAAGAACAAAACTGAGACAGCCCACAGTGTCCAGGGGCAGCTGAAATACCTTGAGGTGTGGGGCCCGGCAGTTCAGCCACAGGACAAAGAGCTCTGCATCTGCCCAGAGCATGGAGTCCCAGGTAGGAGGAGGTGACAAAGAGTCCATCGGAGAGCCTAGTGGATGCCAGGCCTTAAAGGGATGAAGGCACTAGACACTGAACAAGGGCATTCAAACCTAACGCCAAGGGTGCTGAGGGGCCATTGAGGCTTCTCAGTGGGGGAACGAAATAGAGAAAACAGACAAACCCAAAGGTCGGACTCAGAACTCAGTGTTCCCGGCTATGTGCTAGACCATTTTGAGACAGGGTCTCATGTAACTTAGTCTGGCCTCAAATTCTATATTTCATCTTGAAAATGACCTTGAACTTGGATTCTCCCACCTCCACCCCCAGGGGTGCTGGTATTTGAGGCATGTACCACCATGCCTGGCCCACAGTTCTGACTCTGTACCTGGAGACAGCATCAGATCCTGCAGACTGAGGGCTCAGTCACTCAGGACTTCACCCCTCCCCACTCCCATTTCAGATGCCAATCACAAGCCTCGGTTTGTTTCTTTGATGTGTGACGTGTGTGTGCCCCTGACCCTTTGCACATCTCATGTGGAGACCAGTGTGTGCCTGACTCTTTCCACATCTCACATGGAGACCAGAGAGGGATAGCAGGTGTCCTACCCTGTCACTGTCCATCTTTTCCCCTGAGACAGGTAAGCCCGGAGCTAGGTTGGCAGCAAGCCCGGGGAGTCTCCTGGCCTTGCCTTCCACACCACTGATGTCACACACAGTATACATGGCCATGCCCAGCTTATTACATTGTTGGGATTTGAACTCAGATCCTGTTGCTTGCAGAGTGAGCAACCTGAGCCATTTCCCCAACCCCATCAAGTCGTTTTATCCATATCCCTGACCTGCTTACTAAAAGTTCAGTTCCCATTGCCCCTCTTTGGTGCTAATTAATATGCTCAAGTGGCTCATAGATTGGGAAGCACACTCACTGGTTTATTAGGGCAGACATTATAAAAAAGTATACAGACTGAGAGCTGCCTGGGGCAAAGAATGAAGAATAACAGCATTGAGAAATTTCCATGTTCTGTCCTGTCCTGCCACCTTTGTGAACCTCCATGTTGTCAGCTGGTTGGAAGGAAGCTCTGAACTCTGTCCTGGGGCTTTAGAGAGATTTCACTGAAGCCTGGACAATGGGTAGAAATATAAACAGATGAAGAGACTAGTCTAACGCTGATAGATGGGTGGGGAAGCCAGTGAGGCCGGGCTACGCAGGTTCTGCCCTCAGTGCTCCTTCCTCTGGGAATGGGGCACAGTCCTATCATCTACAATCAGATAATGTAGGGGGAGGGGGGCAGGAAGAAGTTGTGAACCTGGAAGTAAGTGCAGAGGAAAGGGAGAGCAGAGAGGTGACAAAATCACCCTCAAAGGAAGGTCAGTAAAAGAGGGGGTTGGATGGACAAGGAGATACCTCAGGAAGCTGTGGGAGATTGAGTGAAAAGGCTTCCCAGAAATGTCAGGAGAGGGCTGTCTCCTGCCCTGGGACACTATAGTCCAGCCGATGGTATCTGATAAAGACCGAGGAAGCCCAGAGCCTGCACTTTGATCACGCACAGTGAGTGAAATGTGGAGCAAGATGGAAGAATGGGCTCCTCCTCAAGTGGTAGAACCGTGACTCTGCTGCCCGCGGATACACAAGCCGACTCCTCGGGAGGGGTGCCCGGCTATGGGAGAGGGAATGGGCTGACATGCAGCCAGTGCCCCACACACCAGATCTGTCAGAGTGTCTTCCCATTGGCACAGCTATGGTACACAGGATGATCACAGCCCTGCATGTGACCCCCCCCAGGTACTTTAGACACCTTCTCTAGGCCTGGTCGATCGATTATCCTTGTCCAAGGGAGGTTGCAGAGCAGCGGTGGCAGCGCACGCCTTTAATCCCAGGGGGAGGCAGAGGCTGGCGGATCTCTGTGAGTTCGAGGCCAGGCTGGTCTACAGAGCGAGTCCAGGACAGCAAGGGCTACACAAAGAAACCCTGTGTTTAAATAAATAAATAAATAAATAAAAACAGAGGGAGGGAAGAAGAGGGCCCAAGTGAGGGGCATAAATTATAATCCCAGTATCTGGGAGGCTGAGGCAGAAGAATTATAAGTTCCAGGCTAGCCTGGGCTACTTGGCGAGCTCCTGTTTCAAAAGGGAGGAGAGGGAGGCATTCCTCTTTTGAAAGAGGGCTTACCTAAGATGTGCAAAAACCTTGGGTTCCATCCCCAGACTTCACGATCTGCGCACCGTCATCTTTGCCTGCATTTTGGATTTGAAGCAAGTCCAGGCTACCTAAAACAAGGTCTCAAATCAAACCAACAAAAAATAAAGAAGTAGATGCCAACCCTTTGGCCACAGTGCCCACTGAGGTAGATCCTCTTGTCAGTGGTCACGACAGTTGCATCTGGGAGAGGGACCATGGTCCTCCAGGGCCTCCATGCCTTGGCTGACGGGATGCAACTTGCTGCGTGTTGTGGCTGAACCAAGGCACCTGCAGGTGTCATGCCTCCGCTTAGCCAGGAAACGCAACCACCTGGGGTCCCACTTGTAGTTTTATTCAGCCGAATTAGAGGCACTGTGGGAAATCTGCCACATCTTGGTGTGTGTGTGTGTGTGTGTGTGTATGTGTGTGTGTCTGTGTGTGTGTAGGAACGGACGGGGTGGGGGAAGAAGAGGGTTGATCCACGGATCATGAAAGCACTGAAGAACACTCTCCAGAGAAAGCCCAGCTGCTGAGCTCTGCGTGGCACACTCTTTCCTTCAAAATGCTAGTTTTCTGGTGTCACTTAAACAACCAAAACCCAGGCATAGTGACAATTGGCCAACACCTGTTGAGGGGCCCCTCTGGGCCAAGATTCGGGAAGGCATCCAAATTTTCTGTTAGCGCTTTAATCTTCTCTAGGTAGCTAGCTTCTCAGCTACAGAGAAGTTAAGCAGCTGGCTGAGGGTGTGACAGGCTAGAAACCGCTAGCATCTGAACCGGGGCAAACAGATGTCAGAATGGACACACTCTACCCCAGACAATCACCGCATGAAGTACTACAACGGACCACCCCTTTCTGGACTCCTTGTGGGAGTCTTTGGAACGGGTGTCCTCTCAGGGTTGTCAAAGAAAACAGGAAGCCCCTTTCGGGAGGCTCACCCTCTCCCCCCTTTACCCCTCTCACACAAGCCAGGAAGTGGCTGGCAGAAAGATCGATACCTAGCCAGGCTAGGAGCACCCGGGTTGGGAGCCTGGGGCCGTAATCGGGCGTAGCCTGGAGCCAAGTCTCCTGGGGTCCCAGGGCTGCATTCCTCCGAGGTCTGCAGAGGCCACCGCTTAAAGGCGCAGTGGAGCAGCTGGGAACGAGAACAAAGCGGCCAGGCCCCCCTCGGAGGAAGGAAGGAGCAAGCCCCAGGAAGCAGCTGATAGCGCTAAGCTCAGCTTGTTTTTTCCTCTGCTCAACAGTTCTCCTGCCACGGCAAACAAAAGATGTACGTTCTGATTCCCTCCCGTGTTTGGATTGCGCCGCGGACTGGGTCTGCTTTTTGAAGACCTGGAGGAAAGGCTTCGCAGGCGGCTCTGGCTCGACTTGCCGGATGAGGGCAACTCTGTCCGCCCTGCCTGTCCCCAGCCAAGACCGCCTGGACACGCCAGGGCCCCACGCAGGCATTGCACTAGATGACGGGATGTGTTGTAGTGTATGCTGCAGATTGGCCTTGGCTTTGAAGGAACCGCAGCGCAGAACTTGTAAAACTGTTAAGATGGGATCCTTGGCCTCTCTCAGCTCAGCTCCAACGAAAAGCCCCACCAGCTTTGGTCTCAGCCAAGGTCACAGCCCACTCTTGTGCTCGGTCACGCTGAGACTACACAGGGTGCAGTCTGCCCTGCCCGGACCGCACCTCCTTTCTCTCTTGAGTCTGGGGAATAGTAATTGATGGCAGGTTCACATAGGATTTGAGTCTGAGTCACGATCTTTCCACCTTCAAGGTCACCTGTGAGTGACAAGTGGGTCTAAGCTACCCGCTGAGTTAGAGAGACTTCGTACTCCCGGGTGAGGACGGTGAGGGAGTGGGCAGACCATGACAGTGTCCTGCGCCGTGGCCCAAGGAAGGCTGAGATCCGATGGCAATGCTGGGTATTCTTCGTTTTGCTTGGGCAGGTGTGACTGTGCCAAAGGCAAACTGAAAAGCGAACAGCAAACCCACACGAAGCAAATAACAGGGCTTCCACTGATGGGTCTGTGGGCTGCTGGCTGTTGCCCGGGCAATGGCAGTTCTGGTCACATGGACCAGGAAGGCTGTTTTGATGCCAAGGAGTCATGCGCAGGAGGATCTGTCACCGCAGGAGTTAAAAGAGCCACAAGAGACCAGCATAGTTGGACCCTGCTCCTAGAGTGCCTGGCGTTGCCCCCTCCCACCCGACTCTGGGGACGCAGTTCACATGAAGAAGGCAAATGGCACACAGGGCAGGCAATTAATTTTTTCAGCTGGAGGCTGTGATGGAATGTGGGCGTCTGCCATGCACCCCTGCCTCCATTCTCAGGGAAATACCTCCCAGAGGGCCCTTCAGATCCCACAGCTTCTCTTTAGGACCAAATAGGTAATTTAGTCCCGAAAACCATTTGGAATGACTCTTCTGCTCTTTCTATTACACCGAGGGCCCAAGGGCTGCACAGAGGACAGGCCAATTCTTTTGTTTGTGGTTTTGTTTCCTGACAAAAGGTTTCATATAGCTCAAGCTGGCCTCAAACGCACTATGTAGACAAGGCTGGCCTTGAAATTCTGATCCTGGGGGGGTGGGGGGGGGAGAAAGAAAAAGAAAAAAGAAATTCTGATTCTCCTCTCTGTTGGGATTACAGGTATGTTTCACCGAGCCCACTTGAGGAGAGAGAAAGGTCATCTCAGAGTATATCTCAGGGTCTAGTTTCTAAGTCCCTGGTTTTAATGATTAAAAAAATAAGATGGCAAAAAAAAAATGGCAGGCAACAGATATTATGTAGAGAGGTTTATTATATGAGCATTGGGGAGAGAGGAAAGGGGGGCAGGGAGAGAGACAGAGTGTGAGAGGCCGCACTCACATTCGCCATTACAAGATGGCGCTGACATCCTGTGTCCCAAACTGGTAAACAAGTAATCTGCGCATGTGCGAAGGAACTTTCCACTTGTTGTGCTCTGCCTCTCCCGTGGCGTCATATCGCCTGATGAGTAACAGCCAATCAGGGACTGACACATCCTAAGCGGAGAACAGTTTCCTATATAAGGGATGGGTTTCTTCAGTTTGGGGTCTCCATTTTACTCGCTGTAAGCTTATGCTCTCCCTCTCAAGATGCATTAAAGCTTTGCTGCAGAAGGATCCTGTACGTGTGCCGCGTCGTTCTTGCTGGCGAGACGGTTACGCGAGTCACAACAGAGAGAGGAATAGAAACAAGAAAAAGAGAGAGGTAGGAAGAGAGAGAAGGAGGGAGAGCATGAGAGAGAGGTAAGTGGGTTTGTCCTATTATATACTACTGGCCAGGGGGACGCCCAGTGGCAGGTAGGCAATGACATCACAGGTTGCTAGGCAGGCAAGGAGAATCCTAACACCTGGAAGTTCTGTTGGGTGGAGCAAGAGAGCCAGCCTGGTGAGCAAAGACCGGAAACACACAGATAATTTACTGGAATAGGATGAAGGGAAGCACTTGGGAGGCAGAGGCAGGCACATTTCTTTGAGTCTATGGCCACACAGAGAAACCTTGCCTTGAAAAGGGGGCAGGGCACATTCTGGGAAGCATCTTTTTTTTTTTAAAGATTTTATTTATTTATTATGTATACAGTGCTCTGCCTGTATGTACTTCTATATGACAGAAGAGGGCATTAGATCACATTATAGGTGGGTATGAGCTACCATGTGGTTGCTGGGAATTGTTGTAGATCAGGACTTCTGGAAGAGCAGCCAGTGCTCTTAACCTCTGAGCCATCTCTCCAGCTGGGAAGCATCTTAACATAACAGTGGATGGGACTGGGGACTGAGGAAAAGCTACTTCATCCCTTTCCGTAGAGGTATTGGGATGTCAGATGCAGGCTCAGGACTTGTCTAGCACCCTGCTTGAGGCCCTGGGTTCAAAGTCCAGTCGACGAACACGACGACGATATAGGTCTGTTAGGATGGGATGTAGCTTGGTGTTGAAACTTGTGCTCAGCATGGTCAAGGCCTTGAATTGACTCCCAGAACGATATTAACAAAACAGACAGGTGTGGTGGCACCTGTTGCCATTTGGGAAGTGGAGGCAAGAGGATTAAAAAAAAAAAAAAAATTTAAAGACCAGCCTGGGCTACATGAGACCCTTCAAAACAAACAAAACCACCAAACAAACAAACAAATAAACAAAAGGGTTTGTGTAGGAAACATAGGAAGATGACTTCAAGCAGTATTTTAATATCTTCTGGTTCTGTTTTCTAAACAGTTCCTGTCTCATAAAGTCATTATGAAGAATAATTTAAAAGCGAGAGTCATACAAGCACTGAAACTATTTAGCATGTAATAAACACTTAATCTTTCTTTTTTTTAATTTTTAAATTTTATTTCATGTGCATTGGGGTGAAGGTGTCAGAATCCCCTGGAACCGGAATTACAGACAGTTGTGAGCTGCCATGTGGGTGCTGGGAATTGAACCAGGGTCCTCTGGAAGAGCAGACAGTGCTCTTAACCACTAAGCCGTCTCTCCAGCCCCTAAACACTTAACCTTACCAGGAATTATTTTCAGTTCTCCTCTTGGCTGACAATTATTTGCACATGGTAGCCAGTGCTCTGCCGTTGAGCTAGATCCCAGGCAACTCAACTGTCTTTTAGAGATTTACAGTGGGTTTACCAGTAATACGATGACTAATGCCAAGGTAGGGGGAGAGTAAGGACATTTAAGGAACAGGAAGGGTACAGTTGTAAAACAGGCGCCCAAGCCTGACTTTCAGCGACTCAGGGCCAGCAGGATACATCGTCAGCCACCACTGCCAGGTGCCGTGCACGCCCACTGTCAGTGTGAGCTGTGCGGTTCTCTAAGCAACATGCACTATCTAAAAGGTCTCCTCCTCTCATTCTCTCCGGCTCTTTCTGTCTGGTCTGTCTGTCTGGTCTGTCTGTCTGTCTCTCTCTCTCCCTGCCACCGCTCTGTCTCTCATGTCTCTACTCCAAGATGCTCTTTCATCTTCCTCCCTCTACCAATAAACCTCTTGGGTTAGATCTGTTGCAACCTAAAGGCAGGCTAGTGGATCTGCTTGTGAGTTAACACTCACTGTCCAGAGTATATACAAATTGTCAGTTTTTAGATACTTTATTGAGCTGTAATTTTTTTAAAAATCTGCCTATAAAAAGTCTGGTCTTTTTTTTTTTTTTTAAACAAATGTTATGTAATTGGATTTTTTGCCTGGAGGCAGAAAGAGGACATCCTCTGGGACTGAAATTATGGAGGATTGTGAGCTACCATATAGGTTCTGGGAATTGAGTCTGGGCTCTCTGAAAGAGCCCAGTGTTCTTTTATTTATTTATTTATTTGGTTTTCCGAGACAGGGTTTCTCTGTGTAGCCTTGGCTGTCCTGGACTCACTTTGTAGACCAGGCTGGCCTTGAACTCACAGCGATCCGCCTGCCTCTGCCTCCCAAGTGCTGGGATTAAAGGCGTGCACCACCACGCCCGGCTTCCAGTGTTCTTTTTTCTTTTTCTTTTTTTAAGATTTATTTATTTATTGTTATGTATACAGTGCTCTGCTTGTATGTACACCTGCAGGCCAGAAGAAGGCATCCAATCACATTACAAATGGTTGTGAGCTATCATGTGGTTGCTGGGAATAGAATTTAGGACCTCTGGAAGAGTAGTCAGTGCTCTTAACCTCTGAGCCATCTCTCCAGCTCTGTGGAATTGTTTATTTTGGACACTTGAGGTGAATATGCTTATATAAAATATAGTCATTTCTGACTAACTTCCTTTGTTTGGACACTTGAGGTGAATATGCTTATATAAAATATAGTCATTTCTGACTAACTTCCTTTGTTGACCATAATGTCTTTAAGATCCATCATTGTCATGGCAATTACACTTTATATTAACTGCACAATGGTCCATTCTCTGCCATTGGCAGGCAGCTGTCTGTCCGTGTAGCCATCCTCCATCCATTTAAGCCATCCTACACAGTTCTACTACCAAGCAAGCCCCTTCTGCTTTTTCCCTGCTCAGCATCTTCCACTTGCACACCTCTCAAAGCTCAGGCCGCACTACTGCTTAAAGGTGCAAAAGTGTGGGAAGCTGGTGTCTTCAGACATCTGACCTCAATGGTAGGTGGAGGCAGAGAAACAGGAAGATGGAGAGTGGATTTTTCTGTATTGGCAGAGAATTTCTCAATCTTACCCATACCTCTAACTATAACAGCCCCCAGACCTTAGCACAACTGACTCCATAATAGAAGTACCATTCAGGCCATAAAATTCAACGTGGAGACAAAGACGAACACAAAGACCTAATCCATCATAGTCCACAGTTCGGTGAAAGTCTCTAAATGTACCAACCTTGCTTTTGGGCTTCTGTAGTTCCACTTCTGGATAACTGCTTTTGTTAACCGAAGTATGTCAACCCAGAACATGGTTTTTGTGCTGTAAAGCTCACCCTGAGAAACCCCGGGGCTACACTGGGATGTTGGACACCCAGTGTGGTCACCAACTGGCTAGGAAAAGCCTTTCTATCAGCTTAAACCCATGTCAGAACAGGCTTTTCGGGTGGATAACTTAACAACATAACTCCAGAACCCACACCCATCATAGCATGTCACAGACTCAGAAAAATACATTCCAGAAACATAGATTTGTCGAAAGTTTCCTGAATATTTCCCCTGATTCTGTGTCTTGCAGTGCTAATTACCTGCATAGCCTTTCAGCTGTGACACACCACACTCTCAGCATGATACATCTCTGTGAAGTACCCCACCACACAGACACACACACACATACAGATACAGACACGTGCATGCACGCACACACACAGACACACACACAGACACACACATGCACACATGCAGACACAGAGACACACACATGCACACAGACATACACATGCACACATGCAGACACAGACACAACACACACAGAGACACATACATGTGCACACACACACACACACACACACACAGATACAGACACGTGCATGCACGCACACACACATACACACACAGACACACACATGCACACATGCAGACACAGAGACACACACATGCACACAGACATACACATGCACACATGCAGATACAGACACAACACACATACAGAGACACATACATGTGCACACACACACAGACACACGCACACAGATACACGCACATGCACACGTGCAGACACAGACACAACATACACACACAGAGACACACATGCAGACACACACACACACACACACACACACACAAGCACATGCGTGCCTGCACACAGCTCTTTATCATTGCTTCACATTCCATTTTACCATTTATTCTACTTTATGGAGTTGACCTTTTGGCCTGGCTGGCTCCACCAGTCTAAATTATCAAAGGCAGAGTGAATTTTCTATGCCTTCATACCCTGGGAACTCATTGCAGAGTATGGCTTAATAAATGCTTGCTGCACACTGACCTGGAAAACATCTACTTGCTGTTGTTTACTTAACAATCATTGTGTTGGATGTGCACCAAGGAAAACTCTCTGCTAAGTGTCTGGGTTTGGATACAAAGATGAATAGGGCCATCGTGGGCTTCAGAGATGCCCACAGGCCCCTCTTGTCTGGACAAATGCAAAATCAGACAAGATGCCAGGGTGACAAATGTAAACTAGGACTGTCCCAGGAAAGCTGAACTATATACCCCCCAAATTATATCCTAGCTGTGGTGACAACGGCAATGTCATACTGACTCACGCCTGCCTTTGGACTGAGTCAGCACCATTTTTTTTCCTTCAAGACAGGGTTTTTCTGTGTAGCCTTGGCTGTCCTGAACTCACTGTAGACCAGGCTGGCCTCAAAACTCACAGAGATCCTCCTGCCTCTGCCTCCCTGAGTGTTAGGGTTACAGGTGTGCACCACCCTACCAAGGTTTTTGTTTTGTTTTGTTTGTTTTTGAAACTCTGTACAGCAGGCTGCCCTCAAACTAAAAGAGATCTATCCATCTCTGACTCTTGAGTGCTCAGATTAAAGGTGTATGCCACATGCCCAACCAGAATTCTTTTTAAAGACAGGGTTCCATGCAACTGAGGCTAGCAGCCTTGAACCCATGATGTGGATGAGGATGGCCTTAGATGCCTGATCCTCTTGCCTCCACCCCCCCATGTGCTGTGTGTACTTCAATCACTATTTCTGATTTATACAATGCTGGCAGTCATACATTGGCCTAATACACGCTAGGCAAGCTACATTCCCTGGATTTTAGAGTTGTTTAAAAGATATATTTTATTAATTTGTTGAGAATTTAACGTAATATATTGTGATCATGTTTACCCCCACTGTTCCCCTTAACTCCTCCCACATTTACTATTCCCCCTTGTCCCCACTGTACGTCTTCTTTTTTATTTTTTGAGACAAGGTCTTACTATGTAGCCCTGGCTAGCCTGGAACTTGATGTGTAGTCCAGGCTGACCTTGAACTCCTAGAGATCTACCTGCCTCTGCATCCTGAAATTGAGGATTAAAGCTGTGACCAACCATACCTGGCTTCCCTCCATCCACTCCCCCACCCCCACCCCACCCTACCCCACCCCCACCTTTTTTTCTTTTTCTCTTTCTTTCCTTTTTTTTTTCTTTTTTAATAACTCACGTTGTTGCATCTCCTCCCCACCCCCACTCACCCCTAGCTATGAGAAGACACCATGACCAAGGCAACTCTTAGAAAGCATTTCCCCACCATGGCGGGGGAATATGGTGGCAGGCATGGTGGCGGAGAAGTAGCTGAGAGCTACATCCTTACCGACAGACAGCAGGCAGCGAGGTACTGGGTCCGGCATGGCCTTTTGAAACCTCAAAGTACACCCCCAGTGACACGCTTTCTCCTACAAGGCCACACCTCCTACCCCTACTTTTCAAACGGTGATGCCAGAGCATTAAAATATACGAGTCTATGGGAGCCGTTCCTATTGAAGCCACCACACCCACCAGATTTCGTTTGTTGTCCCTGTACTCCTGGGTGTCAAGCCACTCACCGAGACAAGACGTGGCTGCTTTCCAGGGGCCACACTGCTAAAGAAAACTGACTCTCCACCCAAGAGGCCATTAGCGGCCCATAGCTCCTCAGTTAGGAGAGAAGGGTTGTGAACCCGTCTGTTCTCCTGTTATGCTGGAGTGGTGATTGGCTTGATGTCGCACAGCTCTTGTGCAGCCTGCCACAGCTGCTGTCACGCGTGAGTGCAGCACCCTGCTGTATCCAAAAGACACTGCTTTGCTTCTGTCATCACTGACCTCTTATCCTTAGCTTTTAGGTTTGTAAGAAGCAAGGATCATCCGAGAAAGGATATAAAACATCTCAAAAGCCTGTGAATGGAGGAGGCAGGGGGGCGCTGGGTTCGGCTCTGGGTTAGCATTGACCTGGCATCTGCCAGCTCAGGAGGACACTGCCACATATAGCCAATGTCTCCTTCGGATGAGTTGTCCCAAGGCACAACGTTGGAATGAAAGTGCTGGCAGCTTTCTCTTTCACAGAGCAGCTGTTCCCTGTAAGCTTTTCCGGCAATGTCACAAACAGTTTTATTTCAAACAGTCCCAACAACAGATGCTTTCTGAGAGGGCTTCACCCGGTGAAGAAGCCACTGCTGGCATTTTTCCCTAGAGGAAGTTTGTCAATATTTCACCTTGTAGGACCAAAGTATACTGGCTTGCTTTCTCTTTTCTTTCTTCCTTCTCTGATTTGGCTAAACTGTCTGACTAGCATTCTGTATTCTGGTATACATCAGTAGGCTCAGTGTTGTTGTTGTTATATTTATTGGGTTTTGTTTTTTTTTTTTTTTTTTTTTTTAGAGTTTCTCTGTGTAGCCCTGGCTGTCCTAGAACTCAGTGTGTAGACCAGGCTAGCCTTGAACTTACAGAGACCCACCTGTCTCTGCCTCCCAAGTACTTGGATTAAATACATGCGCCACCACTACCCAGCTGAGTTATTTTGTGTTTTTTTTTTTTTTTTTCATTGTTGTTGGTTTTTGAGACAGAGTCTCATACTATCTAGTGTATTAACTACTTTTCTGTTGTGGTGATAAAATACTATGCCCAAAAGCAACTTCAGTAAGAATAGGTATGTTTTGGCTTAGGTTCCAGGGAGACAGAACCCAGGATGGTCAGGAAAGACAGAGGAAGAAACAGGGAGATGACATTTATTCTGTAGATATGAGTCAGATAGCAGGAAGTGGCAAGGTTCTAAACCATCAAAGGCAGACTCCACTGATGTGTTTGATCCAGCAAGGCCATATCTCCTAAAGGATCTCTAACCTCCCCCAAATACCACCACCAAGTGGAGACAAATGTTAACTGCAGGAGCCTATGGGGAGCATTTCTCATTCAACTTGTCACACCCAGGCTGGTCTGGAACTCTACGCAGCCAAGGATGGCTTTACTCCCCTCTCCCGTGCTGGGATGCCAGCGTGCCTCAGCAATCTTTATTTACAGGTGCTGGAGATTGAGCACAGTGCCTCATGCGCACTAAGCAAGGATACAGCTAACTTAACACTCTCTCAGCTTCTCCAAGGAATTCTACTTTAAAAAAAAAAAAAAAAAAGCCTAGACATCATGGTACAGTCCTTTAATCCTAGCTCTCAGAAGGCAGAGGCAGAGGGATCTTTTTGAGTTTGAGGCCTGACTGGTCTCTGTAGTGGTCTCCAGGCCAGCGAGGGCTATATTGTAAACCCTATCTTTAAAAAAAAATTACTTTAAAATTAGGGATATATGCAAGTCTCTGTAGGTGAGTACATAGATAGATGCCTGTAGAGCTGAGACGAGGAAGCGAGGTCCCCTGAAGATACTGATGATTGGCAGCCACCCAGTGTGGGTGCTAGGAATCAAAGTGGGGTGCTAAGGAAGTGCAGTAAAGCCAGGCGTGGTAGCGCACGCCTTTAATCCCAGCAATTAGGAGGCAGAGGCAGGCGGAACCCTGAAGAGTTCCTGGCCAGCCTGGTCTACAAAGCGAGTCCAGGACAGCCAAGGCTACGCAGAGAAACCCTGTCTTGAAAAAAAAAAAAAAAAAAAAAAAGGAAATGAAGTGAGCCCTTCTGACCCGGCTGGCTGTCTCTTTTTCCGCCTAGAAGCAATTAGTTACATCATTAAATCCCCCTCTTTGCAACCAAACTGGAATGTGAGAATGACTGCCCAGCACATTGTTAGAATGTTTCTTATCAAGGCCACTCAGCTGTTTCTTGCAATCATCTTCCTGACAGAGAAAAGTCCGGTGAACCCAGGATGCTCCCTTTCTTCAAAACCACCAACGCCCCTTTGCCTGGAAGCCAGTTTATTGACTCCTCTGCTTCTGTCAGGTCTCTCAGTGGTTTACGTAGGCACCCATGGCAGTGATACAATGGAGGATTTCTCTAGAGTTTTTGGGGGTCATGGGAGTCCATAGCCAAGGTAAGTTCTTCCAAAGATTTGCAGCAGGAGCCCCCCCGCCTCCCCCCCCCCATTGAAGGGCAGGAAGGAGTGGTAGAAATGGGTCTTTTTGCAGAGCTGAGTGACCCCGACAGGCCATGACATTGTGGGAAGGGCAACCCACTGAGCCTGGAGTGTATTTGTTATTGTTATTGTTCTTGGCCAGGCAGCAGCAGCAGGCAGTGGGAGCAGGGAGTCTCTGCTGACACAGTTCTCCATACATAGTGCCTAGCTCGGTTCTGATGAAGGGCCCCAAAGGAGGCCCTCCAAGTGCGAACTGAGAATCAGAATGGATCGTTCGAGAGGCTTACAGCCAGGACACATTTTCTTTTCCTCTTTCCCCCCATGGAAATCAGTGAGGTCACTGGGGCTGGGAGAAGGAACACTGGTTTATTTTGATAAGGGAAGGCAGAAGTCTGCCATCACCCTGTCTCCCTGAGTTATGCAAAGCCCTGTGACAGAGAATGGGAGCTTTGTGGCGTGCCTGGAAAATGAGCATTTCCAAGTCTTAGTAAATAGTCATTTCACTGTCCCTGTGTTTGTATTTCTCTCTCTTCCTGTCTTCCTGTGTATCATCTGCTTCTATGCAGGGAAGGAAAAAAAAAAAAAAAAAGATTTGAAGCTGGAAATAGATGTTCTCCCTGAAAACGTGTTCCAGGGGTTTGACAGCCTTGGTGGGGAGCCAGTGAGGATGAACTCCCCTCATGGTCCACTTTGGACCCTACCTCCTGTTTCCCTGGTAACACCAGATGAGTAAATATCAGCTTGCCACTCCTTAGATTCCAAGAACCGTAAGAAAAAAGTGGAGAGGTGGGGGTGGGGTAGGGGTGGTGTCAAACTTTCGTTTTAGCTCTCAGGTGAATGAATGAATCTCTATGAGTTGAGGCCAGCTAGGGCTATTCAGCGTGACCCTGCCTAGGCAGACAGGGGCAGATAAACAAATAAATAACGCTGAAGGAATGTGAGCTCTGTTGAGACTTCTTAGTCAAAAGAATAGACTCTAAGCTCCATCTCTGTCCCTGGGTAGAGACCTGACATTCTAAATTATGCAAAGCCTGACCTAGGACAGTCCTTCCTTTTTAAGTTAACCCTGCTGGACCTGTCTATCTCTTGGCCAGGAGGTCCCCTTCCAGGAGAGATGCTTGTTGTGAAGCTGTGCTCCCGGGATGGGAGGAACAATTATCCGTAATGAGACTTCCCCTCCCAGAGACCACCTCTTCATCCAGACCCTTGTGGAGGTTCCATCAGGAGCACTGAGGCACTTGGATGCTCTCCTGGGCGATGCTGAGAAGGGGAACTCTTTCTTTTCCCTCTTTTCTCTACCGGCCAAAGCCTAGGCAACCTTTCCCAGACCCCCAGGCTTTCTCACTTCTCTGAAGTTCTCCGCCCACCACTGTTTCCGCTTTACAGCTTCCTGTCCACTATCCGGCTGCAATGCACATGGCTCTCTCTCTCTTCTTTTCCCTCTCTCTCTTTTATGCTGGACGCTGCTAAGATTTACAGCTTGCCTGCCCTGTTGTTTTTCTTCCAAACTCTTAATAAAACCATCCTTGAGTGTTCTAGTTTGCTTTCTGCTGCTGTAATAAACTAATAACTAAAAGCAACTATGGAAAGAAAAGATTTGCTTTGACTCACATTCATAGAGGGAAGTCAGGGCAGGGACTCAAGCACAAACCACCAAGGAACTCTTGCTTGTTGGCTTGGTCATAGGTTCATGCTTTCTTATAGAGGCCAGGCCCACCAATCCTAGGGGTGGTCCCGCCCACAGTGGCCTAATCCCTCCTATATCAATTGATTGTAAAGGCAGGCTGTGGCGCCTTTAAGGCAAGCATTTGGGAGCCAGAGGCAAGTATATCTCTGTGAGTTTAAGGCCAGCCTGGTCTACAAAGCGAATCCAGGACAGCCAGGGCTATACAGAAAAAACCCTGTCTCGAAAAACTAAATCAAACCAAACCAAATGACATAAAACAATCAAGAAATCTCCACAGATGTGCTCATAGGCCAATCTGATTTTGAAATTTCTCTGCTTAGAATTTCCTCTCAGATAACTCCAGAAACGGGCTCCGAAGGAAGCTGGATACCCTAGTCAGTTATAACTGTCAACTTGGCGTAGCCTAAAGCCTTTTATTTTAGAGACTAAGAACCCAAAAGAGGGAACTCCTATTTCCCTGGTCACAGAAGGGATGGACTATAGTATTTTGGCAATATTCAGATTATAGACTAACTTCAATTTAACCAACCTCTTTGGGGATAGTTTATTATCCCAATGTTCAAATATCTAAAAATCCACTTATTGTATAAGGATAGGGTCTCATTTAATAAAGACTGGCCTCAAGCTGTACAGCCAAGGATGGCCCACGTCCTGCTCACTATCTCTGGAATGCTGGGATTATCGGACTCCATCATCAGGCCTGGCCTTGTCAATTATAGCCTTTTTTTTTTTCTCTCTTTAATTTCTTTGGTATGTGTGATATATATAAGTGGAGGTGAGTAGGTGCACGTGAAGGCAGGTGTGTGTGTGTGTGTGTGTGTGTGTGTGTGTGTGTGTGTGTGTTAGGTACCCTGTCCTATCATGCCCCAATTTGTTCCCTAGGCACAGGGTCACTCACTGACCTTGGTGTTCCCTATTTTCCAGCTGGGCTGGCTGGCCACCAAGAAGCCCCATGGATCCTGTCTCTGCGTGCCCCTGCTCCACCGCCACCACTGATGTTACAAGAGCCCACAACCATCCCCTGTTTTTATATAGGTGTTGGGGGGCCTCATGCTTGTAGCAAGGTCTCTTATCCAGGGAGCCGTTGGCTAGACCCAATTACATCTAATAAAGCTGGGTGGTATGGAGACATTCATACAAATAACCAAAGACAAGCAGCCCGATTTTAAAAAAATGAATGAAAGCGCCCAAGGACAAGGCTCGGTTGCTGGAGTGCTCACTCGGCACAGGCACACAGGAAGCCTTGGCATTGATTCCCAGCACCGTGTTCACCTGGCATAGTAGGTGTGTTCTTTAGGCTCCTGTCGAGGTGACACAGAAGAGTCACTTGGGAAGAAGAAACCGCAATGGAGAAAGCAGGCTTCGCCGGGCGTAGTGGCACACGCTTTTAATCCCAGCACTCGGGAGGCAGAGGCAGGCGGATCGCTGTGAGTTCGAGGCCAGCCTGGTCTACAAAGTGAGTCCAGGATGGCCAAGGCTACACAGAGAAACCCTGTCTCAAAAAAAACCAAAAAAAAAAAAAAAAAAAAAAGCAGGCTTCCTTCAGTCCTTGCCATGAGGTCCTGCCTTGGCTTCCCTGGATGAAGGGCTGTGACCTGTAAGGCAAATAAGCCCTGTCCTCCTCAAGTTGCTTTTGGTCATGGTGTTTATCACAGCAACAGAATGCTAAAGCACACCTGTAGGGGGATGTTAGTTAATTCAGAGCATGGCTGCTCTGGCTAAAAGATCACATCCAAAGACCCTCTAGGGCTGCGTGATCCGCCTGGAATACAAACACGCCTTTAATCCAGGAGACAGAGGCAAACAGATCTGAGTCCAAGGCCTGCCTGGTATAGCGCAAGTTTCCGGTTCAGGTGTGGTGGTACATGCCTTTAATCTCAAGGGAAGGTAGTTAGTTTGTAGAGAGAAGCACCCATGTTTGACAGTGATGTCTAATTGAGTGACAGGCATGGTGATGAGTCAGAGAAGATTTGGCAGAATAGGATACGCCCAATTCTCACGAGAAGAGAGAGGAAAGGGAAGCTATTTAAGAGGCAGTTTTACCAGGACAGTACTAGAGAGCTGGGTTGCAGAGAGAGAGAGAGAGAGAGAGAGAGAGAGAGAGAGAGAGAGAGAGAGAGAGAAGAACTCAAGTGAAGATGGAACAGGCCAGAAAATGATAAAAAGCCAGAAGATTAGAGCAGATTGCTGAGTTAGTTTGAGGCCAAGCAGAGTAATTCCAGGCAGAGAGAGAAGCTAGATTGAGTAAATCAGCTGGGAGAAGAGTTTGAGCCAGAACAGCTGAGTTGAACCAGCCAGCCCAGAGCTCAGAAAGAACAAGAAAGGGTGAGCTTAGTAAGCAGTTAGTCTGAGAGGCTGAAAACATTCTAGGCCTAGGCTAGATTGTTCAGAGGCTAGAAGCTTCCAGGACTAATCCTAGGTTAGCAGAAATAGTAAGTGTCCCAGACAACAGCTGAGCCAGGAGAATAAAAGTGACTTTTACACACACCTGTAACCCCAGTGCTTAAGAGGCAGACTCTCTGTGGCAAGGTTAAGGGCAGCCTCAGCTACACGATACTCTGTCCCAGTAGACTGGGAAGAGGCTAGGATATACCTCAATTACAAAAGAAAAAAAAAAAACTTAAAGGAAATATAACATAGTGTAAATATCTTACTACATTGGTTCTTCAGTATAATTTTTAAACTCTTTTTCACTTTAAAATCATCTCTCAGAACTAACTCAGAAAAATAGCTGAATAAGTGACTGAGTAACAAGTAGGAACCACCATGGTTGTGTTGAGGCCTAAAATACATTGAGCCTTTGTGGTTGGGGTGGGGGGAGGGCGCTTGGGGGGGCTGGGGGTGAGCATCAGAGAGACATCAGCACTCTAAGAAAGGCACAGTGAGTGAGGCCTGAAAGGGAGATTAAGAGGGGGAACAAGCAAGCATAAAGAAATAGGCGCAGGTTGTGTGGGGGAGGAAAGGCTTAATAAGACGAAGGTAGCCAGGCTTGGCGGCACACATCCTGAGGCCTAGCACTCGGGAGGCAGAGACAGGCCAATCTCTGAGTTCAAGGTCAGCCTGGTCTACGTGGAGAGTTCTAGAACAGCCGGGGCTACATAGAGAAACCTTGTCTTGAAAAACAAAAAATAACAATAAAATCGAAAATGTAGGCGATGTCTTATCAGAGAATGGAAGTGGTTTTTAGAAAGGGATGAGAGAGTAAGAGTGTGGGAGGAGACGGAAGGGGGAAATGGAACGGAAGGAAGGAAGTAATTACACTTTAGCTTTAAAAATTAGCAGAATAAAGTCACAGAATAAATGTACATTACTTTTTGTTTTTGTTTTTGGTTTTTCGAGACAGGGTTTCTCTGTGTAGCCTTGGCCATCCTGCATTCACTTTGTAAACCAGGCTGGCCTCGAACTCACAGTGATCCGCCTGCCTCTGCCTCCTTGAGTGCTGGGATTACAGGCGTGTGCCAGCATGCCCAGTTTATCATTCCAGTTTTTCAGGGATTATTTTGAGTGTTTGCTTCTTAAAGAGAGAAGATAGATTTTGCTTTGTTTGTTTTGATGTCTCCGGGAACCAAACCCAGGGTGCTAAGCAACCTGTACCACAGAGTCACATGCCTATATGCAGGAAGACAGCTTTGATGAGCTATTTGAAATGGGCTTAGGCTATCTCTGCAAATCAGAAGGCATGAACAATATTTCGTAGAAAATAGTAGTGAGCTCTTAATTTTGGATGCCACAAGCCACAAAAGGTTAAAAGTTGTCTCAACTTAAAAATATTATTTACAGGCTGGGTGTGGTGACGCACGCCTTTAATCTCAGTGCTTTGGAAGCAGATGCAGGTGGACCTCTGTGAGTTCGAGGCCAGCCTAGTCTAAAGAGTACGTCCAGGATAGCCAAGGCTACAGAGAGAAACTCGGTCTCAAAAAAACAAAAAAAAACAAAACAAAAACAAAAAAAAAAACAAAAAAAGAAAGAAAGAAAGAAAAATACTATTTACTCATTTATTTGAAGTAGGGTCTTATGTAGCTTAGGCTTGTCTCAAAATCAATATGTGATGTAGGCTGGCCCTGAGTTCCGGATCCTCCTGTTTTTACCCCCCAAGTACTGGTATTATAAGTGTGTACCACCACACCCAGCTCTTTAGCCGCTCTGTAAAGATCATTGTATCGTATGCATCACCGGGTGAGCTGAATAGGAAGACTTCATTCTTATAAAATCTTGGACAGTCAAATGTGATGGTGAAAATTAATTAGTAAAAACAATTAGCTCTTTTTTCTTCAGTAGTTGTTCTTAGCAACATAAACCATAAAGGAGGGATGCTATCAGGATACAAGGGAAAATGTGCTTGAAACACTAGAAGTTTGGGTTTTTAAAAAAAAAGATGTGTTTATTTATTACATATACAGTGTTCTGATTGTGTGTACACCTGCACACCAGAAGAGAGCATCAAATCTCATTATAGTTGGTTGTGAGCCACCATGTAGTTGCTGGGAATTGAACTCAGGACCTCTAGAAGAGCAGACAGTGCTCTTAACCACTGAGCCATCTCTCCAGCTCCCCATTAGAAGTTTTACTACAACGATTTTCAGTATCTTAAAAAAAAAAGACATTTTGCTGAATTCTTGGACTATCTACGGAAACAATTATAGAGATTTCTAACTTGTCATCCTTTCAATAGACATTGGTGCCTGTCTTGTGTCGGCCTCCATTTTGGTTTAGGGGGATATGTTAGATTGTGTCTCTTTGGGAGCAGTAGATTAGAAAAATCTTCTAATGGTCCCTCCGTGAAGTGAAGCTCCTGTTCCTAGCTCTGCTTTCCCACCCGTAATGGTGTGACTGCCCCCATCACAACCAGAGGATCTTGGGATGAGGAGCAAGGCACAAATGACCGGGATGGGGGCATCAGGTGTCAAGCACCAGACTTCAGTGGGGGACAGCTTCAGTGAGACGGCTCATTTAAGTAGGGGGAGCAAAGGCTATTTAAACCTTTGGGGAGTGAGTAGAGGCTTTCAGGGTGAGTGTACACCACTGGCAAGGGCTGAGGTGCTGGGAATGCCTAATTTGCATCAAGAGGAATTCCAGGTGCTTGCTGGACATGACTTTTATGATTTATAATAATTATAAAGCAGTAAGGTAATAAGATAAGGTAATAGGACAATAAAGGTATCAGATGCCAGATATTATGTTATATGAACTGTATTAAGTGAGCATGGGGAGAAAAGGAAAGGGGGAGGGTACCCCAGAGAGAGACAGAGACAGAGACAGAGAGAGAGAGACAGGAAGAGAGGCAAGAGAGAGGAAGAGTAAGAGAGAGACCATATGGAGGATCCTGTTCTTTTATATGGCCCTGGGCAGGTAGCAATGACATCACAGGAAGGAGGACTGAAGCAGAGCCCTAGCAATGACCTTATAAGGAGAGAGAAAGTCTAACTTGTAACCTGGCAGCCAGGCTCTATGACCACTTCATGGGTGTCAGAGGTGGAGGCCATAAGGGCTGTACATCCTGGGACATGCAGGCCCAGAACTGCAAGGGAATGGTCCTGCTCCTGCCGGTCTCAAGATAGACATGCTTTGACATTAGTCTTGCTCCAGGCTGGCTGTCTCCTCAGCCCCACATGAAACAATAAATCTTTATATACCTCTCTGAACTGACTTGATATCTGTAATTTGCACATTTCAGCAAATTTCTACAGGGAACATGCCCTTATATATAAATCTGTGATTTAAGAGAGTAAGGGAGCCATCATAACTGGAGTGGGGTGAGGCACGTGCCTGGGCTGACTGTGGCTACAGCCAGTCCCCACTCCCAGACAACCCCCTTACCCTAGAGGCCATGGGTCTAGGTCTGGGCATAAGGCCAAGACTCTGAAGGCCAAGACTCTGAATCCATGCCAGCAATCTCCCTGGACACAGACAGCATCTGGCACCCAAGGTTGGGCCAAGCAGTGATTGCACAATCCAGACCATGTACTATCTGGTCAAAGGTAAAGTTTTTTTTTTAACTACAAGTCAGAGAAATAGAAGAGAGGACAATGTGGCCAGCATTCTACATGCTGTAGGACATTTTATTTTATGGGTAGTTAATTAAAATGCTCTTTTTAATGATCTAGTTGCTATTCAATGCAAGTAGACATTGGAGACTGTAGGGTCAGCCTTCAAAAAAAAATTTTTTTTTTAATTTAAATTTACTGACTTGTGTAATCTCAAAATGACATCCTTAGGCCAAATGACCTTGAGCCACGTTATAATTATAGGGATACATTTGTGCTTCAGTGGAAAACAATGCACAGTCTTATAGAAGCTTCAGAGCTCTCTTCTATGAATGGCTGGATAGTAAGGCTGGGGAGATGGCTGCTGGTCCGAAGACCTGAGTTTTATCCTGAGCACCCATATAAAAAGCCAGCTAGCGCTGGGCAGTAGTGGAGCATACCTTTAATTTCAGCACTCAGAGAGGCAGAGGCAGGGGCAGGCAGATCTCTGAGTTCGAGGCTACGTCTGGTCCACAGAGTGAGTTCCAGGACAGCCAGGTACCTACACAAAGAAACACTGCCTTAAAAAAAAAAAAAAAAAAAGAATAGTGCGCCTTTAGTACTAGCCTCGGGGAAGAGAGGGATGATCTCAGACTGGGAAGCTTGTTTGTCGGTGAGCTCCATGTTCAGTGAGGTGTTCTGCCTCAAAGACTGAGGAGGAGATTGATTGAGAGTAGTAGATGTCATTCGCCGGTCACACACACACACACACACACACACACACACACACACACACACACACACACTCATATGTACACACTCATAGTATGCATATACAAACAGAGAGACAGAGACAGACAGACATGCACAAATGAAATAAATCTTAAAACAAAGCCTGCTACATAATTCAGGGGGTAGAGGTGCGGCTCAGTGATAGAATACAAGCCTATGCAAAGCGCTAGGGATGCGCCCCAGCTTGAGAGACTTGACATCTGAGGTCAGGGTTGGCTTCTGAGGCCTGGCTCCTTGCCTTATAGTGACTGTCTACCCACTTGGGATGTCCCCCGCTACATGCAGCCTAATCTCCCCCACTCCTTTTAGGTTGGGCGAGGTCTCACTGTACTGACCTCGCCTTAACATAGGTACCTCTTTAAGACTCTACCTTCAAATCCAGACATTTCTGAAGTACCTGGGATTGTGACTTCAATACTGGAATTTGGAGAGACACGGTTTGGCCTCAGAACACCACCAAGCCAATTTTAACTCAATTTGTTCATCCATTTCAACACTGCTTTTCATGAATTTGTACTTTCCTCCTTTTACGTTTTTGAGGTTGTTGTTACCAGTGTCTTCATTACTGAGTTAAACCGAATCTTCAATATATGTTCACTTTGGTTTCTGTGTGGCAAGTCATGATTTTATCTTTATTTGAAAGATACCTACCTAGTCACACAAACTAACATGTCCCTATGACGTCACAAAACCCAAGGCTTGTTCCACAAGTAAAAGTTCTTAGCTTTCTTCTTTTGTTCTCGTGAAACATACAGAAGAAGGAAAAGCCCTTAAACAAGAAGAATGGAAGTGTGTGTGCGCGGGGGGGGGGGGGGGGGGCGCAGTTGGCGACCCAGAAGACAGCCACCATTTCCCAGGGGGCTTTGGGTGAGGTGCATGTGGCCAGCAAACCATTGTATATTTTTAAACCAGCCTGCCCCTCTGCCTTGCCAGCTGTCTAGTCCTTTCCTGCAGCTAGTCCCTACACGTAGCAAGAGAGGCTGTTGGGGGTGAGGAAAGCAACCGGGGGAGAAAGCCAGGAGCCAATAATACAAGGAAGATGTCAGTGGTTCATCTACCAGGAAAGCAGAGTGTGCTGAGCCCCAGGGCCATGATGTAAGCTGCATTCCAGGCACACCCAAGGCAGGTGTGATTGGTGTGATTCTTGGGTCTCTGCACCAACTTCCCTGAGGATTGCCACGCTTAAAAAAAAAAAAAAAAAAAAAAAAAAGCAGGATGAAAATCTGAGTTGCAGGGGGAAAAATGAATACAGCTTTTCTGGATGTGTGAAAGGTCACATGGTTCACACTTACAGTAAAAACTTTCCCATAAGCCAGGCGGTGGTGGCACACGCCTTTAATCCTAGCAGTTGGAAGGCAGAGGCAGGTGGATCTCTGTGAGTTCGAGGTCAGCCTGGTCTACAAAGTGAAATTCAGAATAGCCAAGGCTACACAGAGAAACCTGTCTCGAAAAAACCAAAAACAGAAAACAAACAAACAAACAAAAAACCCAACAAAACCTTTCCTGTAGTCTTAATACACAGATCTAGTAAGATGAGACTATGGCCAGGCTCAATGACGATGCAGGGAAAGTTAATTAATTTAAAATACTGTAACTGTTTGGAGATAGTTTGTGCACTGTGTATTCCGATTCTGATTTCTGTGCGCAGAGACCTAGTTGCAGTTCCATGTGGGCATTGTCATTATTGTTACAGAAGAATCTCCTGTCTCAATGTTTTGTAAAAATTGTTCTCTGTCATCTCTGATTGGTTAATAAAGAGCTGACCAGTCTATAGCTGGGAAGGAGAGTTAAGGCAGGACTTTCGATCTCATGAGGAGGGTCCCAGGTGGAGGAGAGAGAAAGTGAGAAGGTTGCTAGGACACAGAGAGAGTCACCAGGCCATGAGAAGTTTGCTATGCGGAGGTTGCCAGGAGGGAGCTGCTATGGGGGGACAGAGGGAGCAGGAGCAGCCAGGGAGAGACTGAACTGGCAGGTAATGGGCCACATGCTGGGAAGTAGGCCAGGCCTGCATAGTCGAATTAGAATAGATGAGTGTCTGCCCACCTGTAGTATAAGCTTAGATTTTTTTTTCAAAATGTGCTTTAGGGTTCTTAGCTGTTTTTTACCTCTCTTTTAACCCACTGACCACAAGTAGGGGAGAAAGAAGATTAATAGGAAAAGAGGGTTGTGGACCTGTTTAGATGTAGTTCCTTGGGCCAATTCCACTCTGTGTTGTCAGGATACCAACAGTCCAGTCTAATAGCAAACACCAAACAGCAACACAAATCAGTATCGGCAGCATGATCCAGCAGAAACAGCAAGGCTCCGTCAAATCAGCACAAGTCAGCCAAAGCGGCCAGAATCAGCTGGAATACCACAAGAAGTTCTCTGGTGCATCTCTCTCTACAAAGTGAAAAAGACCAGCGAAGCATTGCACGGCATAGCAATGCAAAAGACTTGTCTCATTGTTTATGAGGTTCTATTTATATTCTTTCTAAACATTGCACACCCTCTCACATGTCTGTTTTCAGCAGATCGTCACATGCCCTCTCACAAGACAGCTTGCAGGGGGAAAAAAAATCACATGACACAACTGAGTTTTTAAGGAAGCCAGAAACTTCCACTTCACTATGGTGCTTAAAGATGACTAATCGGCACATTGATGTGATTGGTCGGCAGACAGAGTTCGGTCCTCTTTTCCTCCTCTGCAGCTCAGGCACTGTTGCCATCATGAATGACACAGTGAGAGTCCAGATCAGGAAGTTCATGACAACCGTCTGCTTCAGAGGAAACAGATGGTCACTGATGTCCTTCACCCCGGGAGGGCAACAATAGAGCAAAGATAGAAATTCTGGAGAAAAGCTGGCCAAAATGCACAGAACCACACCAGATGTCATCTTTGTACTTGGATTCAGAACCCATTTTGTCGGTGCTTTGGCATGGTCTACGAGTCTTTAGATTATGCGAAGAAGAATGACCCTCAACGCAGACTTGCAAGGCATGGCCTTTATGAGAAGAGAAAGACCTCCTGAAAACAGCGAAAGGAACACAAGAACAGGATGAAGAAGGTTAGGGGGACTCAAAGGCCAATGTTGTTACTGATGAAAAGTAAGTGGTGATTAGATGCAGTCAAAGGGGTAGATCTGCGGTGACTTGATCTGCTGTGATGTGCACATTTCTAAGAGGAAAAATAAACTAAAAAGCTTTAAAAAAATTACTAATAAATATAATAGATCTCCAAGTTGTTATTTGGGAGATAGAGCAGGCATAGAGAAGGCCATTATTTATTGCATGTAACACGCCCTATGGAATGCCAGCCTGAGTCTGATGTGAACCTGCCAGATTTGTCCTTGAGTGTAGCCTTTCAGTGTTGGGGGATTTTAAAAAAATGTTTTGTTTTTTTTGTTTTTTTGGTTTTTTTTGGTTTTTCAAGACAGGGTTTCTCTGTGTAGCCTTGACTGTCCTGGACTCGCTTTGTAGACCAGGCTGGCCTCGAACTCACAGCGATCCGCCTGCCTCTGCCTCCCTAGTGCTGGGATTAAAGGCGTGCACCCAGCTAAATGTTTATTTCTTATTTTTAATCTTAACAATTTGTTTATTAAGTGTTCAGGTTTTGCCTGCAGGTAAACCTGCATGCCAGGATAGGGTACCAGATCTCATTATAGATGGTTGTGAGCCACCATGTGGTTACTGGGAATGGAACTCAGGACCCTTAGAAGAGCAGCCAGCCAGTGCTCTTAACCTCTGAGCCATTTCTCAGAGGTTTTTAAAACTTTATGTATTTATCCACCCATTTGTGCTTACACGTGGGCCCATGCAGAGCTCAGAGGACATCTTTCAGAGTTGCTTCTTTCCTACTACCATGAAACTTCCGGGAATTGAACACAGGTCATCAGGTTTGGCGGCAAGCACCTTTACCTGTTGAGCCAGCATGCCACCTGAGCTTCTGGCTATTTTAGGGGCAAATCCACTGTATCACCAGACCTCTGCTCCTGCCAGTGCTTTGGGAAGAGCCCACTTAAAGAGCACAGGCTGCATGGTAGGCACGGGACTTGGAACTTTGGGGGATACCATTCCATGCTCACAACCATAGTGCCAAGCTTGCCGCCTGTGTTTCACAGAGGTAGAGAGGAATGTTGCTACCCCACCCCAACACTCAGAAAGAGATAAGATGAATCCAGGGCTATCTGAAAGGATTTGGCAGCATAAGGCAGGAACTTAGTCTGCACATCTTCCATGGGCCAGCCATGGAGCCGCTTGCCTTTAATTCCAGAACTCTGGGAGGCAGAGGCCAGCCTGATCTACAGAGTGAGTCCAGGACAGCCAAGGCTCCACAGAGAAACCCTATCTTGAAAACAAAACAAAAACAAAAACAAAAACAAGATATCTCCCACAGAGGGAGAGGTGGAGCTTAGCTTGTAGGGTGTCTCCTAGCATGCCCAAGGCCCTGGGTTCAATCCTCAGCAGGGCCAAAACCGGCCACGGTGGGACATGTTAACTTACGAGGTAGAGGCATGTATTGTTATCTCCTGATACACAGTAAATAAACACCTGTCTAAACAATGGTGGTGGTGATAGTAGTAGTATCTCTAACTCTTAGATCAAACTTATTAGGCTAAGAGCAAATACACACTTATTTAGAGACAGGGTTTTGTGTACTTGCTATTCAGCTGTGGATAATCTTGAGCTCGGCTGCTGTTTTGTGGTTTAATGCATCCCAGGTTGGCCTCGAACTCACCATACAGCTGAGAATGATCTTGAACTTTTAATCCACCTGTCTTCCTGAGTGTTCAGATTGTAGCTTCTCCCACCGTGCCTGGCTTATGTGGCTCTGAAGGCGCTCTACCACACACTCAGCTACACTCCCAGCTCCTGTTTCTGGCTCCCAGGTACTGATATGACACCGTGTATCCTTTATATGATGTTGGGAATTGAACCTAGGACTCTGGGCATCCTAGGAAGACACTAGTAACTAAGCTATCTCCCCAGTCCCTGGTTTTTTTTTTTGGGGGGGGGGGTTTGTGTGTGTGTTTTTGAGACTAGGTTTCATGTAATCAAAGCTATCCTTAAACTCCTGAGCTTTCTGCTTCCATTTCCTACATGCTGGGATTAAAGGTGTGCACAATCATACCCAGCTTTATTACATTTTAAAAAAAAAGTAATTTATTTTTTCATAGTTCCTTTTTGCAGTTTTAATTATTTGAGAATTTTATATATGAGTACTGTTTTTACCTCATTTCCAGCCCTCCCTTTTCCTCTTGCAATTCCCCCTGGGTCCTCCTCAAATTCATGATCCCTTCTATAATTTATAATTAGTTACACACATTCTCTCTGTCTGTCTGTCTCTGTGTCTCTCTGTCTCTGTCTCTGTGTCTCTCTGTCTCTGTCTCTCTGTCTCTGTCTCTGTCTCTCTCTCTCTGTCTCTGTCTCTCTCTCTCGCTTTACTGAATCAAATTACTCTTACCCACATGTGCTGAGCATGTCAGAAGGCTTACCCCTTGAACAACCCGAATCTCTCCCTCAGCAGTCATTGACTGATTGTAGATTATTTTTCTAAGCATGGGACCTTTTGGAAGTTTCTGCCATCCACCTTGGCATGTCAACCGGTGTGGCACCGAGGGCTCATGGGTGAAGCTTGCCTGCCGGGTCCGGAAGACACTGTCTTGCAGCAGATGTCCTGGTCCTCTGCCTCTTCCAATCGTTTTATCCCCTCCTCTGAAATGTTCCTTGTGGTTTGAGCACAGGCTGTGTTATAGATGTCCCAGTTGGGGCTGGGCTCCCCATGGGCACTTATTGTGTGTCTCTTGATCATTTGTGGGTCTCTGAAGTAGCCTCCATCGGCCTCAAAAGATGCTTCTTTGATGAAGGGTGGAAGCTGCACTTATCTGCTAATTTCACTTTTCTTTTTATTACATTTTACTTTGTGTGTGTGTGTGTGTGTGCGTGCGCGTGCGTGCACGCAGATTTGTGTATACATGAACTCACACACTCACAAAAGAACAACTTTGGGGAGTTGATTCTTTCTTCCGACCATGTGAACTCAGGGATCGAACTAAGTCTGTCAGGTCAGTCTCCCCGGTCCATCTCTCATGCCACTTCCTGTCATTTTTATCTAACGCTTGTTATGTTTTAGTTGATGTCAGATCCAGTTTCCTCTTTAGAAGAATTTCTCGAAGTTTCTGTTGTAGAACATTTGTCAGACTCAATCTTGTAAATTCTCGAAACACGCCCCCATGAGAGTGGAAAGTTACGGCCAGGCGGAAAGACACATCCAAACCGGGGCTGGCAAGTGTTGTTCTAGCGGATGCCAGAAGAATGAGGGGCTGAGCGCTGATGCCACACATGTCATGACCAGTAAAGTAGCAGACAATGGTGAAAACAGCCCGAGCACGTTTGCCATGCCCTTGTCAGCACCTCGCTTCTGGGGGGCGGTGTGCCCTCCAGGCCTGGCTTCTCCGCCTGCTCTTGTTCTAGGGCCAGGCCTATACAGGCAAAGCTGACTCAGTATAAGACGCTGTCCCAGCATGTGGGTTTTCAGCATTGTTGGACCGTGCAAGTCTTTATCGGAAACACTTAACACCCCCATTTATTGTTCTACCAATGCTTAGTCACTCTAGGCTGAAACGCATCCTGGAGTCTGTCACCATGTCTCTCTACTGCACAGTCCATTCTTGGTCCTTTGGCTATTCACAGTGCTCATCCACTGTGTGTGTGAGGCTGACAGAAGGAGCGAGAGACACATCCGTTTGATCTTGACTCAGGAACTTGCAAAGATCGAAGTCATTAACTGAAATCTGGGATTCTCTGAGATGCTAAGTAACATCTGTTCACCTTCTCCCCACTTGCCCCGCTGCCTGGTCTCTGCACAGTCCTGGACCGATCAGCTTCAGTAACTAGCCAACAGAGGCTGCGCTGAGTTGACGGTTTCTTGTACGCGACACTGGAGACGTGCAGAAGGTACAGCTGGCTTTTGTTGGGGGGGGGGTGGGGGGGATTGCCTTCTGCACCCCTTTGTGAAGAAGCCAGTAATACTTCGCAGAGTTAGGAGGCAGGACCAGGGTAAGAGTGGAGGCATGGCTCTATATTCCCCAGCCATAGGAGGGTCACACATTCGAGGGTTTCTTCCGCTGCACAAGAGTTCAAGGCCAGCCTGAGCTACCAAACAACAAAACAACCCAAATATATATATATATTAAATAAGGAAATCTTGGGGAAAGCATTCTATTAATATCTTATCTTTGTGAGTTCGAAGTTCTATACTCAAATCTTTTTTTATCACAACTTATATTTATCAACCCTTAAGTATCGTCTTAGATCTTAAAACATATTCTTTTTTTTAATACATATTTTTTAAAGATTTATTTATTTTATGTATATGAGTGCTCTATCTGGATGTACTCCTGCATGTCAGAAGAGGGCATCAGATCATATTGTAGATGGTTGTGAGTCACCATGTGGTTGCTGGCAATTGAACTCAGGACCTCTGGAAGAGCAGCCAGTGCTCTTAACCGCTGAGTCATCCCTCCAGCCCTTAAAACATTTTCTTAAATCCTAAACAACTTAAGCTTAATTATGAGACTATAACTATCTAGTCTTCAACCCCACTAGAGACCTGAGATAGGTAAGTATTACCTGAGTAAACAGGAAGTGCAGAGCAAGCAAATTCCAAAACTATAGAAATGGCAGGGACAGCTGGGTATCTGGACAGTCACCCAAGATGCCTGTGCAACACTGGGGGACATCATCTTCAGCCTTCTGGGACAGTATGTGACAGACTTCTTTTTGTGAAACAAGAAGTATGGAGAATTGCTTACTTTGTCTTGACAAAGCTCATCAGTCAACTTCCCTGCATCCAGTTTGTCCCGTTTGGACAGCATGCTGTCTGCAGTTGAGGAAAGAGCAGTTTCTTGCCCAGTGGCTAGCTTGCCACATTAGACGCAAAATCCATATAGAGCCTCTTTGATGTCCATTATCTCCTTGAAGTTGGCTGGGGGTGGGGTTGGCAGGAGCTGACACATCTCATTGTCAGAAACACTTTTTATTAATAAAATATCTTTAAATGCCATATTCTGTGGTTTTTGAAGATCATTCATCTATCTACAGTATATATGAATAGTCAAATATTGCCTGTTTCTAGCTATCTACTATCTGATTAACTTTGAAAACATCTACAGGAGGCTACATAAAGCTTATTTCTATGATTAACTAAACTAGGAACTAATAAGACCACAAGTTTGATTAACTGACTAGTAACTTGCATTTCTTTCTTTAAAAAAAAAAAGATTTATTTATTTATTGTTATGCATACAGTGCTCTGCTTACACATAACATACAACTGCAGGCCAGAAGAGGGCATCAGATCAGATCACTTTATAGATGGTTGTGAGCCACCATGTCGTTGCTGGGAATTGAACTCAGGACCGCTGAAGGAGCAGTCAGTGCTCTTAATCTCTGAGCCATCTCTCCAGCCCCCTAATTTGCATTTCTTAATTATCCTAAAGAGTTTGTAATAGTTTACAAAAGGACTAGAACTTCACATTGCATTTTAAATGAATTGCATAGGTACAATATCTTATACAAGAGTTGAAAATTATATACAGTATATTGTAAGAAAAATAACCTTAAATTCGTACAAAGACCCATACCAATGTAAAACTTTTGGTTGTTGGATGCTCTTTAGTTTAAAAGTAGACTCAATAATATATCCTTTTATGCTATCTCTCCTATAGTCTCCCTTTTTCTTTTCATCCCTTTCTTCCCTTTCCCCCTTAACACTAGATGTGAGAGAAAGAAGGATAGAGGAGAGAAAAAGAAAGAGAGATCGCTGAATCTAACCTCCTTTACTTTCTTTCCTCCCTGATCATGACCATTTACTACTTGCAACTAACTCCTCTGAAGCAATGACAAACACCCATCTCTCACCAAATGACCAAAACCCACCCACTCCACTATTTGGGAATGGAGTGTTGTTCTCTTAAAATTGATTCCTGCTATCTTGAGGTAACGTTTTCTTTGGGGGGGGACCCTAAAAATATTGGGATAATGGCCAAGTTCTAGGAGAGCTATTTGTATCGTTTGCCGTCCGTTTTCTGTGTGATGGGGAAATGCGGGGTTTAACTGAGGTCCTGGCTGGAACCGTCTGCGATGCTGGATGATCTAGCTAGCAGCATGAAAGTTTTTCTTGATGTAGATTTTTAAGGAAACAAATATTGAGGCAGTCTGTGAGGGGAATCACCCGGGATACTTGTCTTCTTTGGTGTCTAGTCCTTTTGCTCTGCAAACATATAAACTTTTGAAGATAATATATATATTTTTTGCAGTAACACTTGTGAGGAGCGTGCAATGCGTACAACTCAGCTAAAGGTGACTCTCTGCTCCTTGTCTGACCAGGTGAAAGGCATCTGTCTTCCTTTGTAAGTCAGTTTGGACTGTATAACCAAACTGTAATATACATTTTCATCCATGCCATATGAAAGATGGCATGATAAGTCCTAAGGACTCTAGCCAAAAAGATTTATTGGCTATGCCGAGACATTTTCTCATGTCTCAGCCAGTGTCAGAGCTGTTCTCATGAAGAGAGATCATCAATGTTTTTGAGGTTTTGTTTTTCCAGACAGGGTTGCTCTATATAACCTTGGCATTCCTGAACTCACTTTGTAGACTAGGCTGGCTTCAAACTCACAGAGATCCACCTGCTTCTGACTCCCTGGATGCTGGGAATACAGACATGAGCCATTGTATCCAGCTATTTTGATTTGGGGGCGTGGGCGGTCATCAATTTATTTTACGGTTTTGTTGTTTTTCTTGGTTTCTCCCTTCACCTCTGTAGTCAATTTTTTCAGAAGCTCTCTCTGATCAAATTTAATCTTTATTAATGTTGAAAGAATCCACAATTTTCTTCTCCTGTTGAAACAAAGACAAAACCTCTCCTCCAACATAACATGTTTCCTGCCTTCCATTTTGAAGTTAAGACACCCTCAATTAAACAGGCTGATTTAGTTCAGCATTTTTTTTAAATAATCCAATACATCTCAGCAGGTGCTGTCTTTTGCTCATTAGCATTTAAAAATTTTAATGTATTAAGAAAATAAAGCTTTATGCCAATCTCTAGGGGGTTTTGTTACCCCTTTCTGTTTGTTAAGTATGTCTTTTAAAGTATAATTAGATCTTTTTACAATTGTTTGTTCTGTACAATTATGTGGTATACCTGTAATCTGCTTTGTATTATAATATGCAAAAAAAACCCTGTTTCATTTTATTAGAGACATATGCTGGAGCACTGTCAGTTTTAATTTGTGCATATATTCCCATAATTATCATCTCTAATAAATGTATAATCTCACTCACAATCAATCTTTTAAGAACACAAGGCAGACACATATTGAATTTTTTTTTTTTTAAGACAGGGTTTCTCTGTGTAGCCTTGGCTGTCCTGGACTCCTTTCGTGAACCAGGCTGGTCTTGAACTCATCACAATCTGCCTCCCTCTGCATCCTTGAATGCTAGGATTAAAGGAATGTGCTACTATGCCTGGCTAACATATTGGATTTTTTACAAAGGTTTTTTAGTTTTGTTTTGCTTTTTGCTTTTTTTTGGTTTCTTGATTTCTTTCTTTCTTTCTTTCTCTCTTTCTTTTTTTTCCAAGACAGAGTTTCTCTGTGTAACCTTGGCTGTCCTGGACTAGCTTTGTGGACCAGGCTGGCCTTGAACTCACAGTGATCCTCCTGCCTCTGCCTCCCGAGTGCTGGGATTAAAGGCATGCGCCACCACTGCTTGACTATATTGAAATCTTAAATTTGAATCTATTGTGTGACATATTAACACATGTGCGTATATTAATTCTTTAAACTACAAAATGAAACACATAATCTATTATATGACATAAGATAGTGTTACTGAATAGAATCTGTATTGTTAACGCAACATATAGAGTCTGATTATATTGGTTTATAGCTGAAATGGCTCTGGTCACATATGGCTTTAAATTTTCTATTTGACCTTCTGGTCCTATGCATTTAATGCATTTTAGACTTTGTTTTACCTGAGACAATACTTCAAGTTCTAGAAGCTGTGTAGATACCCTTTGGAGTGGCCAAGCTAGATTCCAGGAATCTTGTAAAGTTACATCTGTTCCTCTGTCCACTAAACCTTTAATGTCAATTCAATCTAACTGTAATTTTAACTTTGGTCTCATTTGTACCAGTCTGCCAAAATACTTGTTTTCTGATCTCTCCTGAGATTTTCATTTTATCTACTGAAGCTGCTCTGATGTTGATATCTGGGTTGCTGATGTTTATATCCAGAGCAGTGCTGCTTAATTGCTCAGTGGATGAGTTTTCTCCACTGCTGACCTGAAATGGCCAACTTGACTTTGACATTGGGGCCTCCTAGGGCATCTCCCAACAAGGGGTTACCTTGTTTGTCCCTTGTTGATCTACACTCATTAGTCCAGTGTCGGCCTTTGTCACACCTTCTCTTTGGATTATCCCTAGAAAACACATTGTTTCTAGGATCTCCTTGCCTACGATCTGTCTTCAAATGACCTCATTTGCCACACTTAAAACATTTGACAATCTGGCTTAAAAACAAACAAACAAACAAAAAAAAAAACACCAAAAAACAAAACAAAACAGAACAAAACAAAAACAAAAAAACAAACCAAAAAACTTTAGGGATTACTTTTCCTATTAAAGTTGTATCCTTAAATTGTTTAAAATCTAGCATCTCTATGGGATGCCATCTAAATTCTTCAGAACTTTGGGAGTGGCTGCCACTTGTTAGTGCTTGTTCTATAGTAACCTGATAAATTAAGGTTGGTTTTCTAACAGCCTTTGGCTGACTTTCCTGATTTTCATTATATGGTGGTGCAGTAGGCTTTGGCCTTATTTCCTCTGTCTCTTAGTATCCTTCTCATTTTCATTTATAATTTTGTTTTCTAACTTTCCTTCTAAGAGTCGTCCCCACTTTTCAGACAAGTCTCACTCTGCAGGCCTGGAGCTTGTGGTAATCCTCTTGCCTCAGCCTCCAAGAACGGGGACTACAGGTGTGAGCCACCACAGCAGGCTTCTGGTGTGGTTGGCTGGGAGTCACTTAAGCTTAGAAGTATCTGCTCTCTTGTCCATTAATTATTCTACAGCCTGTCTTCTGTTTCTTTGATCCTGGCCTAGCCCATGTACTTTCCAGGTCTGTGGGAAGGAAGGGTGTAAGAGGACCAAAAGGGCCATGTGACAGCTGCATGAAGGTGACACGTTATGGGAGGCAGCGTGGCCTTGTGTACAGGATGAATTTCTGCCTCCGCTGTGGGGTCGTTTGTAGTCATGAATGTTCGAAGACCACTTTTTTCTTTGCCAGTGATTGGTCTTGGTGTAGTCACGGTGTCTTAGGATTCTGTTGCTGTGAAGAGACAACATAACCACAGCAATTCTTTTTTTTGTTTTGTTTTTTCAAAACAGGGTTTCTCTGTGTGGCCATGGCTATCCTGGAACTTGCTCTGTAAACTAGGCTGGACTCAAACTCAGAGGTTCCCCCTACCTCTGCCTCCCTGAGTGCCGGGATTAAAGGCATGCACCACTACCTCCCAGCCATGGAAACTCTTATTAAACAAACAAACATTTACCTGGGGCTGGCTTACAGTTTCAGAGGATTAGTTTATTATCATCATGACAAGAAACATGATGGCATGGAGGCAGACATGGAGACAGACACGGAGGCAGACACGGAGGCAGACATGGAGGCAGACAGACATGGAGGCAGACACGGAGGCAGACATGGAGGCAGGCAGACATGGAGGCAGACAGACATGGAGACAGACACGGAGGCAGACAGACATGGAGACAGACATGGAGGCAGACAGACACGGAGGCAGACAGACATGGAGGCAGACACAGTGGCAGGCAGACATGGAGGCTGACATGGAGGCAGGCAGACATGGAGGCAGACACGGAGGCAGACATGGGGTCAGGCAGACATGGAGGCCAACATGGAGGCAGACATGGAGGTAGACAGACATGGAGACAGACACAGAGGCAGACACGGAGGCAGACACGGAGGCAGCCATGGTGCTGGAAAAGGAGCTGAGAGTTCTACATCTTGATCTTAGGCAGCAGAAGGGGACTATGAGCCACACTGGGTTGTTGCTTGAGCATATAAGACCTCAAAGCTCACCCCACACAGTGACAACATACTCCCTCCAAGAAGGCCACACCTACTCCAGGAAGACCACACTTCCTAACAGTGTTACTCCCTATGAGCCAAGTATCTAGCATGAGTTGATGGGGGGCCATTCCTTTCCAAACTGCCACACGTGGCAAAGGGTAGTCACCAGGTGCTATTAGGATGCTTTCTGAGTGATTTTTGCTTTGTTTTATTTTTCTTTTTTCTTTGTTTTTGTTTGTTTTGTTTTTTGTTTTATTTGGAGACAGGGGCTCTCTGTGTAGCTATGGCTGTCCTGGAACTAACTCTATAGACCAGGCTGACCTTGAACTCAGAGATCCACCTGCCTCTGCTTCCCCAGTTCTGGGATTATAGGTGTGTGCCACCAATGCCTGGCTGTTTTGTTTTTCTTAATCTCAGAGAAAGATACTTGAAAAGCCACTCCTCTCTCCTTCTAAATGTGTTACCATATTATAAGAGGGCAGTGCTGCCTGGTCCTGCAGATATTTTGAGATCACAAGCTGTGCACTTCCAGAAAGGGGGCAGTGTGCAAGGTAGGCCCAATGGAACAGCCCAGATGGCGTCACCGACCCATCAGACACTTCTTCATACTTCTGAACACAATAAGCTTCGTTTGATATATTTAAAAGTTTGTCTACCTTAGGTTAGCCCTAAGCTTCCATCCTCTTCTAGGAAATTTTAGGGATTGTAGGCATGTGCCACTTTTGGACTCTTTAAAGTTGAGATGGACATTGGTAGCTGAATTTCTGAGTCTTTGCTGTCATTTGAGGAATAAAAGTGGGCTGGGGTATAGCTTAGGGTGGGATATGCACTGACACATAGAGAACCCAGCATTCAAGAGTCCGAGACAGGAGACAGACAGACAGACAGACATTGTTTGATTTTTTTTTTCTTAAAGGTTCTTTTTAAATTCTCTCCCCCATCGCCCCCCTCCATGTGTGTGTGTGTGTGTGTGTGTGTGTGTGTGTGTGTGTGTGTGTGTGTGTAGTAGTAGTCATGTTTAGCTATGTGTGTCAGAGGTTGACTTCAGGTGTCTCTCCTTAGGCTCTTACCTTCTTGTCTTGTGAGACAGGATCTCTTCCTGACATTTCCTAATTAGCCCAGGCCGTGTGTCTAGCAAGCCCCAGTGATCTGCCTCCCCAGCGCTGGCCTTATGAGCACAGGACACCAGACCCGTTTTGTTGTTGTTCTTTTGTTTCTTTGTGGTTTTGTTTGTTTGTTTGTTGTTTTTCAAAACAGGTTTTTTTTGTGTGTAGCCCTGGCTGTCCTGGAACTTGCTATGTAGACCAGGCTGCCCTAGGACTCAGAGATCTGCCTGCCTCTGCTTCCCGAGTGCTGGGATTAAAGGTGTGTACACCATTGTTGGGCTAGCTAATTAATTTCTTAATGAGAACATACAACATTCAGGAGTGTGTCCATGCACACATGCCTTGTAATTCCAGCTGTCACTCATCTCCTTTGAGATAGGTTTTCTCACTGCCTTGGAGTTTACCAGTTAGGCTAGACTGATCACGGGTTTACTCTGTGATCTTTCTATCTCCCTTCCTCCGGAACACTGAGTTTGCAAACGCATACCATCATGCCCAGCCTTTATGTTGAAGGCTAGGAATCAAACTCAGGTCCTCATTCCTACAAGGCAAGCGCTTTACTGACAGGCACATTCCAACTCCTGCTTCATTATTTTTAGTAGAAAAAAACAATGCAAAACTGTGTAACTCTTGACTTTAAAAGTCATCTTAGCTCTCAGATGATCCAGCTCCTCTCTCATTTTATAGGTGAGGAAAGTTAGATCTAAAAGCACACAGACAATTAAAAGCTGAAACGCTGGCAGGTTTCTGTTACCGGGAGGATTGCGTGCTTTCACAGGCTTGACAGTCCATAGCTAAGATCTGTTCAGCATGTCCCTCATGATGTCTGAGGTGACGGTTTGATCTCTCCCCAGCCCCAGCCCTGGAACACTGACACAACCCCAGCAGCCCAGGGATATTGGGAGTGTGGTCCAAGGCCACAAACACATTGAGAACCCCACACTAAGTTCTGGGCTGTTTCCCAAACCCCACAATTAAGCTCTGGATTTTCATCTTTTTTTTTTTTTTTTTTTTTTTAATCTTGTGTGAGACAGGTTTTCATATCGCCCAGGCTGGCCTTGAATTTGTGATTCTGCCTCAGCCTCGTACCCCGGCGGGATTGCCAGTGTCTGCCGCCACCCCCAGATCGTCCCTTAGTTTTTAATTGTTGGCAGGTCGCCCCTCCCCAATCCCCCTTAAGAACACACCCCCCCCAGCAGTTCTGAGAAAGCAACTGCATTCTACAAATATGTCTATTACTGAGCTATGCCCTTAGCCCCGAAAGAAAACTATTCTTTCTTAAGTTCCTTTCAGGCCAGGCTGGTCCCCACCCAATTTTCCAGGAACACGTGTGTGCCTGGAATCTTGTGCCTGCTTTTTTTTTTTTTAACACCACCCACCCCAACACCTACCCGATAGGGCCTAATGGAAAGATTTAAGTCTGACTTGGTGAATAGAAAACTGTCATTCGCAGAGCAAACTATTTCCTGGCGTCTTCTGAGATGCATTCACAGTCCTTTTCTACAGAATCTGGTCAGAGTTGAAGGGCTAAGCTTCTGGCTCTACAAATAGCAGGCGCCACCCATTTTGTGTCGTGAACAACAGGGATTGGCTGCTCTCCCCGGGGGGGTTTCCCTAGGGTCTTCCTGTCTGGAGAGAAGCAAACTGGCTGGACCTGGGTTTCTAATGGTTAAAACAACCGAAAGTGCTCGCCATAGCAATGAGACGTTGCTGGGCCTTGGAATAAGACAACTGCACGGAGTTCTTTGAGTCTCAGGCAGCTCTTAAAAATCTCTTCCTGATATGCCCGAAGATAGTAGTAGCACATAAGGAATCACATAGCAGGTCAGGGCCACTGTGACGACTGAGCTGCAGAGCTGGCCAAGGGGTCATTGCGGCAGTCCTCAAGGGAAGGCCTGGCGGGAGACACTGAGCCTGCTTATAACAAAGGCCTTTCATTTCTCCTCTTGCCTGGGTCCAGGCCTAACCTACACTTAAAATTCTGAAAGAGAATACGGTCATTAAAGAATAAGACAGCCTCGGGCAGATTGCAATCTTGGGATAATAATTGTATGTGTGTGAGAAAAGAGAACCCCACCTCATGAATCACCCAACCATTGTTCTTTGTTTGGTCTTTTTCTCAGCTTGCTTCCTTAGTTTTTTCAATTGCCTGTTTTTGGGTTTTTTTGTTTTTGTTTTTCTTTTTTCTTTTCTTTTCTTTTCTTTTTTTTTTCCTTTCTTGTGTGAGGAAAAGCCAAGCTTCAAATTAATCTCCTCTGATGCCAATGCTTGCCCAGCAACATAAACCCCAGGAGCCGGGACATGTTTTCATCAGGACCAGAAAGGAACCATCACGATGTGTTCTGTGATTTGAAGTGGGACTGTGAGCTGGAGACAGAGCGCTGGAACACCCTGGACTTCCTCCTCAGCATCGGTGGACCTGCTGCATGGCTCCCTGGCTACAAGATTCAGGCAACCCATCCATGACTGAGGGCTACCAAGAAGGCAGTTCAGGAAGGATGTGAAAAAATGCAGCAGAGAACACACTGAACACACCAACCAAATACATCCATTCTCTCTCTCTCTCTCTCTCTCTCTCTCTCTCTCTCTCTCTCTCTCTCTCTCTCTCTCTCTCTCCCCTTCCCTCCCTCCCTCCCCCCCCCCTTTCCCCTAGTCTCTGGCAAGATATCTCAGCCTCCTGCTGCCCAATGTAGCCTAGGCTAACCTTGAACTCTTTACGTAAGCTCAAGCTAACTGCAAACTCCAGATCTTCCACACCCAAGCTGGGATGACAGGTGTGCACTGCTATACCTGGGTAAGTTTTCTTTACCTAGGTGTGCATTTCAGTGGCTTCTTAGCATGTCTTACTATTATTAAACACTGTTGTCCCTACCTCTATGTGTAATGCCAGTCTTCAGCACCCTGATTTCTGGGGAATTGTGTCTGTTGATTATAGCTTGTTATCGCTTTTGTTCCCCTAAGGCCTGTGGTGTCGCTGCTCCTCTTTCTTTACTCTTTCCCCGGCCTTTACCACCACACCGTCATCACAGTCGTTAAACAAAAAAGACTTACATGAGGCTGTTTGATTTGGACTCGGCTCCCAAAGTAGGAGTAGGCCTCAGAAGAACAAACTAAAAATGGAGTCACTCATGCTCCACTTCCTCCCCGGACAAACGGAAACTACCTTGTTTATCCATCCTTCCGAGAAGTCAGGATTAGAGGGATCAGAGCCAAATTCCTCCGACAGGCCAGTTTCGATACTCACGACGAGGAACTTCCCAAAGTCTTAGCCCTTACACAAGACAAACAGCCTGAAGTAACCTGTGGCCTTCTCCCCAGTCACTTTCCATCGCTCCTCCTCCGCGTCCCTGACTCCCAAGGAAAGCAATCTTCAAGTGACCTATCTAGTGTCTGCTTTTTTTTTTTTTTAAGGCATTTTCTGACTTTACGAAACCCACCTCTCAGGGCTGGGGATACAGCACACTTGGTAGAGTCTTCACCTAGCACAAAAGAGGTTCTGAGTTCAAACCCAACGCTCCATAAATGGGATGAGATGGTCCATGCCTGTAATCCTAGCACTTCAGAGATAGAGACAGGAGGATAGGGCTCTCAAGGCTAACCTTAGCTACATTTGAGGCCAACCTGAGGTATTTTTAAATGAAAGGGGGAAAAAAAGCCCCAAACTTCTTCTACTAGTCTTGTTCGACCACTTAATTGTATTTTACATAACAAAATGTTGCCTGATTCCAGACTCAAAATCAAAGCTAAGTAAGATTGTTAAACTAAACTGTAATTCTGTCCTTTGACACTGCAGTTTCCCTCTGGGCACAGAGCTGACATCCCAGACTTTCCCCCAGGCAGTGACTTCCCAGCTCTATTTTTGAAGGTTTCAATGTTGCATTTGTTGGAATTTTCCTGTTATTTTTCACAAGTGCAGAAGAAAGACTATTTGTCACCAACACCGAGGGGCATGACTGTCTCTGAAATATGTTCTGAATATTAATTTGCTCATAATTTTAGAATTATAGAAAATATAAATATGGCTGGACTGTGTTCTGGAACTTGGAAAAACCTTATGAAATCATAGGAGAGAGAGAATGGGCACGTTGTGTCTATACAATGGACCATGTTGCCACTTCTGTGCCAGAAGCTTGAGATGTATTAGCAAGAGGCTATTGAGCTGGGTGGTGGCACACATTTATAATCTCAGATACTCAGAAGCTGGAGGCAGGAGGGTTACAAGTTCAAGGCCAGTCTGGGCAATTTAGTGAGACCCTGTCTCGTAATTAAAAGGGCTAATGATGGAACTCATTGGTAGAGGACTTGCTTAGCGTGTGTAAGAGACTTGTTTTAACCCCCAGTAAAACATACATGTGCACATACATACACTCAAGCATGTGCACACATATGCTCTACTGGCCCTTGTTTTATAGGCAATTATATTCTGTTTATTTGTCCTTCTTGTGATCCTCTACCCCCTCGGTGAGCCACTGCCATTTCCAAAACAGACTCACCCACTTTTCCTCCCTTTCTTGACACACTAATTTAGCATCATTTGAACCCGTGCCTCCCAAATTTCAGTTCCTAAGACTCAAATACAGTCATTTCCTTTTGGAATTCTTACTTCTAACTGGATCTATACATCACATTCAAAGATAAAGGGTTTGTTCTGTTTTAATTTTTACATTTATTTATTTAGATTATTATTTGGAAAGGATACACACGTTGCGGTGTATGTGTGGAGGTCAGAAGACATCTTCTAGGAACTGGCTCTTTCTTTACAGTGTGTGGGGGCCAGGGATTAAACTCACGCTGTCAGGCCTGGCAGCAAGCTCCTTTACCCTCTGAGGTATCTCAAAAGCCCTAAAATTTTGCTTTTTAACCCTTTAGAAATCCCAGACTAAATTTCCAAAGCATAAATAATTTTGTAAATAGTCATTGTGGTTGGTAAGTTGAGAGGATCAGGCAGTGTTGAAAGGCCTGTGACAGGTAGGGCAGTGGTGGCGCATGCCTTTAATCCTAGCACTCAGGAGGGAGAGGTAGGTTGATTGCTCCGAGTTCAAGGCCAGCCTGGTCTACCAAGTGAGTCCAGGATGGCCAAGATAAGATAGAGAGACCCTATCTCCAAAAAAACAAACAAACAAAAACAGAAAAAGAGAAGGGCTGTCGTGGAAGCGAGAAGGCAAGGAGCCTTAGGTACACACTCCTGCCACCGTCGTGCCACCATGCCTTCCCCTCCACAGAGGACTGCATTTCCTTGGAGAATGAGCCAAAATAAGTCCTTCATCCTTTAAGTTGTGTCGTGTCACATATTTGGTCACAGCAACAAGAAAGGTAATAACAGAATGCTGTTCCTGAGAGAGAGAAAGAGACGGGAGGAGGGAGCAAGAAAGAGAGAGGGAGAGAGGAGGAGGAGGAGGAGGAGGAGGAGGAGGAGGAGGAGAAGAAGAAGAAGAAGAAGAAGAAGAAGAAGAAGAAGAAGAAGAAGAAGAAAGGAAGAGGAGGGAGAGGAAGAAGAAAGCCAGGACCCAAGCTGGACGTGGTGTCACACGTCTGCAACCCAAGTCTGGAGCCTGAGGCAGGAAGATTGCTGCAAGTCTGCGGCCAGCCTGGGGCTGCATAATACGTTCCACGACAGTGGAGAGACAGTGAGAGAGACAGACAGAGGGAAGAAGGGAGAGAGGCTTGCCAACAGCTCACAGAAGCCCTCTCATGCCCCTTCAGCCCCTATGTGAAATTCCTTTCCTTTTTATACCTCACAATCATGTCTACACACTGTGGTAGCTTCTTGGCAGTTCCTGAATCTTGCATAAATGGTGTCATTCAATAGGCCACCTTCTGTGTCAGGGTGTTCCCCCACCCTCCCAGCTAATGATGTATTTGTAATAACTTCCAAGTCTGGGGCAAGAGCAGTTTGGGTTTTTCATTACTATACGGTAATGCACTAACAGCGAACTCTCTGTTGTGGTGTCCGCAGACATGGAGTGCTTCCAGTTTGAGACTGCGATGGGAAACGGTGCTTTGACAATCCCTCCCATGCTGGGTCAGAGGTCATTTTTACAAGCGCACAGGTGTTTTCTATCTCTCTGCTGTCCAGAAACAATGTTTTCCCTAGAAACACACCCTTCCTCGTCCCTTACCACCTTGTCTGCGTTTCCTCTGGAAATATTAAAACCCTGCCACACAAGCTGGGGACCTTGGCTGAGTAAAGAAATAAGAGGCCAAAGAGTTGCCCGAGGCCCCCTTCCTTTCTGCTTCAGATTTGACTGACGATAACAATAACAACACACACACAATACTTAAAAGCATGAAAAGCATTCTTATTTACTTCCTTCGGGGCTGGGGGAAATGGTGGGAAAAGTGCTGAGTTTGTGGTATTCCCGGTAATTAGGCCTAGGCTTTTAGAAAGCTGGAGCTGGGGGAAGGAGGTTCTACCTCCGCGCAGGGGAGGGGCAAACGGCACCGCCTGTTGTCATGGCTTCTGCCCTTATCCAGGACATGGTCTTTAGGTCATTTTGGAGAAGATTGTGGAGCCAGCAGCTGCAGGCCCTGCAAGAAGAAGGTCAGGGAGCTGGGTGGGCCAGCAGCGAGCGAGCGTGCTGCACAGCTGAGCTTCTAGGAGGTGGGCCCTGGAGGAGCTGCAGGCAGGGTGCCGAGCTAACTGAGCCAATGTGTGTGTGTGTGTGTGTGTGTGTGTGTGTGTGGCAGGCTGTCTCTCTGACCTACAGGCTGTTTGCAGCCGAGCTACTGATGAAGGCTGGGTAGAGGAAGACCTCCCTGCAGGGATTGAACCAGTCCCTGAGTCTCTTTCTGTAGCATGGAGGTTGCCGGGGGTCACCCACGAGAGGAACCACCCAACTACTAGGGCTTGCTTTGTGTTTGCAGTGTTTCGGGGTGTTACAACGCATCACCGGCAAGAACAGGATCGGTGCCATGTTTAGGGAGGACGATTTGGCAATAGGGATCCGAAGCTGGGAAGGTGTGCTTTTCTTTTGGCTCTTCCTCCTCTGCTTCCTGGAAGCCTCCCTAAGGAAGCTCTCAGGGGCTATGACAACATGAACCAAAAGTTATGATACAGGAAACTGGAGACAGCCCAGCTACAAAGAGAAAACACTTCAATAAATCCTTGCACATCCTTATGGGAATCAAAGACTGTGCAGTGGCGTGGAACACTGTTTAACATAAAAGAGAAAAGCTGTTTGTGGTCTCACATGCCTTTAATCCCAGCACTCGGGAGGCAGAGGGAGGTGGATCTCTGTGAGTTCAAGGCCAGCCTGATCTACAAAGTGAGTCCACGACAGCCAGGGCTGTTACACAGAGAAACCCTGTCTCTAAAAACCAAACCAAGTCAAAACGAAATACCGTAAGAGAGGGAAAAACCATTGCAAAATGATATTTAACAATATGATATTTCTGTTTTAGAAAGAGTCCTGCCAGGCGTGGTGGTGCATGTCTTTAATCCTAGCACTGGGGAGGCAGAGGCAGATGGGTGGCTGAGTTTGAGGCCAGCCTGGTCTACAAAGTGAGTTCAGGACAGCCAAGGCTACACAGAGAAACCCTGTCTCGAAAAACCAAAATAACAACGACAACAACAACAACAACAATAAATAAAATAGAAAGAGTCCCATGTAGCCCAGGCTAGCTAGCATTGGACTCACTATATAAAAGAGGATGACCTTCACTGTGTGACCTTGCTTTCACCTCCTGAGTGTTAGGATTACAGGTGTGAGCCACCATGCCCAGTATGTGGTGCTGGTGACTGAAGCAAGAGCTTGCTGCATGTTGCTTGAGCTACTCCCCAACCCCCTAACAATTTGATCCTAAGGGGGAAAAGACTGAACAGATATGCTTCATCATAGAAACACTCTGCTCACACATTATTAAAGATTATGTGTATTTTTTAATTTTTGTTTTTTGTTTCCCCTCCCTCCCCCTCCCCGAGACAAGAGTTTCTCTGTTTAGCCCTGGCTGTCCTGGACTCACTCTGTAGACCAGGCTGGCCTCGAACTCACAGCGATCAACCTGCCTCTGCCCTCCCTAGTGCTGGGATCATACCTGCCTCTTTCTAACTTCTACAATGAAACCTTCACCTCAGCCATACCTAGGCATAATCACATCCTCGTTTCTCATTCGTCAAATCTCCTGCTTCTGTCTCCCACCTGCTGGGGTGGCAGGCATGCTCCACTAGGCCTCGCTAATGTTTCTTGATATAAACTGTTTTAAAGCTGAGTGTAGTGGTCCAAGTCAGTGTTCTCCACACTGGGGAGGCAGAGACAGGCGGTGGTGCAAAGTTTGAGGGCAGCCCAAGCTACATAAGAAGTTTCAGGGCAGGAAGGTCTACAGAGTGAGACTGGGTCTGAAAAACAATTTTTAAAAAAATCAACTCTTCTTTACTAATCTGGTTTTAATTAGCTTTGATCACTGATCATTAGGGGAAAAAAAAGTTGGGGGGACAGTGGCTCTAGAAATGGCTCCTCAGTTTAAGAGCAGAAGATCCAAGTTCCGTTCTCAGTACCCATATCAGGCAGCTCACAACTGCCTATAGCTCCAGGGGATTTGATATCCTCTTCTGGACTCTGCAGGCACCCTACATGCACAGACACACACACACACACACACACACACACACACACACACACACACACACGCACGCGCGTGCGCGCGAGCGTGCCCGCGAGTGTGCTCATACTTAACTTTTAAATCGTTTTGCAAAGTTCTATGCTGAACTGTTTATTGGGATGGGGCATGGGGTCTGCACCTCCGTTAACGAGGGAGAGTAGGCTCATGGCACTAAATCTGTACTGTTTTGAAACCAAAGGCTCAAGCCTCCTTCAGGGAGAGAAGAGCAGTCGCTCCTCTTCCCGCACAAACTGCTCTGGCAATGTCAGCACACCAGTCTCCCTTTTCTCTGTGGCCACTCAGGATCCAGGTCACAGTAAAGACTGATGGCCTCCACTTTAATAAGATTCAAATTGCTTGGGCGGCCTCCTCGGCTTAGTGAAATCTCGAGGAGGATAGTTCTATCAAATAATATCATAAATATTTGATATTGAACCCCAGCTTCCCCCATAAATACACACACACACACACACACATATATATGCACACAACTTCATCTATAATAAATATCCAAACAATATTTGATATCTTATTTTGGTAATTTAACTAAACTTGAAGAAGAGTCCAGCTTTTTTCCTTTTACAAATGACAAAAGAAGATTGTGACGTCTAATGATGTCTAGTTTCTGATTTAAAGCAAAACACCCTGAAGATGAAAACTGGCCTTTCAGCCTAGCTATTTGAAGAAGAAAATTTCTTGGGGCTGGAGAGATAGTTCAGTGGTTAAGAGCACTGGCTGTTCTTTCAGAGGACCCAGGTTTAATTCCCAGCACCCACATTGGCAGCTCACAACTGTCTGTAACTCCAGTTCCCGGCGGGGGGGGGGGGGCGGTCTGACAAAACACTAATGCATATAAGATAAAAATAAGTAAATCATATTTTTAAAGCAAGATTAAAATTTCTCTAAAGTATTATGCGGCCAAAGTTAAGTTTCTCATTGTGAATTGATAGATGATAGAAATAGATAAATGATACAAATGAAGGAGAGAGATGATAGAGGTGGGTGAGTTGAAAGAGGCAGAGGAGAGACATCAGCTAGATGTTAGATACATAGATAGATAGATGATAGAGATAGAAAGAAGAGACCTGCAAAGCTGAAGCGTATAAGCAAGAAGAGATGACGGGTGAGGTCCTAAATGCTGAGGTCAAGGCAGAGGTTAAGGTTGGTGCTATAAATCTGGAAGAAATTAGTCAGCGGATGGTATTTCAAGCCTTGACATTGACATTGAATTGAGAACACCTCTTGGCTTTGTGTCTTAGCTAGGGTTGCTACCGCTGTGATAAAACACCATGGACAAAAGCAAGGGCTTATTTCGACTCATAGCTCTCAGGTCACACCATCACTGAGGAAAGTCAGGGCAGGAACTCAAGGCAAAAACCTGGAGGCAGGAACTGATGCAGAGGCCATGGAGGGCTGCTGCTTACTAGCTTGCCCTCCGTGCCTTGCTCAGCCTGCTGTCTTATGCAGCCCAGGACAACCAGCCCAGGCATAGTGTCCAGTGGTTCAGACTCTCCCCTACCAATCCTTGTTGAGGACAGTATCCCACAGACTTTCCTATAGACCAATCTTAGGGAGACATTTTTGCAGTTAAGATTCCCTCTTCCCAAGTAGGTTAAGATTTGTGCCAAGTAGACAAAAACCAACCAGCAGCCATGATAGATAAAGAGGAGGGGCTATCGAGGAGGTACATTCCCGGAAGCCCTATGAAGAGCTTGCTGAGTGAAACAAGTGAGGATCTTGGGTATTACAAGAGTGCTTGAATGCTCTGAGTGGACTGGTGCTGTAAGGGCCCTGCTGACAGTTGCCAAGTGCCGCTTAGGTAGAGAGGAAGAGATGAGCAAATGGTTAGGACTCAAGGGAGAAGAGAAGGAAAGGAAGCAAAAACAGAACATTTAGGTAAGTCCAGAAACTTTACTGTAAAGGCAAGCAAAAAATGGCTTTTTCGAGACAGGTTTTTCTGTGTAGCCTTGGCTGTCCTAGACTTTCTTTGTAGACCAGGCTGGCCTCGAACTCACAGTGATCCGCCTGCCTCTGCCTCCCGAGTGCTTGGATTAAAGGAGTGCGCCACCACGCCTGGTGAAAATTCTTGCTTATTTATTTATCTTTCTGTTATTGTTTTGTTTTGTTTTGTTGAGACAGTTTCTTTGTGTGGCCCTGGCTGGCCTGGAACTCACTCTGTAGACCACGCTGGCCTCGTTAGCCATTCAGTGCCGGGACTAAAGGCGTGTGCCACCATGCTTGGTTTGACTATATTGTTCTTTGATGAATTGGGCAATGGTTTTGGAGTTTTGGGCTGGAAGAGGCTGTTGAGCTCTCCAAGCTCAGTGGGCTCTATGGGAGCTTGGAAGATTAGAACGCTGAAAGAGATGCAGATGACAGAGGTCTGGCTTGTGGAGTTTCAGAGGAAAGCAAAGGTTCTATCAGGGCCATTTGTGTGCTAGATTTGTTTTGTTTTGTTTTTCTGAGACGAGGTTTCTCTATATAGCCTTGGCTGTCCTGGACTTGCTGTGTAGACCAAGCTGACCTCGAACTCACAAAGATCTGCTTGCCTCTTCTTCCTGAGTGCTGGGATTAAAGGCTTGCGCCACCACTGCCCAGCTTGTGTGCTAGGTTTGAATTAAACATCCGTGAATGTGGAACATTCTTTGCTTTACTGGGACAATTGATGCTAGTTAGCTGGGCCTTCAAAAAACAGCTTTGAAGCTGGGGGTGGTAGTGAGCACCTTTGATCCCAGCACTGAGTGACAGAGACAGGCAAATCCCTGAGTTCGAGGCCACCCTAGTCTACAGAGCAACTTACAGGACAACCAAGGCTACATACAGAGAGAAACCCTATCTGGAAAACCTAACTGCATATTAAGCTGGCAGCACACTTGGCAAATAATATTTAAGAGTCTCCCATATAGTACTAGTTTTGGCAGCATGAAAGTTGAAGAACTGAAAGGGTCATGTAGAAACCCTCAGGCCTGGCACCATGTGGCAAAGTCAGAATCCCTTAAGAGGCCAAGAGAGGCTATTAGGAAAGGTACACCTTCCATTGCAGAGGAAACTCAAACATATTGAAGGTACCAGGACCATGAGGTGAGTACCAAGGACAAGTGGAAGGTATAGAGCAGAGCAGGCCTGAGCATACAGGACAAGCTTTATGTGCTATCTGAAGAGGTGGGGCAATCCAAGCCCTACGGAGCCCATAAGATCATGAGTGAGCCCCAGACATTACGCAATGTGTTATTTATATTGTTGGATTTTGGTTTCACTTTGATCTGGTTGCAACTGTGCCCTAGTTCTTCTTTGTTCTGGATGTTACAGGGGCCTTCGGTTAAGATTTTGGATTTTTAAGGAGAACTTAGACTTTTAAATCATTGGATTTTTTTTTTTTTTCCGAGACAGAGTTTTTCTATGTAGCGCTGGCTGTCCCAGAACTACCTCTATAGACCAGGCTGCCCTCAATCTCACAGAGATCTGCCTGCCTCTGCCTCCTGCCTCCCCAGTGCTGGGATTAAAGGCCACTACTGATCTGCTAATCATAGGAATTTTTAAAGACAATTGGACTTGGAAATCATACTGTTTTATGGGGTGATATTAACATGAGATCTTGGGGTCAAGGAAAGTAATATGCTTGTGAGTCAGGTTGATAAGGGATTGATTGTGCTGGTTATTTTTTTTTTTTACTACAAACGAGTCCCTGGGAAGAGAGAGACCATCAATTCAATTGACTGAGGAACTGCCTCCATCAAGTGGCCCTGTGGACGTGTCTATAGAGCATTTTCTTGATTAATGATTGATGGGGGAGGCCTCATGCACTGTGGGGCCATGCCACTCCTGGGTAGTCTTGGGCTGTATAAGATAGCAGGCTGAACAAACTAAGGGAAGCCTGTAATTACTGTTCTTCCACAGTCTCTATTTTAGTGCCTGCTTCCAGGTTCCTATCTTGAGTTCCTACCCTCAGTGATGGACTGTGACCTGGGAGTGTAAGATGAAATAAACCCTGTCCTCTGCAAGTTGCTTTTAGTCAGTGGTTTTTTTTTTTTTTTTAATCACAGCAATAGAAAGCTAATTAGAACATCTTTTGACCTCTGTCATACCCAAAGTGGCACTTGTGCATCCACGTTCACCTCTCCCTGCCCCCTCCCCAACCCACCCCATGCACAGGAAAGAGAAAGGCAGATTTTAAAAGTTAAACGAAGCATAAATTACCTATCATATTCTCTTGGACAGGCCTGTTCACAAGTACAGAGACCCCCATGCTCAGTATGAGGAATATCAAATAATTTGCAGCCATCTTAAATTATGCCATAATTAAGAAAATGGTAAACTGTGTATTCATACAATGGAACAATACGCAGCCACAACAACAAAAATCTATTGCTACTAAGACATGGTGCTAAATGTTAGGCACAAAGGAACACACTCTATAATGGTGTGTGTGTGTGTGTGTGTGTGTGTGTATGCAGCTTTGTTTACATAACCAGTGGGGGGGTGTAAGGTCTGAGAGGAGAGGGGGCGGGGAATCCTTCCCTATGTAGGATGTAAGAGTTCACTCAGGACAACAACAGTTCTCCACGTCTCGATCTGGTGCCAGTAATGCAGGTGCGTACTCACACAAACATTCAGCAGTGACACACTCAAGCATCCTGGTCTCCAGTGTATCTAAAGTGTGTGTACATTTTATTATCTTCCCTTGATTTTTTTTTTTTTTTTTTGAGACAGGGTTTCTCTGTGTAGCCTTGGCTGTCCTAGACTCACTTTGTAGACCAGGCTGGCCTCAGACTCACAGTGATCCGCCTGCCTCTGCCTCCCAAGTGCTAGGATTAAAGGTGTGCACCACCGCCGCCCGGCCTTCCCTTGATTTTTATTTCTTCTCTTTTATTTTGAGACAGAGTCTCATTGTGCAAGCCAGGCTGGCCTCAAACTTACAACGCTCCTATCTCACAAATACTAGAATCACAAGCGTGCACACCCACACCGAGCATCCGTACATTTTAAAAGACTTAAAGCCGAATAAATACGCTGCAGGAAAGAGAGAAGGAAGTTGCTGGAAGGACATGCCAAGAGGCGGAGAGGTGCTGGGCACAGGCTTCCTCATGAGGCTGGTTGTGTGGCCACAGGAGTGCTGTTTCCACTGCCTCTGTTTTCTGCCTGGAAACCAGCAGCTAGGATGGAAGCTAACGGGGTGTGGAAGACTATAGAGATAAGGAGTGACTAGAGTAGCTGTGTGGGAGGTCCCCTGCCAGAAACTCAGCAAACCCTGGCCTAGGGTGTCATTTGGTCATTCATATTTAGAGGAGCAGGTCCAGATGCTTATCCGGGCCACATTTGGCTAAGCACAGGTAGAAAGGGGACTTTAGTCTACCTTCTGGCTTTGCCAGATTTGGAAAGAGGCACCGGCAAGCAGTTAAAGACATGGTGGTGCGCGCCTTTAATCCCAGCATTCAGGAGGCAGAGGCAGGCGGATTGCTGTGAGTTCGAGGCCAGCCTGGTCTACAAAGCGAGTCCAGGACAGCCAGGGTTACACAGAGAGACCCTGTCTCGAAAAACAAAAAAAAAAAAAAAAAAAAAAAAAAGACATGAAAGTAAAACAAAACAGATAATAAAGGTCTAGGACAAAGAAGGGAGTGCTGCCACAGAACTGAGAGTGCTGTGCTAGAGAAAGGAGGGCGGGGAGAGTGTTGAGGAAGGGTGGGGCAGAGACAGTGGAGCGGGAGAGTTTATTGGTAACCGCAGTGTCTGGCATCGGGATGGGTAAGTGACTGTTTAGGTGTGTATCCGTGGACGCCGACTGATGGAACAGAGAACCCCTTCAGCATAGGTTCATTTCCGGCTTCCCGGTTCGTGTGGTGTGAGTTTTCCACTGGTGGGGCTCCAGGGCCTCAGCACCCACCTCTGGCAGGCTCCGAGTGTGCAGGCTGTGAGTGTGCAGGCTATGAGTGTGCAGGCTATGAGTGTGCAGGCAGGGGGACTACATACTCCCTTGTTCAGAACTCAGCCCCGAGGCCACACCTAAACCCAAAGGAAGAAGAGAGAACAGATGGATCTGGTGAGTAAAGAGCTGGGCCCCAGACACAGGTGGGAGGTCAAGATGGTGGGGGCGGCAGTCACAGCCAAGGCAGCGGTAGCCGGGCGGGTGCAGGCAAGCCTGTTTGTGTGGGTTGTGGAACTACCATGAACTTGCAAAAAGTGACAGAAAGTGAAACTCTAAGAAATCCAGAGACATGAACTCAGAGCCAACAAAGAGAAGCATTTCAGTCTCTCTCTTCTCTCTCTCTCTCTCTCTCTCTCTCTCTCTCTCTCTCTCTCTCTCTCTCTCTCTCTCTCTCCCTCTCTCCCTCCCTCCCTCCCCCTGTGTGTGTGTGTGTCTGTGTGTTTGTGTGTCTGTGTGTGTCTGTGGTGCTAGGGATTCAGGGATGGAACCCAGGCCTTGTGAGTGCTGGGCAAGCACTCTACCATTGAACTACACCCCAAGCTCCAGCTGAGATCTTTGGGTCTCACAGTTTTGAATCAGGAAATAAGAATACAGACCCCATTTCTAAGAGAGGTTAAGCCCAAGCTGTTCATAGGAGAAAACAAACAACCTGTGGGGGGCTTCTCACCAAAGACTGGGGTGCAGTGTCAGGCAAAGACTGGGGTGCACTGGGCAACGTCAGGCAGGTTGCCCAGCCTTTCTATTTGAGGTTAAGTGTCTTAAGATAGGGATTAACAGTAATACTTTCCTCAGGTGGTTGCATGAAATACGGGAATACCTGAAAAGTATTCGGCATGTGTGATGTAACTTCTTAGAGTTGTGCTAAAGCACGCTGGTGCAGGTGGGATGGCACAGTGAGCAAAGGTGATTGCCACCAAGCCTGACAAGTGGAGTTTGGTCTCTAGGACCCAGTGGTAGAAGAAGAGACAAGATGCCACAATCATACTGTCACACACACACACACACACACACACACACACACACACACACACACACGGGGTGGGGGGACAGGGGGGCACGGGACAGATTCTCCTTTTTTATTTTTGTTAAAATAGGGTCTTAGGGAGCCCAGGCTGGCCTTAACCTTGCTAGTAGCCAAGGATAACCTTGAACTCCTGCCCCTCTTGCCACCCGCTGGGATTGCGGGTGTCATAACCATGACCAACTCTCCTTCATCTGGCCTCTTACTTTGCCGCCATACTTTCCTTTGTGTGAGCCTTCACCAGTCCGGTCCCTTAGGAAAACGAAAGCTGTGTTAGCTCTGCTCTGTTCTAGGCCGTGATTCTCAGAGGAACCCATCACTTCCTCCTACACTTAGGCTGCTCCTCAGGGCAAAGGTTCAGCGTTGACACCATATAGAAGCTCATTGAATTTTAGACTATAGCTTTTCAAAAACAGGAACATATATCTTCTATGAATAGAACTGGTATCTCATTTCAAGAGGGTGGGAGGAAAGTCCTGTGAGGGGTGTGGTTACTTTCCAGATTACAGTTAACGAAACTGTACCCACCCCACTGCCTAACGTGGACTTGTGTGTGAATGACCAAAGGAGGAATGAGCTTGGGCGTTTTCTCCAGGGTGCTGCGTTGTTTTATACCATCTCCTGAGTGGTACCCAGGGGCCCAAAGGTTTCCTTGCATATGGTCTGTGATAAGAAAGACCTTAGTGTTAGTTACACTAAGCTTACACTACCCGGGAGCTCCTGCGCATAGAAGTTCAATTAGCCCCCTGTGTGACTGTTGATATCCAGAGGGGACAGTCTGCACAGCTCTCCATCTAGAGGCTCAGGAGCTCAACAGAATTCCCTCTGCCATGGGACTGTGTTAGACAGACAGCTACGGGTTCAAGTCCAGCCTAGAAGAGGAGACAGGTGATTCTTATGTCCCAGGCCAAATAAAAACAAGGGGAAGGGATGTGACCGGATGAAAAGCCATGCATGGCAAGTATGCCAAAGGCCCTGGATTTCACCCCTAGAACTACATTAAAAGCAAAACAGCAGGGCTGGGTGTGGTGTCTCATGCCTGTAATTCCAGAAAGTGGGAGGCAGAAGCTGGAGGATTCATGCAAGCTCTAGGCCAGCCTGGGCTACATATTAAAACCCAAAGAAAAAGAAACAAAACATAAAAAAAAAAAAAAAAAAAAAAAAAAAAAGGCCTATTAGTTAGGAACCTTCATCTTCACATCATTAAAAGACAAAACAAAACACTGGTGTGAGGGCCAGATGGCTCAGTGAGTTAAAGGCGCTTGCTACCCAGCCCGATAACACAAGTTTGAGTTCCGGGACCCATGTGGTTGGAGAGAACTGACTCCTGCAGGTTGCCCTCTGACCTCCACACACTCACTGTGGCACAAGAATGGCCCCCACAGGCCGGGCATGGTGGCGCACGCCTTTGATCCCAGCACTCGGGAGGCAGAGGCAGGCGGATCACTGTGAGTTCGAGGCCAGCCTGGTCTACAAAGTGAGTCCAGGATGGCCAAGGCTACACAGAGAAACCCTGTCTCGAAAAGCCAAAAACAAAAACAAACAAACAAAAAAAGAATGGCCCCCACGTGTGCACTCATAAAATAAACAAAAGTGAAATGATAGAAGACAGGTCATATGACGGGGAAAGGGTGGACAGGGGAGAGGGGAGAGGGCTCGGAGGGTAGAGCATAGGAGAGAGAGGGGTTGGGATAGCTAACACCAAGGATGTTTGAAAAGGCCATATGGAAGCCTACTATTTTATAGTCACACAGTAGAATTTAATTAGCGTTAAACTACACAGGATGGCCTAGGCACCTCCCAGCAGCCAGAAGTTGCTAAATAAAGAAGCCAGTACTACGTGTGGAATATCTCTCCTTTTAGTTGTCGGACGGAGGCATCTTGGAGACCCCGAAACAATACAGACTCTTGCCACTGCTCTTGCTCCTCCACAAAAAAAAGTTGATAGTGAGATCTCATTGCTGGAGACAACAGACACATTGCTTACAGGACATGGAGAAATCACGGTGGAATTGACCAGGAAGCTCCCTCCCTGCTGACTGGCTTTCATCGTGCTAGAAAGTGCTATGTAAGCCATTATGAGGGAAAGTCATCAAGCCGAACCCAGCTGTGAACTCTATGAACTACAATAATGACCTGAGTGGCCAAGATATAGCCATAAGCACAATAGCGGCACAAATATTATAGGGGTAGCCATCTCCTTGTTGCTTGGATTTAAGGCCTAACTACGGGAGGAAGCACATTCTACTTTCTACTATATGGATGTAGTATCAAATTGCCCTCTAATTTCATCTTTCTCTACTTGTTGATTAGTACAACACTCAAGACCTTACAGTACCATTTGTTTACCAAGAAACTCACAACTGTTCAAAGAGCAAAGGGGTAAGTAAGTGTCAGTGGAGTGCTCAGCCTCAAGTGGGACATCTTTATCTCACACACACACACACCACCAAGGCTCAGGGACCATTGAGGAAGAAGATTCTAAGAGTTTGAGGTTCAGGGAGGAGCAGAGTGAACCAGTGTCTTCTGAACATGCCGGGACTGCGGCGCTTACGAACCTGTGGCGGCGGTGTTGCCTACACTAGACCAAGCTTGTCGGCATCCTAGTATGGGGTGGGAGATGGCTCACAAGCAGTACCACCCCAGCTGAGGAGCTATGGCCTGCTGATGGCTTCTGAGAGAAGGAGAGTCTGCTTTCTTTAAGAGTGTGACCCCTGCTAAGTTGACCACGATCCAGTGCATAGCCACGCACCCCGGGGTACATGGGTGACACAGACTGAACTCCATGGGTTATTTGGAAAAAGAAAAAAAAAAAAAAAAGAAACAAACCGAACAAAAAAGAGCACACAAGGTTGGGAGTGGAGACGAGGTAGATCTGGGAAGACTTAGGGCGAGGATGGGGATGAGTGAATATAATTAAAATACACTGCATGGACTTTTCAAAGCATTAATATAAAGACTATTTAAAAATTAAAGTCTCTTATGACTGAGTCACTGGGTTGTCAATAGGGGAGAATCTGACCCTTCATGATGGTTTTATGGGTCTCCATTATCTATCAAGTCTAATATGCCCAGAGATCTGACAAGCAGAGGGGCAGGGCAGGGTTGCTCAGCAGGCCCCACTTAAGAAACAACGAGAATGGAGTCTAAAGAAGTCAAGGCGGGCGTCTTTTGTTTTTTTTTTTGGGTTTTTTTGTTTGTTTGTTTGTTTTGTTTTTTCGAGACAGGGTTTCATTGTGTAGCCATTGCTATTCTGGACTCGCTTTGTAGACCAGGCTGGCCTCGAACTCACAGCGATCCACCTGCCTCTGCCTCCGGAGTGCTGGGATTAAAGGCGTGCGCCACCACACCCAGTTTGGCAGGCTTCTTCTGAACATGGAAGGTTTTAACACACTGTTGTACGTTATAGCACCTTCATGTAAACTCCCTTCAAACCATGTCAGGAAGGCCCACTTATTTATAGATGAGGGAGATGTAGGGTTTTTGTTGTTGTTGTTGTTTTGGGTTTTGGTTTGAGTGGGTAAGTCCTCCTTAGGTCACGCCGTTTTGAGAAGTTGGCAGAGGCTGGCTCATAGTGGTCTCCTGATGTCATGTCCTGTGCTCTTGCACAATGCCTACCGTCTCCTGTTATTAAAAACTAAACCAAAATGACATTAAACACTACTTCCTCTTCTGTCTCATCTTATCCTGGAACTTGTATGACAAGTGATTTGTCCCAAATATTACCCAGTTGCTCAACTACAAGGTGGCCGCAGCCTCTAGTGGCGCCTGGATTTTCCCCAGGTACTCTTGAGCTTGTGGGTCTAAGGAAGCAAACTGCTTTTCTGTCTCAACATGTTTCCCCCAATAATCCTTGTATATTAATCATCACTAACTTAGAATGTCGGAAGACAGGTTTCTGAGCCTGGGCACTAACTTAATTTGAACTTAATTTTTTTTTTTTTCCGAGACTGGGTTTCTCTGTGTAGCCTTGGCTGTCCTGGACTCACTTTGTAGACCAGGCTGGCCTCAGAGATCCGCCTGCCTCTGTCTCCCTGAGTGCTGGGATTATAGGCATGCCCCACCGTGCCTGGCTTTGAACTTAAATTTAAGAGCTTGCACAGGGCTTGGAAGGTTGAGGCAGGAGGATTGACTTAAGATAAATGGTAGCCTTGTCTGTAGGGTAAGGTCCAGGCCAGGTAGGCATAAAAAGCAGGATTCTCTCTCAAAAAGCGAAACAAGTCAAACACGTTACTATATGTCCACAATTTCATACTTGGGAGGTAGAGGCAGAAAGACCAGTTCAAGGTCACTCTCAGCTACATAGTGAGCTCTTTTTTGAGGCCAGTCTTGGCTATGTGAGACCCCACCTCAAAAAATACCCCCCACTCCTGCCCCCAAAAGAAGAGAGGAAAAAGAACCTGGAATTAGTTGCCTCCTCCTCCTCTTGCTGAGAACTGAACAGTAGGTCCTATTTACAAAGTCCCATTTCTCTGTTTAGTCTGGAATTCAAGAGCACACCTCATCTGGCATTGAACCACTATTCAAAGTCATTATTTTTAAGTTTGTCTGTCTTCTCCTGCAGGAGCTCTTCTTTAAACTTCACCTTCAAACAATAAAAGCCATCTGAGTGTGGTGGCACACCTCCCTGATCCTGTTCTTCACTTAGAAGTCGGAGGGAGAGAAATTACAAGCCCAAGACCATCAGGGGCCACGTAGTGAGCTCTGGGCCAGCCTGATCATATTAGTTACTTTTCTATTGGTGACTGTGGTAAGACACCACGCCCCAGGCAACTTATGGGCTGGGATCCATAATGGCAGGGGCGTCGTGGCAGTGAGCAGCAGACATGGTGGTGGAAACGGAAGCTGAGAGCTCAGATTTTGAACCACAAGCACGAAACAGAGAGTGAATTGGGGATGGTGCATGGCTTTGAAACCTCAAAGTCCACCCCCAATGACATGCCTTCCGGCAAGGCCACACTCCTTAAACCTACCCAAACAGCGCCACAAACTAGAGACCAAGTATTCAAACGTCGAGGCCAATGGCGTCTTTCTCAATCAAACTACCATATCAATCCACAGAGTGAAACTGACTCAAAATACCAATAGCTTCCACCCGGCCTATAGGGTCTCATGCCAACCACAGCTGTAGTGCTTAAGACCCCTACAGAAAGATAGTGCTTGCTAACTTAATGGTGATTCCCACTGGAGATGTGATGCTAGTTTCTTGTTTGTTTGCTTTGAGATATTGGGGATCAAAGCCAGGGCGCATGCTAGGCAAGCACTCTAATGCCAGGATATATCCTAAACTCTTTTTTTTTTTTTGAGACAGTCTCATTGTGTAAACCAGGCTGACCTTGAACTCATGACTGGCCTGTCTCTGCTCCCCAAGTGCTGGGAATACAAATGTAAGCTATGACCCTCAGCTTGTGACTAACTAGCTCTGTATGTCACCCAAGAAGCCTGTCTGCTGGAAGGGGATATTATCTATGGTTGTTTGCCTGTTTTTTTCCTGTGGTGTGATGTTTATATTCTAGAGATCAACCCCCTATCCTTGACCTGTGGACAAAGCCGGGTGAAAACAGGTTGGCCACACAGCCAAGGTTGGAGTTGTGGATCAGTGGATATGTACTTGCCTACTACACCCAAGATCTGGTTTCATCTTCAATAACCCTCCCGGCCCCAAATCAGAGAAAGAAATGTTTGTTTAAGGCTCTGTAAGAAGTGTGCAATAATAGTTATTTCTTACATTGATTGATTGATTGATTGATTGGTAGACACCTGCCAAGTTGTATGTCAAGGTCAAAGGATGACTTGTGGGAATCAGTTCTCTCCTTTCACCACTGTGGCTCCCAGGAATCAAACTCGGCTTCTCAGGTACCTTTACCTGCCAGGCCATCTTGCTGGACCCAATAGTGAGTTCTCATTCAACAGATCACGGGCCGGTTGCCACGTGGAATGCAGACTGATGGAACAGCCACATCTGGGATATGCTGGTATATCACAGAAGGAAATGGAAGATAATTAGACCTGGGGAGGTGGCTCAATCAATAAAGCTCCTGCCATGCAAGCATGAGGACCTGAGTTCGGATCCCCGGGACCCACTTGCAAGTGTGGCTGAATGTGTCAGTGTGTCTGCAGTGCCAGCACTGAATGCGAAGGTGAGACTTTGTTTTTAAAAGTCAGCACCAGAAGCTGGGCGTGGTGGTGCACACCTTTAATCCCAGCACTCCGGAGGCAGAGGCAGGTGGATCTCTGTGAGTTCAAAGCCAGCCTGGTCTACAAAGTGAGTCCAGGACAGCCAAGGCTACACAGAGAAACCCTGTCTCAAAAAAAAAAAAAAAAAAAAAAAAGAAAAAAAAAAGTCAGCACCAGGCCCCAGGTACATAGTGTAGCACCAGCCTGTGCTTAGACACTGTCTGAAAATTTTTCATTTTACTTTTTTATTTATTTATTAATTAATTAATTTCCAGACAGGGTTTCTCTGTGTAGTCTTGGCTGTCCTGGAACTCTCTCTGTAGTACAAGCTTGCCTTGAACTCAGAGACCTGCCTGCCTCTGAGTTCTGGGATTAAAGGCACTTGCCACTACACCCAGTTTTTAAACATTTTTTAAGGTGGAGGGCTGCCAAGGAAGACACATGTGCATGGACAAGCCCCTTCATTTTGTTCCTCAGGAGGAGCCCCACCGTTGACTTTATTTCCTTCATGTTGATTGGTTAAAGCAAGCCACATGGTCAAGACTAGCATCTGTGCAGTAAGGAGGTCTAATTCTCCCACAGGGAGGGGCAGTAGAATTATCTGGAAATCAGTGACAAGCAGAACAAAGCATCCCAAACTGAGACATAACAAAATTGTTTATTAGGGAGAAAATTGCAACGTTAAATCCAGATGTTGGAAAGCATTGAAGACTAAAAAGTCAATGAACTTAGCTTTTACCCCTAGAAACTGGGAGCAGAACAGCAAACAAAAGAAAGGAATTAATAAAGTAAAATAGATACTATCAAATAGAAAACCAAAGGCAGTAGACCTAGGTTCTATGTTTTGATAAGATCAGAACATAAAAAGCCTTTGGCAAATATAAGCCAGAAAGAAAAAAAAAGACACACTAGCCAAATAAAAACAGGATGCTAAGATACCAAATTCCTTTAGATACTGTGTGCTCATTTATTCCAATGGATTTAAAGATTCAGATCACCAAGAAAAATACGAATTACTAAAAGGGATCCAGGAAGCAGAAAGGCTGAATTTACCAACAAGATACAAATAATCTCAGATTTGCCTTCAAAAACGAAAAGTTCCCACGTGGCTGGGGGAAGTTTGCCAGTAATCTAAGTGCCTGGGAGGTGGGGTGGGGGGAGGGGCGTGGAAAGGTCAAGATTATCTTTGTTTACAAAGTGAGTCCAAGACCAGCCTGGGCTTGCAGATACTTAGTCTGTGTCACCATTTGACACCAAATAAAGAGTAACAGAGGCCGGGCATGGTGGTGCAGGACTTTAATCCCAGCACTCAGAAGACCGAGGCAGACGGATCTCTGTGAGTTTGAGGCCAGCCTGGTCTACAGAGTGAGCCCAGGACAGCTACGACTACGAGGGAAACTCTGTCTCAAAACACCTCCCTCCCCCCAAAAAAAAAGAAAGGGAAAAACAAAAAGTCCATATGAGCCATATTTAAGGAGGCCATGTATCCCACCTGAAAAGAAATGCTCGTTAGTGAGAGACGAAGAGCTCCCTAAGGGGAGAGAGAGGACAGCTCTTACCTACAGTTTGTAGGTCCAGGAGCTGCTCAGCAAGAGAAAGAATAACCAACAAGACCCCCTTCTAGGCGGTTGTGTGTGACAGGGCTTTCTGTCGCGTTCTCAGTGAGTTCCCTGTCTGTCCTATCACATACATTTGCCTTTCAGAAGCTGGCGACCTTCCTAGGTGGAGTCTCACTCTCAGGTACCCTTTGTCCCAAGAAAGGAGCAAGATTTCTCCATAACAGTTACAGGCACATTCTCTCTGTCCGTGCTTTCAAATTTGCTCACACACCTTCCCTTGCCGGACTCCGGGCTTTTGTTCTCTCTTTGCATTTTCTCCTTGTGGATCTGAAAAGCACCGAGAAGCAGCTGTGTCAAAGACTGCCGTCTGAGAAATTCCTTCGCCAAGGAAATTAGTCCTTCATTCCTGTATTCAACCTCACTCAAGTTCTCAGGGCATGGGCAGAGTGCTGACAGATACCCCTTCCCCACCCCCTCTTTTTAGAGGGTCTCTCACTATGTAGCTTTTGGCTGGCGTTGAACTCACAGAGATCTTCCTGCCTCTACCTCCTAACTGCAGAGCATAAAGTTGTGCACCACCACACCAATCTTGCAAACAGATTTTTCTTTCCTTCTCTTTTTAAAAAGCAGAGTACAATAGAGCGGCCTGTAGCCCAGTTCCCAACGGAGTCATTGTTCCCCATATGAACCCGCAGGAACCCAAGCTCAACTGGCAACACTTCTCAGCACTCTTGTCTTCCAACTTCCAAGTTCCTATCAGAATGGCCCGTTAAGCTTGATTTTTAGCACTTTGGGGCCTTTTGTAGCTCACAGCCGCAAATTCTTCTACCCTTTTTTTTTTTTTTTTAGATTTATTTATTTATTATTATGTATACAGTTCTCTGCTTGCATGTACTCCTGCAAGCCAGAAGAGGGCGCCATATCACATTATAGATGGTTATGAGCCACTGTGTGGTTGCTGGGAATTGAACTCAGGACCTTTGGAAGAGCAGGCAGTGCTCTTCACACTGAACCCTCTCTCCAGCCCAAATTCTTCTACCTCTACCTGCTATAGAACCCCTAAAAGCAGTTCTGAAGGCCTAAGAACCATGGGATCAGGCTTATTACACCAATGGCTCAACTTCTCAATAACGTTAATCTTATTAGTTATTTGTCTTGTTGTTGGAGCAGCATTCATGACAAAAGCACCCTGGGGTGGGGGTGAAGGGGAGCGAGTTAATTTGGCTCACAGTTTGAGTGGACAGTCCTTGGAGGGAAGTCATGGCTGCAGGAGTTTGAGGCAGCTGCCTACACTGTATCCACCTGCAGAGAGCAGCCAATGAAGAGATCATGTTAAAAGCTGTCAGACTCCATTTTGTTAGAAGCAGCCTAAGTCCATCGCAAAGACCACATCTCTGGGAAACTTCCCTGCCAGATGGTCAAGCTGCCCTTATACTAAGCTACATCCTGGTTCCACTCTTGTTATCTATGATTCAATGGTGTCATAACTCGTGTTTTGCTACCTACATACTTGGTTACACTTTGGATAGACACTAAACACTGCCAGGCACACTTTCAAGGTCAGCTAGAACTTTTTGTTAGCAAAATAACTTGAGTCAGAGCTGACCACCCTGTTCCACCATTTGTTCCCCCCTGTAAACTAATTGGGGTTTTCACCTTTAAATATGCAATGCAACTTCCCCCTCAAGGACACGGTTCAGATCCCAAACTGGCTGCCTCCCTGCACTCAGAAAATAAAGCTTTCATTTTAAGCTTCTGTGTCTGAAGTGAGTTTTCTTGGCTTCCACCCTGAATCTAACACCAGCAGTGAATTCTAGTGACTAGCGCTCTCTCTCTCTCTCTCTCTCTCTCTCTCTCTCTCTCTCTCTCTCTCTTCTCTCTCTCTCTCTCTCTCTCTCTCTCTCTCTCTCTCTCTCTCTCTCTCATTTATTTATTTATTTAATTATTTTTGAGACAGGGTTTCTCTGTGTAGCCCTGGCTGTCCTGGACTCTCTTTGTAGACCAGGCTGGCCTTGAACTCACAGCAATCCACTTGCCTCTGCCTCCTGAGTGCTGGGATTAAAGGCTTGCACTACCACCTGGGCACTTTCTCCTTTTTAGTCTGGACAGGACTCCAGCCCTTGGGTCTGCACTTCTTCCCCAAGTTAAAGCTGGCCTTAGGATGTCAATTTACTTCATCTATTTCTCACAGGCATGCCCAGAGGCTGGCTTATGTCTCTGGTGATTTCAAATCTTATCAAGTTGACAATCCATATTAAATATCACAAGGATATAAAATGAATTAGTAATGCAGATGTGAAGTTTTCCGCCTACTAAACACTTCAAAATCATGCCAGGCATGATGGCGCATGCCTTTAATCCCAGCACTTGGGAGACAGAGGCTGGTGTATCGCTGTGAGTTCGAGGCCAGCCTGGTCTACAAAACGAGTCCAGGACAGCCAAAGGCTACGCAGAGAAACCCTGTTTCAAAAAACCAAAAATCAAACCAAACAACAACAACAAAACCAAACAACCCCCTAACATACAAAATTAAAGTTAAGTGAAAACATGCTACATGCCCTCACATGAGAACATTAGCACTGAAATGCCTTTTCTGGGGGAGATGCCAAGAGGCTCCAGGCCCAGGAAGCATGCCATGTGGGGTGATGAATCAGGCAGGAGTTTAGGACAAATCTAGTTAAGAAAGCAGAGAAGACAGCCGCCTTCCCGGGGACTCAAGAGACTTAGAAACAAAGCTAGGGTGAACCAAAGATGGGGGAAAGGAGGCAGGCACTTACTTGCTAGGAATCTTGAGGTCAAGGTCAAAACAGTGAAAGGATAAAGCAGAAGCAGCAGCCCTAGAGTTGTCTGGAGTTAGAGGCAGTAGCATTGAGCCTGGAGATAAGCCATAGGATTAGTTAAGAGCCAGGAGAGGTCCCCAGACAAGTCCTTTCACTCCCCTAGTAATGTCAGCTGTTTCTTTCTCATCTGAGTTGCTATCAGAAAGGCTCACAAGGTGCTGTTGCGAAAAGAAGCCAGCTATGCTGTGCACACCTGTAACTCTGGCACTCAGAGGTAGAGGCAGGAAGATCTGGAGTTGGAGGTCATCACTAGCTGGAGTTTGAGGCCAGCTTGGATTCCATGATGAGAGGGGGGAGGACTGGGAGGGAAAGAGGAAGAGAGGGAGGAGCCTCTTGCTTTCCTGATGTATGAGAAACTGACCCTTGGAAGAACTCATGAAGAAGTCTTGGTGTGTACCCCCACTCAGCAACCTCCAGCTTAAATCTAGAAATCAAAACACATTTGCTTTAGAAAGCTGGCTCATCCGGGAAGCCCAGCGGGTCCGAGGCCATCGCCTAGACAAGCCCTTCTCCCAAGGACGACTAGGCAAGGAGAGGATGACTAGGCAAGGAGAGGAGCTGCTGTGGGCCCCAAAGGCAGGTGCTGTGGAGTACAGGAAGGTGCAGGTGCGTCAGATGCCGAACAGAAAAGACCTTCCAGAAACCAGACTGAGAACCACTTATTGGAGATCAGCCCTGTTTATAAACAGAGGAACACAGAAGGAAGCTAATGTTGGTTAGCACTCCATTCTCAAGACAGTTCATCCCTAAAGGCCAGAGCTATCAGAGTGTGTGCACAGTCCAAGGCCAAGCTTGGATTTGGATTTCCTCCAGGCAGACTTACTTTTGTCTTAGAATAGGTCCAGGGACTAAAGAGATGGCCCAGAGGTTAAGAGCGGTAGCTGTTCTTCCAAAGGGTCCTCTGTAATCCCAGTTCCAAGGGATCCGAAGCTCTCTCCTGACTTTTTGGGCACTGCGTGCACACGGGGCACAGATAGACACTCAGACATAAAAAACACCCATAACACACACAATAATGAAATAGTTCAGGTTCAAACCTGGGGTGATGGCTTAAGCCACAAGCATGAGGACCTGAGTTTAGTTCCCTAGAGGCCACATCAAACAGCGAGGTTAGTACTGGGGGCCTGCAATCCTACTGCTGGGAAGATGGAGACAGGCAGATCCCGGGGGCTCATGGCCCCCAGCCTAGTCCACAGGGCAAGTACGGGGCCGTTGAGAGACCCTGTCTTAAAAACAAGCAAGAGCAATGGCATCTTAGGTTGTCCTTTGGCTCACACACACACACACACACACACACACACACACACACACACACACACACACACACACACACACACCACACACACACCACACACACGCACACGCACACACACACAAAATAATTAGATTTTTCTACTAGATGGCCATTTTTTCCCTCAACATCATCTAAAGGATTTCCTCAACAATGTTTACCACAGACCAGATAGTCTAACCCTGGCCGGAAATCACAAAGGGGGTTTACTTCCGGGCATTTTGCCAGCCTTTTGTTTTCTTTACTTTCCAGCTTATCTTTTGTCTTCTTCTCCTTCCCAACTTTGCTTCAGGTGTGCATTCCCCGAATGACCTTAGAACAGGTCCTGACGTCTGTGCAGTGAGGCCCAGTGCAAACCATTGGACGCCAAGGAAAGGAACGATAAATGGATCCCCCAGGTCCACAGACACAACCAGCTAAGACAGGCAGACACCAGGAACAGCACAGTGACAGGATCTCCCTCTTTGTGGACGTGTGGCAACTTCTTGGGCCTTTCAGAATTCTGTGTAAACAGGGCAGGCACATTTAAGGTGTGGTTTCACTTGAGCTTCTCATGCCTTCACGTGTTTTCCCGAAGGGAGCCTGAGGAAAGAGAGGCCTTAGTCATCCTTGTCATCCTGCAGCTTCCTGCTCAGGCAAGTGGCAATGTCCAAAGTATATGAGTGACTCTTGTGCCTTATTTTATGCAACACATACAGTATAGAGACTTTCTTTTTTTTCTTTCTTTTTTCTTTTTTTTCTTTTGAGACAAGGTTTCTCTGTGTAGCCCTGACTATCCTGGATCTCACTCTGTAGACCAGGGTGGCCTCCAACTCACGGAGATTTGCCTGTCTCTGCCTCCCAAGTGCATGTGCAACCACCACCCGGCCTAGTTTCTTTTCCTTCCTCAAGACAGGGTCACACTATGTAGCTCTGGCTGCCCTGGAACTCACTATGTAGATAAGGTTGGTCTTGAACTCACTGAGTCCCCATCCCCATGCTTGTCTTCCCACCTTCCCCCCTCACCCCACCCCTGCTTCCCAAGTGCCGGAATTAAAGGCATGTACAACACTAGGCTGAGATTTAGTTTTCTGACCTAACTGCAAAATTCAGCTGCTAAATATTATAACTAGCCCAGCACAGTGACACACACCTGTAATCCCACTGGAGGCAGAGGCAGGCAGATCTCTGTGAGCTGGAGGCGAGCCTGGTCTACAAAGCAACACAAATATCATAACCATTTCATCACTCAATCCAAGAGTGATTTCCGCCCCCCTGCCCCCCAAGAAGTAGAATGTGCAGGCTCTCCTTGGTGGTTCAAAAACACTGTACTGTTTCAACCATCAGTGTCAAATGACAATTTCATTATTACCTTATATCCAGAGAGAATTCCTCCCTTCACCTTCATCTCCAGCGGCAGGGACTGAATCCAAGCTTTGTGTAGACTAGGCAGACACGATACTCTCCAGCTCCAGCTCCAGCTCCAGCTCCAGCTCCAGCTTCTGGAAGAATCTAAGAGGTCGGGTCTAGACTCACCGCGTCTCTCATCCTCTGAGTCATGACTCCTTTGGGGGCCGAATGACCCTTTCATGGGGGTCACCTAAGACCATTGGAAAACACAGGTATTTACATTACGACTCGAAAAAGTAGCAAAATTATCGTTATGAAGTAGCAATGAAAGCAATATTATGGTGTGGGGGTCACCTCAACATGAGGATCTGTATTAGAGGGTCGCAGCGTTAGGAAGTTGAGGACCGCTGCTGCAGAGGATCCTATTCGGCCTCCACCTCCAATAGTGAGTGACGAAGTAGGAGGATAGGCCTGGTGTGGTCTGTGGAAGGCGGACTGGTTTTCTCTTTTCCTTTCCAAGAAAGCTGGAAATGCGAGGAGCCAGCCTGAAAATAAAGGCATTCTTGGGAACCTAGTTTCCCTAGTGGCTGTCACAACGCTGCCCCAATCCTAAAGTCCAGTTCTTGCTGCTTGCTCCTGCATGGAAATGAGTGATCTCAAGGCAGAGACAGGATTGCATGTTTCAGGTCAGTGAGTTCAAAGTCAGGGTGAGCTATGCAGTGAGACCCTGTTTCCAAACACTGAGGGTGGAAGTACAGATTCAGTGGCTCAGTGTTCGCCTAAAAGGTATGAGGCCCTGGATTTGAGTCTTAGCACTGGGGTGGAGGGACAGCTTCAAGAACTTGTATACTGTGAGACTTAAGGCTTGCCTAATGGATCAGCAGACACATGAGTAACTCTGGTTTCAAGTGCTAGCTAGCCTCACCCACTCCCCGTGTGTGTGTGTGTGTGTGTGTGTGTGTGTGTGTGTGTGTGTGTGTGTGTGTGTGTGTGTGTGTGGGCACACTGGGGATTAAGCTGTAAATTCTCTACTGTTGAGCAACGTACCCTGTCCCTGAAGGCATTTAAATAGATTATAGGATTCCTCTCTCCTTTCTTCTTAACACTATTTCAAACTTCTGAACCAACCAGTATACACAGGTCAAGAGTAAAGTCTCTTACCCAATAAGCACACACCTTCTCTCTGGTCTTCATGACTGCTTTCAATGCACAAAGACCCTCAGTCAGGGTGACCAAGGTCAATGACAAGACATGTGAGGATTTTGAGAGTTTGTCTTTTCTGTGTGAAATCCTGCAGGCCTACACACTCCTGGAAATAAACGGTGAGGTAATGGAACGATCAGTGGAAAACAAGATTCCAGGATTTGTTCACATCATTTGGGCCCCAAACCAAACCTTTCTTCAAGCCAGTAACCTCAGGACTTTCCGGCACGGTTCACCTGTAAATTCCCTTTACTGTCTAAGTCAATTCCGTTATCTTGCCTGTTTCTTTTTCTTTTCTTTATTTTTACTTTTTATGATTTTACACCTGTTTTTCATGTAGTAATGTATTTTTTAAAATATTTGCACCCATTTATCCTCTCTTGCCCCAACACACTTGTGTGTGTGTCTGTGTATGTCTGTGTGTATAGTGTTCTTAACCTCTAAGCCATGTTTCTAGACCCTAGGGTTGTTTTCATAAGCACAGGTGAGGAGTTATCTCTATTTCCCAGTCTAGGGGAAAAAAATCTCCCCCCCTCCCCAAGAAACTATTATCTACCGGTAGCCTCTCACGGAGGGGTGGAGCCTCATATGTCCCTCCTCTGTTCTCCACAGAGTATCCTTGGGCTCAGTCTTAGGCTGAGCCTGTGGGGATAATTGCTGCTGGTGGGGTTTAGGAATGCAGCATTCCCAGCACCACTACCCCCCTTTTTCTCTTACACTCTCTCTGCCCTCTTTGATGGTCTCTGAACCCTGGAGGAGGTGATGTAGATTTCCCATTTATGGCTAAGCACCCAACAGTCTCTGATTCCCAGCACTTTGGGCAGCTATGAGTCTCTGTAGTAACCGGTCCTGTACTACAAAAACAAAAAAAAACCCAAACTTCTGTGACTGAAACTGAAACTGAAAGCAGACCTAACCTATGAGTATCGACATGATAGTGGCTTGGATAAGGTGTCCCCATCATCTGAGAATTTGAATACTTGGTCCCTAGAAAGTTTGGGGACACAGGAAGTACAGCCTTACTGGAGGAAGTATGTCATTGGGGATGGGCTTTGAGAATTCAAAGATTCATGCCATTCCCAGTTTGCTCTCTGTTTCATGCCTGTGGTGCAAGGTGTCAGCTCGCAGATCAGTTTTTAGCTCCAGCCTCCATGTCTGCTGCCTGCTGACAGGCTGTCCCCACCTTTATGGACCACACCTCTCTGGGTCCATAAGCCAAATAAATCTTTCTTCTATAGCTTGTTATAGGCATAAGGTTATTGCGTAGTTTAAATTCTGATTTCCTGTCTAAATGTTGTGGGGGAGAGGCGGAGGGGGAGGAGTTAGGAGAGGAAGCAGTGAATTGAGCAAAGGGCGGGGGAGATCCAAGGAAGATCAGGAGAAAGGAGTTGGGGCCGAGGAAAGCTACAAAGTGCAATTATCACTGGGATGTTTGCTGGGAATAAGACAAAAATAGCATAGAGGGTTAAGAACAAACTTAAACTGCTCAGATTGTGTTGTGAGGCCTCGTATAATAAAAGAGTCTCAATTATTTGTGTGACAGGCGCCTTAAGAAATAAGCTAAGAGCCGGGCCTGGTGGCGCATGCCTTTAATCCCAGCACTCGGGAGGCAGAGGCCGGCGGATCGCTGTGAGTTCGAGGCCAGCCTGGTCTACAAAGTGAGTCCCGGACAGCCAAGGCTAACACAGAGAGACCCTGTCTCGAAAAACAAAAACAAAAGCAAAAACAAAAGAAAAAAAGAAATAAGCTAAGAGAAACAAACACTGTTTTATATAGACAACTTCAACAAATTGTCTTGGGCATGGTGTTTTATCAAAGCAACCAATATAAAAAGAAATATTTAAGCCGGGCGTGGTGGTGGTGGTGGTGCCTACCAGCACTTGGGAGGCAGAGGCAGGCGATCGCTGTGAGTTCAAGACCAGCCTGGTCTACAAAGCGAGTCCAGGACAGCCAAGGCTACACAGAGAAACCCTGTCTCGAAAAACCAAAAACCAAAACAAAACAAAACAAAAAAAGAAGAAACATTTAGAACGCAGTTTGACGGGCACAACATGTCCATTTATCAAACCAACATTGTAATTTCCTAAGCCATGAACAACTTAAATTTATACAGTAAGGTGGATTATTACCTTGTTTATATCATCAGGTCACAAGTCCAATCAGAAAGCAGTGTTTACCCCCATAACAGTGATGTCACCATTGTACCAGTGTATACATTTTTCCTGTAAAGTCAGTAGTGTAGCATGCAGAGTCCACAGTTGAGTAAGATTGTTAATGATACCCCTCATACTCTGCTGAGAAGCATGCACTAGACCTCCCAGTACTGTGAAAGCCAGACAGCAAGGAGGAAATCTACAGCTTGAGTTTTCCATGTTCTACAACCAGCATGTGTGGTGTCTTCAGCAATAGGGTCTTACCACACAATTCTAGTTGGCAACCAAGAGCAACGGTGTCTTAGTCACTGTTCTATAGCTGTGAAGAAACACCACGACCACAAGTCTTATAAAAGGAAGCCTGGCCAGACGTGGTGGCTCACGCCTGTAATCCCAGCACTCAGGGGGCAGAGGCAGGAGGATCTCTGTCAGTTCAAGGCCAGCCTGGTCTACAGAGTGAGTCCAGCACAGTGAGGGCTACACAGAGAAATCCTGTCTCAAAAACAACAAACAAACAAGCAGAGCATTTAATTGAGGTTTGCTTACAGTGTCAGAGGTTTAGTCCATTATCATCATAGCAGGGACCATGGCAGCGTGCAGGCAGACATGGTGCTGGAGAAGGAGTTGAGATTTTTACATCAAGGTCTATAGGCATCAGAGAGAGAGAGAGAGAGAGAGAGAGAGAGAGAGAGAGAGAGAGAGAGAGAGAGAGACACTGGGCCTGGCGTGGGCTTTTGAAACCTCAAAGCCCACACTCCCAGTGATACACTTCCTCCAACAGGGCCACATACCTCATAATCCTTGTCTTTTCTTTCTTTCTTTCTTTCTTTCTTTCTTTCTTTCTTTCTTTCTTTCTTTCTTTCTTTGTTTTTGAGACAGGGTTTCTCTGTGTAGCCCTGGCTGTCCTGGACTCTCTTTGTAGAGCAGGCTGGCCTCGAACTCACAGAGTTCTGCCTGCCTCTACCTCCCTGAGCTCTGGGAATAAAAGAGTAGCCATCACCACCCAGCTCATAATCCTTCACAAGTAGTGTCACTTCCTGATGACTAAGCGTTTAAACACACGAGCCTTTTGGGGCCATCCTTATTCAAACCACCGCAAATCTCAATAGCCTGTATTGAGAGTAGAGGGCTGCAGGGAACTCTCAGACCAACAACTCGTAGGCATGTATTCCAGCTATGGTGTTGGATGTTGAAGAAACCTGTGGTTTATGTACTCTCTATTTCTTGTCAGGGAAAGATCAACAGTGAAAACAATTTTATTATTATTATTTTATTTATTTATTTATTTTGGTTTTTGGAGACAGGGTTTTTCTGTGTAGCCTTGACTATCCTGGACTTGCTTTGTAGACCAGGCTGGCCTCAAACTCTTATCGATCCACCTGCCTCTGTTTCCCGAGTGCTGGGATTAAAGGCGTGCACCACCACTCCTGGCTTCAATTTTATTATTTTTAAGAATGTGAAACATAATAAAAATTTATGGAAATTTCCTAGTTTCTAAACCAACATTTAACCAAAAGACATTTTTCCCCCCTGTTAATATTCCCTGTAAGGGGAAGGTACATATTTACATGCAGGGCATTGGAAAACAGGAGATGTGTATAAAAGTAATAAAGCTATGGTATTAAGACAGGAGCTGGAATTCTCCCCTCCCATAGAATACATTATCAAGTCTCTTAGAAAATAATATGCTGGGGGCTGAAGAGATGGCTCAAAGGTTAAGGGCACTGACTGCTTCTGCAGAGGTCCTGAGTTCAATTTCCAGCAACTACATGGTGGCTCACAACCATCTATAACGTGACCTGATGCCCTCTTCTGGCCTGCAGGTGTACATGCAGGCACTGTATGCATAATAATAAATAAATAAAAATTTTTTTTTTAAAGAAAATAATATGCTGGCATTGCTTAAAGTGCCATTTAAATCCTCCCTCATGTTCCTTTTTATTGGATTGTGCCAGACTTCCTATGCAAAAGAACGTAGTCACTTCTATGACACAATCATTTTTCACTAAAAACAAAACATCAGACTGACGGGAAGAGAAACTGCTTCTATAATAGTGTGTCAGGCATTTGCTAACAAAATCCAGTGGCACCATAGTGGCAACTAGAAAACTGGATTCAAACTTTGACTTGCTCCAGCTGTGTGCTCTAGCAAACCAGAAGCCAGTGGCCTATTTGAACAAGAGGGGAAGAGTGCTGACCACCTGGGACTTTCATCTCTACTGGCTGGCTTTCATAGTGCTGGAATGTTCTATGCACACTACGAGGGAGAAAAGCCATCGATAGTCTTACCTAGTTGTGAGCCCTGCAAGCTACAGTAACGACTAGGCCCGGCAAGATATGACAATGGTGGTGCATTGGTGGGCATGAATGTTATTGTGGTGAGCAACCACTTCTTGAATTGCATTTAAAGTCTGCCCTACAAGATGGAACTCATGCTTGGTACCATTAACTGGACCAAAACCCTGTGGCTGGCCAGGCCCAGACCCTTAGGAAGAATCTAGTACCACTACTCTGCTAAATAATAATAAAATGTCCTGTCTCTCTTTTTAAAAATTTATTTTTATGCGTAAGAGTTTTTTGCCCACAATTGTCAATGCACCACATGTTCGCATTGCTCAAGCGGGCCAGAAGAAGGCATCAGATCCTCTGTAACTGGAGTTACAGATGGTTGTGTGCTGCCATGTGGTTGCTGGGAATTGAACCTGGGTCATCTGGAAGAGCAGGAAGTGCTCTTAACTGCTAAGCCAGTTCTCTTTTAGCCCGTTTTCATTAAAAAAAAAAAAAAAAGATTATTTGCGTAGGTGTGTGTCCGTGCATACATGTGCTTGCACGAGTTCATGGGCACCATGGGTGTGTAGAGGCTGGAGGGCATTGGATCCTGTGCATCTGGAGTCAGTTGTAAACCACCTAATATGGATGCTGGGAACTGAACTCAGGCCTCTGGAAGAGTAGCAAGCATTCTTAACCACTGAGCCATGTGTCCAAGTGCCTTCTTTGTATTTTATGTACTACAAAGTTAGCTCACTAGGTAAAGGCATTGCAACCAAGCCTGACAACCCGAGTTCAATCCCTGGGACTCATCTCATGGCAGGAAAGAACCAACTCCTGGAAGCTGTCTTCCATGGGGGCATACATGGACCCCATACATACAAGCATAGAAAACAAATAAAATGTAATTTTTTTTTAATTTATAAAGTTGAAGGTATGTATAGATGTATTTTTTTCCCATTTCTTCTGCTGAATACTTTAGTTCTTTTAGTCTGAAATTTTCTGTCCTTTTGCCTCAGGAAATTTTGTTATTTCTCTCTTGCATTTTCTTTTTTTCCCAATTATAATAGCCATCTTTCTTGTAAAAGTCAAATTACTAAATGTATTTTTTTCCAGCCTTTTCAAGTTTTGTTTTATTTATATTTTTGTTTTTCGAGACAGGGTTTCTCTGTGTAGCACTAGCTATCCTGGAACTCACTATGAAGACCAGGCTGGCCTTGAACTCACAGAGATCCACCTGCCTCTGCCTCCCTTAAAAATGTCCAACAGCACTGTGTGGCTCAGATTTAAAAATAAACAAAAATTAATAAAAAACCTTCCTTGCTACCATTCCCTTGAGTGGGTATTCTTCAGCAGCCTGCCTCAATGTCCCCACCCCACTTCACTTGTCCTGACTTCTGGTCCTTATCATGTCTCTGGACTTCTGACAGTATTTCCTCTGTCTTTTCGCGTTACCTCTGGGAGCCCATGAGTTTTTCTTTTCAGCTCTTGTTTGGTTTTCTTTCTTCCATTATTATTTTTTTTTTAAATACTTTTTATTTAATTTTAATTTATGTGTGTTGGTGTCAGATCTTGGAGTTACAGACAGTTGTGAGCTGCCATGTGGGTGCTGGGAATTGAACCCAGGTCCTTTGGACGAACAGGCAGTGCTCTTAACCACTGAGCCATCTCTCCAGCCCTCTTCCATTATTTTTATTTTTATTTTTTGAGATAAGGGATTTCTGCTCAGCTGGCCTTGAATTTGGAGCACCCTTTAGCATCTGTCTCCTGAGTACAGAGATGGCAGATGTGCACCACTGCACCTGACCTGGTGTTTTTTGGTTTTTTGGAACTAGTCTCCTACCCATGTGCTTGCCTGGAACACAGTGTTTAGTTGAGGATGGCCTTGGAATGCTGATCCTCCTTCATCCACCTCGCAAGTGTTGAAGCTATAGGTGTGCAGCACCTTTGCTGCGCTGGGGATCAAACTGGCGATCTCATTCATACCTGAGTATGTGAAAGTCTCTCTCAGAGTAAACAGAAGGCTACAGTTTAGCTTAGGTAGGGTGCCTAGCAATTGCTGAGGCCCCAGCTTCCATGGTTAGTACCATACACAGGTGCATACACTTTTGGAAAAAAAAAAAAAAAACCCACATTAAATGTATTGCTCCTTCTGGCTATTTTTCAACTAAATGACCCAGAAATATGCATATGGGAGGTTGCCTATCCCCACCCACATTTGGTCCTAGGTTTAAACTCAAGGTACCACGGACACTGCTCAAGCGCTACTTGACCTCTGAGTACTGCCAATACTTTTAAAGGGGTCTGCTATGGGACATCTCAGCAATGCACAAAGCAGACCAGCTTTAGTGGACCCCTTATATCCATCGACCGCCTTCTGTAAGTCAACATCGGTGGTTTACTGCCCCTCAGCGCTGTAAAATTTTATAACGGAATTAAGTAAATAACCTCTCACAGTGAGTCGGTCATTTGGATTTATTTATTGTTTTTAAAGTGTGACTGATTAAATCATAAAAACTAGTTGGGTTTTTTGTTTTGTTTGTTTGTTTGTTTTGGAGACAGGGTTTCATTTTATAGCCCTGGCTGGCCTTCATCTTGCTATGCCAATCAGATTCTTCTGCTTTCTCTTCTCAGGTGCTGGGATTTCCGGTGTGGGTCACCACACCAGGCCTATAGCACAATCTTTTTCTTGTGAACCGCCAAACACGGCAGTTACATAATCTGCTTTATGTTGCTATAAGCAAAGCCCGGAAGCTGGTTTCATTATAAAGAAATTAGGTTTATTTAACTCTTTTCTCCTCTCCTTTTTTGTCCTGTTGGAGTTTGAACATAGGGTGTGTTTATGCTAAATGCTCTGCCATTGACCTACATCTCCAGACTTGAGCTCTGTTTGTTCTTTTTCTATTTGTCTTTGTTTCTTCCTTCCTTCCTTTCTTAAAGATTTATTTATTTATTTTATGTATGAGTGCTTTATCTTCATGTACACCTGCAGACAAGAAGAGAGCATCAGATCACATTATAGGTGGTTGTGAGCTACCATGTAGTTGGGGGGAATTGAACTCAGGACCTCTGGAAGAGCAATCAGTGCTCTTAACTTCGGAGCCATCTCTCCAGCCCTTTGTTCTTTTTCTTTAAAACATTTTTAAAGTTAATTCCTTGAGAATTTCATACATGCATACAATAATGATCATATTCACCCCAATTCTTTCCCCTAACTCTTCCCAGATCCTACCATCCCTCCCCGCAACAGCTTCGTGTTTTCTTGCCTGTTCTTTTCTGCTTTTAAACTAACTCACCAAGTCCAATTTGCGCTGCCCTTATACTCCTGGGTATGGGACCATTCACTGGAGTGTGGTCACTCTACTGGGGACACACCCTTAAAGGAAATGGACTCTCCCTCTTCCAGAAGTCACTAGTTGTTAACAGCCCATCATCCTTGACTGGGAGTAGGGGCCGTGAAAGCCTCTCTCAGTGTTGGAATGTTGACAGGATTCAACAACAGAGTTTGAGTGCGTGAGTGCAGTGGTTCTGTCGTGCCCAGAGGACACTTCTACTGCGGCCTTCCCGGACTTCTGTCTCTTACATTCTTTCTTCCCCGTCTTTCTCGAAGGTCCGTGAGTTTTGGGAGAAGGGAATGTGAAATAAAGGTCTCTGTGTTTTGGCCAGTTGTTTCTGTACGCTCATGCACAAAGAAACTTCTCTGATGATCACTCAAGTTGTGCTAATCCACAGGTACAGAGATACCAATCTAGAAGGCAGTTGGACAGTATGCCCATCCAGCACGGTAGTTCTTGACCTGTGGGTCATGACCCCTTTGGGGGGGGGGTGTCAAACAACCCTTTCACAGAGGTCGCATATCCGATATCCTGCGTATCAAATAGTTACAATTCATAAAAGTAACAAAATTACAATTATGAATTAGTAATGAAAATAATTTTATGGTTGGAGGTCACCAAAACATGAGGGACTGTATTAAAGGGTTGTAACATTAGAAAAATTGAAAACCATTGAGCTAGCAGAATAAGTGGTAGGCTCACCTCAGGGCAAGGCTTCACTTTCTTAAAACGTACTACTGTCTCAACACCGCTATCCTAGGAACATGGTCCTTTGAGAGCCACACTCAGGTCACACCCACACCATGCCGGTAGCTGAGGATTAAGAACACAGGCTGGGAATGTGGCTCAAGATCGCCTACCATGTGTGACGCCCTCGGTTCCAGTCTCAACATGGCACGTGTGTATGCATACACATGCATAAAAGACAAATAAGTGCAATATAAAAAATATAAGAAGCTCAACTCTATAACTACAAATAACAGCTACCAATCTGGGGGCACTTTTCAAGCCAGACACTGAGTGGGCTATCTCCATTTGCAAGAGGGTTCTCTAGGAGTGAACTTAGGTTCCTGGTTTTGCAGCAAGTACCTTTATCTGCTGAGCCGTCTAGCTGGCCCTTTTAAATTAAAAAAATTTTTTATTTATGATGTCCCCAGACCTGCTTTGTAGCCCAGGCTGGCCTGGGACACAGCATATATCCCATATTGCCCTGAAATGTACAGCCATTCTCCTGCGTGGTGGTCCGAATGAGAATGACCCCCATAGGCTCGTGTGTCTGAATATTAGGTCCCTCGTTGGTGGAACTGTTTGGGAAGGATTAGGGGGCATGACCGTAAACTCTCAGCCCCGGTGTCATGCCCACCCGCCAGTTGCTGTGCTCCCTTCAATGATGGTTACAATTTACCTTCTGAAACCGTAAGTCCCTCCCCAAATTCTATAAATTACCTTGGTCTGAGTGTTTTGACACCACAATAGAAAAGTAACTAACACTCGTCCCAGCTGTTGGGATTAAGGATGTAGGAACCAGGCCCGACTGGGCTGCCTGCCTGTCTTGCTGTTTCATGTCCTGTTTCTAGCAGCTTCCACAGCTGTGTTTAATCTTGGTGAGCTAGTCGTGTTTATTGCTCTGAGAACGCGCCCCTCCCTTCCTCGAGACTTTTCCTCCTGTGTGCGATTACCTCTTGAGGGATTTCACCTGGGAAGAGGATTCCTGTGTTGCTGCCTATAAGAAGGCTCTTTGGAACTCTGGGACAAGAATAATAAACCGCTGCCGTGGCTGCTGCTGCGGCTGCTGCTCTCTTAGCACGAAGGACCCGCTGTGTTATTGTGTGTGTGTGTGTGTGTGTGTGCGCGCGCGCGTGTGTGTGTGCATGAGTTAAATCCACAGTCCCTCGCCCTCAACTCTACTACGGTGGCGCGGGTGCCACAAGTGGAGGTCCCACCGAGCTCAGGGAAACTGACGGATTGCCCAGGGAAGCTGACCAGCGCCTCAAGGAGGTAGGAAATGGGCGTATTGGAAATAGGTGCCACAGGTTTGTCCACAGTTTTGATGGGCTAGTGATTAAGGCACCAGGAAAATAGGTGCCGTAGGTTCGTCCACGGTTTTGGTGGACTAGTGATTAAGGCACCGGGAAAATGGGTGCCACGGGTTCGGCCACGGTTTTGGTGGATCAAGTATTGAGACTGTTAGAGGATCAAGGCACTGGGATTAAGGATGAGAGTGTTAAAGATTTTATGAAAACAATAGAATTGAGTAGTCCTTGGTTTATGGTATTGGGAGAGCTAAATATCCAAGATTGGGATTAGGTGAAGTCTGATCTCCAGAGGACTTACGAAAATGAAGGGTCCAACAGTGTTGCTATCGCTACCTTTTCGTTATGGCGTCTTGTTAGAGATGTGCTTAGGAGCGAGGATGAGAAAATAAGAGAGCAGCTAGGAAGTTTGGAACTTGCCCTAAATGAAGTGCAGGAGGAGCAATCTGTAAACTCTTTGGCCCCGTCTGATATATCCTCTGATAGATCTTCTTCTAATTCTGAGGAGGAAGAGGCAACTTTAACTTCTGACATACGGGCCCTAAAGAAGAAGTTGAAGGAGTGTAAGACTGAAGGAAAAGAACCTAGAGGAGAGCCGCCCCCGGCGTATAACCCAGATTATCAAAGTCAATTATCTTTGGCAAAGCCTTCTGCTCCCCTTCAGGGAGTAGTCTTTTCAGTAGTCGAAGTGCCTCACCCAACTAACCCAGGGCAAACGCAGAGACAGCATGAAGCCCTCCAGTTTAAAGACATAAAACAGCTTAAGGAGGCAGTTATGGCCTATGGTCCACATGCCCCTTTTATGATTGCCATTTTTGAATCCTTCACAGGACAATTCTTAACACCTAGTGATTGGCAACAAATGTGTAGAGCAGTCCTCAGTGGGGGTGATTATTTGCTTTGGTGCAGTGATTATCAAGAACAGTGTATTCAGACCGCCGCAGGTAATGCGGCAGCTGGGGTTCCACAGAGAAACGTGGATACGCTAGCAGGCATGGGTTTGTGTACTAAACTTAGTGCCCAGATACAATATGACCCAGCTGTGTATGCGCAGATTGCAACTTGCACCACGAGGGCTTGGAAGTCTTTGCCTAATAAGGGGGCAGGAGAACAGCTGTCTAAAGTGGTCCAGGGACCTTCGGAGCCCTTCCAGGAATTTGTAGATCGCCTTATGCAATTGGCAGGAAGGATTTTTGGAGATGTGGAAGGAGCCATGCCTATTATTAAACAATTGGCCTTTGAAAATGCTAGTAAGTATTGTCAGGAAGCCCTTTGGCCTTATAGATATAAAAGTGTGAACGACTATCTGAAAATTTGCCGAAGTATAGATACTACACACATAATGGGACAAGTAATAGCTTCTGCTGTTCAGGGACGGTCACCTTCTGGGGGAGTCCAGCCGAAAACATGTTTCAGATGTGGCCAGATAGGACACCTTAAGAGAGAATGTACTCGAAGGGAGACTGGACAAGCTCGAGATAGAGTTGATCATACTAAGCCAGGTTTGTGTGCTTGTTGCCAACGAGGGCATCATCAGGGGAATGAGCGCCACTCTAAGACAAATAGGCAAGGGAGGCCATTGCAGGGAAACGGGCCCCGGGGTCAGCTCCAGGCCCCGTCAAGACAGGTGTGCGGAGCATTGCAGACACCTGCCCTTGAAATGATTCAACCTGTGCATTCTATCCCCCAAAGAAACCCATTTTTATCCGAGATCTCACCCAGGGGATAGCAGGCAGTGCAGGATTGGACCTCTGTACCTCCACCAGAGTCATATTAACACCTCGGATGGGCCCCCAGGCCATTGGGACAGGAATTTTTGGTCCATTATCTGATGGCTCATTGGGACTGTTGCTGGGTCGAAGTAGTGCCCTTATGAGAGGTCTTAAAGTTATTCCTGGAGTCATTGATGCTGATACAAGGGGAGAAATAAAAATTATGGTGGAAACTACTAAGGGTATCTGGTGATTCCCCAAGGAGGGCCGTATATAGCTCAATAATCCTAGTACCTCAATTCCGAACAACCAACCCATTTTTAAAGGAAAAGAGAGATGAGGGAGGGCTCGGCTCTACTGGGCCAGTGGCTTATTGGAGTGCAACCCTTAATGACCGCCCTATGCTTGCACTGAAAATTGATAGCAGAGACTTTAAAGGCCTACTGGACATGGGAGCGGACACCTCTGCCCTTCTCTCTCCTATTGGCCTATGGCCTGGCCACTGCAACAAACAAATACCCAATTGCAAGGAGTGGGAACAGCCAACACTCCTTTTCGCAGTATTAAGATGTTGACTTGGAAGGATGAGGAGGGACATCAGGGAATATTTCAGCCATATGTCCTCCCTCATATTCCTATTAATTTATGGGGAAGGGATATACTGGAAGGAATGGGGGCTGTATTGACCACACAGCCAGTACAAAGAATGTTAAGTCAACAAGGATTTTGTCCAGGACAAGGTTTAGGCAAAAACCTACCGGGCCGTAACTGCCCTGTTCCAGGCCAAGAGATAACTCTCCACCATCCTTCTGATAAACAGGGCTAGGGTATTTTCCATAGGGGCCATTGTTGAACAGCCCCCAATTCCCGCTATTCCTATTAACTGGGAAAATGATACCCGGATTTGGGTTGAACAATGGCCCCTGGCTAAGGAGAAGTTGGAGGCTGCCAATATGTCTGCACAAGAGCAGCTCGCTCTAGGCCATATTATACCTCTACATCCCCTTGGGACACACCTATTTCTGTTATCAAAAAGAAATCAGGAAGATGGAGATTGTTACAGGACCTTAGAGCTGTCAATGCTACGATGGTAGTTATGGGGGCCACTCAGCCTGGCCTCCCTGTTCCAGTAGCCATTCCTAAGCATTGGCATATGATTGTAATTGACTTGAAAGACTGTTTCTTTACTATTCCCCTACATCCCAATGATTCACCACTGTTTGCCTTTAGTGCTCCCTCTGTTAATCTGCGAGAACCTTATAAAAGATATCAGTGGGTAGTATTGCCTCAGGGTATGGCTAACAGTCCCGCCATTTGTCAGAATTATGTGGCATCTGCCATAGAGCCTGTCAGGATGCGTTTCCCTGCTGTATATATTATTCATTATATGGATGATATTTTGCTGGCTGCACAGACAGAGGAGGAGGTATTATCTGCTTTAGCTGACTGGCAGGAGATGCTGAAACAGGCTCATTTACAGATCTCACCTGAGAAAATTCAAAAGCAATTCCCTTATCAATATTTAGGTCATCAGTTGTTGCAGAATGGTGTTAAACCTCAAAAGATTACTTTAAGATTGGATTCCCTTTCCACTCTCAATGATTTTCAGAAGCTTCTGGGAGATGTTAATTGGATTTGTCCCAGCTTAGGAATTACTTCCGGCCAATTAAAACCACTGTTTGATATTTTGCAAGGAGATGCTGATCCTACTTCTGCCCGACATTTAACACCGGAGGGTCGTACTTGCATAGAACTTCTGCAAAAGGCCGTATCTCAGGTCCATGTTAATTATATAGATTATAACCAACCATTATTGCTACTGATGTTCTGCACAGCCCAGGCTCCTACTGGAGTTTTTTGGCAGACCGGGCCTATCTTGTGTGTACACTCGCAGGCTTCACCTGCTAGAGTAGTCATTTCTTATCCTCAAGCTGTAATAACTCTTTTATTTAAGGCCCAGAAATCCAGCCTGCATATTTTTGGAAAAGAGCCTGATATAGTAATCTCTCCTTTTTCTTCGGCCCAAGTAACGTGGCTTCAAAATAATAACGATGATTGGGAAATTTTTATGTCTTCTACCCTCAGCAAATTTGACAATCATTATCCTCCAAATAAGTTAGTTGAATTTTTTTAAATGCACCTTGTTGTTTTTCCTAAAATTATACAGAAGCAGCCTATTCCTCATGCTAGGGTTGTCTTTACTGATGGAACCTCTAAGGGTATTGCAGCAGTCTTTTCCCGGGAGGTAATCAAACGAATTACGGTCACCACCCTTTCTGCTCAGGTGGCAGAATTGCAGGCTGTTCTTTCGGCTCTACAGTTATTTCCTAATATGTCTATAAACATCTATTCTGATAGTAAATATGTAACTGAAATTCTCCCTCCCCTGGAAACATCTGCCTGTGTAGCTCCCATTTCTTCTTGTACAGATTCAGGGGTTAATTTGTCTGAGACAACATCCTCTTTGTATTGGACACTTAAGAGCTCACACATCCCTGCCTGGACCCTTGAGTGAGGGAAACAGGATGGTGGATGCCCTTACTCAAGAGCCCATAGCTCTGACAGTAATCACTGGGGTAGGTAAAGCTCGGCAACTACACCATAAATTCCACTTCAACGCCAGGTCCTTACGTTATCATACTGGTGTTACCAAAGATCAAGCCACCCAAATAGTTACAGACTGTCCATCTTGCGCAGAGTTCCTTCCAATTCTGCAAACTGGGGTCAATCCTAAAGGGCTCCTGCCGAACCATATTTGGCAAACAGATGTAACTCATTTTCCCAGCTTTGGTAAATTACAATATGTTCATGTGTCCATAGACACATACTCAGGTTTACTTTTTGCTTCAGCTCACTCAGGGGAAAAGATATGAAATGTTAAGGAACATCTGCTCTTGGCTTTCGCCTATATGGGCACTCCCAAGCAAATGAAAACTGATAATGGCCCTGCATATATTAGTGCTGGCCTTGCCAAGTTTCTAGATGACTACGAGATCATTCATAAAACCGGGATTCCATATAATCCCCAGGGACAAGCATTGGTAGAACATGCACATCGCAACATTAAGGCTTCTCTTGCTAAAATAAAGAAGGGGGAATATGGAGGAAAATCCTCCCCGTATTCTCAATTAGCATATATTTTGTATATTCTCAATTTTTTAACTGTGGATCATTCAGGCTTATCTGCTGCGGATAGACATTGGAGACCTCCCAAGTCACATAAAGGACTGGTTAAATGGAAAGATCTTTCCACTGGTCAGTGGAAGGGTCCAGACCCCATACTGGTATGGGCCCGAGGGTCTGCTTGTGCCTTTCCACAGGACAATGAAGTACCAATCTCGGTTCCTGGGCGTTATGTGCGTCCTGTTGTTCCCCAACAGTCAGCCCAGCCTATACGAGACCGTTTGGGCTCTGGTGAAGAGCACCCCCCCCATCCTGATGCCAGTAGGCCTGAGCAGACCAGTATGGCTATATTTGACTAATTGCAGCCTGGGCATGGCTGCTATGCCTGAGGATCTGGAAATCCTCAGGGGGCCACTAACATCTTTGAAACATGATTTCATAATTTCTTATTTTCTATGTTTTCCTTGTGTGTGCCAGGTAATTCTTTCTTTCTTTCTTTCTTTTTTTTTTTTTTTTTTTTTTTTTTTTTTTTTTGGTTTTTCGAGACAGGGTTTCTCTGTGTAGCCTTGGCCATCCTGGACTCACTTTGTGGACCAGGCTGGCCTCGAACTCACAGCGGTCCGCCTGCCTCTGCCTCCCGAGTGCTGGGATTAAAGGCGTGTGCCACCTCGCCCAGCTCAGGTAATTATTTCTTAAAGCGTGCTTGTCATAGACACGCATACACGTGAACATACACACACACAAAGCAGATTTTATATCTCATTCCAGATAGACTATGTATCTGTTCTCCTACCCAAACTGAAAAGCTTGCAGTTAACTCTATCAGTACTCTAGCGCTACCCTAGTGTGAGGTTCAGTTTTTGAGGTAAAATTATTTCTATTCCTTAATCTTTAACCTTGCCTATGATCTAAAGAAATGCATTCTAAGCAGGGGATGCTGGCGCACTTGAGATGCAAAGGCAGGTGGATCTCAGTGAGTTCAAGGCCAGCATGGTCTGAATCCAGGACAGCAAGGACTCTGTTACACAGAGAAACTGTGTCAAAAAGGGGGGTGGGGGGGGGGAGAAAGAAAAAGGAAAAGAAAAAAAAGAAAGAAAATTAAGAAAGAAATGCATTCTAGGCTCCTTGCATAATATTTTGGTATTTGTAATATCAGTTCTGTGTCAATCTACAAATTGGTTCTGCAAACCTGATGTTATTAGCTTAAAGAAAATAACAGGAGCGGGTGGGGCTGTTGGTGGGTGCAGACCTTTTATCACAGCATTCTGGAGGTAGAGGCAAGCAGATCTCTGTGAGTTCCAGGACAGCCTGTCCTACAGAGTGAGTTCCAGGACAGCCAGGGCTACACAGAGAGACCCTGTCTCAGAAGTTAGATAACTGGAGGGCTGAGGACACAGCTCGGTTGCTTATTATGTATGCATGAGGCCTTTGGCTCCTCGCCCCATATCCCCAACACTGAAACAACAACAACCAAAACCATGGTTAAAAAAAAAAGTAACAGGCAACTGTGGCATGGTATGGCAGCACATGCCTATCATCTCAGCACCCAGAAAGCTGAGGTAGGAGGCCTGGAGCTTGGGATACATAGTGTCGAGTCAGCTGAAACTACATAGCAAGATCCTGTCATAAGCCAAATCAAACTGGACTTTGCATACTCATAAATGTATAGGGGGGATAATGAAGAAAATTATTGCAAACAAAGCATGTTGCGCGTTACTATTTAACAGAGGCCACGATCCATTTCTTTTCCGAGAAAGAAAATCTCACCTTCTGCTCAAACTCTCATTTTGAGTCTTAAAAAAACAAAAAAACAAAAAATAAAAACCAGTCTATCCTGTGAGAGCACTTTGCTCTTCAGCTCCATCTCCTGTAGAATGCTGCCTGCATTCATTCTGGGCTCCGTCTGGGCGTAGTGGCCACCAGTGGCAAAGAAAACACCAGCAAAGTGGTTCAAGTATTTATACTCCATCAAGTATTGTAGTTAACAATTGGAGTGGCTCGGCAAAAAACAAACAAACAAACAAAAAAACCAAGGGATCTTTTAGTAGACACATTTAGTGGGAACCATTTATATTGATTTCATTGATATGTTCAACTGGATCGGGACAAAAAGTATATGGCACTCCATTTCGTTAACAATAGCATCCTTAGAATAATTTTGCCATGACCGAGGCCCCGGATCAAGCAGCCCACAGCAGCCAGTCCACACTGGACATTGCAAACACTGCCGAGCCCCTGCTGCAGGTGCCTGTTTGCGACGTCACAGAGCCCCTAGCAGAACGTGCAGCGGCGGTTTGCAGGCTCCCGGGCCGAGGACGCCCTCCAGCCTTTGACAAACTGCATTGCAGGTTGCGGGCCCCGTGCCTGGGCTTCCAGTGGAGAACGCTGCAGCCCCGTGCGCCCACCTTCCTCGGGTCATCGCGTCACTGCGCCCTCCAGATTTCCGCCCGCAGCCCCGCCGCTCTGGCTTTCCTCGCACCTGGGCGGGGGCCACAAGCGCAAGGAGCCCTGCGGGGGCGGGGCCTGATCGGGGGCGGGGCCCTGGCGTCACGGGCGTGTCCTGGATATCTGGGTGTGGCGTGGCTTTCGGGGGCGGGGCCATCCGGGAGGCGCTGGGCCTTCGGGCCGCGCCCAGCCGGGCGGGAGGCAGCGGCGGCGGTGCGCGCCAGCGGCGCGGGGATTGGCTGCGGCGGCCGGAGACGTCAGGGTCCCGCGGCCCCAGCGGCCGCCCGGCGCGGCGCGGCGCAGTCGGCTCTAGTGGTCTCGTAACGGAGAGTAGTTCCCGGCCGTGCCGTCCTCCGCCGCCGTCTCTGGGCTGCGCCGCCGCCGTCGCCAGGACGCGCCACCGAGCCTCTCATCGCCTCTAGCCCCGCGGCCTCCGTTCACCTCACCTTCCGCACGCCCACCATGACGAAGACCGAGAAGAAGTCCTTCCACCAGAGCCTTGCCGAGTGGAAGCTGTTCATCTACAACCCGACCAGCGGAGAGTTTCTGGGGCGCACCTCCAAGAGCTGGGGTGAGCGCGCGGCGGGGCGGGCGGCGCGGTGGACAGCCCCATTCATTGCCGGCGGCCTGGCGGCCCGGCTCCGAGGCTGAACGGCCGCTTCCCCGGCCCGAGCGGGGCCGCACGTGCTGCCGGTTCCCGCCGCGAGCGGCGCCGGAAGCGGGACCCGCCGGCCGGGCCGGGCCTCCTTTGTGGGGCGCGCGCCCTGGAGGCCCGGGCCTCGCGGACTGGGGAAGCCAGACCTGCCCCTTGCTTGCCTAGGGAGAGGAAATTTCCACTGCCCGCTATCTTGTGACTCGGCGGCGCTGCCACCCGGACGCCCGGGAGAGTGCGGGCAAGCGCCGGCTGTGTGTGGGTTGTAGGGACCTGTGACGGGGAGTTAATCACTGGGGCACATTGTCCGCGAAAATGCACTTGAATTCCAACCGAGAAAGGCCGGCTCGGAGAGGGCTTCCTCGTCCTCGGAGATCACAGCGCTTTTCTGCCTTGCAGATTTTGCTTTGGGGGAAGACTGTCCTATCTTTCCCCCGCCTCTCCGGTGTCTTCATAACATCTGAGCGATGGTTGACTGTTAGCAGCTTTTCTCTGCGCGAACTCATTGTTTTAAAAAGAAATAGTCCGTCTTCTGGTTTTTGTGCCTGTTTTAAGGTGCCTTTTTGTTGTTAAAAAAATTTTAGTGAAAGTGGACAAATGTATTCACTTATTGCCTTTATTCTTAAACAACTTTACCTTTTTGAAGTCATTCTTTAGAGTGTTTTGTTAGTGGATCTGGACAGATTTATTTTCAAAAATTTGGACAAGAATAGATTTCTAGAGCTGAGAACCCTTGGGGGCATGGCATTTTTAAGGGAAGCATGAACACTGTAGAACTGTGGCTCAGAAAATAACTTGCTCACTAAAGTGAGCTCCTCCAGGGTGGAAGGCGACTTGACTTGAGGAAAATAGGACTCAGACGTTGTGACTTTGCCTGGGTGAAATTACATATTCCACGGGGCCAAGAGTCCGGTCTCCTTTAATCCCAGTCCAGTGGTTGTATTATCTTACAGATGCCTTGCCTAACTACTCAGTAATCATGTACAATTTTTATTTAAATTGCCGTCTTTTTCTTGGGAGCTCAGTAAGTGATGAAGAAGTAAATCTTCCACCCAGAGTTAAACGGTTTCCAGAGTGCACTTTTCAACTGAGGAGATTTGGGGGTGGAGAGAGATTCGTTTTTTTGTGGGCCGCTTTTCGCCTTTCTCTCTGCCTTCTCATTTCTAGCACTTAAGATCTTCATTTAGGGCTGTTTCTGCGGGATCTCACTGTAGCCCAGACTAGCCTCAAATAACATTTGTTAGTCCTCTTGTCTCTGCCACTTACGTGAGTGGACCATTGTGGCAACTCAGTCAGTACCGTTTAAGGGTGCAAATTTTCTTGGTGATATGCATTTAAATAGATAACAGAGTATCTCAGAATTCTGCAAAGGGTTGTAGTGGAATATAAAGTTGGCTCATTGTTGAGAGAGTTAGATAAGACCTCTTATGGCATGATTGGCTGGACCACAAGGGTGAAAGAAGGGTTAACTCTATTGTCAGTCTTCAAGGCTGTATCTCCAGGCATGTTGGGTCTGCTGTGGAGAAGGGCACCTACACTAAAACTCTCCAGCATCCGTGTGGACACCTGTGTGCCTGTGGTGCTCTCTGCTCTGTACGAGCCAGGCACCTGGTTCATGGTAACATTCTGGTATGTCTTTCTGTAACTTGTATTATATTCAGTCCTTTCTTTAATCTAAAAGAGATCGTAACCGTATAATCTTCTAAGTAGGCCGGAAACCCCAGCCCTCGTTAAGGATCCGCGTCTCAATTTTTATTAATAATTTACTTGATTAGTGTCCCACCGTGTGAGTACCCTGTTTACCCTTTCGTTATTATATGCCCTGGGCCTTCATCCCCCTCCTCCCTTGTATGCACCATTTTCAAGTGTATTTCCTTGGGGTCTGTTTGTACTGGTAGGATTTCTTGGAGTTTGAAAGCATGTTGTCATGGTGCCTTCATGGGTTTGTCAGTGTATTCCCACCAGAAAAGGTGTATTACCTTCAGCACTGACGCTATTCTTAACTTTGTGATTGCTTTTTGGTAGCCCCACCCCTCACCAAAAACAACAACAACAGCAACAACAACAAACCAAAAAAGCCCAAACCCTCTTTATATGGGCAAATATTTATTTCTAGTTGTGTCTTCACTCCTCCATCATAAATTTAATGTGGGTGGTAGAAAAAGGTACAACTTTTTTTTTTTTTTCAACTTTGTAAAGTTGCTCGGTCTGTTTTGTATAAAGGCCTTCCAGTATTTTATAAAGATGCCCACATCTGCTGGTTTTTTGATACTTAGGTCTGCAGTAGGTTCCATTGCTCTCTGAGGTGTTTCCCTTTCAGTACACTAGATACTTTAAAAATGTTGTGTTTAAAACGTAGTGTTGCTGTAAACATTTTAGGAAATGAAAATTCTGTATGTTGCATCACATTACCATATTGAAAACAGCTGAGCTGGGCGTGTGGCACTCACCTTAATCCCAGCACTCAGGAGGCAGAGGCAGGCGGATCGCTGTGAGTTCGAGGCCAGCCTGGTCTACAAAGTGAGTCCAGGATGGCCAAGGCTACACAGAGAAACCCTGTCTCGAAAAACCAAAAAAACCAAAAAACAAAAAAAAAAAACAAAAAACCCCAGCTGTCTGAAGCATTTGAGTAGTGCTACCCTGTGTGTTTATTTGATAACATTGCACCCTGGGTTACAGCGGTGCCAGAATACCTACATGTGCCCTGCTTGGTTTCTCTAACAGCCCTAAAGAGCAGATGCAGAAGGGGACTGAAGCATATGTAGAGTTAGTCTCTCAGGCTGAACAGTTAGAGCCAATGGAGTAAGGTTTGGATAGCATCAGGTATTAAGGGAGGCAGTGAGCCAGGTGTTGCAGCTAACTTGTTTGGTTGTTTTGCCTCCAGCTGGCCTCACACTCAAGCTCTCCCACCTCTACTGAGGTGTAGGCATTTGTTACCACATCTGGCTTGCAATTAACAGATCATGATGGAATATAATAGCAGAAAAAAAATATATCTAAGGAAGAGTAGCTTCCTTTGCTACATCAGGTAGCAAATACCATGACATAAATATGTTTCCAGCAGAAATTGTATACAAAACAGGCGAGAAAAGTTACTGAGTACGTTAGTGAGAGAACAGAATGCTATGACTTACGACTCAAGATTCTGATTTCTAAGCATAGTCACATAAATTCTAGTCGGTAACTAGTAGCTGACAGCATGTTCCTCACGTGTCTTCCTTCGCTGTAGGTCCATGCAGTGCCATTGGGCAGTCACTTGCTTTCATTCAGGGCCATGCCTTAGCAAATGCTCTGCCCAGGAAAATTGGTTCCATCTCATGCAAGTTTTCCGGTTAGAGGAGAAGGCGAGTGTGTTTACCGTCCCAGTGTTGTGTGGCTTTGTAATGTTGTAGTCTTTGTCCAGTAAGTAGGAATACAAATATGGGCACTTTTGACAACGCACAAGACGTACCTTACCTTGTGTGCAGGTTCTAAGTGTAGGACAGTGGTGGGGTAGGCAGGGGGCAGCCCCAGAGCAGGCCATGTCATCCAGCAAGAGGGTAAGACAGCACTCCTTAACTGTCCCGCAGTATACATGGAGTGGATGGGAGGGAAGGAGGTCATAATTGTAATAATTGAGCGTATGTGTTTTAATATTGTTAAAGAACCTCACTCCTAACATGGTTTGATTTTTTTTTTTTTTTTTTTTTCCCTTTCCCTTCTTCCCCAAGGTTGATTTCTGAAAAATTTTCTCAGAATTAAACTTGCACGAAAGGGGGTGGCCTTTATTTAATCTTATTTTTAAAGTGTGTTTATAGATCAACATGATGGCCAACCTTGTGATACCATTACTTGGTAATGGAATTGTAGAGGCAGGAGGATTACTACAAGTTCCCGGACAGCCTAGTTCACATACTGAATTCAAGGACAATCAGGGCGACATGTCTCAGAAAAACAAAGCAAAGGCCTACCTACAGTAACAATTTTGCTATGGCTTATCATTATAGTTGATGAAGGACTAGTTATTTAAACACTGATTTTATTTTTAAAAAGCATTTACTTTTTTTTAAGTTTACCTTTTTAAAAAATTTAGATTATGTGTGAGTATTTTGCCTGCATGCATGTCTGTGCATCCTGTGGGTGCTTGGTACCCTATATGTAAATTAAAATCCAAAGCCTATAATATCTAAATATAGATAGCTGATTTTCTGTGTTTAAAGAGAATGACTTTTAGTTTGTCTTCTCAAAGCATACATATATGGTATTCTCATCTATTACCTTTTTTTTTAAGAGTGTGTGTGTGTGTGTGTGTGCGCGCGCGCGTGTGTGTGTGATGTTTTAACAGTGCACATGTATCAAACACAGAACAACTTGTTAAAGTCTGTTCTCTTCTACCATTGTGCTTCCCAGGGATCAAACTCAGGTCAAGTTTGGTAGCAGGTGCTTTTTTCACTAAGTTATCTCACTGGCCTCTCACCCTACTTTTTAAAGACAGTTTTACTATAAAGACTTGAACTTGTGGCAGTTCTGCTGCCTTAGCTTCCACAGTGCTAGGATTATGTCGGCTTTTTATAAATCACCTGTGTAGTTGGCTTGTTGTAGTCATCTCTGGCTCATCTCTCTTCAGTCAGCTCTGTAGTGTTCCCAGTAGTTCTCTCCAGCCCCTTCACTACATCCTTGCTTGGCTACTTAGCTGTCAGCTTTGATAGCTTAGTCTCCGTGGAGGTAAAATAGGCCCTTTGCCAGAAGTTCACCTCCCAGTTGAGGTAACTGTTCTTGTGTATCTCCTAACACCTCTAGAACTCCTTGTGTGCGTCACCACCTACCTCCCCAGGGGCCTTGTGTTTGCTAAGCAAGCACTCTACCAATACCCATAATGTCTTCACTGGCCTTTGGCCTTGTTATATATCATTGTTGTTAGTTAACTGTACTGTTTGCTGGCTCCCCTCCTGTCCCCCCACTTCTAGTGCTGGGGATCCAGCGTAGGGCTTTGAACACTCTCCCATGAAACTGCACTCCTAGCCCTGCTGTAAATTACGTGTGTGTGTGTGTGTTTTTTTTTTTTTTTTTTAAAGAGACAGGGTTTCTCTGTGTAGCTTTGGCTATCCTGGACTCACTTTGTAGACCAGGCTGGCCTCGAACTCACATTGATCCACCTGCCTCTGCCTCCCGAGTGTTAGGATTAAAGGCACATGCCACCACGCCCGGCTGTTTTTGTTTTGTTTTTAATTTTTAAAGATTTATTTATTTATTTTGTATACAGTCTTGTATCTGCATGTACACCTGCAGGCCAGAAGAGGGCATCAGATCACATTATAGATGGTTGTAAGCCACCATGTGGTTGCTGGGAATTGAACTCAGGACCTCTGGAAGAGCAGTCAGTGCTCTTAACCTCTGAGCCATCTCTCCAGCCCTGTTTTTTTTTTTTTTTTTTTTTTTTAAACATTTGTTACCTGAATGGGTGTGGGTGGTGGGTGCATGCCTGTGCACACATTCAGCTGCGTGCACCACTGTGGATACGTGAAGGTCAGAGGACAACTTGAGTCATTTCTTTCCTTCCACCATGCAGTTTCTGGGGATTGGACTAAGTTTGTCAAACTTGGTGGCAGGCATCTTTCCCTCTGAGATACTTTGTTGACCCTTTATAAAGATTTATTAGAGGCGGGGAGAATATGTGTATGTGTGTGCACGCCTATGGGTGCAGAGGCTAAAAGCTGGATCCCCTGGAGCTGGAGTTACAGATGGTTGTCAACCTAATATTCTCAATGTTGAATGTTTTGCTACCCCACAGTAAAATTGTGCTGCCAATGTTTGGACATTTTTCTCTCTTATTTCTACAGTACTGATGGGTTTTCATAGAACTTCTGTATTAAAACGTAAAAACCTCAGAGCTGAGGGTATAGCTCAGTGGCTGAGCTCTAAGACCCATCTCTATCACTGGGGTAAGGGGACTCTGAGGAGATGATTTCACTTAATTGTTTTTGAGGCAAGATCTTATATAGATTAGCTCAAGCTATTCTCAAACCTTTCTCTGCCTTTACCTCCCAAATGCTAGGACTATAGACACAAGTCTCCACTTCTGAAGGGAAGCCAAGCTAAGTTTGTGACTTCTGTGGGGTTGTGCGTCTGATACAAGGGTTATTGTCAAGGTCTCCTGCCTCCTTCTCAGCTGCTGCTGACTTTCATAAGTCTCTACCCCAGGTTATTGAATCTGACATTTAATGGGGCTTTCTTTGTTTAATAGGTGAGTGCCTTTTCTAGCTTAAGAGCCTTCTACGTACACTACTTAAGCTTTTAAGGTCAGTCATTAGTGGAGCTGTATCACTAGCTCTTAATGTTTCACCCTGTCCTCATTTTTGAGGAGTTATGCAAACTGTGTACTCCCAATTTATAATTTTTCAAGTAATTCTAGTTCAAGTAGATGACGACTTCTGCTACTGTTTAAAGCGTTAGGGATTATGGCCCAGTGGTAGAATGCTTGCCTAGTAGTTTTACTGGTATCCCTGGGTTAGTGTTCAGTGCTTAGGGAGTGAGGGAAGCAACCAAAACCCAGCAGCGAAGCCAGCTGTGATGCATGCCCAGAAAGATCCAAGCATCCACCTGCAGTCATTGTGGTCTAAGTCAGTGTGGCCTCACTGCTGCCAGATTATTTCCAAGCTGCAGCCTCATTTGTGCTACCATCATGGATTGTGCTATCACCACCAGGAAGTTCTTGCCACCATGGCATTCCAGACTTCTGTGTTGGAGCTAAGCCTTATATCCTGTCCTTTCCATCTTATCCCTTCGCATCACACACCCCATGTAGCAGCCAGCTTGATGTGTATGGTGACCCTGCTCTGGAATGGCCAGCTTACTCCTTCCTCACGCTGTTCATTCTCTGCATATTAATTCTCCCCTATTTGTAACACTTATTTTTCATGTCAGATCTGCCACAAGCCTTTTGATATATTCTGATAAGTGAAAATAATGCCATTTATTTCTAATAATATCTTAATCTGGTGTGTGTATTCCATAATGCAGTTTTTTTGTTTTGTTTTGTTTTTGGTTTTTCGAGACAGAATTTCTCTGTGTAGCCTTGGTTGTCCTGGAATTCTCTTTGCAGACCAGGCTGGCCTCAAACTCACAGAGATCCACCTGCCTCTGCCTCCCGAGTGCTGGGATTAAAGGCGTGCGCCACCACCGCCCAGTCATAATGCAGCTAGTGTACAGTCAGCACATACTTTTTTTTTTTTTTTTTTTTTAGTGAACAAAGTTTCGTTTAGTTTTTGAAGTAAAATTGAGAGTACTGAGCTATACGCTTTAGCTCTGTCCTGACAGTCTTGTGGAGTTCATTGTACTGGAAGGCGTAATTCAGATTACTGTGAGCTCCAAACTCCACACTGATTGTGACGTTTACAACATCATAATGAAGGTGAGCCTGTGCACATGTATGTTACCTAGTGTCTGAGAAAGTTCACTGAGAAGGTCAATCAAACCAGGACAGAATACAGACCTAAATTCTAGTTCCACACCTGTATTTAAGCTCAGGCTTCTCTTTGAAAAACCTCTTGGCCTTAGTTTCCCAAAAGGAGAAAGGGCATGTAATTTCAAATATCTCTATAGCCTGCCTAAGTGCTTCAGCTAGAAAGCAGCAAATATTGAAGGATTTTAGGCTCTGTGGCTACACAGTGCCTGTTGTAATTTAACCACTACTTGAAATGGGTGACAGTTTGTGTGGGCTAGTCTGCCTGTCAGTATTAAAGTCAGTACTCATTGTAGACTGACTCAGGAGATATTGCAGTGGACCAGGCTCAGTAGTGTACACCTGTAATTCTAGCAGTTGGGAGAGTGAAGCAGGAGAATTCAGAAGTTCAAGGCCATCCTTTGCAACACCGCAGAGTTTGAGGCCATCCAGAGCTGCATGGGACTGTGTCTCAACCATCAAAGGCAAGAAAGGGAAGAAAAAGAAATTGTGAATTGGTCTGAATGGCATGTAGACTCGGTTTCCTACCCTAATGTAACAGATATAGCAAAATTGTTTGTAGTTTTACAGACATAGTTGTCTATAATCAGTAGACCCATTGCTCAAATCAGCTTCTCTGGGCAACTATTAGCTGTGCTAGTACTTTTAAACACGTGATAATGTGAAGTATCTATTTTGGGCAGAAGTCTGGCAGCTTCTTATAACAGCAGTTCTCCTATGTGTTTACCCAAGAAAAAGGAAAACATGTCCACAAAAACACTTGTACAAGAATGTGCATGGAAGTTCTATTCATAATAGCTCTAAACTGGAAACAGCCCAGGTGTCCATCAGTAGGAGAGTAGACAAACAAACTGATATGTCTGCACAGTGGAATACGACTCAACTGTAAGAAATGTGTTCAAGGGCATAGAAAACCCGGGTGATGCTTGAGTGTAGGAGTTGGCAGTTTGAGGCTATCCTGGTATGCATAGGGACACCCTGGCCAGCCAAAGCTACACCATGAGACCTAGGATTAAAAAACAAAACAAAAATCATGAATGCCTTTAATCCCAGCAGGCCGGAGGCAGAGCCAGGCAGGCCTCTCAAGGCCATGCTCAAGATGAGCATGCATGGCCAACATACGGAGTTCCAGGACAGTCAGGGCTGTGCAGAGAAACCCTGTCTACAATTTGATGGGAAAGAAAGCTTCACTGAAGAAAGTACATACTAGATGATTTCATTTGTATGTTGTAAAAATGTCTGGAATGGTGGCTGCGTCTAGAGCTGTGGGGATAGACATCCACTGGGAAGGCTATGTCTTCGAAGGAGTTGGGATCATATAGATGAACAAGTGTAATTATCAGTTGGAGGCTTATGTATTTTCTAGAATGTAAACTTTGCCCTCAACTTTAGCTGGTAGGATGCTGAGCTGTTTTGGGGGGATAAAGGGCATTGACACCTGCTATTTGACCTGCATTCAGAATCCAGACACAGGAAGGAAAAATGTATATGTAGACTCTGAGTGGGTTTCTGGGTATTCACTGTTAAATTTCATTCATCTTGCCTGTGCATTTGTAAATAATGCTGATTGAAATATCATCACCAGCCTGTTTTCTAAAGAAATTTTGGTTTTTCCATCAACCCTTTATTTTCTATTTTTATATGAAGAGGTAGTTTGGGTTTTGTTGTTGTTTGTTTGTTTTTTATTTACTATGTCTTACCTGTGTTTCATGCCAATATATATAGATTTGTTTAATTCCTTTGAGTAATTGTGTAAAATTCTGTACTGTAAAGGTTTGTGGATTTTTTTCCCCCTAAATTTTATTTAGTAATTGTGTTCTGCTGGTGAAGTTTAGAGGATGCCTTTGTTGAGTTGGTTCTGAGAATTGCACTCAGGTTGTAAGACTTGCTTAGCAAGCATTTTACACACCGAACCATCTTGCCAGCCCCCACCTTGTTTCTTGTAAGCCAGTCTCTCACTGACCTGGAGCCCAACAAATAGATGGTGGCCAGCCAGTGAGCCCCAGGTTTCTGCCTGACTCAACATCCACAAAGCTGGGAATTCAGACCCCTGTGACTCCTGCAGCAGCTTTTACGTGTGTGCTCTATGCATCTAGGAGCGAGAGCGTGCTCTCCTATGAGTGCGTTTGGAAGCTAGAGCAGCGTGCTCGGTGCCTGCCTTTGTTACTCTGCCCCTTCTGCCTTGACATGGAGTCTTTGAAGAACTAGATGCCCGTGTTTTGGCTAGGTGGGCTGGCGGGCCTGCTGGCCAGTGAGCTCTGGGGGTGAGGGTAGGGTCTGTCTGTCTCTGCCTCCAAGGCTGGGATTATAGGCAGAAGCATCAATACCTAGCCTTTTACATGCATGGTGGAGGCTTGAACACCATACTGATTGAGCTGCCTCCTCACAACTGTTTTGTTGTTATTTTTAGCTATTTTTGCTTTTCTTTATTCTTTTTAAATATTTGAATTCTATTTTTCAGTTTATATTGTGTGTGTTCATTATTGGAAATTAAATTTTAAAAAGTTAAAGAACTTTGTGCATTCTAGGTAAGTGCTGTACTACTGAACTGTATTTCCACTGTGGTTTTCAGACAGTGGTCTCACTATATATAGCCCTGGCTGGTCAGGAACTGGCTATGCAGACCAGGCTGTCCCCAAACTCCATTTGTTGGTCTCTGCCTACCAAGTGATATCATGGGCTAGCTGTTATGCTCACCTGAATGTATTCGTACGCACCATACGTGCCCAAAGAGACCAGAGGGTGGCATTGGAGCTACAGTATGGGTGCCAGTGTTTATAACTGCCACTCTTTCTCTCCAGCTTCTCTTTCGGGTGCTTTTAAGACAGGGTTTCATGTGTATTCCAGACTTGACTCCTATGTTTCTTGTCTTTTTTTTTTTTTTTTTTTAATTTATAAATACAGTACTCTGCTTGCATGTGTGCTTGCATGCCAGAAGAGGGTACCCAGTCTTATTATAGATGTTGTGAGCCACCTTGTGGTTGCTGGGAATTGAACTCAGGACCTTTAGAAGAGCAGTCAGTGCTCTTAACCTCTGAGCCATTTCTCCAGCCCTGTACATTGTCTTAACTAATGATGTTTATTTTAATTAGCCTAAGCATGGTCTTGTAGTCCAGGCTGTCTGGAACAGAAATTTATCATCCTCCTGCCTTCACCTGCAGAGTGCTGCATCTCTGTCACTACACCTGGTTTCATACTGTGCTAGGAATCGAGCCCTGGGCTTCATGTGTGCTAGGCAGGCACTCTACAGATTATCAGCTGTATCCTCAATCCAGTTTACTCAACTAACTAAAAACTTAACATTTGCTCATCTTACTTTTTTAGTCAATATATTTTCTTTTCTTTTTTAATCACTTTTAATGTGTGTGGGGTAGGAATATGCATGAGTGCAGGTGCCAGCACAGATCACAGGTGTCAGGTACTCCTGGTGTTGGCTCTGTTTCTTAACAATTAGACTTTAATATACAATCTAACAATCCTATACAAGAAGGAAAAAGGGTTAAAGGGAAACGAGTAAACCTTCCGGTATCTATTCCACGGGACGGATCCCCAGGTGTCTCTGGCCTGCCCGCGGGTCTGGCCTGTAAGCTGGTCTCTCCCCAAATCCACGTGCGATCCTGTTCCAAAAGATGTAGTCTTCTCTCTCTTCCGCCTGCCTCTCTTCGGCCGTGCAAAGGCCAGTCTCGGTCAGGGTCCCTGCCCCCATCGATGTCGGAGTAGAAACACAATAGCCCGCTGGAGTCCCCTGTCCACTCCTGAATTTCAGACCCAGGATGGCTCCATTCACTCTATCCATGGTGTGTCCAAGGGCAAAGCCTGCCAAGACTGCTTTCACCTGGGACAAAGCTTAAACTCCTTCCCACATCTTGGAGCTGGAGCTGTGCTTGTGACCGATTGTTGTGGGTGCTAGCATTCAGCCTGGGTCTTCTGGAAGAGTAGTACATGCTGAATCAGCTCTAGTGAAGAGAGTTCTATAGATTTTACTTTGGTTTGTGATCTGACTACATCATTTTTATTTTCTATTTCAGTATTTTACAGTGTTTGCCTTATTTTTGCCATGTGCATTTACTTGGAGGGAAGGTGCACATGTATTGTAATGTGCATGTGGAGGTGAGAAGAGTGGACTCTCATCCTCCGCCATACAGGTTTTAGGGATTGACCTTAGGTGGCCAGGCTTGGTGGTGAGTGCCTTTTACCTGCTGGCCTACCCTACCAGCCCTTTTTGTTCTGTTTAATGATACCTGGCATTGAACCTAGGGCACACTAAGCAAATGCTTTACCATTGAGCTATGTGCGCAGGCCAGTTTTTTTTTTTTTTTTTTCCCTAAATAAAATGTAGTTTTAGCCCAATGGTTATTTCAAGAAACTATTTTCTAAACTTTTATTGACAGTGTGTAACTCAATTTAGATTAAAGGTTTTCTTATTTTTGTTTTGTTGTTGTTGTCCAGACAGGGTTTCTCTGTATAATAGCCTCTGGCTGTCCTGGACTTGCTTTGTAGACAAGGTTGGCCTCAAACTCACAGAGATCCCTCAGCCCCTGCCTGACTCCTTAGTGGTGAGAGTAAAGGCATATGCCACCATGCCCAGCACCTGCTTTGGTTTTGTTTTGTTTTGTTTCTAGGCAGGGTTTCTCTGTATAGCCTTGGCTGTCCTGGACTTGCTTTATAGACTAGACTGTACTCCTCGAACTCACAGCAATCCACCTGCTGCTGGGATCACAGGTGTGCACCACTTCGCCTGGCTTTTCTACTTTGTTTTTTAATTAGAGTCTTTACAAATACTTTTCTTGGGGTCTAAGAGATGCCAGAGATTGAACCATGGCCTCACAGCTGCTGAGCAGTTTTACTACTGAGCTACACTCTAGCCCACTTTTTCATTTAATTCATGGTTAATTTATGGACAGATGCTTTTAGGTTTGAAGAGTGTGTTTTCTGATTACTACAAAGTTCTGCGTGTCTTAAGCAACTTGGCTGTGTTTGAAACATACTTGCTGTCCTTGTTATCACTCAATTCTGGACATATGGCAAAGGTACATTAAAATCTTTACTCATGATTGTGGGGTTATGTATATATCTATATCCTATCTATCTATATACATAAAGCAAGAAGAACCCACAAGGTCATGGAGGTGTTCCTAGCTGTATTGCTATGTCTCTTCTTTTGAGCCAGGGTTTCATGTAACCCAGCATGCACGGGGCCCTGAGGTCTTTGTGCAGCACTGCAAATCAGTAAATCAAAATGCTAAGCAGCACTGAAGGTATAGCTCAGCTGTAAAATGCTTACCAGCACTTGGTTTGATCCCCAGCAGTGGGGGCAGAGACCTTACTAAGTACAGAAGTGCTAAGTGTAGAAGTAAATAGGACCCAGCAGTTTGCCTTAGAGATAGAGACCTAAGAGAAATGAAAACAGTGATACCCAGCACATCATGCAGGAATATTCTAGCATAGTTCGTAGTGGTAGTTCAAAGGTCAGTGAAGTATATATCAGTACGATGGAACAATAGCCACAAAAAAAGGCCAAAATGCTCATACATGTTTAGATGTAGACGAAGGAAGTCAGTTCTGTTTATGTGACATTTTTAGAAAATAGGTAAATTTATACAAAATTCATACAGTAGATTAGTGATTGCAGGGCCCTGCTGGGTAGAGGATAGAGAAACAAGAGTATGGCAGGGACAGGTTATAGATCTTGTTGAAAATATTCTAGAATGTATTGTGGTAGAGATTGCATAAATCTGCACATGCTAGAAATGGTTATAAACTACATTGTACATCTAAATTTAAGTGGTAAACTATATCCTAGTAACATTTTTAGGGTTTTCCCCCCCTAACTTTTTGTTGTTGCTTAAATTCTAATAGCTTGCAGAAAACCTCAGCACGCCAGCAGGCTGCATAACAGTAAGCTAAATGGAAGAAGAGGAGAGTTGGGGAAGAGGTGCAGAGGACACAGTGTGCACACAGATGAAACTGTCAGAATAAACGATGAAAAGTTCAGACATTCTAAACATTTTAAATGTTGTATGGTTTGTATAATTACTTTTAAAAAAGAAGTATACCTGCCTCTGCCTTAAGCAATTTAAAACTATAATGATTATTTATCAAGTAAAAGTTTCTGATCACAGAACCATGTGAGGTTCCTGTGGATAACTAGAACATTTACAATGTGGTGAATCAAACTAAAAGGGTCAAAATGTGCTGAGGGTTTGTACCCAAGGCTACTTTTGGTTTGGTTTTGTATTTTTGAGGCCTCCACTGCCATGTACTTGTCCAGCCCTCTAGATGCTGGCACCACAGGTGGTGTATCTCCAAGTTTTGATGAAACTGGTGGTGTATGTTTTGTATCCCAGGTTTCTGACTTGAGCTTTAAAACCCTGGGGTTTTCTGGATGATAATTAAGTTAGGTCCCTAGCTTCAGAATGTAGGTTGGTTCCTTGAAAGATCACCCAAGTCCTGATAGTTTAGGGACTTCCAGCGAAGGAAGTAAACTGAGTTCCTTGCACAGCCCAGGAGTCAGTAAAGCCTCACTAGAAGATGAGACCCCAGTACAAACTAAGCTGTATCATAATGGCCCCCAGGGTATGGAACAGATGTGCTAGATACTTTCCCTGACCCTAGGACCTGCTAGAAACACTGGGTCTCTCCTGGACCATTGCCTGTGTGTTTCCTTTATGACTCAGAATCCCAAGTACGGCTCTCCTGAGCTCTGTTGGGGTTTTCTAAGTGAGGAATGGAAGCTGAGGGCTGAGGAGCAAAGTACTTCAAGACAGCGGGACCCAGCCTCCTCCTGACTGCTGCCTGTATCCACTTGGTGGCAGGACTAAATTTTACAGTTAGAGCTAAGCCAGAGTGGCAGGAGGGACCGGTGTCTATGTCTTTCATGATACAGAGTAAACCTTGGCCAGTTTTCTTGCTTCTTAGTTGTATAGATAATACATGAACTAGGCCTCAAGTAAGCCTTTTTTTTTTTTTTTTTTTTTTTGGAGAGATGAGTTGATTAGGTTAAACTTGAAACTTTGCTGTGAAGCCTCATTGCAATTCCATTCCAAGCATGTTTCTAGTTGTTGGCCTTTTTCCTCCCTCAGGAGTTTTGTTTTTATCTTATCAGCTCTCAGCAGCTAAAGGCATCTCCTGAGTTTGAACCTGAGACCCGCATGCTGGAGAAGAGGACTGACTTCTGGAAGTTGTTCAGCCTTGGCACATGCACACAACAGTAAATAAGAGTGTGAAAACAAATACCCTGGCTTTCTGATTTTTCTGTAAAATAAACACTGCTACTAACTTCTTTTTGGGATGTGGAGGTGGGAGTGGAGGGTCAGGACACTAGTACAAGATCATATAGTAAAAAAGTAGGCAAGCCAGGTCAAACTAACAAGACCCATGCTTATAGCCATCCTCCTGGCTACTCTGTCCCTTCATCAGAAACAAGAGAGGGGCTTCTCAAGAAAAGAAATAAAAGGATAGCCTGGAAGTTAAGTTTCTATGACGCCCTGGGCTCGATTCCCAGTATGACGGGGGAAAAAAAAAAACCAGAAGAAAAGCTTGAGGAGAGTCGGCACCCACTGAAGAGGGCCAGGCTTCCAGTTGTCCATACATGCTGCTGTACACAGACCCCAGAGTAGAAGCAGCAGATGTTAGAAGGTACCATTACCGTAAGAGTAGCCTTTACAGAGGATGCTGGTCAGTAGTGAGCTTCACCCTTCCCCTTCTCTTCCTTTCTGGCAGGGTCCTAGAACTCACTATGTAGTTCAGGCTAGACTCCCATCTGTGACTAGCTTGCTCCAGCCCTCCTCGTGTGAGTCACCGTGCCTGGCTGCTCCAGATTTTTTTTTCCCTTTTAAATGTTTGTTTTGCATGCATGCAAGTGCACCACAAGCTTACCTGGTGCTCTTCAAGGACAGAAGAAGGTATTGCATTTCCTAGAACTGGAGTCAAGGATGGCTGTGAACCGCCAGTGTAAGGTGTTATAACTCGAACCTGGATCTATACAAGAGCAACAAATGGTCTTAATTGCATATCTGCAGCACCATTTCTTCAGGTTTTTTGTTTTTGTTTTTGTTTTAAGTCCATGCTTCTTTTGTTTGTTTGTTTTAGGGGTTTTTTTTGTTTTGTTTTGTTTTGTTTTTTTTTTTGTGATGGTTTGATTTGTGCTTTTGAGGGGTTATTTTTCTGTGTCTTCTAGGCTAGTGTCCATACGCAATTGATCTTGCCTTAGTCTCCCAGGTGCTGGTTTTACAGATGTGCACCACTGTATTCAATAGTGCTAGTTTCTTCCATTGGATAATGACTTAAAATCTCTGGAAGGATTTTAAACCAGTGAATGTTTATCAGTAATGTAATAGAATAGTTTTCATTGTTTGCTGCTGTGTTAAGTAGACAAAGCAGATTGCAGTGAAGGCGCCACAAGGTGCCCATTAACTCATTTAGATGCTCTAGGTAAAACCCCTCATTGAATTCAGCTCATCTGTAGACTTAACAGAACCACCACTACAAGTCTGTCCTGAGGCAAGAAGAGCAAGTTACAACTTAGTTTTTATTTCTACCCTTAAAAAAATTTTTTTTAAAAAAAATAAGTGGAGGTGGTTATATTGAGTGTCAGGACCCCTGTGTAGTCTTAGATGCCATTTATAAGGTTAACTTTAAATTTTTAGGTGTAGGTTTTGGCATATAAGCAGTAAAAATAACTCATTGGCTAGTACAGAGTGGGGTGGGGTATGTTTTATGTCAGAATTTCATATATTCTAGATTGGTTTAACTCTGTGTAACCAAGGATGGCCTTGAATTACAAGCATGAGTTACCATACCCAGTATATGTGGTGCTGGGGATGGAGCGCATGCTAGGCAAGCACTCTGTTGTCTGCTATATCCCCAGCCCTAATTTGAATATGTATTTTATTAATCCAACTCTTTGTTTTGTGTTTTCAGACAGGGTTTCAGCAGGGTTTCACTGTGTAGCCCTGGCTATCCTGAGCTTGCTTTGTAGACCATACTGGCCTTGAACTCACAGTGATTTGCCTGCCTCTGCCTCCCAAGTGCTGGGATTAAAGCCGTTCACCACCACACCTTGCCTCATTAATCCATTAATCTTTATGTGAAGTTTTGACATGTATATTTTTCTTGTGTAATGATTCTTTAGAAAGTAGATCTTGTTTGGTAATAGTCATAAGTTTCATGTAATATGAGAACGTTTTGAGATGATTTTAAGTACTTTTCTTACAACGCCTTCAGTTTCATACACATTTGCCAACAAGCTTCTCTGGCAGCAGTCTTGCTGTTTTTGTCAGTGTGTGTACTAGTATGTATAAACAGTGTGTATTTACTGATTGTGGTCAGCTCTACAGTGGCTTACCATTTCCTGTGAGCACTGGATCTGAACACCTCACTTGGGTGGCTGTGGGCTATTTTTCCAGTGTGGCACATGGGGTTCGCAGCCCGTCCCCCCTCCCTCTTTCTTTTTCTTTTTCTTTTTCTGCAGCAGGACCACTGTGGGTGGTGGGAAGTGATGCTGCTGAAGGTGACATTCTTCCTTCTGTCCTCTCACTCTGTCTCCTGGTAACTGGGGAAAGGGTAGGATCTATTCTAAATTAACATGGAATTGCTTAGACTATCTCCCTTTGGAGGGTTCCTGGCTTGCAATTTAGAAAGCTTATCTAGCTTTGGGCATAATCTGTTTTGGGACCTTGTTCTTTGAGAATCAGAAGAAAGTTGCATACCCACTTGTTGGGGTGCGGGTGAAGAAATGTTCACATTTTCATTATTAGGGCTCCATAAGCCCTTTGAATTTGTTTCTTTGGGGGGTCCTCTTAGGGTCCCTGCCTGTCTATGCCAGGGCAGGACTTAGGCAAACGAAGCGTTAAGATGGGAGTAAAGCTGTTAAGTGGAGTTGAATATTCCTTAGTATCCCCATCACTTTAAAAAACATTTCAATATAAGTAAAAGACTTGAACTATATTCTGATATGTAATTTTGAGGATAGTCATTTCTGATATTTAGAACTTTGATGTAGGTGATGAGGGAAAAAAATACTAATTATTTTTGGTGTTCCCAAAACAAATTATTGGCTTGAGATAGGCCCAAGTGTTTCCCAGTAATAGGGGGAGGTGGGTCTAGTCTGGGTGTTGTGGTCTGTCTGTCACAGGTGCTTTGTGCCTGGCTGCAGAGCTGTGCCCTGGAGTGCAGTGCTTGCTTCTGCTCTTGTCCTTTTTCTTTTGTATGTTGCATGAGCCCTTCTACTTAACCAGTGTTAAAAAAATTGTTTTTATTGAATATCATGTGGAATTTTTTTCCTTCTCTGCAGTTTTTTTGTTTGTTTTAAATTTTGGGACAGGGTTTCTCTGAGTAGCCTTGGCTGTCCTGGACTCGCTTTGTAGACCAGGCTGGCTTTGAACTCAGGGCAATCTGCCTGCCTCTGCCTCCCTGAGTGCTGGGATTATAGGCGTGCACCACTGCATCCAGCTTATTCTTGGTTATTCTTCAAATCAACTCATCCTTTAAAAGCTGCATATCAAGACCTTGTCTCAAAAAAGGTTAAAAACAAAACACAAAACTCAACAACTTTAGTATATATAAAGTGTCTGAAATACAGGAATAGTGAAGGATTTTTTTCCCCCAACTTGCCCCTTAAAGAAATGTGTAAGTATGTCTAGGGAGGCTGTCCCACCTAAAGTCATCTTAGTTTTGAGGGCATGAGATTCTTTTGGGGAGACACACCCCCCATGTGTTGAATTTTTAAAGCTCTTGACATTGAACTGGAATATGAGTAGTGACAACTTCTTTCCTGGAAGGACAAGATGAGAGGAGGGCTCATGGGATTGGTGGGCGCCAGAGCACCCTTGCTTAGGCAACTTCATGTACTCTCCATGTGATGACACTTGGCTGTGTGCATGGCAAAGCATGGGCTCATAGCCTTGCAGCGAACAGTTGGTTTGCTCTTTAGCAAATTGTGTGTCTCCACATTTCACATGTTCTTCTCTTCTGCAGGTCTGATCTTGCTCTTCTACCTAGTTTTTTATGGGTTCTTGGCTGCACTCTTCTCATTCACAATGTGGGTCATGCTGCAGACTCTGAATGATGATGTTCCGAAATACCAAGACCAGATTCCTAGTCCAGGTAATTGTGTTGAAGTTATCATAGCTTTTAGACAAATTTGGGTTACTATTTATCTTACCACAAAGCAGTTTTGTACTACAGCAGGTGAGGAAAGTTAAACTTGAGAATTGGGTAATGTGAGTGATTTGTTTTCATATTTACACGCTGCTTTAAAGACCTTTAAATCATTTACTGGTATAAGTTTTGAATCCTTTGACAGGAATAAGCAGAAGTGAATGTTGGAATCGCTATAAAGAGTTTGAATGGTCTCATAAGTACTGTATAGCACTTCCGCTCTGCCTTCAGTAAGTTACGTAGAAAGCACATGTTGGCTTTGGTTTGATTTTAAACCATTAATCTTATAAAATAGATGTCTGTGGTTTTAATTGGTTGGTATGAAAGTGGTAAAAACACTGCAGTATTAGAGAATAAAACCAATGTATCCTTTGTATTGCTTGATCCTCTGTTGTTATAAAAATATGTTATACTGTTGGGCAGTGGTAGTGCACACCTTTAATCCCAGCACTCGGGAGGCAGAGGCAGACGAGTCGCTATGAGTTTGAGGCCAGCCTGGTCTACAGAGTGAGTCCAGGACAGCCAAGGCTACACAGAGAAACCCTGCGTCAAGCCTCCGACGCCCCCCCCCCCCCCAAATAATCTGTTTTACTAGAGAATATACTTTTAAGCAAAAAGAAAACTTAACTGAAATACAGGGTATATTTTCTATGCCTGATTTTATTCTTTTGAAACAATCTGTGAATGCCAGCTCTACTTCAGTACTTGGACATGGCTCTTGGCCTCAGGGACCTGGCAGTGTTTGGCAATACTGGAAATCTGAATCCAGGCACCCACCACCACCACCACTGAGTTACACCCCTAATCTGTCCTAGCATCTTCAGCAAACTAAATGTTTATTAGGTAAAGTTAAAAAAAAAAAAAAAAGAATTCCATAAAATAAGACAGGTTCTGAGAGAGTGAGTACCTGGTCTTGCTAGAGAGGAAAAGTAGTGCATGGAATCCCCCAAATGTAAACGGTTTTCTAGAGACAGTAATAGAGCAAGGAAGCCTCCATCTAGAGGAGTAGAGTCTGGGTAGCAAGGAGAATGTGTGGCTAGCAGGCAGGGAGTGTGGGAGGTTGCTCTCTAGAACATTTAGTTTTTCAGCCACTTTTGATGTATCTTCCAGGGACCACTTAGCTATGTCTGGAGTCTTTGTTAGTTATTAGAGCTTGAGAAGTGCTGTTGGCAAGGATGCTGCTGAGCAGGACAGGCTTGCCTTCTAAGCAGAGTTATCCAGCTCAAACTCATGCTGAGCCTAAGGGACCCTAGTCTATATTCTGCCTGCTCGCCTAGAGGACTCTGAGCTATAACACCAGCCAAACCATGCCAACTTCCCCCGTCACTTTTTCTTAGACCCTCATGTTCCAATTGTTTTTCTTTTACCATTTCTTTTGTTTATACCTAATATGCTTTTTTGCCCTCTGCCTACACTAATTTAAAGTTCATTTTCTTACCATCTAAGTTATACATGACTTGGTTATTATCAACCATAGTCTGATCTACTTCAGCAGTACTAAGCTGTTTGTAATTGTAAAAACCATCTAAACAGTAAAGTGTGCTCAAAACTGAGTTCTATAAAACTATGCATTGTTTGATAGTTCTAAGTAAATATATACATATACATACATATGTGTATTTAGTACAAAGTTTTTAGATATGAGAAATGTTTATGTTAAAGTTAGAAGCCACATTATTCTTTGTAGACAAGTATGTTTGCCTTTTCTTTGCTCTATATGCATAAGCATCAACTCCTGATACGAAATTGTTACTGATTATAATCCCAGTGTGGTTTATAAGAAACATACTTTAGTGCTACAGCAAAGCTTATTGAAGGAAGGAAATTGTTTAACTGAAAAAAGTAGGCTGTTACATGTTTCCATAGAGCTGTATTGTGAACGGCTGGGCAGGTGGGCGCCTGTCTGCTTGCTCATGCTTGTAGACTTAGGTTTTCTGGTATGCTCATTTTAAAACTTTTTATTTTTGTTGTTTAGTCAGCAAAGCAAGCATTACCAAAAAGAAAAAAGAAAACAACCCTAAAATAGTATTTGGTGGAAACCTGAGTTTAGAAAGTTCAAGGTAAGCCATAGCGACAGCTCAGTGATAAGAGAACTTGCAAAGGAAACACAAGGACCTGAGTTCAGAGTCCTAAGTCGTAGTAAAAGCCAGGCATTGCCACTTGCTCCTTAACTCCAGTGAGGCTGATGAAAGCAAAAAGGTCACAGGCTTGCTGACCAGCCAGCTTAGCAGAAAAGATGCCAGCTCCCAGACTCACTGAGAGAACCCTGGCTCAAGGATAAGGTGGAAACTGCTATTGTCCTCTGGTGTGCAGTATTGTGCATGTGTACGTGTGTGCATACACACAGAGTTCAGGGTAAAATAGTGTGTTTTAAAGTAAGGAGTGGTGGTTAACTGAAAATAATCAAATTTAGAGGCTGTTTTTAAACTTGATTCTGTATAACTAGTTCTAAAGATTAGAGTTTATATGCCTTTCATAATTGGATCCAAATAGACAACTGTGGCATAGCTGTGCACCCATGCCCTTTAGAAATAAAGGTGAGAACAGAGGAGGGTTGCTTACTGTTAATACCTCTCCATGTCTCTTTTCAGGACTTATGGTTTTTCCAAAACCACAGACTGCCTTGGAATATACATACAGTATGTCTGACTCAACTACGTATACAAAGTTCGTTGAGGACCTGAAGAAGTTCCTAGAGCGTAAGTGTGCGGTTCTAGAAGAGGGAGAGCGCTTGTACTCAGTGCAGAGCCCAGTGCCACACTGTGACCACCTTTAGAAGCAGCATTTTTAGAGTTTGTTTTACTCTTTTGTTCTTTTCCCTTTCAAACACAGCTGGAAGAATCTGCAAGTGAACTCACTGTTAGTTGAAAGAATAAAGCCAAGTCTGTGTCATAGAAAACGGTGCCTCTGACTGACAGAATGCTTTTCTGTGGTGCTGGAACTGTAGCATGGTGCCTCAGATGTCAGGCAAACACTATTGAAATTGACCTATGTCAGATTTTTAATGTATTTAGTTTAAGAGTTACCAGTATGGGGGCTGGAGAGATGGCTCATTGGTTAAGAGCACTGTCTGCTCTTTCAGAGGTCCTGAGTTCAATCCCTAGCAATCACATAGTGGCTCATAGCCATCTATAATGAGATCTGGTGCCCTCTTCTGGAGTGCAGGCGTACATGCAGGCAGAACACTGTATGTGCAATAAATAAATCTTGTGTGTTTTTTCCCCCTTCTGAGACAGGGTTTCTCTGTGTAGCATTAGCTGTCCTGGACTCAGTTTGTAGACCAGGCTGGCCTCAAACTCACGGTGATCCACCTGCCTCTGCCTCCTGAGTGCTAGGATTAAAGGCATGTACCACCACACCTGGCTAAATAAATAAATCTTTAAAAAAAAAAAAAACAAAAAAGTCACCAGTATGTACTGTGTTTTTAAGTAAGCACTGTAGCCCACATCCTCTTTATTCTGGCTGGCTTAATCAAGTGAAAGAATTTTTAACAGTTTTGGTTCACTTGCTTTGATCACCTTGTCCCCTTTTCAGCCATAATATACCAGTTTTTCTCTAGATGCCAAAGCCATTGAATAAGCTTTCCCAGAACCACTGCCTTCTTCCTAACTTGCTTATTTGTCTTTCTCCCAAATTCTGTGCTGGGGCTCTTGCTGTTTGCTGATGGTTTTACTGATCTAGCCTCTTTCCTCGAGTGTTCTTCCTCATCTAGTTGATCAACACGATTTTTCCACTTCATTTTTACTTTAACAGCACTTTAAAACACTGCTTGTCTTTATGTCTGCCAATAACTTGTGACAGAGCCCAGCTCTGGATAAAAGCACCTAATTCCTGGGTTAGGCTCCTTCTCTGACCCGGCTCAGAGCAGCCACAGGGGAGACCGGACTAGGTGGTTAGCACCGCCTGCCTCAGGTGGGCATGCTTCACTGCCTGGTGATCCATTGCCTGTCTCTGGTGCCTGAAGGTATGCTTGCTATCCTTGCTCAAGCCTCTCGGCGTTTTCCTTCCCATAACTCACCATCACAGAACATAGCATCTTGCTCCAAATGCTGAAAGAAAGGTTTGGGCCGTATCTGAATTAATAGAGCGCTTGGCCAGCATGCAGACACCATTAAATCTGCCATGATACCTACTTAAAACCTTGGCACTTGGGAGGTGGAAGTGGAAGGATCAGAAGTTCAAACTCAGTTAAATAGTAAATTCAAAGCCACCTTGTACAATATGAGACCCAGTCTTTAAAAACAAACAAACAAAATAATAGAAGTACTCAGATGGATAGTCTTCCAGTGTCTCCATTACTGGGAAAGACCTACACTTGCCACGTGCTGCTGCTCTCTTTTTCTTCTTGCAAGGCCACTTGAACATCTACTCTTTGACTCTAATCCCCTCTCTGTCTCAGAAACATCTTACTGGGTACACTCCCTTTATTGATAGGAAAGTCTGCAGTTTCTCCCTATCTTGAGGAAAATAACCCTTGATCCCTTCCACACTGTCTTTAAATCTCTTTGCTTTAATAGTTAAATAATTTCAAAGTTTTATGAGACTATTTTGTTTTAAAAAGTAATGGTAAGCCTTCAGTGCAAGCATTAGTTCCTTTCCGTGTCCTGTCTGGCTGAACCTTGTAGAATCCTCCAGCAGGTTTTAGTGTGCGTGTGACGGGCTCTTGCCATCTGCCTTCATTCTGCGTGCCTTTGCTAGAGCAGACTGACTGAGAGGCAGGCCTATCAGCTCCTGCCACTGAATGTCACTAGTTCAGGTGGCACAGACCGAGACTGTGTTCTGTACCTGTGTGGCTTTCCTTTCTTCCTTTCTGGTTTCTTAAACATTTCATGTCTTCGTGGTTCAGATGTATCCACTGACCTCATCTGCTCTGCACAGCCTTTTCAGCTGATGTTAAGTGCTGATCAGGAGTGGGTTTCACTTCCTAGGGCACTTTACTCTTTTCTGGATGGTTCTTCTCTCCATTGCATAAATACAGTCATACTTGCCTGGTATAAAAATCTTTTAGTGGGCATGGTGGTGCACGCCTTTAATCCTAGCACTCAGGAGGCAGAGGCAGGGGGATTTTTGTGAGTTTGTGGCCAGCCTTGTCTACAAAGGGAGTTTCAGGTCAGGCAAGGCTGTTACATAGAGAAACCCTGTCTTGAAACACCCCCCCACCCCCATCTTGTAGCAGATGGTTCTTTTGACAACCCTTCTCCTCACTTTTTAAACCAGTTTTTACAAAATTTACATGGTCCAGCTTCTGCCTTCCTTTATCATACCAGCCACCATGACTCACAAATTCCCTCTGCTTTCTGGTCAGTAGAGTCCCCTTGTCATAAATTTGCTGTTTAATTTCATGCCCCTGTAGTGTTTAACTTACACTGTTTTCCCTACTAGGCTGTAAGCCCTAATGGGGCAGTAGCAACACACACCCATGCATATCCTTGCCGCTGTCTCTGAGGTTAGGAACATACAACGTTTTCTGATAGTTACGTAGTTGTGCCTGATGCCAGGCACAGTAGCTTTAGAGTGTTGTTACTTGGTAATTCATACTGCTTTTTTTTGTCTTTGAAAATATTTGTTCAGTGAATGATTTGACTTGTTTCTTGTGTGTGGTATCTTTTCTTGTCTGATCTGGTACACATATGTTTCCTTTTTAGCATATTCTGTAGAAGAACAGAAGAATCTCACAGACTGTCCTGATGGAGCACTGTTTAAGCAGGAAGGTCCAGTTTATAGTGCCTGTCGGTTTCCAGTTTCCCTGCTTCAAGAATGTAGTGGTGTGAATGATGATGTTTTTGGCTATTCCAAAGGACAGCCTTGCATTCTTGTGAAAATGAATAGAGTACGTACTTGTTCTACCTCTGCTGATGCTGGTACATGTACACATGATATACCTGTTATGCTGACAACTGCTTTTTAGATTGTTTTGCTTGGGTTAATGCCTTATTAAGTGTCACCTCATTTACTTTAAAGACCAGCAGTGCTAGTTAATGCTTGGGGAAGATGAATATGGCAAAAAGGTTCATAGTTTAATTATAGATTATATGTAATTTTTTACATACTAAAGCATATAGTGGTATATGTAATTAAGTAGTTTGAGTAGTGAGAATATAAATAAAACCCACGTTCTAATGAACACAATACCGTGTTGTAGTTATAGCTAGTGCTAATGGTGGTTTAATAAGACATAACTAAGAATTAAGGCCAAAAAAGTAAGCCAGAAGAAGTGTGGACCTTGACCTGTACTGTAAGGTGAGCTATACATTCATTTAATGGGGATTGTCTTCAGTAATGCTGGCCCGCAAGGTCTGTCTTCACTGTGTTTGCTATATTGCTGAAAATCAAAGGATCGTCTTCTGGGTTTAGTAGAAATGGCCTTTGCAGTGGCTGGAGAGCTGCCTTAGCATCTTCCAGGGACCAGGGTTCAATTTCTAGCACCCACATGGCAGCTCACATCTGTCTGTAACTCTAGTTCTAGGGCTTCTGAGAACCTCACACCAACATCCACACAGGCAAAATACTAATGAACATAGGTCAGCATCAGATTCAGCTAGTAGGGTTTTCATCGGTGTGCTTCCAGAGCTGTTATGAGCGGAAGACTAGGTACAGCTGTCTACAACACTCTATAAGCTTCTTTAACAGCTCGACCTTTGGAGGCCTCTTACATCTTGCAGACTTTTGCCCAGAATGGCATTTGGATCAGAATGCAAAACAATGATAACAACAAAATAAAGCTTAGAAGATAGGGCTGGTGATAAAGGCACTGGCAACCAGTCTAAACTGAGTTTGATCCATGCTAAATAAATAAATAAACAGGGGTGGTGGTGGTGGTGGTGGTGGTATTACTTTTGTTTTTGTTTTATTGAGACAGGGTTTCTATGTGTAGCCTTGGCTGTCTGGACTCACTTTGTAGACCAGGCTGGCTTCTGCCTCCCTGAGTGCTGGGATTACAGGTGTGCACCACCATGCCTGGCTGAGTAGTTGGGTGCCTCTAGTGGATCCAAAGGCTGGTGTTACAGCTCGGATTTAGTGTTACCTAGTGCAACCAAGGCCCTGCCTGGGGACCTAGCACCATAAGGAGATGTAAGTTGGGATTCTTCTTAGTACGTGCTTTAAGAGGAGAGAGAACTGTGAGCATATTTTTATAGCGAATATTTTCTTATCGGTGAGTATGTTGGTACATGCCTGTGATCCCAGCATTTGGAAGGCAGAGGCTGGAGTATCCATCCCCAAGGTTAGCCTGGGCTGCAAGCGGGACCCTTTCTCAAGCAAACATAACAATTTATTATATTCTTTAATTTAAGTGTTTATTATTTTAGATGTGGCGGGCATATGACTGCATTGCTTCAGTACAGTGCCTAGCTATATTGGAAGGCTCAATTTTATATCCTAAAGTACAGGTTAGTATGACTGAGTTGAATGTGCAGAGTAGTGTTAATCTCAGCTGCTGTGTCCCCAACAACAGAAGAGGAGGTTCCATTGTATTCATATGCGCTGACTAACTGGTCCATGTTTTTTGACCCTAGATAATTGACTTAACCCCAAATGGAGCACCACAGATAGCATGTGTGGCAAAGGTTAGTATTCAGATCATTAACTTTTCATGTTTCTTAAATACTTCAAATATCATGTTTTTTAGGATGGCCTTGTTCTCCATTTAATAGATCATTATAAGGACAAATTCCGTTTATTTTGCACCTCCTTGTTTTTCATACGCCACATTTCACCAATCTTAAGAAGGTGTGTTTTTCTAGTTTAGTAATGAAGTTGACATTACAACCCCCGGGGTCCTGTTCTGTATATGGAATTCTTCTTTCAAGTCTAAAAATTATTGTGCTTGTTATCAGCGTCACTTGAGAATTAATGGGATATGCTGTTTTTCCTTAAAGTAGAGGCATTTTCTCTTTCCTGTCCCTTCCCTTCCTAGAGTGCTGTGCATTTTCATTCTGTACCTTCTGTTTGCTTTCCATGCTGCAAACGCACCTGAGACAAATGTGCAAACAATGGTGAGCGTTCTAAAGACAGTTAAGCTCTACAGTTGTCGTAGTGTTAGATGCTAGCATTCATCTCTTGTTGTAGTTATTTTATCAGTATGGCCCTAATAATGTTTAGTACCAGGCCTATGATTATTATTACAGCAGTATTTTCTAACTTGCTAGCAATCAAGCAAGACACAGACACCTGTTATATTTTAAGATAGCCTTAGTTAACCTGGGGCAGGGCAGATATTAATCCCCTAAACAACTTCCCATAGTGGGGTGGGTATGGGATCCCTGCCCCAGTCCCATGCCATCTGCTTCTAATAATGACTATCAAGCTACCTCCCATCCATAATCCCAAATACTTGATAATTATCATTATCTGGGCCAAATCTCCATCCATGCCGGCCATGTGCTTCTCCTCCACCTAACCCATGGCCCAGCCACCTTCATCCTCCCCTCTCCTCCAGTCTCTCTTCCTCCCAGGATTCTCTCTCCCCAAGCCCAGGAACCTTAGCCAGGCCTATCCCATTTGCCCTGCCCAGGTGTGATAGTCTTTTATTGGTCAAACAGGTTAGGCTCTTAGGCAAGGTACAGGTGGGACACAGAGACAGCAAGCAGTAATTAGCATCAAAATACATCAGACCAACCTCCAACAATTCCCCTTTTCTGTCTAAATAAAAAGGCTATTTTTAAAAATATACAGTAGGAGCAATTATGAAAGATTATAAAAACCAGTAGGCAAGACATACATACATAATGTCTAATTAAAAGGTATTTGGTAACATTGAAGAAATATGATCTATTCTATTCTGGTGAGTCTAAAGTTTTGAACCTATGTAAGCTCATCTCTATCAACCTAAAAACATCTTCTTAACTCCTAAACAACTAAGTTTAATTTTAAAACTATCTGGTCTTCAACCCCATCAGAGACTTGAGAAGGAATAAAACTTAGTTACCTGAGTAAACAGGAAGTGCAGGTTAGCAGCTTCCAAAATGAAAAAGTGACAGAGACAGTTTGCCGCCTGAACAGTCACCCAACACTCTCTAACATGTTGGAGCCTCATCTTCAGCCTTTTGACTCAGTGTATCTGACAGACATAATTGTAAAGCAGGTACTACTGAGCACTTGCTTACCCTGTTTTGGCAAAGTTTGGCTGTCGACTCTGCCTGCATCCGAGCTTATCCATTTTAGGCAGAATTCTTTGTTTTGTTTTGTTTTGTTTTTTTCGAGACAGGGTTTCTCTGTGTAGCCTTGGCCATCCTGGACTCACTTTGTAGACCAGGCTGGCCTCGAACTCAGCGATCCGCCTACCTCTGCCTCCCGAGTGCTGGGCAGAATTCTGTTTGTGGCAGATGTAAGGACATTTTTGCCCAGGGCCTGGTTTGCCACATTTGAAGCCATCTCCATAAGGTGATTCTTCAGTTCTCATCTTTTTTTGAGATAGGTCAGGAGTTAATCTGTCTTATTGTCAAAGAATCCTTAAAATAATAGCATTTTAAAATGCCATATTCTGTAGGTCTCTGAAGTTTTTGAAGACCATCTAACTATTTTGCCTTATCTATCAGTAGAATCATAGCCATCTGTTAAACCTAGGATATATATTCTTGTGATAAAAATAGACTAGTTTCTGGCAAGACCCTGAGCTGATCAACTAACAATGAGCGTGTATTGCTTAGTTATCCCACATACCCTGCAATAACGTTTCAGAGCACTGGAAGGAAACCTCGTATTTTAATAGAACATATCTCTTAGACCAATTTACCCTTTGGGCACCAGTTTTCCTGTGCAGCTCTACTTTTAAGATGATTGGCTGGTCTTTTAGAGCAGTGACATCATTTTTCCTTGTATAAATCTAAGATTGAAGAAGGAACTTACATATTCATTTTATGGAAAATTTGTCATTTTGAATCCTTGACTGTCTTTGTAAGTAGTTTATCTTATCAGCGGGGGTCTTGTCCTGATTGACTGTGGAGGCCAGGTTGGTCTATAACTTGAGTTTTGCCTGTCTTTGTTTTTATTGTATTGGGATTAAGGGTGTGTGCCATCATCGTCCTGTTTAGGTATTTTATCTTAATTCCAGTAAAAATCTTTAGAAATCAAGTCAGGAAATAAGAAAAGTTTAAGTCTTGGGTCAGTTGTGTCAATTTAGATTTTCATTAGTGAACCCTGTCCATTTTTTGGAATTTAGTTATTGTTAATTTGTATTGGTGGGTCCTTTTCAGAAACAGTTGCTAAACATTTTGCAGTTAAAGAGTTTTTAATTTTAGCCGTTATCAACTTTATGGAGAAGAGTTTGGTTTGTTTAGTTTAGGTTTTTTTTTTTTTTTTTTCTTCGAGACAGGGTTTGCCTTGGCTGTCCTGGCCTCGCTTTGTAGACCAGGCCTGCCTCTGCCTCCCGAGTGCTAGGATTAAAGGCGTGCACCACCACACCCGGCCTTTTTTTTTTTTCTTCTTTTTCTTTTTCTTTTTGTTGCCAGTAACTTAGTCTCACATTTCTTGGCTTTTTGTCCTTTTCCTTGAAGTTCTTTAGAGAGGGTATGGAGAAGTATGACTATCATTAAGTCCATTGTAAACAAATCCAGAACTACCAAAACACAATTTAAAAAGATCTAAGAGCCTTTTGCTATGATGTTTTAGAAAGGGATTATAGTAGTTTTTATTTTTATTTTTTATTTGTTTAGGCGGTTAACTCCATTCCCCAGGTCAGTTTTAGAAGATTGTCAGCCTCTTAATTTTGCCTCTTTAACCTGTCATGTGTCTGTAGCCATTTCTGTTTTGTGAGAGTCTGTAGGCAGCTTGGAGCTGCAGTCTGTGTAATGTTTTGGCCCATGCATGCTCTTGGTCTGATGTATTTTGATGCTAATTCCTGCTTGCTGTCTCTGTGCTCCACCTGTACTGCCCAAGAGCCTAACCCTACTCCTGGGCAGGGCAAATGGGATAGGTGTGGCTAAAGTTTCAGGGCTTGGAGAGACAGAGAGAATCTTGGGAGGAGGAGAGACGGGAGGAGAGGAAGAAGGAGGCTGCATTATGGGTTAGGTGGAGGAGAAGCATGTGGTTGACATGGATAGAGATTTGGCCCAGATGAAGAACATTAGCAAGTATTTGGGATTATGGATGGGAGGTAGCTTGATAGAAATTATTAGAGCCAGATGGCATGGGATTGGGGCAGGAAGTAGTTTAGGGGATTAATATCTGCCTTGCCCCAGGTTAACTAAGGCTGTCTTAAAATATAACAGGTGTCTGTGTCTTGATTGATTGCTAATGAGTTAGAAAATCTTGCCATAATAATAATTATAGGCCAAACTGATAAAATAACTGCAATAATCTCCAGTTGTAAGGCAGAACCAGCTACCTAAAATGCTGCATTGGACTCGCTTTTGAAGTTGAGAAATCATAGCTTCTTAGGCCAGAGATGGATTTCCTACCTGGGCTCTGCAAACACCATTAAGCCTCAGAATCACTTAGGTTTATTGGTTCCCCATTCCCTATAGTTCCTGCCTCAGTACGTCTTGGGGGAGTCCAGGATTTGTACTCCTAACTGTGAGATGCTGGTTTGGAGACGTCCCCCTTTGTTTGTTTTTTGAGACAGGAATTCTTTATGTAACAGTCCTTACTCTCCTAGACTCCCTTTGTAGACCAGGCTGTCCTTGAACTCACAGAGATCCACCTGCCTTTGCCCCCTGAGTGTTGGGATTAAAGGCGTGTGTCACCATACCCTGCTGGAGAATTCTTTATAATTGTTAAGAGTATTGTCCAGTGTTTAGCGTTGACATGAACAAAGTCCGTAGCTTCTCTCCTAGGTGGATGTGTACGTGTAAAATAGAGACAGTCACTTCCTCCTTATGCCACACTCACTTCTCCAAGAAACTTAGATAGAAAACTAGAATCTTTAAACTGAGCATGATGTCACATGCCTGTAACATTTGCACTTGGGGGTGGGTGGGGGGGGGGGAGGGGGTGAGACAGGGAATTCAGAGTGGTGGTGCTTGCCTTTAACCAGCACTTGGGAGAGATCAAGGTAGGCTAATCAGTATGAGGCCAGCCTGGTCTGTATAGTGAGATTATGCTTCAGAAAGGGGGTTGGTTTAAAATAAAACTATGTGCAGGTCACAGGTGAGCAGAAGGCGTTGTGTTGTGTGACATTTGTCATTTATGCGTATGTGTGCACGTCCATGTATACAGTAGCATGGGATGAAGCTGGAGGACGAGCAATGGTCTCTGCTCTGCGTTCTGAGGGTCAAATCCCAGGTGTCAGCCTTGGCGGCAAGCAACCTTACCCACTAAGCCACCTCCTCTAAAAATCTATTTAACATACACTTAACATACTCTTAACATGAAAACATAGTGTTGCCTGTAAGTCACTTTAGCATCACATTTAAAGTAAAACAGGCTCCACAAGAAACTATTAACTAGTGTCTTAAATGCAGAGAAACACTCATCAGTGGGACTTTTCGTCATGTAAAACAAAATTTTAAGTTTTGTTCCCAGCGCTAGGACTCAAACTATTTATACTGCCATGTTAAGGCACACAGTGCTGGTGAGTAACACCTGCCCTAAACACTCTTATAGGAACACACCTTTTGGGGTGGTCATTCTTAAGTGTGGCCATTGTTTCTTAGTCATTATCTACTGTTTTTGAGAAGACCTCAAACATTATCTACTGTTCTGAGAGAGAAAACTCAGAAGAACTTGAGTTTTTCTGTTTTTGTTAGTTTGTTTTCTTATGTGGTGCTAAATGTCTATACTCCAATCTGGACTCCATAGCTAGAGCCTGTCTCAAAAAACAAAACAGAACAGCCTACATACCAGAGTCCTCAGTTTGCTGGACACCTTCCCTGTCTGCCTCTTACAACTGTGCTGACTGTGTCCCACAGACATGGTCTCCCAGTCATGACTGCTGTTTCCCAGAGTCTGAGTTTGCCATACCTTCTGTGTGCTTTCAGACTGGAGAGATGACATGCTGGGCTGCAGGTCAGTGTAGACAGGGTGCTCAGCATGCATGAGGCCCTGGCTCCAATTCCCAGCACCACGCAGAAGTCTTAATTGGATCCAAAGCCCCTGGTGTTTAGTAGTGCCTGTCAGTTTGAGGTTGGCTTGTTGGGGTTTGTGTTTATTTAGTGCTGGGGCTCAAGGCTCCCATTCATGAAATGTGCAGATACATAGTGATTGACAAAGAGTTTTAGTGCTTTTCTCTACTTATTCATGGGAACTATGGATGCTTTTTCTGTTGGTCACATCATGGTTTTTACAGTTCTGAACAGTAACCTTGACCCACCTCTGGGTCTGAGTGCTGCTTTCTTGCTTGTTAGCTTGTGGGCATCATTACTTTCCAGCCTAGAAGCACAGTATTTCATCCATCTTGGGGAAACCTCAGTCCAAACTTAATGGTGAGCAGCTGGCTTTGCACCAGTGGAGGGCAGATAATAGTTCATAGGCAGTGGGAGCAACTGTAACTGAGGAGACACTCATGGAGTGCAGCAGGGGATGTGAGGAGAACCTGGGTGGCTTATTTTGAAGCAATTCATTATGTGAAATTTGTATTGAGGCTGTGCAGCCAGGTATGGTAGTGCATGCCTGAAATCCTAGCACTTGGGAGGCTGAGGTGGGCCGATTGCCATGCTTTTAAGTCAAGGCTGGGCTACACAGTGAGTGACACCTGTCTCAACAGCGACAAGTCATCCTCAGAAACACACTTGTGTTTGTGTTTGTGGCTGAAGCATCTTACGGGAATCTCTTCACTTTTGTCCTAATTGATAACTGTCAGTGATTATAAACATAGTTTTAAAAAATCTTTACTGTGACCTAAAAAAGATTTCTTTTGTTTTCAACTCTAGGATACAATCGCAGCAAATATATCAACTTATCCTGATCATGGACTTATAGACTTGAAATATTTTCCATATTATGGGAAAAAACGGCATGTAAGTATTTAGAGTCCTCTTAGGATACTGCCTGCATTGAGGCAGCCCATGTATCTAGGCGCACACATGTGTGTTATTTGTTCATCATCCACATTGTTGTTGGGGTTTTTAACAAATGGGGAGAGGGGTTGGTGAGATGCTCTTCCAGAAGTCCTGAGTTCAGTTCCCAGCAGCCTCATGGTGGCTCACGACCACTGATCAAGGGATCTGATGCCCTCTTCTGGCATGTAGGTGTACATGCAGGCAGAGCAAGCCTATATTTAAAAAAAAAAATTCAAGTACAAATAGGTAGAGTGAAGATGCTGTGCTGACTGAGCACAGTAGAGCTTTCATCCAGATTCAAGGATGGTGGTTTTCAGAAAACCAGCTTTGCTTTTGTTTGAAAAATAATATGCACTCTTTACTGGCCAGATGTAAAAATGCATTATTTAAGACACACAGTATTTTGTGATTTTTAAGCTTTTGAAGCATATGTACATAAAGCTGTCTTATAAAGTTTTATCTGTGTGTGTGTGTGTGTGCGTGCGCACATGTGTGTATAGTATTTTTGTTTTGTTTTTCCCAGACAGGGTTTTTCTGTGTATCCTTGGCTGACCTTGATACTTCACTTTGTAGACCAGGCTGGCCTTGAACTCACAGTAGTCTGCCTGCTAAGGCCTGAGCCACCACACCGTCTGTTTTGCCATATTTTAAAACTTACTTTGAAATTATTCCCACAAAATGCCCAGAACAGTATATTTTCTGAAAGCACATTACCAGATCCTGTATCTTACCCATTGTCTTAGTAGTTTCATTGCTGTGGGAAGACACCATGACCACAGCAACTCTTCTAAAGGACAACATTTCAGTGGAGCTGGCCTACAGTTCACTACCATCATAGCAGGAAGCATGGCAGCATCTAGGCAGACATGGTGCTGGAGGAGTTGAGAGTTCTACATCTTGAACAGCAGGCAGCAGGAGACTGTGTGCCACACTGAGCAGAGCGTGAACATAGGAGACTGCTTCACATGGGCCAAGCATTCCAGCACACAAGTCTATGGGGCCATGCCTATTCAGACCACCATAGCCACGGATGGATTTTTTTTTCATCGTGCTTGTAAATTAGTCCCTGGTGGTGGCTTTATTCTGAAGTGCACAGCATGCATTTCCTAGATATGAGGACACTAATGCCCACTGTGCTTCTCAGTAGACCTTAACACTGTCCTGTCCCTGTACCCATTTTAGACATTCTTGAAATGTCCCCCTGTCCCAGCATTGGCCTTCACAGCAGAATAAGGCGCCTTCCTTGCAGTAGACGCCTTGCTGTGGCAGCTGAGCAGCCTGTGGCCTGGAGAAACTTCTTACTCCTCTGCTTTCTGTTTCTATATGCTTCAGAGTGAGGTTGGGACTTTGGGGAAGGCGCTGGATAGGAGTTTGTATGCATGGTGCAGGTTTTTGGTTTTGGAATTATTCTTGTGATTAAATTGATTTGTGTATTTTTTGAGGAGAGTGAATATATCCTTCTCAAATCACATGGGCAGGGGCGTTACTGACTGGCTCTGTTACCAGGTGACGACGGTCTCCTAAGATGGTCAGTCAGGCTTCACGCTGTGAAGTTACACTTTGGTTGTTCATCAGTAAGTATGTGAGGAGAATAGAAACTTAAGACAGTTTATGTATCTGCTTTTCTGTAAAGTTGTTGTCATTGCTGGAGTCAGTTACCAGTAGAATTGTTCCTACATACTGGCCACAGTGATCACAAGCCGTGCTGTACATGTCCCAGTTGTGCTGTGTGTATTAGTGAAATAATCAGAATGGTTGAGCTTATGAGTACTTGTCAAATACAGTAATGTATAACTGAGCCCATGGCAAATATACATCATTTTTAAGCATGCATGGAACAGTTGGAATCTCATAAAAATACATTAAGTGGAATTTATTAACCAATAAGTTAGGATCAGAATACAATAATGCTGTAACTTTAAAATAGCTAGGAGTCGAGGCATTCAGTGGATGAGTCAAATGATGGGTGCAGCCACCAAACAGGAAGCCCTCCAAAGCTACGCTACGGAAACTTCCATAGTAAGAAGAAAGGCAACAGACCTAGAATAGGCTGTCCGTAGACTTTACAAAGTAGATCAGGTGTGGTGGGACATGCTTATATCCCTAACTCTTGGAAGCTGAGGCAGGAGGCTTGAAAAATGTCAAATCAGCCTGAGCTATAAATTGAAGCTGAGTTCCTAAGTGTAGGTGAAATTAACAAAAGAATTGGAACTAATGTTTGTCCCTCGCTCGCCAGGTTGGCTATCGACAGCCGCTAGTTGCCGTCCAGGTCACCTTTGATTCTAGCGCTACCAAGAAAGAAGCAACAGTTGAGTGCAAAATTGACGGATCACACAACCTAAAAAACCAGGATGAACGTGACAAGTTTTTGGGACGAGTTATGTTCAAAGTCACAGTGCGTGCCTAGGAGTAGAGCATCTCTACAGAATAAATGTCGTGCTGTCTCCATTTTGTATCAGCTGGACCTGCCATTCTAGGATTATGAGGCCACCTTGGAGGAGGAGGTGGTGTGGTACACACACTGGGGTGACATCATAATGTGCTTCCAGATCATAGTGTTAAGTGTCCTGAAGTAACTGCCTGCTGCCTCTGCTGCCCTTTGAACCAGTGTACGGTCGCCATAGGGACCAGTGAGCTCCCAATCCCAAACATGCCGAGTGGGGGTCTCGTCTTCTGTGTGTGTAATTGCCAAACGTCTAAAGCTTAATGTGCTGTGCTGTGTAAATATTGTATGGATTTAACACTGGTAACTGTCATATTTTGATGCCAACAAAGTTTTAGGGATAAAATGGTACCTTGCCAACATCAAGTGACTATAGCTGCAGGAAATGTGTGAGAAGGTTCTGTATGTGAGGTGGAAAAACAAAATAAAAGAGGATCTGAAAGTATTAGCTTCCGTTCTGTGTATGTGTGAGTGTGTGCCTGTGTGTGTGCTTTAAATTATTTTTTACATGCTGAATTAGACGGGATCGATCTTTTATTGAGAGGATGACTACATACTTTTAGAAAGTATGTACTTTTAAAAAGTAGTACATACTTTTAAAATACTAATGGGGTGATTTTGATTGATGGAATCAAGTCTTCCACATTCAGGTATCTTAAACCATAGATGAAACAGCATTTTTTGGGTGAATGTGCACCTTTTTTTTTTTGTTTTTTGTATAGTTTTTAAAAAAATGTCTTGTTACTGCTTTTACTTAGCAGACTATGGACCCTAATAAAAATATATATTGTGAAACACGAAAACTTCAAACTGATTCAAAACTTGGAACATATGATGGAGTCTTCTTTCACACCTTGGCTGGCGCCCTGGACTGTCCCTGCGGGTTTAGGTCTTGCTAGGACCGTTATAACTGGAGCTCCCTTCTCTTTGTACTGAGGACACTCTTTCATTTGACCTGTGGGTTTCTTTTTCTTTTCTTTTTTTTAAACGTGTTTGTCTGATAGCATGCATACATGTATGTACGCCACCTGAGTGCCTAGTGAGGTCAGAAGGGACTTGGAGCTACAAGATGGTTGTGAGCTGCCGTGTAGGTGCCTTGGTCCTCTGGGCGAAACAGCCTGTGCTCCTAGCCAGTGGGCAGCCTCTCCAGCCCCTCATTTTTTAAAGAGCTGTTTTCTCATGGTTGGCGCAGAGCCACATTCTAAGGTTTTCTGTGATCTGTAAACCAGGCCCGGCGGGACAGAACCTAGCTGGCTCGGGTTGACTGTTTGGAAAACTGTTTGGAAAAGCAGCCTTAGAAAAAAATCAGGTACTCTTGCAAGCCAGATGTGGCTTCTGTGCTCTGGAGGTGGTCATGCTGCTCTGCGAAGCTCTGCTCATCATTGTCACCGAGTCAGTGATAAAGATGTCACCTCTTCGTTGCAACCGAACTCAGTGAGTCTTGCCAAATTCAAACTTTCTCTAGGTTTTTTTCCTTCTTTGTGCTTTTCATGTCTTGATCTTGCTATGTGGTTTCAGACGGCCTTGAACTATCAAGTCATTGCCTTAGTCACTTTTATTGCTATGAAGAGACACCATGACCAAAGCAACTATTTCCAGAGGAAGCATTTAATTGGGAGCTGGCTTACAGTTTCAGAAGGTTTGTTATGGTGGTGGGAAGTATGGCAGCATACAGGCAGATGCTGAAGCAGTGACTGAGAGCCACGGCCTCATCAACAGGCAGCAGACAGACTCTGGCCCACGCCAGGCAACACACTTCCTTCTAATCCTTACCGTGTCACTCCCCGGTGACTTAAGCATTCAAATATGTGAGCCTGTGGGGCCATCATTGAGACCACCACAGCCTTCCTGCCTCAACCACCCAATTCCTATTAAGAACGTAAAGTAAGAAGGAAAGATTACAGCTCTGTATAGCATGGCACACACAGCTGAGTTCTGTGAGCCAGGCCATCCTGGTCTTCTAGAGTCTCCAAAAAGAGATTGTAGGTATGCAAGAGAAAAGTCCTTAGTAGCTGTCAACTTCGGCTCACATGCCATTTCTATAAACTATTTCATTAAATTTGTATTTGTGTTTAAAAACTTAAGGTCTGTGAACGTACGTCAGTGCTTGCCTAGTGTGTATGAGGCCCTGGTTTCAGTACCAGTCACACAAGCGTAGTGTTATTTCTGTGCTAATGAACATACTTAAGAGCAGAATGGAGGAGGTGGAGAGATGGTTTAGCAGTTAAGAGCACTGGGTTCGGTTTCCAGCACCACCCACAGCTGGTTCACAACTCCAGTTCCAGGGGATCCGATGCCCTCTTCTGGCCTCCCCAGACAACACGCACCCAAGTCAAGTGCACAGCCATACATTCAGGTTTAAAAAAAAAAAAAAGGGGTTTAAAGTAGAAGAGATTTGCATAGCAAGAATGATGTCATCCCAAGAGAGGTGGATTCTGAAGAGCAGGGACATAGATGTAAGTCCCTAAATCTTACTGTTTTGTTTTTGTTTTTTCCTGGCTGTTTTTGGACTTGGCCCAGCTCTGACATGTGACTTGAGCTGACCTCAGCTCTTCTGGTTCTGGGTTTTTTTTTTTTGTTTGTTTGTTTGTTTGTTTGCTTGCTTTTGTTTTGTTTTTCCATCTGCTGAGGTTTGAAGCATACTGAGTAGAAGGACACAGTCTTTAAACTTGAAGGAAACAGGACAGAGCCTAGGAGTTAGCATGGTTCCACTGAGGGCAGTGCTGTGCAGGGGGCACAGGGGTGGTGCTCAGGACTAGATCATTCCAGATGCCCCTCTGGAACTGGTGTGGAAATGGTGTTTTGTTGAGAGGCAGGGTGAGTAGGAGCTGGGTCTGAGTCCTGCGTGTAATGAGTTGAGTTTAGGGATGGAGGATAGCTGGCCTTGTGTTCCATGCATAGTGAGTTGGACTAGGAATGGAGGGAGCCATGGGTCAGTTGGCATCTGCTCCAGATTTTCCTCAGAACTTAGGATATACACACAGTTGTCTGTGCATGTCACTCCCTGCCAGGCTATGAGTCTATCTCCAGGAACCTCTGCTGGCTTTTCATTCAGAGCAGAGGGATGGAGCAGCCAGCTTGCACCTTGGTGACTGAGACTAGCACTTAGCCAAACTGTCCAGTAGGTGGAGAAGGTTTGCTGTCAGTTATTTGGCTAAATCACGGCATTTTGAACCAGTGTGCAATATTCCTGACTAAAGGAAAAATTGGAGGTAAGTTTTAAAAGAGTTACAAGCTGTTTTGTATTTGGAACTGGGAGCTGGAAAGTTTTATTTTGGTTTCAAGATGACTGTCGATCTGTCCCCCTGTGAACAGTTGGGCTTCCGGGCGAGTCCTATCCAGAAGGTTCTATGAGGAGAATAGGTGGTTTCCTTCAGGTGTTCGGAGGTGAGATGGGATCCTATGGGGCAGACCAGGTAGCAGAGCTGCCTGGCACTGAATGTGGAGCCTCTACAGAGGCCCTCTCAGATTCAGATCACAGTTCAAACAGCATGAGTCAGCTTCCATTTTTGAATAAGAATAGAGAATTGGCTTTCAATCCTGTTTAAATTGGGCTGCTTAGAAATCCTGGGCAAATTGCTTAGCTGCTGAGCTCCAGTTATCTGCAAAGTGAAAGTAATCCCACCCTTGACATTAGTCAGAGCACACGGTGTGCAGACATACAGTACGTTCTCAAGTGCTCAACCTCCTTTTGAGGCTTCACATTTGTTGAGAGCATCTTCCTGCAAACTGAACACCACCCGGTTCTGCTACTGAGATTGAGCATTTATTTATTTGTCACCCAGAGAGGGGAGTCTGGGCAAAGCAGTGGAAGAGCCACACATAGTGCCTGGAACAACAGTCCATGCGTGGCCTAGGTTTTGGCTACTGTTAGAAGTGACAAGATAAACTTGCATTTTAAAAACAATCAAAATTTACTCGAGTCAAGACAAGTGCTTAAGGAAAAATTCATAAAGGGACTGACCGTGTAAATCTGTCCTCACAGACTGTGGCCTTAGAGTGACCAAAGGATCCTCATAAGAACATGTAACATTTGACTTTTACCAGCCAGCTAGGTCTGGATTTGTTCAGAGGCATAATTGTCTAGCCCTGGAAGGAGTGTGGAATGGAAGCAGGCGTGTCAGATTGTCCTGAGACCATGGGAGGCAGAAGTTGGTCCTTGCAGAGGAAGATGTAATAGGCCCGGACCAAATGCCAGATCAAAGACTACTCTCTGACTTGGGCTAGTCTGTGTAAAATTTAGGTTTTACATACTCTTTCTAGGTCTGAGGGCTGCCCTAGAGGAGACAGGGGGCTGCTTTAATTTATTCCTGGCCTATCTGGAAACATGTACCAGGTTTGAGCCTCTGGCCCTGGACAGAGCTATGTGGCTTTGGGTCTTCAGGAATAGTTTACGGAATGGGGTTCCATGTTTAGGGCCAGTGATTACTATTACACACGCCCTGGCTGTTTATTTTGATTAACGGGGTTATTCAGGAACAAAACCAAAAGCCAACCGTTTAAATTTCATTCTCTCTACTGGTCTCTTGCTGTTTTAGATACTTCAATGTCTATGTATGTGTACCATGTGTGAGCCTGGTCAGAAGGGGGTGTCAGGTCTAGAACTGGAGTTGGAGATGTTTGTAGGCCACCATCTGCTGGGGGAACTGAACTTGGATCCTCTGTAAGAGCAACAGATGCCCTTAGCTGCTGAGTCATCTCTCCAGTGTACCTTTCTACTGTTGTGATAACATGACCAAGGCAACTCACAGAAGGAAGAGCCTATGGTTCCAGAGGTTGAAGAGTCCCATCACAGCAGGGAAGTAACAAGCATGGCAGCAGGAGCTCACAGTCTTGAACCTCAAGCATGAAGCAGAGAGAACTAGGAGTGGCCCTCAAAGTCCACCTCCAGTGACTACTTTCTCCAACAAGACCACACCTCCTAAGCCTCCAATCACCGCCTACTGGCGACCAGATGTCCTAACACCTAAGACTACTGGAGCCATCTCAAACGGCCATACTTGCCTTCTGTGGCTTTTACAGTAAGGAGACCAAGCTGCTTTGGTAACAGGAAAGGAACAGGCAATAGTTGCCTAGGGACAGCCATGGTGTCCCCGAGTAGCTTGGAGGCAGAAGCAGGAAAGAGGAAAGGTAGCGTGAAGAACGGGAGAATAAGAGGGCACAGCAGGGCAGCCAGAGGCGATGAAGACTGCAGGCCTGGAGAGGTTCCTGGGAGCTGCCAGGCCTTGAAGGGCCTCAGCCTTCCTGAGGCTTGGGAACTGGAATGCTACCTAACTCTCAGCTACTATTCCTAGCTGCTGCTTGGAGCTAAGGAATTCACAAGCTGCTAAATACCAGGCCACCAGTGTCAACACCAGCTATAAGCCTCCGCATTGGGCACCTGGAGCCATGAATGGCTGTCATCTAAGACCCAGACCTTCAAGTCTTGAGACGTCTGAGACTAGCACTGAAGGACTGGTCACATCTGGAACCTGAGTACAGAGCCGCCCCTTGCAAGGGCCTGGACCTAAGACCCTGCCATAGTCTCGCTCTCTGTATGTCCCTCTCCTGCTCAAGTGTCCGGGAAGGTGCTGAAGAAGACAGCTGCACAAAGCACATGTTGATGCTGTCTTTACCTGCTCATGGCTGAAGCATCTAGATTTTTGTAAGTTTATGTTTTGTTTTGTTTTGTTTTTGAGACAGGGTTTCTCTGTGTAGCCCTGGCTGTCCTGGAACTTACTCCAGACCAGGCTGGCCTCGAACTCACAGAGTGTTCTCTGCCTCCCTCTCCCCCTCACCCCTAAAGTGCTGTGATGAAAGGTGTGAGATTTTCCTTGCTGTACCCATCGGCCAGTATTCTTCCCAGCTGCCCACACCCAGGTATGGAAGGTCACAGTGGATTGTGGTTGGAGCTGTCTGGTACTGGAGTGAGCGTGGGGTAGGGTGAAGCATTTGTTTAGTATCTGAGACACATGGACAGGTGCCCTCATATTTTCCAGGTCTCTATGGCTACAAGCGTAACCAATCTAGGGGAGGGGGAAGGTGCAATGTGCAAAGGGGCCCAGGAAGGAAGGATAACACGGGGTGTGCTGGGCGTGTACCTCAGACTGGGCCCTGGCCTTCCCAAGAGCTCACTTCCTCTCCTTGGATCGGCTCATTTTATTGCTACTCCGAGCTTGTCACTTCTAGCACAAGGCAAATGCCACACTCCTACAACTTTCTATGCTTTTCTCCTTGAACATTTAAGGCCCAAGAAATAAAGATTCCCCGAAGCAGAAAACAGCTGAGGGGTGAGTGTGGCTGGGAAGCAGCCATTAATCTTTCCCTCTACTTCCATGTGCTCCCGCCACAGAGAGCCAAGTTCTTAGGAAGTCCCCAAGCACCACAAGGTAACTGTGACACAGGACAGGACTCCACCAGGAGAGTGCAAAACCCAACTATTCCTCTACTAAGAGTGATTTCTTCTTAAAAGTTTTGGAGCTCTCTGGGTAAAGTGCCTGCTGCACAAGTATGGCGGTCTGAGTTAGGATGCCCAGCACGCACACATGCTCAGTGCAGGGCTAGAGAGGTGGCTCAGTGGTTAAGAGTGCTTGTTACTCTTGCCGAGGGCCTGAGTTTGATTCCCAGCACCTGCATGGTGGCTCACAACCATCCATAATTATGGTTCCACCCTCATTCTGACTTCTGTGCACACTAAGCACACATGGGGTGTACGTGCATACATGCAAACAGAACACATTTAAATCTTGCTGAGTAGTGGCAACACACCTTTAATCCCAGCACTTGGGAGGTAGAGGCAGGTGGATCTCTTGAGTTTGAGGCCAGCCTGATCTACAGAGCGAGTTCCAGAACAGCCAGGACTACAAGAGAAACCCTGTTTCCGAAAACCAAACCAGACAAACAAGGCCCAGACTGGTGGCATGTGTCTCTTAACCCAGTGGTAGGGCAAGGGAAAATGAGACAGGAAGGTTCCAAGTGCTTGCTGAGCAACCAGTCTCAAAAAACTAAAGTTGAAGGGCAGTGAGATGGCTCCACAGGTAAAGGTACTTACCACTCCAGCCCAGAGGACTGAGTTCAGGCCTGTTCAGTTCTATGTGAAGGCAGAAAGAAAAAACTGACTCTGTTATTGCCCTCTGGCCTCCGTGCATGTATTGGTGCTCAAGTACACACAAATATCACATACAGACAAGGTTGTAGCTTAATCATAGGGCACTTGGCTAGCACATGTGAGAACTTAGTTCTATCCACACACAGTAACCTACACACAAACAGATGCGGATTACCAAGAAACAAATATCTTAACACTGTTACACAACGTGACAAGCTATAGGAAAAAAGAAATGATTTGAGCAGTGTTCCTTATTTCGCCCAGCATGGCTCAGAACTGCTCTGTAACTGAGAATGGCCTTAAACTTTAAGTTCTCTTGTTCCATCCTCCCTCAGTTTCCCCACTGCAGGTGTATGTGTGCCATGTCCAGTTGAAATATATGACCATGCTGGGCAAGGGGCCACCTGCCTTTAATCCCAGCACTCGGGAGGCAGAGGCAGGCAGATCTCTGTGAGTTCGAGGCCAGCCTGGTCTACAAAAGTGAGTTCAGGACAGCCAAGGCTACACAGAGAAACCCTGTCTTGAAAAAACAAGGGGGAAAAAAAAAGATTGTGGTATGGGAATTGGAATACTATAAACAGTTTTTAAGCGATGTCAAGTGGTAACTAACCTCAGGTCTTCTGCTACATTAATGACCGGTTTTGCTAATCCATGGGCTTAGACAACAATGCTTTAACAACCAGGAAATCACAGCAGCTGTAGGTATTTGTTGAGTCTTGTGAATGGGGCCTGATAAACAGCAGACTGCTCCCAGCAAGGGCTGCCAAGGATGCTGGAGTCTTCATCTTGACAGAAGTGCCAGCCTTCCCTCAGGATCTGAAGCCCAGCAGCACTGGCTTCCAACTGGTAAGCTGCTGTCCCCAAAGTCTACTGTGCCACCCTGCTTTCCCGTGTCTGTCTGTCCATAGCACTTACCCGCTCAGGCTTTCCCCTTCTGCCCCTTGTCTCCTTTGCCTCAATGACTGAGTTGTCCCAGCCTGTCCCAGGAAGCACCTGCCTCCTTGGCCCAAGCCCAGCCCTGATTTGCTTAGGCTTTTGCCCTCCAGCCTTTGAGAAACCTTTCGGGAAGGATTTGGGGTAAGGAGAAAATAAGGGGAAACCCTGTCTAGGCACGCTTATTTCTCTGGCCAGGCTTGCCTTCTGCCTGCACAATCGGCACAGAGACAAGTTCCTTGGCACCAGCCCAGCAGAGAGGTCCCAGCCGCGCTCATGGTAGTGACCCTCAAGTGGGGATATACAGAAATGCCCCCTGAAAAACTGCTCAGAAGCCTGAAGCTTGTGCTGCCCACAGCGATGGCGTACTCTGTGTCCATTTGGAACTCAGCGGATGGCACCAAAGCCCTGAGCTTTTCAGCTGCTTGCCTTGTCTGCTGTGCTGCCAGCCATAACGAAAGCTGCTGGCCAGATTACCGTTTGCCTGCCTGTTTGGGCTGGGAAAGGGGACGGGTGTGCTGACCACCCTCTGAGCAATATCACCTCATGACAGGCATCTTCATATGCCTTTATTCTTTCAACAAGCCTTGGGTTGTCCTCCCTCCTCCCCTCCCTCCCTTTTTGAGAGAGGTATCATATAATCCAGTTTTGAACTCAAGATCTTTTTTCCTATCGTAAACTCTTGAATCCCAGGAGTATAGGAATGCATCACGATTCTCAGCTTGGTTTTTTAAAAAATAGTTTGCAGGTGTCGAAGTAAAAAACTGTCATTCTCGTCCCCGTGGTTGGTCCCCTTTGTGTGGAATGGCCCTTCACTGCTCCACAAGCAAAAAGAAATGTTTGTTTTTGTCAACTTGACACATGATTGTCCTGGCTCTCAGCCTGTGCTCTCCAGCCCCACTGAGTTCTTTTAAAAACCTGCTGGCATGCTGTGATCCTTTAAGTGCCCCACCTCCTGTCCTGTGTGCAGCTTGCTGAGACACATGTCACCTGACCATCTCCTCCCTGGAAAGGTGAGAGCTGCATTGGAAGAAATGCTGAGGTGGTCCTGAGGCCAAATATTACACTTGAAGCTCAAGGACAACAGTGCCTACTGTGTTTTTCTAATGCTGGTAGTATGGGGGGAGACGAGGGCATCGTTCCTAGGATCTTAAAGGTAGTTCTTTATGCTGCCTTCAACGCAGCCTTTGAATTCATGAATTGAACTTAGAACTCTTCCTAGGTGGCAGAGGTGCCTGCCATCCTTTGTGGGCCATACACCCCGGGAAGGCCCTGGGAAGCCGGGTGGCCTACTGACACTGTTACCAGAGGCCTCTGCCAATCCCATAGATTACGTTGATGTTGGGGGTAGCCCTTCGGAGACTCAGAACTAGGGCAAAGGAGGGTTGTGTACTTCCTCACTGGCTGAATGACGACCTCAGCCCTAAACAGTGGGAGGCAGAGAGAGCCCTACAACATCCATTGCCAGCAGCCATTAATGATGACACCAACATTATTTTAAATTATTTATTTTTTTTCTGTATCTTAAATCACAGAATAGTATGATACAATTTGTCTCAAGTTTAACATGTTCATTTCAGATGTTTTCTTCTTTTACAGCATGGACAAAGGTGTTTGGGTTGATGAAAAAAATCTCTCAGAGCTTATTAAAACTACTGCTTCCTAGGCACACCCTGAGCTTGTCTGGAGTGCAGGGAGTGATAAAGTTAAACTCCCTGTCTATTCTGGGTAAGGTGGTCCCTGAGCCACCCTTAGTGGAACACTGCTTAAGACTTGTCGGTTACCTACTGGAAGGCATTTCAAAAAAACAAATAAGTATACAGAAATAGCTCTTCTATAAAAAATCCCATACAAAAATAATAGTATTTATGCAAAGTCTGAGATACTACAAAATAATATATTAGCCTATGTACTTCAGTCTAGGAAGGAAACTCTCTTAAGATGCAGGTGAGATGTGGTTTGCATTTTCCCTTACCTCGCTTAGGAGGCTTAGTGTGTGAGACCAGTGTCTGCTTCATGCAGAAAGAGCGAAGTAACACTTCTGGAGACAGCAGCTAGCAGCACACAAGCAAAGCAAAGCATCTCCAAATGGAAAGCGAGCCACCTGGTGACTTAGGCCAATAGCCTCCTCTCTTCTGTCCAAGGTCAAGTGTGGTATGGTAAACGGGGCACCTTGGCCCTTCACAGCACTGATGGGGGTCCCCAGAACTCAGGCCTCCTGAGCAGCCAGAGCAGGTGCAGGGCTGGTCCCATTGCTCAGGGCGCTGTCCTAGTACTACTGGGAAAAACAGAATAGCAACCTGTAAAGAAGCCACTTTCATAGAGAAGCAGCTGGATCATGGAAGACACTTCAGAATGAAGGGGAAAAAATCCAGAAGATTCTGAACATACAAAACTAGCCCAGCTTTTGTATTCAGATGATGTCTGTCTGAGGTGGAGTAACCTGAGTCTGAAGTCAAGCATGGCAAAGGGACAGCTTCTGAAGTCAAAATTGGTTGGTTACAAGCCACTGTGGCCAGTGGCAACCCCACCTCTCACACCCCTACCAACATGCAGAGTGGACAGGCCCTTGCCTGAAGAGAGTTTCTTGTGACTGTGACCATATCCACCTGGAGTCCTGAGAGGCCCCAAGCTGACACAACTTGGTAGGGCTTGGGAGAAGAGATTCCCTTGGACATTTCAGATTTTTGGCACTTAGTGGCAAGCCTGGAGCTGTCTGGATTGGGCCTGGGAGAAGGCATGCTTTGCAATAGGCAATGGTGGCCTGAGGGAAGTGGCAAGCGGGGCTGCTGAGCACACTCTACAGAGGCTAAGGGCTGCTGGGCCAGGAGCTCTGCATACGTCCCACCTCTGAGAAAGTCCCACACAATGTTCTCACCTTTTTGAGAGATTGTGAGGAAAGAAGCTACAGTGGCTTTTGAAGCAGGGAGGACCAAGGTCCACTCTGCTAGGATGAAAAGGGCCAAAGCACTGGGTCTACAGGGTTTTTCTACGTAAGAATAATCCAAGCTCTTGTCTTTTCTGAAAGAACTGTACAGAACAGATGGTATGAATGAGTAGCTTTCCTCTTGACGCCACGAGAGATGGCCACCTACCAGATTAGTGGTTGTACCTGTCGGGGCTCCCAAGACACAGATGAAAAGGCAAAGTTTTCTGTGCTAATTTTTTTCCCTTAGCATATTTGTGAACAAAGATGTATGTGGGAAAACTGGGTCCTATAAGCTAACTATCAAGCTAAGTAGCTTTTCAGGTATTTTGCTAATATGTAAGAGGCTACTTCCTGAGGCTTGTCATAATTTATAAAGACTTTTTAGCAATTAAAACAAAACTGAAGAATCTTCACATTAGGCTCTCCCCTTTGAGTGACAAGTGTTTGGCTCAAGTTCAGGTGAATAGAACATAGGTGAGTTGAATTAGTGAGCTGGAAGGCACGTTTCTGAGGATCATTTAGGTGATGAGCTGCAGGCTCCTGGCATGTGTGGTGGTCTTTAAAAACTATGTACCAATGAGCACTAGTGTATGGAGGCATTGCCTGAGGTGTATAAAAATAGGGAGCCCCCCCTGGGAAGCTGATTCTTAGGAATCTAGTCTGCATTTCACCAGACAGCACGTATGCAGCATGGGGATCATCTTCCCTGTGTTCAATTTACAAACTAGATCTTTCTATACTGACGACTTAACACATGAATTCTCCATCTCAGATCGCTGGCCTGCAGCGCAGGGTGAGCTCAAGGTAATGAGGCTGACTGAGAACGTCATGGGTTTGCTGCAGTCCTCGCCAGGCTTTCAGGTACTTCAGCTAAGTTTGGTACTTTAACACCCTCCCCCCAAAACAAAGCCTGCCTCATGCTTACCACTAAAGGAACAAAACTGTAAGGCCTTCTGTCACAGCTTTAATGAATAAGGACAACCCATTTTGTTTGGGAAGTGAGCTTATAAAACAGCAGATTTCCTACTCTGGGCGTGGTCACAGCATAAACAGCTGAGGCCATTCCTGTCATCTGCTTATTCTGTCTGTCTGTCTGTGTTCAGAGTGTCTCGGAATTAAGATATTGGTTTAGATTTAGAAACACCAGGGTTAGGAATATGTGTGTGGATACAGGGGCCACTTCTTCATCTGGATCATCTGCCAGGGCACTTTCTTTGTGAGCGCAGGTCTGGGCACTAAAAGTGGTGGAGTGCTGCTACCGCTTCAAGTATAATTGTTGCTAAGAGGAGGAATTATTATCTTCATTCATTCTGCTAAAACAAACAAGCAAAAACAAGTGACAGATTTTTCTCCCCATTGCTTCTTTAAAAGAATCAAATAAGTAAGATACAAATGTCACAGCCACCAGCCTGTTTTCTGGGGTTCTTTTTAGAGGGAGGAGAGATTTGGCTGAGTCCCTTCCTTCCCATGTAAGGCACAATAAATGCAAACACCAAACAGACTTCCAGTGGCTATGGATGAAGGGAAGCCTGCTAAGCACTGAGGACCTACTGCACAAGTGATCAGAGAGTGACAACTGACTGACAATGGTGCTACACACTTGAGAAATAACAGACTGACCGTCAAGAGGGGAAAGCCTCTTGAACTCCTCATTGAGCAGTGTGGCCAGCACCTCTGGGGTGGATAATGCTGTGGACAAGGAACCTAGGTACCTCTCCCACAGAGAAACCCAGATGGTAGGGCCACAGTTTAACTCTTTCCCTTCCATTTCGGTTCCTGCGTTAAATTATGATTCATGTTGTTGGACTCAGAGCAGTATGTTTAGGGGAGATAAAGAAGACCTGAGTTCATCTTTTTCAACATCTCATTTTAGGCCCTTCCCCACCTCCTCCCCCTTTTTGGGGATGGGGGGTATGAGCTCCTTATGTGGCCCTGGCTGGCTTCAAGCCACCAGTGACCCTTTTGCCTGTAAGTATTGTGTTATCACTAGTTTTGAGATGTCCTTAGCGGTACATCATAGCTTGCTTGACAGCATGGCACAGTGATAGCAAGGATGTCCAGAGGTGGGGCACACAAAGGCTGAGTCTTTGATTGGCTCCCTCTACCCCAGACAGGGCCTCATGTAGCCCAGGGCTAGCCTTGAACCATGTAGCTGAGGCTGACTTTCAAGACCTAACTTTCCTGCCTCCATGTCCCAAATGCTGGGGTTAGTGGAAAACAATGTGCCCAACATGACTGCCTGCTTAAAGCCCAAGTTCTGTCAGTGTGAAGCGCACAGCAGCAGGACGCAGGGAAAGGGAAACAGTTCCTTAAGAACTCTTGCAAGGAGTTTGCAGTCTGGTAAAAGGAAGGGATGGAGCGCATGCATTTGCCTTAAGTTCTGAAACATCTTAGGACCAGTCGATCAGTGTTTTGAAGACTAGAAAACATCTGTGGCCCTCGACCTCCAGTTCTTACTAGTCTCCCTTAAGGAAAAATAGACAGAACCAGTAGTGCTAACTAACCTATAGCCTCTGCTGCTGCGTTCTGGATTGTGTTGCTCTGACAGCCCAAGATGTATTCCAGAACTCATGCCAACACAAAACTCTGAAACCTGCCAGGACCTTTGTGCCCCTTGAACACTCTGGGCTTGCACTACAGTTTCCTTCAGGTAGAACGGGTTCCCTATCAAACCTAAGCCACGGCCACACGCTCATATTTATCACTGTTGATGGCCTCATAACATGTTTAATCCAGCCAATGCTTTCGCCTCCAGCTTCAGAAAGGCATCATGGGACAGAACCTGTACTTCCCTCACAGGACTGAAAAGAGCATGAGCTTGGACTGAACTTGTTGAAGAGCTCACAGACACCAGATACACAGGCTAAGGACAAACACCTGTGACTTCAGCTGGCTTCAGAATCGACTCTCCTCTCATTCTTTGCTCCCTTTCAAGGCCTTAATGTGTTAGTGCGTTGAGCTTGGCTTGGCAGTGGATGTCTCAGGAGCACAAGTCACAGACATACTGCAGAATTCTCATGGCATCTTTGGCTTTGAAATCACATATGATATGCCATGCTAGCATGGATGCAGCCAACTGGAGTTTTAACAAAAACACTGAATATTGAGTTAGTTTGAAATGCAATTTACCCAGAAATAAATCTGATAAGGTCATTTTGATAATTAAAATATGAACAAGGTAACATGTACAGGAGAACAATGATGCCCATATTCTTGAAATAAAGTGATGACATTTGGTTCAGTTTCACAAATTGCACATGGTTATATTCATACAGTACTGCAGACAGCTATCGACAAGCAATTTGGTCAAAGGAATTTGCGGCTTTGTTTCACTCTAAATTAAAAGGCTGCATAGCTTTGATTAAAACTATAAGCACAGTTTCCTTCTCAGTAAAACTCCGAATCTAGAATGCTGGCAAAAAGGCAGTGCTGGCGAAGGTTTTAATGCACATGGAAATGCTATTCTATGTGGCTTCCAGAAGTAGCCCTAGTAACTCCTCTGCACCGACACATTACACGTGGTCACTTCAGTTTACTGTCAATTATTCCAAATGTCACCTAGGTACTTAAAAGTTAGCACTTGCTCCCTTCTAGAAGCTAAGGCAGCAGATGCACAAAGCACCTCAGCTAGACTTCAACTAGCTCAGCAGTTCACCTGTGCTCCTCAGGCTGCAAGGACTGCAATCTAGATCCCTCACTGCACACCCAATGGGACTTTCAAGTTCATTTGTGCCTATAAAAGATAGCCCAGTGAGGGAGGAAACAATCAACACTGCACACTGTTCCTTGCAGCAATCTCAAGTCTAAATGCTCACACACTGAGGGGTCTTTAAAGTCCTACCTCCCTGAAAACAAATGAACTTTCTTCACATCTGTTTTTCATGGGTTGCTGCCCCTCCGTTTCTTCAGAAAGCATGCTTTGTTCGCGACGTGCCCTACTGCTCAGGTTTCCTTCACGCTATGTTAACTTCCATTTCAATCATCTCGGCCTTCATAAAATTTGCTGCTTGTGTTTCTCTAGTTTTCACTAAACACAAATGCAAACAAAGGCAAAGACTGAAGCAATCATTTCAAAACACAAGAGCTCACACTAAAGACACACATGAGCATCAGGTATTAAAACACGAGTTCTCTCCTGTCTTTATTCTGGGGAAGAGGAATCCTCCTCCTCATCTTCCTCATCTTCCTCGTTGAAGGAACAGGGGGTCTCGCCGCGGGACTCTGAGCAGTGAGAGGCCGCACTGCTGGACTGGTGACTGTTTGGGGCAAGGAACTGCCCAGTTGCTAAGGCCACTTCAGCATCCAAGCACAACCCTTGGTTTACACTAGCAAGTAAGTTAAAAACACACAGGTTCATTAATGCAGTGTAGACACTTCTTTTTGCACAAGACAGGAATAAATCTGATCCACCCACTGCAGCAGCAACAGCAGCCCTGGCTCTCCCCAGCACAGTCAGCTTTCTGTGGTTTGCTTTTCTCACCTTGAAAAAAAAAATACATACCTTGATTGGGGTGCAGTGGCACCAGTGGTCAGGTCCAAATTTGAAACCGATTGGCTAGAGTTCAAAAGCAGTCCATGATTTAACCAAGAAGGTCCTGTAGAGATATCTGCAAGATAAAATATATTTTTAAAAATAGAGAAAATGTAGGCTCTGAACTCTGTGGCTGTTCTGCTGTGGTTTGAAGTAAGCATGGGTTATATATCCTTTTTTATTTTTTAAAAAGATTTACTTATCGGGTATATAGTGTTCTATCTGCAGGTGTATACCTGCAGGCCAGAAGGCGGCACCAGATCTCATTATAAATGGTTGTGAGCCACCATGTGGTTGCTGGGAATTGAACTCAGGACCTTTGGAAGAGCAGTCAGTGCTCTTAACCTCTGAGGCATCTCTCTAGCCCAGGCTATATGTCTTAGTGATAAATGGTGGACACCTCTCCTGCCCTGTGAAGAACTTTGGTGGTCTTCATCTTTTATTTGGGGGGAGGAGTCACAAATAAATTCTTGAACAAGAATGAAAAAAATAGGAAGACAGACCTCAAGAATAAAGAATTCAGAGTAAAACCACCACTGGTCCCTTTTTCTCCAATGCTTTTCTTTCAAGACATTTCCTTAAAGCGTGTGTGTGTGTGTGTGTGTGTGAAGGAGTGAGTGCGGTGGGGGGTGTTTGAAAGCAGATGCCAATGGAAAGAAGTGTTGGAGTTCCCTGGAGCCAGAGCCTAATATGAACTAAGGAGAAGTATGTGCTCTTAACGACTGGGTTGTCTCTATCTAGCTTTCTGTAAGACCTGACGGAGTAGCTTCCTGGGAACAGTGGTCAGAATGTAGACATCTTGGACATCTGTTGTCTGCACCACAAAACACCAAAATTGTGATGTTAACAGCCAAAGCCAGGGTTGGGATGACACATGAAAAATCAGAAATATAGCCGGACATAGTAGCACATGCCTTTAATGCCAGCCAGCACTCTGTGAGGAAGAGGCCAGCCTGGTCTACAAAGCAAGTCCAGGACAGGCAAGGCTACACGGAGAAACCCTGTCTCGAAGCCCCCTTACCCCCAGAAAAAGAAGAAAAAAAAATCAGAAATACTTTAGCAAAGAAGAAGACATAGTTTATGAATCAGGCAGATGGACAGACTCGTTACCTCTACTGCAGCCTCTCACTTTGTGTACATGCATGATGTGTGCACATGTGTGCAGATGTTTCTTAGACAGGATCTCTCACTGAGACTTAGGCTAGGTCAGTAGGCCAGAAAGCCCCTGGGATCCTCTCACCTGCCTCCCTAGCACTGGATATTAAGTGTACATCATCACATATTAGCAACTGAACCAACTTCCTACCCTGGGGTACTGTCTTTTTAACGAACTCAATACCACTGTTCATCAATGACCTATGCTCCCCTCACCCCACACCCCAGTGTCATTTAACAGTCCTTATTTTAAAAGACCATGCTTTTGCTAGGTGCGGTGGTGGTAGAGCACACCTGTAATCCCAGCACTTGGGGAGGCAGAGGCAAGAAGATCTCTGAGTTTGAGGCCAGCCAAATCTACAGAGCTAGTCCTAGGATAGCCAGGGCTACACAGAGAAACCCTATCTCTTTAAATTAAAAAAAAAAAAAAAAAGCCCGGGCTGGAGAGATGGCTAGGTGGATTAGAGCGCTGTCTGTTCTTCTAGGTCCTGAGTTCAATTCCCAGCAACTCTATAGCTGCTCACACCCATCTATACTAGAATCTGATGCCCTCTTCTGCCCTGAAGGTGCACATGCAGATAGAGCAGTCATACATAAAATCTTAAAAAATAATAAGGCAAAAAGCCCAATACATACTCAGAAAATATACTTTGGTCAAATAAGCTTTTACTGTATTTTTTAATTTACATTTATTTATTTTATTATTTTCAGATCTGTGTATGTATGTTGCTGTGCACATGAGTGTGGAAATCAGAGGACAACTTTAAGCAGTTGGCTTTCTCCTTTGCACGTGTACGTATTGGGGATCAAACTCAGGCCATCAGCCTTGGCAGCAAACATTTTACCCACCAAACCATCTTGTCAGCCGGAGCGTTTGTGTGTGTGCATGTATATGTGTGAGCGTGGGTATGTGCCTGCCATGGTGTGCTTTTGGGAGTTGGTTCTTGCCTTCCAGCTTGTTGAGGCAGGGTCTTGTTTCTGTTGCTGCACTGCATACTCCCAGGGTAGTTGCCCTGCCAGCTTCTGGCTAGTTCTGTCTCTACCTCCTCATCTCCCTGCAGGAATTCTGAGATAAAGACACACACTACCACGTATGGAATTTATGTGGGTTTTGGGGATGAAACTCAAGCAGTCAGGCTTGTGAAGCCCCTGTATTGTACTATTTTTGTAATTACTGTACAAAACTATGGAGCTATGTGTATAAAGGTTAGAATTCTGCCACTTGAGAGACTGTTCCCATGTAGGACTGAGGAAACGAAATGACTACATTAATTTTAGACTGGCCTTGTGAGCCTTTTTCTTTCACAGGCTAAGGCAGCGTGAAAAAAAAAAAAGTTCAATTCTAAGAAGAATAGCAGATTGTGAATACATTTAATAAGAACAAGTCTGAACAAGAAGATGAAATTAAAGCTGGAATCCTGTGCTGAATATGAATTAGTATACAGCTTTCTGCTGGGTCACAGCTATTCAGTTGTGAACACTGCAGATTATATTCCTCTCTACAATGGATTTGGAAAGCCCACGTTTCCATCACATTATTACGGGCTCTGCACCCTGGTTCTCACACTCCTGTCCAAGAGCCACTCCTTCCCTCAGTTCCATACTAAAGCCACATGTCCCTTTGAACTGACAAGAAAATCTGTAGCCCAGTCGGCAGATGAGGTCATGAAGAGATCAAACCCCCGAGCTGCTAATCACCCTGAGCCTTTCCACTGGGAATAAGTGAGAACACGCTCTCTGATTTCCTGAGTAAGCCCTTTCATTCAGACACTGCTGGACTTCCAGTCCGACGAGGCCACTAATGAAACAGCAAGATCTGTGCCAGGAACATGCAGCGAGGGACCAAGGACCAGTGCATAAATGGGACAGATCAGCCAAGGTGCAAGAGGGAACAGCGGTCACACTCGCAGAAGGCAAATGGTACCAACTTAATACATGAAGCATAACAGAAAAATCACAGTCAACAAACTTGTGAGCAAACAGCTAAAGTGAACTACCTTTTTGCTGATATTTGATTGTATACACCTTACAACTAATATTAAAACTCTGTTAAAGAGATGTACAGTGGTGTGAGCCTGTGGTCTCAGCTAGTCTGCAGGCCCTGACAGCAGGGTCACCTGAGCCCAGGAGGTCAGCTCCAGCCTAGACAACGGTGAGAGCCCATCTGGGAAAGAGGAGCAACAACCACCGAAACAAGTGATTAAAATTCTAGATGAAACCAAAACCAGAAATACTTTTAAATGTTCAAGTTACCTTTGCAGAATAGATAATATTGTTGGAATTAGGAAAACCACAGTATTTTCAAATTAGTGAAAAACACATGAATTATAGTGCCCATTTCTTTTTATTAACTATACTTAGTATACTTTTTCAATTTATTAAAAAAGGAAATTATGTCTTATGCTTAAAAAGAAAAATATACAAGTAGCCAATAAATACACGAAAAGATAGAAAACCCTAAGTCATTAGGGAAATTAAATAAAAGTCACTGTGAATTACCACTTCACATCCAGAGTGTGAAATTATAAAGATGGACAGGGCTAAAAGTAACTTGGTGGTAGAGTGTATATTTATGCACAAAGCCATGTATTCAATCACCAGATGGGGAGGGTATTGAGAAGAGTGTTTAAAAAAAAAAAACAGTTCAGGTGGTGGTGGTGGCGGCGGCAGCAGCGGCGCACACCTTTAATCTCAGTACTCAGGAGGCAGAGGCAGGTAGATTGCTTTGAGTTTGAGGCCAGGCTGGTCTACAAAGTGAGTCTAGGACAGCCAAGGCTACACAGAGAAACCCTGTCTCAAAAAACCAAAAAGAAAAATACAAAAACCAACAACCACCCCCCAATGCCCCAAAAAAGCCTCATAGGATTGTAAAATGGTATAGTCACTTTAAAAACCACTGGGCAGCCGGGTGTGGTGGTACACGCCTTTGATCCCAGCACTCAGGAGGCAGAGGCAGGAGGATATCTCTATGAGTTTGAGGCCAGCCTGATCTACAAAGGGAGTCCAGGACAGTCAGGGCTGTACAGAAAAAAAATAACAAAAAAACCCAAAGCATTTGGCCTTTCATAAAGGCCCAACACAGTTCCACTCCAACAAAACTGAAAAGAAAAAAAAAAAAGCCTATAAAAATAAGATACTTACAAAAGAATGCTAAAAAGCAGCGTCATTCAAAATAACCCAAAAGTCTAGACAATCCATATATGTACCAACTAATGAAGAATGAAAATATACATCCATAAAATGAAATATTTGCCAATAAAAAGGAATTCGTAAGCCGGGCGTGGTGGCGCACGCCTTTAATCCCAGCACTTGGGAGGCAGAGGCAGGTGGATTGCTGTGAGTTCGACGCCAGCCTGGTCTACAAAGTGAGTCCAGGATGGCCAAGGCTACACAGAGAAACCCTGTCTTGAAAACCAAAGGGGGGGGGGGGAATTCGTGTCGCCGGGCGTGTTGGCACATGCCTTTAATCCCAGCACTTGGGAGGCAAAGGCAGGAGGATTGCTGGTCTACAAAGCAAGACCAGGACAGACAAGACTACACAAAGAAACCTTGTCTCGAAAAACCAAACCAAACCAACTAACCAACCAACCAACCAACAAAAGGAATTTGTACAAATTGAGCCTCCCTAATCTAAAAATTTCAAATTTGAAATGTTCCAAAATTTGACATTCCTAAGCGCTGACAAAATGCCAAAAATTATAAAATTCCATGTTAAAATATCCTATAAAGTAACTGGGTACAATTGTGTATGACACATAAGGAAATCTCATGTTTAGGTTTGGGTTCAATATCTCAAATAACTTTACTAGGTAAATTCAAAGACTTCAAGGTAAAAACAACAAAAACAAATAAAACACCCAAAACTGAAACACTCTTGTTTTGTGTAACCAGGTACTTACCTCATACAAAGGCATGGGCTAGTGTGGATGACTACTGAGTACAGGAAACATACTATACAAAGTGGCCACATGTGGCCATCAAAAAGGCCACATAATGTTCACTTCCATCTATATGCAATGTCTATTGCTGGCAAATCCAACAACACCAAGAACAGGCGGGTGGGTCGGCGAACTGGATACAGGGAGTGCTGATGGCATGAATTTCTTTTCATGGTTATAATAACGTCCAAGAGCTGGACACAGAGCTGCACACCTTTACTCTCAGCTGGACAGAGGTGTACACCTTTACTCTCTGGGAAGCAGAGGCAAGGCGATCTGTAAGTTTGAGATCAGCCTGGTCTCTACTGTCAGTTCTAGGCCAGCCAGATTTTGCTGATAGATGGATGGACGGATGGACAGAGAGACAGATGATAGAAAAAAGTGTCCAGTAATTAAACAGTGGTGGCGGTTGCATACTTTTGTGACTATAGTAAAGTACCACTGAATTACATACTTTTACAAATGGGTATTTACAGGGCTGGAGAGATAGGTCACAGCTTATAAGCACTGGTTATTCTTCCAGAAGACCTAGGTTCAATTCCCAGAATCCACCTGGTGGTTCACAACTGTCTAACTCCAGTTCCAAGGGATTCTGACATTCTGTTCTCACCTCCTTGGGCAGGTGGTACACAGACATACATGTAGATAAAATACTCATCCACATAAGATTTTTTTAAAAAATAGATGTTTCATTTTATGAGAATTAAATCTTAATTCAAAAGCTGACTGGGAAAGCAGACTACTTCTATTTTTCAGGGAAAAGAAAATCAAACTGAAAAAATTTGGCATCATCTGAGAAAGCTAAAGTCTCACTCAATGCAGACCCAACAATTCCAAACTGTATGTTTGTACATTGTACTAGGACACATCCATAGAATCTTCAAAGCAGCACTGTATTTGAATAACAATTGGAAAAAACAAAATAAGAAAACAAATACCCTAAAACTTTATAAGATAAATTGTGATCTATTCATACAACAAAATTTAATATAGAAGAAAAAAGATATGTATTATAGCTACATTAAATCAGACAAAGGAATCTGAGAGACACAATGTTAAGCTAAAGAAAATCAAATCACTCCAGAAAAACCACTCCAGGCAGGTAGCACTAGGGAAACTGAGACAGGATACTGTAAGTTCTAGTCCAGCCTGGGCTACAAAGTGAGTTCCAAGATAGCCTGTGCTAAGAGTGAGGTAACCAGAAGGACATACTTTTATTTATAAATGTCATGAGGCAGCTTATCATATTTGGTTTTGCCTCTATAAAAAAGCAAATGATAATAAATAAATTTAATCCTAGAGTGTGAGATATACCTATAATCCTTGGGAGGCTGAGGTAAGAAAGTCAAGATTAGAGGCTAAGCTGGGCTAAAACAGCAAAATCTTGTCTGCAAGAAGAAACTCAAGGGAACAGTTGCATCTAAAGATGCAGGAACGACACAGATAGGATGGCGGGCATGCAATGACCCCCAGTACATGGCTCTGTTGTCTTCATGGCTCCTCTCTCTCTGTAACTCTAAGCCCTTCCTTCTGTAAGTCATGGTGTTTATCACAGCAATAGACAATTAAGAAATGTCTGCTCTCTGAATTCAGCTCTACTTAATAAATACAGTAAAGCATTCCATTAGAGTGAAACGAGGTTTTGTTTGCTTGTTAGTTTTTGGATAGACTAGGTTTTCCTAGAAGAGAGAATTACAAACAACAACAAGAACAAGAAAGCCCAAGCTTTTGACTAAAGCTTTATAGGAGTCTACATAAGTAAACTCTCAGAATTATACATCGCTGTACATCTAGTCTTGAGTCAATTTTTTTCAGTAAGTTTGTAATCCTCTAAAAATTATTGATCCCTGGGGGAAAAGGTCAGAAATTTATTGTATAGAGAACTAAAGTACCTGGCAAAGCTGGCACAGATTCTCTAAAGCACAGCATGCTGTGAGAAGGGTTAACAAGTGACTTTGGCATTCAGTCAGACATGTGTTAGTGTAGCCAGAATACCTGTGATGTAGCCTTCTAAAGCTTTTGGAACCAGTGACTTTGCGATTTTCAGGTCCTCCAGAGAGCATTTGCCTGACTCCAGACCAAAGGACATTCCCATCCGTTTCAGTACCTCTATGTCATCATGAATCTCAAAGGTGTTATCAAAATTAAAAAGATATTCAAACCTGCAAAAGAAAGCACAGAAGGGGCACATGAGATGGCTTGAACGCCAGCCTCACAACTTAAGTGCAAGTTCCTAGATCTCTTGTGCGGGCGCGCGCGCGCGCGCACACACACACACAAACACACACACACACACACACACACACACACACACACACACAAACACACACCACCCCTAAATACATACATACATTTAATTATTTTGTTTTTAAAAAATAAAGGAGGCATGGGGGCACTGGGTGCTATGGACAAACTCTGGAAGAGTTTATATCCCATGTTTTGTTTAACTTACTTGTTGTGGTGCTAGGGAGGCCCAAGGCCTTGTGAATGCTTGACAAAAGCAGGCTGAGCTCTACCCCAGCCTTTTCTGCACATTAAGTGATGGAACAAGGGCCTGAGCTCAGCCACCGTAGAGAGCACTGAGCTGCAAAAACAGAGTGCTTGGTCATTCTCCAGCAAAGCACTCACAGCCGAAAGGCTGTCCGCCTGCAGAAGTCCTCACACGCCAGCTGCAGAGACATTACTGACAGCAGAGAGGGATTCAGTCCTAAACCCAGCACTCTCCAAAGTCGTCTACAGCCACAGAGCAAGCCCATCTTGCATCCTCTCTAGCAGACTGGCATTAGCCCTGAGGAAACACTCTGAATGCTTAATTCATTTTCCTGAGTCAATGCTAACCACGGCATACTTCTGTCAATCATAAAGACCTTTCTTTTTTTTTTGATATGGGTTGTGCTACACTGCAGTTTGATCTTGAACTCTGGACTTAAGGGATCCTTCTAGGTAGGTGAGACTTCAGGCACTTGGACTAAACATACTTGACCTACATGGAAGACAATTTGAGCCAATGAAGCGCAGCCAAATCCTCTCTTGAGGAGCTCAAGAACAAACTATTTTAATCCAGTGTCACAGAGCTGAGTAGGGTGGCCCGTGCCTGAAATGCCATCACTTGGAAGGCAGGATAATTCCTTTGAGCTTAAAGCCACCTTAGGTTTCAAGAGTTCTAATGCAACCTAGGCTACATAGTGAGACTCTGTCACAACAACAAAAGCACCACGTATAAAGCACAGAGCACCTATTAGAATGTTCTTGAAAAGGAGTCAGTTTAGATGTCAGCTATACAACACCACGATTAAGAAGCAAAGATGCGCCAGCAAGATGGAGCCTAAGCTAGTCCCCCTCGGCCGTGAGGCCTCGTCTGCATGCTTCAGTCCTCTCCCGACACATCTCTTCTCCTGCAGCCTCTGAACAGTGGGGTTTACCCACCATGGAATTCTCTAGTAAAATCATGTGAGGCTGAGACTTACACAACATCTTACGCCAGGGCAGACTTACAATGTAAAGCAAGATGCCTGAGGATATGAGTCAGAATAAAGTACATTAACAAGCTTAAACTTACTCTGAAATGGGTACTTGCCAGAGAGATGAGTTTGGGCATCTCTTACGTGCTTTGTAAACTTAATTTCACTGTGGGAAAGCCTGCGGGCTAATTAAGGGCAAGATTGCTCCACCGAAGTAACTGACAGACAAGATTACTGACCTACCTCAAATAACGAGCGCACACAAGCTGCTCTATGAAGGGATGCCAGGCAAGGCATGAGTCAGTGACCACCCAGGCACAGAACCAAAACAGATCCCAGCCCGGTAAAAACAGGGTCCAAAGCCTGCTAAGGTCAATGGTTCCCGATTTTCCTGATACTTATTGTTTATCATTATAGTTATTATTTATTTATTTATCTGTTTATTTAGGTTTCTCGAGACAGGGTTTCCCTGTGTTAGCCTTGGCCGTCCTGGACTGACTTTGTAGACCAGGCTGGCCTCGAACTCACAGCGATCCACCTGCCTCTGCCTCCTGAGTGCTGGGATTAAAGGCATGTGCCTCCACATCTGGTGCTGTATTTATTTTTAAAGACAGTTCTCTTTTATGCAGGTCTCCTGGATGGCCAGTGCTGGCCAATTCACAGCAATCTTCTGCTCAATTTCAGAGTCTGGGTTTATAGGTGAGGGCTACATGCTCAGCCTCTGAAGCCCTTTAACCTAAGAAGATAATTTTATAGTCCCTCATAAAAGAAGAGTCTAGCTTTAGAGAGCAATTACAGTGGACAGGTTACAGTATGACATTTATAGTCCACTCCAGAGATGTTAACCATTTGAAGACTTCTTGGTGTTACCATGTTAACAGTTCTTCCTGACATACAAACTCTGTAGAGGGTTTGTGGCTGTGAACAATTATGCTGACATGTAGCACTTTACTGGGCTGGATAGATACTCTGTGAATTTCTCTACAGCTTTTACAAACTGGAGCTCCAGTCCACAGCTGGAACCTGTGTGGTCCTCTGCGCACCTCTAGCCTCCTCAAGAAGGAAGGGTAAGACAAACAATGTTCCACTCTGGAAAGTGCTACCTCTTACGTTGTGAATGGTGTCGGGGATTTAGACTGTTACAGATAGTTTTTAAAGGTTCACCGGCTCACGTGTTGCCGTGTGTGGAGGCAGGTGAGGGCACTGGGTGTCCTCCTTTATCACTCTCCGACTTGTTGTTTTTGAGACAGGTTCTCTCAATGAGCCAGCAAGCCCTGGCAAACCTGTCTCTGTTATCACCCTCCCCCCACCCTGCCCCACAGCTAGGGTTATAGGTCAGCATGGTACACACCCTGCTTTTATATGGGTGCAGAGGATCCAAACTCAGGACCCCATGCTTGCACAAACACTTTGCTCACTGTGCCATATCCCCAATCTTATACCCAGGACTTTAATGGTCACTTATTGATTAAGCAACAAAAGCAGCAGGTGTTCCGGCCACACCTTTTCATCTCCGCATGTGGGAGGTAAGGAAGGAGGAGGGAGTCAGTTGAGACCCCTTTATTTTTTGTTTGGTTTTTAGAGACATGGTTTCTCTATGTAGTTCTGGCTGTCCAGGAACTTGCTCTGTAGACCAGGCTGTCCTCGAACTCACAAGTGCTGGGATTAAAGGTGTACACCACCACTGCTGGGTGAGACCCCCTTCTTTAAAAAAAAAAAAAAATGTAGGAAATAGAAGCTTATGTAAGTATGATATAATAAAATGAAACAACTGGTTTCATGCCACATACTGGTCTGATATATCCTCATAATAAACTATCCCAGTGACTCACCAATGACCCGACTTCCTCCTGGGCCCTCAGTGATGGTCTGTCTAACTTACTGCAGTTACTTGCTCAGTTACCACACAAGTGTCACACATGACAGATTGGACCCAGGGACCACCATAGATATGTCACAGGCATGCACAGACAGGACCCATGTCTGAGGAGGCATTCCACAAACCCCATGGAAGCTGGTCTTGAGGGGCTGCAGATAGTGGGGTGCACCAACTTTGCATGGGAGAACATGAACAGAAGGCCAGCCCTGTACCCTCCCCAGGTCCCCACTCACTTGTCACTGGAGATGCTGCAGTCTATGACTGTTTTTCTGCTTGTGTTAATGATTATAAATGGCAGCTGAATGGTGGAGTTCAGAGCTGGAGGGCCCTGGTTTTGTTGTTCATTTTGTCGATTTCTCTGTACCAGGTTTTTAAAAGCAATTTGCTGTAATGTTCAATAAACAAAAAGTGGTCATTTAAAATGAAAAAGTCACTTGGAATTTAAATGAATTAATATAATATATTTAAAATATCTATTTCAAAATTAGAGACTTTAAACAGGTAGCCTATCTGTACTAGTAAATAAAAGTTAAACATGGTAAAAGATTAAAACACATTTCAAGGGTAAAACTTTTTTTTTGTTTTTCAAAACAGGGTTTTTCTGTGTAACAGGCCTAGTTGTCTTGGAACTTGCTGTTTAGACCAGGCTGGCCTCAAACTCACAGAGACCCACCTGCCTCTGTCTCTCCAGGCCTCGGATTAAAAAGCATGCACCGCCAGGCCTGGCAAAACACATATATTTTGATGGTGTCTAACTTAGGTGAATACTGTGGCTCTGGTTCCCATCTCCTGGAGAAACAGGCTCTGAGAACTATGGCAGAGCCTGGCAGCACAGGCAATGGTCCTGCTCACAGCGAGCCCACCTAAGCTCTGGCTCAATCCCCTCACACAGCAACCGGAGCTCAGGGTGAAATGCATCTCAGCTTCTATCTAGCCCAGAGATAAACACAGCTATGTTAAGGCAGAGAATTCTTTCTCCAGGTGATAGCTGGGACACTCACAGAAGAAAACAGACGGAAGCAGCACTGCTCTGGTTGGCTGCAGGACAGTGGGTTCCCAGCCCTTGTCAACCATGCCCCCAAATCCCTACCACAGTGGTTTCTAAGGTTTGTATAACTCAAAACCTTCCCTCAGGGTAACACTGGAACCCAGCCCAAGCTTCCCCAACCTGACATTTTCCTGAGAATACTGAGTCTTAGTATATAAAACATATAGATTTTACCACTATTTATTATAATTATTGTCACTGTCCTGTGAGAAATACAGCTTCTTAGACTGTGGGTTGAGATCCCACATGAGGTTATGTTTTGTTATAAACAAAAACAAAAACAAAAACAAAATTTGTCTGAGTCATGACAAATTAATTCAAAGTCTACCATAACATGAACCTGTGGTGTTTCTCACCTGTGTTGTAGCGTATAATTTTACTGAAGCACACAACACGAATACTGCACTGTTTATGTCCTCGCACCATGCAGCAATGACAACCACAGACTGATGCACCACACTTAAGACAACTGTATAAGGTGAACTGAGGCGATTTTACTCCAGAGTTTTCTACTCTTGTAGAAAATATAATCAATTATGAAAAACAAAGCCTGTAATATTCTTCTACCATCAGCATTATACCAATATAAAATTAGTTTATCTTTGGATTACACTGTGTTAGAATGCTTGATTTTTAAAAACTACTTCTTGCGCTGGACATGGTGGTGCACACCTTAAATCCCAGTAGCTGGGAAGCAGAGGCAGTCAGACTTCTGTGAGTTTGAGGCCAACCTGGTCTATATAAGTGAGTTCTAGGACAGCCAAAGCTATATAGAGAGACCACGTCTCAAAACAATTAACAACAAAATGTTTCTTGAGATTCATAAATCATTAAATTAATTTTGGCTTGAGATTAGGGCAGAATTTAACAATTTTTGTAATCTAAACATACTTCCGCCATTGTGCATGACATGCTTGACAAAGTGACATTCTCTGAAAATTATAAAATAAAAATGACAATCAACTGTGAAAGATATTGAAGACACTTTCTGACCTGCAGTATCAAATAATTGGCCAAACTTTAACTCTTTAAAAAAATTAAATTAGGGGCTGGAGAGATGGCTCAGTGGTTAAGAGCACTCCATGCTCTTCTAAAGGTCCTGAGTTCGACTCCCAGCAACCACATGGTGGCTCACAACCATCTACAAGGAGATCTGCTATCCTCATCTGGAGTGAAGGCATACATACAGACAGAACAATATATACATAATAAATAAATCTAATAAAAAGAAAAAGAAACAGATTAGGCCAGGCATGGTGGTGCATGCCTTTAATCCCAGTACTCAGTCAGAGGCAGGCAGATCTCTGTGAGTTCGAGTTCGAGGCCAGCCTGATCTACAAAGTGAATCCAGGAGAGGCAAGATGGAGAAACCCTGTCTCAAAAAAATAAAATAAAATAAAGTAGGAAAAAAAAAAAAAATATATATATATATATATATATATATATTATGTGAAGGTCATAGGACAACTTTAGGGAGTTGGTTCTCTCCGTCTACCTTATGTGGTATTCCAGGGACTGAGCTCAACGCACCAGATTTACATTCAAAGTGTCTTTACCTACTAGCCATCATGCTGGCCTCAAATTTTATGTAAAAATAAAGAGCCACATTCATCTTTTACATGCAAAATTGCTTTGTCTTTAATAAACAGTAAAATTATTTTCTTTTCTTTTTTCCCAACACAGGGTTTCTCTGTAATAGCCCCGTGTAATAGCCCTGGCTGGCCTGGAACTATCTTTGTAGACCAGGCTGGCCTTGAACTCGAACTCACAGCGATCCAATTGCCTCTGTCTCCAGAGTGCTGGGATTAAAGCACCATGTCCGGCTTAGTAAAAATTATTTTCTAACAAGAATGATTTTGAAATAAATTTCTTCATTGTTTATTATCAATAAGTGTTTGATTTGTATACCTATATACTCATGTCATATACTGACTCCTCAGACTAGAAGGGTCACTAAGTGGAAAAACCTGAACTAGACCACATTGTCTCGGGAGCTGTTCACACATGCTGCCCAGCTCTGTGCCCCTCGTGCTGTAGCAGAGTCGCAATATATGAAGAAATGGACAGTGATCAGGAAGGATCCTTATATCCTCACAGCTTGCTATTTAATAGCATCCAAATTGTCTTGGACGATGGAAGCAGTTGAAACAGTTATTTTCGTCCTGTTTGTTTTGCTGGAGAGTGAACCAAAGGCCTGGTGTCACCAGGCAAACACTCTACCATCCAGTTACACCCCTAACCTACTACTGTTATTTTAATAATAAGAATAAAATTACCTCCCATGTACCGTGGACTGACTTCCTTATTTGTTGCCCTTTTATTGACTCCCTTTGGCTTTTTGTTCTTTTTCAGACTCAATGTCATTTGTCCCAGAGGCTGAACAGCTTTAAGTGTGATCCTTATGGGAAAGGTTTAAAGACAGGAAAGGACACTTATGTACATAAAAGGTATGAGCTATCTATCGGTCTAATGCAGTCAAGCTCATTATGCCAACTGTCAGCTTCATGAAAATCACCTGGGAGACTGACCTCTGCCATGCCTGTGTGGGGCTACCTTGATAACAGTAAGTGAGATGGCGTGCTAGTTACTTTTTGTTGCTGTGATAAAATGCTCTGACCAAAGACAGCTCAGGGAAGAAAGGGGTTTATTTCAAGTCACAGTCTATCACTGGGTGAACTCAACGGGAACGTGGAAGCAGAAACTTGGTGGCTTGCTCACAGACCACATACTGAGCTTTCTTACTCAGCCCAGACCACTGGTCCAGGGAATGGTGCCATCCACAGTGGCCGGGCTCCCCTACAGTAACTAACAAGATAATCCCTACCATCTTCAATTGAGACTCTCTTCTCAGAAGACTCTAGGCTGTGAGCCCTAACTAGGGTATGTGAGAAAAGTATCTAATATACAAAGATAAAAGGGAGGCGGTGGCATTTTGGTAATAGTTATTCTGTGTCACGAGAACAGCGAGTTGTGACATACTAAGAAAAATCAAACCAGCTTAGCCATAACAATGCACAGAGACAACTTGAATAATTTATTTTCTATGACTACTTTGTAAATCTCATTTGATGAAAGGAATAAAAATGAAAAATTAAGAGGAATTGAGTTGTATGCCTACAGAAAACTTGCAGTTACTGGCTTCAGTAATAATTTGTTTCATTTACAGTCTGGAGCTACCTAATTCTACAAATGCTGCCAGGCTGCCCTCAGGTTAAAATCTTCTATAAATGTTTGGCTTGAAAGAAAAGTAGAAGAAAAAAATTAGGACTTACAAATTAGAGACATGTTTTTGGTATAAAGAAGCAAAGGAAAATAAATACTCAGCTGGGCACTTAAACACTTTGAAAGCTCTGCTTTATTCTATTTTATTATTGATTCATGGCCTTGAACCTGCTGTGGATATGAATACGACTCTAAGCTTGTGATTTTCCTGCTTTTACTTCCCAGGCACTGGGATTATAGGCATGTGCCACTAAAGCTGACTTATGAAATGCTAGGATTGAACCCAGAGCTTTGTGCACGTCTTTCAAAAGCTAAGCAAGCACTCCCCTAACTGTACCCGGCCTGACAGTCTCACTTTATGAGAATATTCCCTTCAGCACTGCTCTAACACAGGGAACTACAGCCATGCTCTTAAACATGAGGTTCCTTGCAGCTGTCCACTGGCTGCACCGTGCATCTTTCTGCTCTGACGATCCTTGGGACTCTGGCCATTTCCTCCCGAATAGACACCCTTGCCCCACCAGGCATGGCTTTAGGCCACTCCTCATTGGGGATCCACCTCTCTGTGACTGATATTCTCCTTGCACGTACACAGATGGCAAAGCAAGTGTTTTGAGGGACGATGGCATCAACAATATGAAACCTGAGACGAAAGAGTGACATAACAGGAGTAGAGGAAAACCCTGGGAACTGGCAGAAGGCTGAGCCATAGGCAGGTGCAGAAATCCCACCACTTGATCTAGCCCCTTCCTGGGACAGACTGGTACTAACTATCCTCTATTAACAGGCTGGAGATGTCCCTCCAGGTGGACTAGGGAATTCAGGAAGGGAAAGGGAAACCACATCCCAAGACCTTTCTCTCTCTCTTTTGTCCTCCTTCATGTTGCAGATGGGAAAGAAAGAGAAGAGAAGAGAAAGAAAAAAGAAAAAAACAAAACAAAAACCAGATGCCCCATGAATGTTCAATTATGCTATTCTCCAACTAGCCCAATTCTGCAAGAGAAGGAAAATGATCCAGCATTCCCTATGTTCAACTTTTGATTTTTTTTTTTTTGGTGTGTGTGTGTGTGTGTGTGTGTGTGTGTGTGTGTGTGCGTGCGCGCGCGCGCGCGCGTGCGTGCGTGCGTGTGTGTGTTTTTCAAGCCAGGGCTTTTCTTGTAGTCCTGGCTGTTTTGGACTTGCTTTGTAGACCAGACTGGCCTAGAATTCACAGCAATCCATCTGCCTCTGCCTCTCAAGTGCTGGGATTAAAAGCTTGCATCACCATGCCCAGCTTATTCAACTTTCTTTTATCATCAAGACCTTCTAAAGTGGCCCACAGTAGTTAGCTAGCCCCTGCTCCCTTGACAGCCTCTGTGGTTTGGCTCTGCACCTCTGAAGTCAAGAGAACCACTACCGAGCCCTGTAACCCCATCACCTGAGTCTTCTTTCCTTCAAAACCCACATATTCTAACTTGGCTGCTCTGGTTTCCCCCAAACCCTGCCCATCAACCCAGGCTTCCTGACTGTCCCCTTGAGGCCCTTGGCATAGTTCCCTTGAAGGAGATGAGGGACGAATTTAGACCCACCTATGTTTACAGAGCCTTCTTGTTAGCAGAGCTTAAAGATATCAAAAGGGGAGTTATGCAGTTTCATTGAGAATCTTGGCCAGTAGATACAGGCCCACAGCATCTAAAGAGTCTTTACAGCATGGCGTAGAGAAAGTCCCTGCTCATTTTAGACCAGACTTTGATCTTAGAAGGAAAAGGCAAAAGAAAGGGTCATAGCGGCTGGTAATGACTACCATATCACAGGCCCATGTTCCCACAGGAGTCCAGGTGTTCCCTCTGAGTGATCCACCCAGAGACTCATATGGTCATTGCAAGAGAAAGCACTTTATCATATTTTAGAGGATTTAAGGAAAACAGAGATCAAATCCTTCAATACTACCAGCCAAAGGCCATTTACCAGAGAGAAAATTGAACCTATTCTTTTTCTCCAGACAGTAAAGCAGACTACTAGGAAACATACTGATCTAACAGCAGAGTCTTTGGAGGACAAGGTACTCCTGAAAGGCAAATTCTTCACCCAATCAGGCCCAGATAGTCATAGAAAACTGCAAAAACTGTTGGCTAAGCCAAGTAAGAACTTGGACCAATCTGTCTAGACCACTACCTCAGTGTATTACAAACAGAACCTGTAAAGGGCGGGGTACAGGACAAATGGCTGAAAAACCTACTGGCTGTTAGGAAAGCTACCCAAGGAAGGGCCATCCTGAAGTATCCCCCTAGGACATGTGTCCTCTGTGGCCAGCCAAGGCCACCTCGCCCTTTCCGGAAACCTTTCCCAACTCCCAAGGCAAGTACTGGAGGGCAAGATGGCCCTTGGGCAGCAAGAACTTGAAAGCAGCTCCCCCATCTGAACATCGCTGGGTCCTCTGGGGCTCCACTCTCCAGAATCCCTGACAGCAGCCCCACCTGAGGAGCCCAGGGAGCTGTGAACTTCTTAGTGGATACAGAAGCCTGATGTTTCATACTGCCCTTTTCTCCAGGTCCCCAAGCCCAGGAAACAGCTACTGTAAGGGATGAATTGGGCCAGCTCCTGGGATATTTCACATAGCCTCCGACCAGTCAACAGAGACCTTTTTTGGAGGAATGTCCAACTGTGCTTTCAAATGCTAATTTCAATGCCTTGAGACAGGTTACTGGCCCCACATTAGGTCCCATTAGAAGAAAAATCAATTATTTTTTTTAATGAATCAATTCAGTAAATTATTACAACTGCAGTCTTTCTTCTTTTCTTTTCTCCCTCCACCCACCCCGAGATAGGGTTCCTCTATGTAGCCTTGGCTGTCCTAGACTCACTTTGTAGATTAGGCTGGCCTCAATCTCACAGAAATCCAACTGCCTCTGCGTCCCTGGGTACTGGGATTAAAGGCATGTGCCACCACACCCGGCTAACAGCAGTTGTCTTTAACCAATTAGTTCCCCAACAATTGACACAGAGAGACTATGATTTATTATTAAGCTGTAGGCACTATGCTGGGCAGCTTCTGAGCTGTTTTAACTCTAGTATCTTTAAAACCCATATAAAAGCCAATCACTTGCCACTCTGATGACTCCCAGACAGTTTCTGCTCCATCAGTCTGTCCTTGTAACCACATGCTCATCACCATTTTACCTCCTGGCTACTGCTCTATCTCTGGCTTCCTTTCCTCCTACCACATCTTCTGCTCTCTTTCTCCCTTGTCTTATTCTAGCATCATGCATGTTCCAGCCACAGCAGCTTCAGCTGCTGTTCCTTAAAAACCTGCTCCCAGGACAGCTTCAAATAAAGCTGCTGATTTCAATTGGTCCAGCATTTTTAGACTGTTCCAAAAAGGACTTCTTTTAAGCCTGGAACTTCTCAACATTTAGAGACTGGACCACACATGTTATTGCTAGCTTGCTTTAACCATTGTTCCCCAATTTTATTTGGGTCCCCCAAAAAGGTAGCCTATGCCCCAAATCAATGGGAAACAACCTTAAGAGAATAATGTCCCATTTCCCTTAAAGGGAGTTGAGTAGGTTTTTGGTTATTTTGGGGGGCTATGGATATTTATTAGGGATGGCTATAAGTTATTACTGGTCTTATTTTTAAAAAGCAAAGTGTAAAAACTTAAGACTTGGGGATTTCTCTTTTTTCTTTCTTAGGTAAGGAGAAAGGGGCTAAAGAGAAAGAAGGGGGGGATGCAGAAATATAGGAATAACAAGACAAAAGGTAGACTATTGTATCTACTCTTCAACTTAGCAATATTGTTATTTTTAAATAAGGTTATTTTGATACATTAGTATACATCTCGGTATGATTCAGGGTTGCTTTGCTAGACACATAGACACACACACAAACACACACACATTTTCTACTCTGGTAAGAGGTATTGTGCCTGTACAATTCATTCATAACACAAGGTTTACTTCTAGTGCTTTTAAAGCTGCTATTATAAATTGTTTAGGATAGTTAAATGATACAAGTTAATTGTTAGTTGATCAACTCATGATCATGTCACAGGAATATACATCCTAGGTTTAACAGATAGATATGATTCTATAGATAGATCATGTTAAAAAAAAATGAACAGATAAGTAGGTCTTCAAAAACCTTACAGATCTAGAGAATATGACATTTAAAGATGTTTTTATTGGGGCTGGAGAGATAGCTCAGAGGTTAAGAATGTTGCCCCTTCTTCCAAAGGTCCTGAGGTCAATTCCCAGCAACCACATGGTGGCTCACAAGCATCTATACTGAGATCTGGTGCCGCCTTCTGGAAGGCAGGGGCACATGCAGATGAAACACTGTATACTTAATCAATACATTTTTTTAAAAAAAGATGTTTTTATTATTTTAAGGATTCTTTGACAAGACAGCTCAACTCTTGGCACCACCCAACCTACCTCAAAGAAGATGATGAACATTGAAGAACCTCCATATGGAGATGGCTTCAAATGGCAAGTTAGCCCCCAGGGCAAAGAAAATGCCCTCATTTCTACCATAGACAGAATTCTGCCTAAAATGGGCAAGCTTGGATGCAGGCTGAGTTGACTGCCAAGCTTTGCCAAGACAGAGTAAGCAAGTTCTTAATAGTTTCTGCTTCACAAATGACCGTCAGATATACTAGGCCAGAAGGCTGAAGATGATGCTCCAATGTTACAGAATTTTCGGGTGGCTGTCCAGGCAGTGATCTGTCTCTGTCATTTTTTAATTTTGGAAGTTGCCAGCCTATACTTCCTGTTTACTCAGGTAATTAATTGTATTCCTTCTCAAGTTTCTGATGGGGTTGAAAACCAGATAGTTATAGTTTTACAGTTAAGTTTAGGTACTTAGAAGTTAAGAAGATGTTTTGAGCTAGACAGATGTTTTTAGATTGATAGCTACAAGATACTATAGAAAATAATTTAGGTACAAAACTTTAAAGTCACCAAGATAGGATAGATGTATTTTTTTCAAGGTTACCAAATACCTCTTGATTAGACATTATGTGTATGTCTTACCTATTGGTTTTTTGATGATTGTTTTGTATTTATTCTTACTGTATATAGTTTTTAAAATGGTGCTTTTAATTGTACAGAAAGGGGGAGATGTTAGAGGACGGTCCAGCTGTGTTTACAAAGGCTGATTTCAGTTCCTAGAGATCTGGTTCCCGCCCTGCCATGGGCATTGTTATGAATGTTGAACTATCTCCTATGTTCCCCAACTATCCCTGATTGGCTAAATAAAGATGCTGAAGCCTATGACTGGGCAGAAGAGAGGGAGTGGAGAGAGTTAGGCGCCAGGGCTTAGTTAGGTGCCAGGGCTTGGGGCTTGCAGGGAGGAGGACAAGAGCGAAAGAGAACAGGAGAAAAGGAAGAGAGAGAGAGAGAGAGAGAGAGAGAGAGAGAGAGAGAGAGAGAGAGAGAGAGAGACAGACACTCACCATGAGGCAGGACAGCGATGAGCACGTGGTTACAAGGACAGACTGATGGAGCAGAAACTGCCTGGGAGTCATCAGAGTGGCAAGTGATTGGCTTTTATGTGGGTTTCAAAGGTAATAGGATTAAAATAGCTCAGAAGCTGCCCAGCATAGTGCCTTAATTCATAGTCTCTCTGTGTCAATCATTGGGGGACTAATTGGTTAAAGAAAACTGCAGTTGCAATAATTTACTGAATTAATTTAAAAAGAGTAATTCATTTTTCTGTAGACCTTCTTTTCCTAAACTCATTCCTCATTTTACCTCCCCTTTGGGACAGAAATATTTCCTCTCAGCGTAAAGTAGGACTCATCCTGCCTCGGATAGGGAACCTATGTCTGCTTCTGGTGGAAGCCAATACAGACCTGCTAGTGTAAGCTGGATGGGGAGGCTAAAGGCCACACCTGCCTTACCAGCTGTGCTAAGTCTAAAGGATCCCACTTTGGGGACAAAACAACAAACAGCGAAACTCCTTGCTATCCCTACTCATGGGTAAGAATGAACACCCAAAGAGGCTGCTGCACCCAAGGTGGGAGCCTGGAGGTTAGGGAAGGGGTAGGAGTGAGGGCAGCTGGACCACCTGGGAGGCTAAGCATTCAAGATCAATGAGCTACCACGGGAGGGCTGTGCTAACATTCTTCCCAGTGCTACCTGATGGCACCACAGCTACAAAACACACCGGCTTTAGAAGCAAATGAGCAAAGAAGTGCCACCTGGCAAGGCAGGCCGTGAGAAGCACGGCAGGTCTTTACCTGCAGGAGAAGCTCTTGCAGCTGGGCTCGTTTCTGCTTTATCCGCTCTATGCGCCTCTGCTTCTCTATCTTTAGGACAGATGTTGTTAAAAACAGACAAACAGTAAACAACAACAAAAAACCAAACCAGCGAACAAATCCTTAAATCATTTTTAAAAGATTTATTTTTATTTTATGAGTGTTTTCCTTCCATGTATGTCTGTGCACCACACGTGTGCCTGGTGTCTGATTTCCTTGGAGGGCAGAAGAGGCCACTGGTTCCCCTGGAGTTACAGATGGTTCTAAGGCACCATGTGGGTGTCAGGAACTGAACCCTGATCCTCGGCAAGAGCATCGAGTGCTCCTGGCTGCCAAGCCACCTCTCCATCCCCAAAGAGTCTTTAGAACAAAGGTATACGTTCATCCTTTGTTGTTGAATTTGGAGAGAGGGTCTCTCTCTCCTATGTTACTCGTTCACGCTAGGATCAAACCCAAGACCCTCTTGCCCACCTCCCAAATGCTGGGTACTAGTGTGTGACACCACATCTAGCTTGCTTGCTTCTATGACACATCGAGTAAAGCACATTTCTTATCTTCTCCAACAATATTTGCTCCTTACGTACTCTGTCTATACTAGGAGTTCCTTCTCATAGTTCTGTCAGTCATTATCACCTTTGTACTACTTGAAGTCACATGAACATCTGTGACACTGCTGTAAGAACAGAGGCTACGCCCTACCTGCCGGTTATGCCCACATCTGCCTTTCTTACCTACATAGCTCAGATCATATCCAATCCTTCCTTTTCTATCCCATTTCTCTCTTCTATCAAGTATTTTTTATTTAAAAAAATTTTTTCAAGGACACAGAGTAGCTATGTAACCCAGATAAGACAGATCTTGTAGCCCTCCTGCCTCCACCTTCCAAATGGGGGGATTAGAGGTGCACACTGTTGGATCTGGCATTTAAAAAATAGCTACCCATGCTTTCCCTAGCAGGTCTACATTGCCTAGCATTCAGAAACTTGCTACCTCACTTCTCTATCGCCATATATCTTGGCCACACTTAGCTATAAGCACATTTTCTTGTTCCTGTCTTGGTCCATGGAATGCCTGTAAACATCTGGCAAACTTCTGTTCCCTCTCAAAAGTGAACTAGCTGATTACTCGTTTGGCAAAAATTTACCTGATCCCTCCTTCTAGGACATCTAGAAGCTTTTTTCATGGTTGTCCCTTCTCTACACCTCTTCCTTTCTCACCCGAGATAGAACCTAGACCCTCATGCATACTCAGCGAGAGCTCTATTACAAAGCTGTTAGCCTGAGCCCAGATTACATCGTATTTCTGACAACTCCTCAATTTCTCATCTCCTCTACTGAAGCAATAGTTTCTTGGGGTCTTGATTTTCGTGTTACACTTTGTCTCTTCTGTGGTTAAGGACATGGTAATGTTAGAATTTAGCTTATGAGTCTTTAGTGTCAGTCTAATATTATTCATAATGTTCAAATTTGAGTCAAGAAGAAAAAGAGAAAGGGAGACACTTCTACTGTAGCACATAAAAACATCATCCTGGCCAGGCGTGGTGGCGCACGTCTTTAATCCCAGCACTTGGGAGGCAGAAGCAGGTGGATCTCTGTGAGTTCAAGGCCATCCTGGTCGACAAAGTGAGTTCAGGACAGCCAAGGCTACACAGAGAAACTCTGTCTCAAAAAACCAAAAACCAAAACAAAACAAAACAAACAAATAAAAAAACCCACCATCCTGTAGCCTTTGATGAATGTGGCTTTTTAAAATCATTCATCAGAACAATAATATAACATAATATAAGATAATATATAATTATAAGTTGGTGATAGTACAAAAGTACTGAGTAAAATTTGAAAGCAACTGTAATTATTTCCAAGAGCTACTGTTTACCTCAGTTCATATTATTATTCATGGTCATAACAGTAAGATTATAACAAACCAATTTAGAAACTATGTTAGAAAACACATTCTCTATAATGCTTAAAATTAACCAAGCTAAAAATAGCTTTTAACATTGTTCCAAAATGAGTGAAGGCCATGTACAAAATGTAGTGCTGCCACTTACTGGCAGTAGAGGCAAAAGTGAATTTAACTTTAGTACTTACATTCAGGGTCTTGGATAAGCAACACAGGAAATAAGCACCAGCTTGAGCTGTTGTCTGAATTCTTACAGATTTACTTTGCATCAAAATTAGTAATCAAGTAAGATTAGATCTGTTAGATGAACTACCAAAAATTTATTGGCAGGTACTTAGAATTAAATTAGAATGAAATAAAGATATTTTCTAAGAGAAAACAAAAGATGAAATTCACTCATTTAACTCCCTCACCCCCAAAACAAGGTTTCTCTGTGTAGCCATGGCTGTCCTAGATTCACTCTGTAGATGAGGTTGGCCTTGAACTCACAGTGATCCCCCTGCCTCTGCCTCCCAGGGCTGGGATTAAAGGAGTGCACCACCACTCCAGCTCTCATTTAACTTTCTTGTTGTTGCTTTGTGTTGGATACTTTGTTGTTGGTCTGTGTGGGGACAGGGTATATACTCAGGCTAGCCTTGAACTATGTGGTCGAGACAACCATGACCCAGATCCCCCTCCTATCCCCAAGTGCTGAGATTACAGATACACGCATGATCGCCTTCATGCCCAGACCTCTCGGTGACATTTTGTTCCTCAGTTCCTGGTTTTGTTAAATAAACTACAAAATGTGTCTCCAAAACTCTTCCACTTCGAATCCTCCATGAAGTCTTAAAGCAATGATAGTAAATATTAACTAGGAACGTTTTAATATTACACGGTAATTTTAAATGAAAATGTCTTACATGTAAAACAAAAACAGAAAAAAACACCTGCTATCCAACAGTGCTTCCCACTTACTTCCAGGTTTTGGCACTCCTGAGCAGAATTGGTAGGCAGGCCAATCCACTTGATCTCTTTTTTTTCCTTTGAAATTATGTTCATTGCCATTAGCACATTTAAAGCATCATAAACTCTTCGTCTAATGTTCTTCTGATCATAAGCCTGCTAAAAATATTTTTATTAAGTGATAAGTTATAAAGGTTATTTTTCACATGCTGTTGATGTTAACAATAGTATCTCCCAACTGCTGAGAAAAAAAAAAAAAAAAACTATGCCCAGTTAAAACATTTTCAGAATTCAATGTAGTGAAGACACTTTTAAGCTTTTTTTTTTAAAAACAGTTACTTGTGTGTGGGTAAGGGGTGGGCGGGCAGGCACATTCTCATGCAGAATTCAGAGGACCACTTGTGGAAGCCCAATCTCTTCTTTCACCTCAGGTCACCAGGCTTGGTGGCAAAATGCCTTTGTCAGCTGAGGCATCTGACCATCTCCAGACATTCCCCCTTCATTTGTTTGTTTGTTTTTAGGTTGCTCTGAGCGTTGAACCCAAGGCCTTGTGCATGCTAAAAGGGTGCTCTACCACTGGGTTATACCTCCAGCCCTGAAGACAATTCTAACACAAAATAACTTCAGAAACAAATACCATACTACCACTGGATTGACATTTAAAAACACTGCAGGGACTTCAGGTGAGAGAAGATTACTAAAAATGTAAGCTTGGAGACGTAGAAAATGTGACTATACGGGTAAATCTCAGCTGCATGAAGCTATGTTAAGTCCAGAATATATAGAAATTAAGGTGCCTGCATTATCTGGAAGAATTTTATACTTCAAAAACATCAAGGGCTGGGGAGATAGCTGAATGGGTAAAGTGCTTTGCTATGCAAGCATGAAAACCTAAGTTTGGGCCCTGGTCCCCCACGTAAAAGCCAACTCTAGCAGCGTGTGTCTGTAACCGCCGTGGTAAAGGGTGGTGAAGACAGGTGGACTCTTGGTGCTGACTGGTCTCCTAGCTAGCCAATCAGGAAGCTTCAGGTTCAGTGAGAACCCAGGCTTCAAGCGAGCATGCCAGGAGTGGCACCATACACCTTTATCCCAGCACTTGGTAAGAAGAAGCAATGGGTTCTCTGAGCTCAAGGGCAGTTTGGTTTACACAGTGATTTCCAGGCCAGTCAGGGATGCAAACGAAGACCCTGTCTATAAATAAATAAGTAAATAAACAAACAACAAACAAATAAAAATAAGGAGATGAGTGACAGAGCAAGACAACCAATATTAACCTCTGGCATTTGCACACTCATGCATGACAACATTCATATGCACACCAAAGATGCATGTTTCAAGGTCTATGTGAAGCTGTGCTTCTTACAATGGACCAGTGCTTAACAGCTGTTTTCAATCTATGAAACCAGGAACTGGACCCAAAACATTTCTGTATTCTCAGCACACTGATTGGTTCAGCCAACTTTTCCTTTCTTTTGGTAATAAGACTAATACATTTATATTGATTTGTATTATAAGGTTCTTATTGTACACAGGAAGTTCTTAAAGAGAAAACTGAATCAATGAAATGTTCTGATAAAAAGAACTGTGGGGAACACTGAATCCATGTAAATATACAATGACTTCTCAATCAACAGAAAATTTAAGTCATGAAACTGAATGTAAATATTGTATTCTTGACATCGCAGGCTACACGTAACATCGTGTTCTGGGTAAAACACTAGTATTCTGACTCCTGTTTATTTGACATGGGGGACTTCTCACTATGCAGCCCAGGTCAGTGCTGAGCTCACTATATACTGCAAGCTGGCTTCAATTTTGTGGATGTTCTCCTGCTTTAATCTTTTAAGTGCCCCAGAATTTACACGGCCCCAAAATTACATTTTAAAATTATTGCCCAGCAGCGGTAGCACACACTTTTAATCCCCACACTCACAAGGCAGAGGCAGGCAGATCTGAGTTTTAGACTAGCCTGATCTATAGAGCGAGTTCCAGGTTAACCAAATCTACACAGAGAAACCTTGTCTTAATCCCAGCTCTTGGGAGGCAGGGGCAAGTGGATCTCTATGAGTTCAAGGCCAGCCTGGTCTATAATGCAAGTCCAGGATAGTCAAGGCTACACAGAGAAACCCTGTCTCGAAAAACAAACAAACAAACAAACAAACAACAACAAAACCAAGAGGGGATGGGGTGAGAGAAAAACAAAAAAAGCTCATCTTTGGAGACTATACATGCGCCAGCTGGGTAAAGCATTTCTCACATTAGTTCTGGAGTTTGAATTCCAGGTCCCAGCTAAAGGTAGAAGGTGGGAACTGACACTACAACACTGTCCTGACTCCTGCATATGGCATGGCATGCATGTGGACACACACATCACACACACAAACACACAAATAATACACAGGAAATGCTCAAGGGACTCCCAAGCTTCCCTGGTTCCTCAGGTCTACGACACAGGCAATAGGTAAACTGAATGCAGGTCTCACAGCCCGTGTGAAATTCATGATCCACCTACCGAATCAGCTGCCAGATGGTTACTTGAATTGGTGAACTCAGACACCAGCTCATCAGCTACTTCATTGTAGGATGTCGTGCCTTTCCGCTGAACTTTCTCACATACTTTCATTGAAAAGTGTCTCAAGCCTTTCCCATTTTTATCTCCTTTTTTGCTTCGTTTACTAGAAGAGAAAAAAAATTATGAAAAAATTCATATTCCTTTATGCTCAAGATTTCCTTTACAAAACAATGTAAAAAAAATAAAGTCAAAAGACAATCATTTAGTTTCTGTTTCAAATGAAAAAAATTTAAAGAGGAAATGTCTTCAAATTTAGTTTTTATATTAAGAGCTTAACAATACACGAATGTTTTTCTATAATATTCATTCAGTAAGCAAGTATTGACAAGTAACTGTTATGTGCCAGACACTATCAGACACTGGAAATAAATCTATGAAAACTGTAATAACTCTACCTTCTAGAGATAATGCATTTGTAAATATTTATCTTTTCTTTGACATTAAAACTATCACTATCTCAGTTCTTACCTATTAAAACTTGAGGCGTCACTTTGGTTCTAACAATATATGAGCATCAAGTATATGTAAGACCTGTTTCAGGGGCCCCAAGTATAAAACTTCGGTGAAATTCTTTCCCTCAATAAGTCTTAGAGCATAAAGATAAAACCCATACATAATAGCAGATAATTCCAAAGGTAAAAGTGCCAGGCCACAATCACCCACAGTGTTCTGTGGGAACAGAAAGCTGTGCTAACCTACAGGAAGATGACTTGTGGGGAGTCGCCCACATTGAGTAAAGGCCAAAGGAAAGAAGTAAGGAGAGCTTTGGTCAGGAGAAGCAACAGCCAATCAGGATGGAGAAAAGGAAAGACTGAAAACAAGTATGGTGGTGTCACCAGACTGTGCCTCAAATACAAGCACATAAATCTGACTTTGTCTCATCATGTTTATCAGCTGACTTATTAATAAATTATTTATATGTTCTATATTATGTACAAAAACAGCACCAAATATGCTCTTTTCAAAATTCCAAGATCAGAACACGCTGTCCTTTCTTTTCCCTACATTCCTGATATGGTTGTCAGCCTGACTACATCTAGAATTGACTACAGCCCAAGCTCCTAGGTTTCTTTCTTTAAAAGGACAGGAAGAAGGAAACTTCGCCCATCCTTGTTATCACTTGCAAGCTCACTTACCCTGCTGCTGAGGCATTCCTCCAGTGGTTTTAGAACACAACTCCTTCAGGATTTCAATATACACCAAAGACCAGTAGCTCTCCAGGAATCTCCAGGACTCCAGCACCAGACTGGAAATGCTGAGATATCCAGCCTCATGGACTGAATAATTATTGGCCTCTTGGCCATTGCTGAACTACCCAGATCACACCATGTAAACCAGTCTAAATTGCCTTTCAGTAGTACACGTCTGCGTGCGTGTGCGTGCTCTATTAATTCTAATAGTATTTTGCAGCATTCATTTTATGAGTTCTGCTCCTTTAGAGAATCCTGACTAATACAATTAGCAAAGACTCAGCAATGTGTCCCCGGGCACAGGCACTGTATCTCACAGGCTACTCTCGGAAGGCAGTTGCCCAATGAGACACTGACATAGGCAGAAGTTCTTGTGTTAAATTGGGAAGTGAATTTATGGGAAATAGGAGGTGAACAAATAATCAGGTGAACTGATGACCTGGAACTAGGTCCCTGGAACAGAGAGGGACAGACAGAACTGCAAAACTTGAAAGGGAAAAAGTAGTAAAACTAAGCATCTGATTGACATGGAAAGAAAAAGAGAAGAAGCAGAGTCTGGATCGAGTATTTGAGTAGCAGTAGGTACACCGAGGGGCTAGAGAGATGCTGTAATGGATAAAGGCCCTTGCCTATAAGTCCAATGACCCAAGTTAGACCCGGAGCCCCTACAGAGAAAAGAACTGTTTCCATCAAACTGGCCTCTGATTTCCATATGCATCAGTGGCACACGTGCACCAACAATGATGAACACATGATAGAAATATAATATAATATAATTAATATAATATAAGATAGCTTTCAACTGTTAGAGGTTAGAGAAATGACCCAGCAGTTAAAAACACAGAAGACCAGAGTTTGGTTTCCAGCACCCACACCAGGCAGCTTACTTCAGCTCCAGGAGATCCAATGCTCTCTCTGGCCTCTGAGGGCACTCACATGTATGTGAAACATACAACTGTACGTACACACACACACACACACACACACACACACAATCAAATAATCTTAAAAAACAAAACAAACCCTCTTTAACTGCCAAGCAGCGGTGATATACTTGGGAGGCTCAAACAAGAAAAAAACAAACAAAACCAATAACAAAACACTGACTCCCCCTTCCAAACAAAACAAAACAAAACAGCTCACTTCACTAAGGCATCTTTTTGTGTGTTTATGTGAGGCTAGAGTGTTGGCTCAGTAGTTAAGAGCCGTTGTTGCTCTTGAAGAGGACCTGGTTTGGTTTCTAGCATCTAAGTGGTAGCTCACACCTATCTGTTAAATCCATCACCAGAAGATAAGATGTCTTCTCATCTCCCTGGCACTGAATGCATGTGGTACATAAACATATATGCTAGCAAAACACTCAGATGTGTGAAAATAAGTAAATTTAAGAAAACTTTTGAAAGTGTTTTGTTGCTGTGGTGGTTTGAATAGATATAGGCCCCATACACTCATGTGCTTGAATGCTTGGCCCAGAGGGAGTGGCACTATTAGGAAGTGTGTCCCTATGTGGGACGGGCTCTGAGGTCTCCTGTGCTCAAGCTACACCAGTGTGGCACAGTCTCCTTTTGCTGCCTGCGGATCAAGATGTAGAACTCTCGGCTCCTTCTCCAGCATCTGTCTCCTGCACGCTGCCATGCTTCCTGCCGTGATGATAATGGACTAAACCTCTGAAACTGTGAGCCAGACCAAATTAAACGTTTTCCTTTATAAGAGTTGCCTTGATTATGATGTCTTTTACAGCAATAAAACCCTAACTCAGACAGTGGATATGTGTATAAATTCCTGTTCAGAACATACTTAAAACACTGATAAGTCAAGGTTTATCTACGTTTAGTTTTACAGATAATGCCAACTTCCAAAAATTATTGTGATAATTTTATACTGCCCTCAGCAGCTATCTGGTAGATATAGAGTAGTAGTGCATTGTGGTTTTTATTGATGTTTTTAAATACTTATTTTTAATGACTAATGCTGGTGAGTATTTCTATTTGCTTCTGGAATAAGAGTTCTATTATTTTGTTTTGCCAGTTGAGGACAGAGTCTCACATTGGCCTAGGCTGGCTTACATTTCCTGTGAGCAGAGGATGTTATAAAAACCACTGGCAAAGCTTTATTAACAGAACAATCGTCTTATAGAGGTAAATGGACTCTGAGGTGCGGACTCTCATTTTAATATAGTGTGGTGCTAATACGGTACCTGCTACAGTGGCCTGCACGACATCTTGAGCTTAGGCTCATATAACGGATCTAAGACAGTAGTTCTTTTTTTCCCCTCTTGTTGGGAATGGAACTAGGACTAATGAATGCTATGCAAGCGCTCCACCACTAAGCTGTATGTGTTCCTAGCTTCTAAACTGACAGACTTGTTTAAGAGACACCACAATGATTCTGATATACAAGCAAGAATGAGAACCACTGTGCTAATAATAGTCTAAGAAAAGATGATTTCACACGCCCAAAACTGTCTAGAGAAAAAGTGTTTATTATGATCTAGAACTATTTTTAAAAACTCATTTTAAACTTTGGGCAATGTAGAGTACTATGGAGTATTCACTTTGGAAGGACACCTCCCCAGAGGAGGGAGAGGCCTAAGTGACTAATGTCACAGGGTCTCTATTGAAACTGCAAATAAGTGAATCAAAAACCTCAGTGCAGAATGAAATAATGGTAGAAACTAAACAAAGTTAAAGTTATACAAAGGAAAATCCCCTGTTTTCTTAGTGGAATGTGAAACAAAATACACTTATACTCACCTTTCTGAAAAATCAGAGTCTATAAATTCTCTAGCTCGTTTTCTATCACTAAAAAGACAAAAAGATAGCTTAAGCACAACACATAAACACAACTCTATTTCTTAAATAATTTACTATAAACTATCTCACTCTACACTAAATGTACACATACAAAACTATTTTTACGATGGGATAAAGACATGACAATGCAATACCCTTAAATGGAATAAGTTCAATGAATACTTGGGGGAGAAAACAGTACAGATTCACAAATTAATTCTTATGAAACTCTTGTCTTTATAGCATATGAATGCTTGCCTGTCAATTTACATATGGCATAAAGCACTTAAATGGGCTGTTTCTTCATTAACTTATTTATTTATCCTTGAAGTAAGGTCATTCTTAATGAACATTTACTGTTTGTTTGCTCCGCACTCACCTAGGCTAGAAGCCAAGCAGTATATCACCAGGTATATAATGCCTCAAGTAATAAAATTTCAAAAATGATTTTTAAAAAAAGGTTGGGGGTATTGTTTTAATATTTTCCTTTTGTCCATTTAATCTTTATTTATGTGTATGTGTGTCTATGTATATATATGTAACACGTATGTGGTGGGGGCCCACAGAGGCTAGAAGGTGCCAGATGTCTTAGAGCTAGGGTTAGGAGGTTGCTTGTGAACCACCTGATGTAGATGCTGACAACCAAGCTCTGTTCCTTTGGAAGAACAAGTGTCCTTTACTCCTCAGCCTGTCTCCAGTCAGCCTGTCTCCAGCGCTTCCTCTTCTTTCTTGCATGCCTATGCTGCCTCCACTTACACCATCCCTGAGAGACAAGGTTTTACTATGTCACCCAGGCTGGCCTTGAACTCTCTCAGTGGTCATCTTGCCTCAGCCTTTCAAGTACTGGGATTGCAGTAATGCACCACCACCCCTGGCTTCGTTACCTTTTACAGAAGATGGGATGGGGGCGGAAGTAACAGAGGAGAAAGGCTAGCAAAAGCTTTGTCTTAAAGACAAAGAGAAACACAGAGGGTTTGATAATAATGGTGGTAAAATGATAAGAGAGCTATCTCATTACCTAGTATTTATTTATGTATTTTTGTATTTACTTTTTTAAATGTAAGCTTTTTGTCTTGTTTTTGTTTGGTTGGTTGGTTTTGGTTTTATTGACATAGGGTGTCTCTGTGTAGACTTCGCTGTCCTGGACTCACTTAGACCAGGCTAGCATTGAACTACAGAGATCCACCTGCCTCTGCTCCCCAACTGCTGAGATTACAGGTGTGCGCCACTGTGTCCAGCTATGAAGGGAAGTTTTAATGAAAATGTTAGTATTTTGTCCTCTTTTTCTAGTTTCTTTTCTGACTTTTAAGTAACTCAAAGGGAAAATTATGAGTAAAACCAACACTTAACACAATCCCTTTCATATGTGTTAAAACAATATAAAATTGGGCTGGAGAGATGGCTCAGAGGTTAAGAGCACTGACTACTCTTCCAGAGGTCCTGAGTTCAATTCCCAGAAACCACATGGTGGCTCACAACCATCTATAATGTGATCTAATGCCCTCTTCTGTCATGTAGAAGTACATGCAGGCACAGCACTGTATACATAAATAAATATTTTTAAAAATATATAAAATTAGTTTTTATATCTCTAAAGTAGCTGAGTAGCTAAGTATTATAACCATGAAAAGTCCTATTTCAGAATTTTGAAAGTCAGAAGATGTAGTTAAAAGTTGTTAAACTGATTTTCTCAGCATAAATAAGGCTATACTCACTGAACATAGGCTACATACAGAATCCAATTATAACTGGTGATTTTAAAACAATGTGAGTTTTTAAAGGTATAAACTAGCTGGGTACAGTAGCAAATAACAGTAATCTCAATGCTCAAGAGGCTGAGGCAGACGGATCACTAAGAGTTCAAGGCCCATCAGGGCTACGAATCAAGTACAGGTCAGCCAGGGCTATAGCCTAAGACTTCTCAAGCAACAACAGCACCACACTCAAAGCAACCTGTAATCCCAGCACTCAGAAGGTGGAGGCAGCCTGATCAGGAGTTCAAGATGCTAATTTAGCTGAAGTAGTGAGCTGGAGGGCAGGCTGAACTACATGAGACCCTATCGCAAAACCTCCCAAAACAAATAAATACCCCCTCCCCCAACCAAAAGAACCAGACTAACAAAACAAGGGAGGGAAGTACAGGGCTGGGGAAATGGCTCAGAGTATGAATCACTTGCCATGCAAGGCGGCGGACCAGACCCCAGAACACATATAAAAGATAGGAATGTGGGGTGACCTGCCATTAATCCCAGCATTTACTCAGGAGGCCAAGTTAGGGGATTATTGGGGTAAATTGGCAAGGTCTGGTGCTGTGGAAGTTTTGGTTTATGTTTTTGCTTTAATCCCAGGTGTGGGATATGGGGACTGCTCCAGTTTGTCCACAACCGATGACTGCCTCATGAGAGGGTGCATGATGTTTTTCAGCTCGAACTACCTCATGTGAGGGTGTGGTCTTTGTCAGTGCGGATAAACGCCAGACCCAAAGAGAGACTGCTGGTGTTCCTCCACCCCACCCTGCTCCTGGGTGCTGTGGATGCAGTGTGACGAGGAAAAGTCATGGGAGAGGATTGGACTTGCCCCAAAGAACCCGATGACACTGAACAGGAGGAAATAGATAAGGAAAACTATGCCCCCTCTCCCCACAAACCTTCCTCTCCTACCTGGTGTTGGGGTGTTGGATGGGATTGGGGTGGAGTAGGGAGAAAGAGATTTAAGGATCCCCAAATAAAAACAGTTGCCTTAAAGTACAATAGTCTGGCTTCAACAAGAGCCCTCCCTTCAGTAAATAAAATGAAGAGTGATCAAGGTAGACACCCTATGTTAACCTCTGGCCTCCATATGTATACATGCATACACATGTTCATTTACAATACATATGCCCAACATTGAACATACAGACATTGAACACATACATATCACACACACACACACACACACACACACACACACGCACGCACACACACACACACACACAGAATTTTGAAAAAAGTTCTGGAGACAGCCCTGCAGATAAGAGTGCATGCTACTCTTTTGGGGAGCAGAGTTCCTTAGCTTACTGCATCTACCTCGGGTGAGTCACAACTACCTGTAACCCCAGCTCTAGGGAGCCAGTGTTCTTTTCTGTACTTAAGAGGCACCTGCACCCACAATCACATACTACACACCCCCATACACATATATACATAGCTTAAAATCTCTGGGCTGGTGACATGACAGACAGAGGCACCTCTGGCAAGCCTGACAACACTGAGTTTCATCTCTAGGACTCACACAGTGGAAAGAGAACTGACTCCCAGAGTCCTCCTCTAACCCTGACACATGCTCCATGGCTTTATGTGTACACATTGGCAAATAAATAAATGTAAAATGTAAAAAAGGGAGGTAGGAAGAAGACAACAACACAGTAAGACAGTAAGGGGGGGGGCTTAGAAACAGTAATTTTTGATACTCTTACCTGGGAACCCAGCCAGTAGCCTCAGCTATGTGAGTCTGGGTGACCATTGCTGGTGCAGGGGTATATGGACTCCCAATCAGAACACTTCCTGAATTGGTGATTCTCTGTGGTGTGCTTATAATCTGTAGAGTTGGTAACAAGAAAATAAAATTTAGTATCCACGCCTTTAATCCCAGCACTAGGGAGGCAGAAGCAGGAGGATCTCTGTGAGCCTGAGGCTAGCCTGGTCTACATAGAGAGTTCCAGGCCAGCTAGGGCTACGTAGTGAGACCCTGTCTCAAATAAGAAAGAAACTATTTTTAAAAGGCAACATTTAAATTATAACTTAAAAAAAAAAAAAGAAGAAGAAGGGGGAAGCTAGAGATGGCTCAAGCAGTTAGGAGCATCGGCTGCTCTTCCAGAGGACCTGGATTTGGTTCTCAGCACCCACATGGCAGCTCACAGCCACCTGTAACTCCAATTCCAGGGGATCTAATGTCCTTTCTGGCCTCTTCAGGCACCAGGCACATCCATGGCACATAGACACACATGCAAGTAAAATACCACATATTAGACAGACAGATGGATACATAGATAGGCAGGCAGACAGACAGACAGAGACATGGTGTTGCTGGCTAACGTGAGCAGCAAGTGCTGTGTGAACAGCTCTACTACCAATCATCTAACCTACCAGTAGAACCTATGATTCATCTCCATTCTATTACCTTAAAATGCCAGTATCCTGGTTCCTGACATAATGCCACAATGTACATTGGAGGAAGTAAACAGCAATTTAGAAGGATTAAATTGGCAAATGACAATTTCTTACCATCAGAAAAATGAAAAGCTTTGTCTTACATGGGAAGCAGTTTGGGAGCTGGAGAGATGGTGCCTTGGTCAGGAGTGTTTGCTGTGCAACTGTACGGACTGCAGTTTGAATCCCATCAACATAACAAGCTGACACACCATACACACCTGTAACCCAGCTCTGAGGGAATGAGGGATGGAAGGATTCTTAGGGCTTACCAGCTTTCAGTCTAGCCAAAACTATGCACCCCAAGTTCAGGGAGATACCCTGCCTTGTATGAATTCCCAGAAAGAACATAGGAAGATAATTAATGTACACTCCTGGTCTTCAAGCACACACTGTGTACACAAATCAATCAATCAAGTTATTTAATGCATACGAACACTCTGTTTTTGCACACCAGAAGAGGGAATCAGATTTCATTACAGATGGTCATGAGTCACTATGTGGTTGCTGGGAATTGAGCTCAGGATCTCTGGAGGAGCTCTCAATGACCCCTCTCTCCAGCTCCCCACAAATCAATCTTTAATTCGAGCATTTGGAAGGCAGAGGGAGGAGAATCTTAGCAAGTGTGAGGCCAACTAGAAGCACCAAATGAGACACTTTCTTAAAAGGAAGCAAACAGAGCCAGGTGTGGTGGTGCACACCTTTAATTTCAGCACTTGGGAGGCAGAGGCAGGCGGATGTCTGTGAGGCCAGCTTGATCTAAAAATTGAGCCCAGGACAGCCAGAGCTCTGTTACACAGGGAAACCCTGTCATGAGCCACCCCCAAAAGCAAACAAACAAAGAAAACTTCCAACCTTTACCCCTGAGAAAAAGAGAAGTAAAGGCTTTATTTAGAATTAAGTATACAAACTGTAGTAGAGCCTGATTTACAAGAGCTAGCACAAGGTCAGCCTGGTTTATCTACATAGCAAGTGAAACCTAGTCTGGGCTACTCAGTGAGACCCTGTATCAAAAAACTACATACATACATACAATGGGGATAGAGCTAAATTTAGGTAGAGTGCTTCGTTGCTGAATCGATAGTAGACTCTAGAAGGCTTATCTACCCCAGCTAATTCCCAAATAATCAAGACAGAGACCTTTTAGAATTATAAACACTTCAAAACACAGTAACTGGGCAGGTATTAACTCTTGAGGCTATTTTGCTATCTCCCAGTTACATGTACCCCAATATTAGCTGCCATATGCTCTGTTTGGGCTGCTTCTGTTCCATTAGGCCAGCCTTCACGGCCATGTGTTCATGGTCCATATTGCCCCATGAAACTTCCTTTCTTCTCTCGGGCTTCCTCTCCTGCTTCTCCCCTCCTCCCTTCCTCCTGGCCACATACTCCCTAAGCTCCCCTCCCTGCAAGCCCAGGACCATGAACCCCACCTCCTTCTCTTCTTTCAAATTACACTCATCGGGGTGGCAACCAGATCCTGGGGGCCAGTAATCAGCACTAGAATCCATAGCACCAGACCAACCCCCAGTCCTGGGCTTGATCCCTACCACCGCGATGGCCATGCCTGTAATCCTAGCGTCTCAACGGGAGCATCTGGAGGATCATAAATTCAAGGTCATCCTTGGCTACAAAGCAAGCGTGAGGACAGCCTAGGCCACAGGAAACCATCTTAAAATACATAAAGCACTGTACCGTGTGAATTTAATATCTTTAATTATTAGATGCATATGAACTTTAAATTATTCAGTTCTAGATAGTTATTAAATTATAAATAACGTTAACCATTTCTGCACAATGATCTTGGTCTTAATATCTTTTTCTTTTTCCTTTTTTGCACCCTCTCTGTGTAACCTTGGCTGTCCTGGAACTCACCTGCCTCTGCTTCCCAAGTGCTGGGATTTAGGTGTGTGCCACCACTGCCCTGCTTTCCCTTCCCTTTTGCGTTTTAGTGTTTGCTTTCTCTGAGGCAGGATCTCAAACAGCCCCAGCTGGCCCCAAACTCACCATGCAGCTCCTGACCTCCTGCTTCTACCTACCAAATGCTGGGAGGCTGCTTACTGCTCATCTGTATTTGACCTAAATTTCTTTCAGCTATTACTTAAGTTTAAACCTCAGAATGTGTTTAGTGTCTCACTAGCAACCACCAACCCCAAAACTAAGGGTATCACCTACAGCATCTGAAACCTATAGCAGAACGCCCCCTGCTGGCTGATGTTCCGTCAACGTATCATAGAAGAATTGTGTTCCTGCATCATGATCACTCATAGGATCCTCAAAACAAATTTTTATTTCCTTTCAGGTTACAGCTGTGTTTCCTGTCAACTTTTACAACTAAAACTGCTTTCTAGGGCTTATCATTTTTACTTGTCAAAGAACATACTTTTTAGCAAAAGATGAAAAACAGAGCATCTGTTGCTAGGTAATTTTTTTAAAAGGTCTTTCCCCCCTGTCTTTGCATAGATTATCCCTGTCCCCCACCCCGGGTTGGTTTTAATGGGCTGTCCACCATAACCTTGGATATCTGAATACTCAGCTGGTGGTGAAGGAGGTTCAGGAGATGGGGCCTCGCTGGAAGGAGTATGGCAGTAGGGGTGGGTTTGGAGAGCTTAAAGATTCTAGCCACTCCCAGTCTGCTCTCTGCTTCAAGTTGTGAACTATCAGCTTGACGCTGTAACTGCTAGTGCTTTCCCACCATAAAGGATTCTTATTCCTCTGGAACCGTTAAGTCCAGGTAAAGTTTCTCTATAAACTGCCTCAGTAGTGGTGTTCTACTAGAACAATAGAAATGTAATTAATACAACGTTAAAAAAAAAAAGCTAGTGTGTGGTACCCACGTGGAGGTCACACAACTTGTGGAAATCACTTCTTTCCTTCTATCATGTAGTCTAGGCATTGAATTCAGGCCATCAGATTTGGTGACAGATGCTGAGCCATCTCATGAGACCTTGAAGGAATGGCTAATAATAATTTTAAAAGGAAAGGAAAGGAAAAAGAAAGCCAGGTGTGGTGGTGCACACCTGTAATCTCAGCACGGAGGAGGCAGAGACAGAAGGATCCTCCACACGCTTCAAGGCCGTCATTCATGTATGCAGCAAGTTTTAAACTAACCAGGACTGCACAGTGAAGCCCTGTCCCAAAGAAGCATCCTCCAGTGAGTGGGAGTTTAATACAACACTGACCCCTCAATGGATAAACGATGAGCTGGGTACGCAAGAACGCTCCCTATTTTCATAAAAATTTGAAAAATTCCATACTAGTAACATTTAGGTAAAGCCTCAAGAGGAAAAAAAAAAATCAGTATAGACTGTATTTAAAAGAAACAATCTTATTTTCACTGTCTCCTGAAAGCTGAAATACTAATCTGCACTGTCTCCATACTCAAGCTCTGGCTCCTTATTTACTAAATATTTAAGAATCCTCCCCCCACCCCCCGGGACAGTGTTTCTCTGTGTAGTCCTGGCTATCCTGGATCTCATTTTGTAAACTAGGTTGGCCTTGAATCCAGAAGTCCATCTGTCTCTGCCTCCCAAGTACTGGGATTTAAGGCATGTGGCCACCACTGCCTGGCTGTAAGAACGGTTATTATTTGCTTGAATTTAGCAATTTTGCATCTAGCATTACACTGGCTGGAGCTTAGGGAAATGTTTGTAGATACAGATGTTTGGCAAATAATTTTAGTACACTGATTCTATAATTAAAAAGTAAAAAATGAGACTATAACCTGACAGATATCTGAAAAATTCCATCTGCAAAATAAAAACTGTTAAGAATGTATTAAGAGCTGGATACAGGGGGCTGGAGAGATGGCTCAGAGGTTAAGAGGAAGGTTCTGAGTTCAATTCCCAGCAACCACATAGTGGCTCATGGCCATCTATGATGTGATCTGATGTCCTCTTCTGGCCTGCAGGTATCTGTGCAGGCAGAGCACTGTATACATGATAATAAAAAAATAAATAAATCTTAAAAAAAAAAACACCCACATACTATTAAAAAAAGAGAGAGAGAGAGAGCTGGATACAAGCATAGTGGCACACACCTGTGAGATAGAGGTAGGAGGATCAGGAGTTCCAGGTAGCCTTGGCAGGAAGGGTTGACAGGAAATCTTGTCTTAAAAGCAACAAGAGATGGTTTAGCCAGTAGACACTTGCATCAACCCTGATAATGTAAGTTAAACCCTGGGGATTCACATGTTTAAAAGAAGACAACTGACTCCTGACGTCTATACTATTACTATGGCACTGGCATGCTTATATACATGTGTATATACATGTCTATACACACATGTGCACGTGTATACACGTGTGTGTATGTACACACACACACACACACACACACACACACACACACACACTGGTGGTTAGATGAAAATGGCCCCTATAGGCTCATAAGGAGTGGCATTATTAGGGGGTATGATCTTGTTGGAATAGCTGTGGTCTCGTTGGAAGAAGTGTGTCACTGAGGGCAGGCTCTGAGGTTTCAGAAGCTCCAGCCAGGCCTACTGTCATTCTGTTTTCCCGCTGCCTGCCAATCCAGCTATTGATTCATCACCATGTCTGTCTGCCATGGTGACATGGACTAAACCTCTGAACTGTATGGCAGTCCCCAATTAAATGTTTCGCTTTGTAAGAGTTGACATAGCTGGCCATAGTATCTCTTGGCAGCAACAGAAACCTTAACACACACACCTTACACATTCTCTAAATGTTCAAAATACAACAACAATAAAAAAAGAATACTAAGGTGTTCAGAAGCTTGCTTCATGAGAAAAACATGAAATTGGCCATGTTTGTGCCTCTCATAAAATTCTGTCTTGCATTCAAAATACATTCATAGCCACCAATCCACACAAGTCACTTACTTCAGTGTAACACCTCACACGATAAGAGAATGTGTCTTATGTACCACATCTGTCTGCAGGGCCTATACAAATGCCAAGAGACATTCACAGAAAAGCTGGAAGTGGTGGTTCAAATTTGTAATCCTCTCCCTGCCCCTTCTACCCCCAAAAGCCAGGCAGTAGTGGCATACACCTTTAGTCCCAGAACTTGAGAGGCAAAGGCAAGCAGATCTCTGTGAGTTCGAGGCCAGCCTGGTCTGGTCTACAGAGCAAGTCCAGGACAACCAAGGCCAAGGCTACACAGAGGAAACCCTGTCTTTAAAAAAAAAATAAAATAAAATAAATTTTTAAAAAGATCTGTAATCCCAGAGCTTGGAAGGCAGAGACACAGGTCTCTGTGAGTTTGAGGCCAGCCTAGTCTATAGACTGAGTTCCAGCCTAGCCAGGGCAGCACAATGAGACCCTATCTCACAGAACAACACCCTGTAACACAAAGGACATAGTTCTCACTAATTATATCATATATCACAATGTTCTCTAGCAAGCAGAAATTGGCTATAGACAGCTTAGAAAATAATGGAGGTTGAACATGAGGCTCACAGAGCATTTGCCTAGCAAGCATAAGACCCCAACTTTAATTCCTAGTACTAACAGAGGGAACATGGAATATTATAAATTTTAGCGTCAACTGTTCCTCAAACCTCACACATCTTTAATATGATCTAATAGTACCTAAGCATCTTTAAAAAGAAGCCTGGCTGCTCAAGCAACACATTAGAAGTACTACTGCCATTACGGTCAGAAAAGCTGAAGAAGAGTTTTCATAATTATCAGGTATTATATTCAATTAATATGACATGTTTGCCCTCACTATGTGAGTAGTTTCTTTTCTTCTGGACTAAAATAGCCAGGAGATCATCATAATATACACATGAATATTCATAAGATATATATCCTTTATATGCTAACCTTGAGAAAGGCAATACTAAAGCAAGGACTGCTAAGTTAGCTTCCCAGATTGAAGGGATGGGTCAGCAGTTACTTGCTGCTCTTCTAGAAGACCCGAATTAGGCTCTCAGCACCAGTGCCAGCATCTGTAACTCCAGCTCTGGGGGTCCAATGGCCTCTTCTAGCCTCTATGGGGACCCCCACATGTGGGACACACAGACAAGTAAAAATAAATCTAAATTAGTTTTTACAACCAATGATAATTCTTTTCATAAAGTCTTTTAAATTTATTTGTATGTGTGTGAGAGTATGTGTTGGTGTTTATGTTGGGGGTGAGCGCATGTGCATGCCATAGCACATATGTGGGGGCAGAGGACAGCGTTCAGGAGCTGGGTCCCTCCTCTCCATCATGTTAAGTTCCCGGAAGGGATCTTAGATCACAGGTTTGCAGCAAGTGCCTCTACTTTCTGAGCAATCTTGCTCATCCTTGTTTGAAATTTCCACCTTCAGTGACGATTTGGTTTCCAAGAGTTCAAAAGGGCAGGGCAGAAACAAGACTTTAAGAAACTGATGAGTCTGGAAGGGGAAACTGTAATCAGGAGAGATTATGTAAGGAAAAAACTATTTACAATAAAAGAAAGAAATAAGAGGTTAAAAAAAGAATAAGGGTGATAAGCAATAGTCTGGCCAAGAATCCTCTGAGCAAATACAAAGTTTTATAAAATGTTAGATCATGAACAGAGGTAAAAAACAATGTTGTTTTTAATTCTGGTTCTCTTTTCTTTCTTCCTCCCTCCCTTTCCCGCTAAGTTCTGGGGACTGAACCCAAGACCAGTGCATTTGAAGTAAGTATCCTATCAGTGATCTACACCCCGAGACGAGACAATGATTAAAAGTGACAGTAAGAGGGGTAAATGGCCCAGTAGGTAAAGGTGCTCGCTGCCAGGCCTGAAAGCAGAGTTCAGTCCCTGGAGACCACATGGTAGGAGGAGAGGACTGACCTCTACACAGCACACTCACCTCTACTGTGCACCTGAGCACAAGTATGTGTGTGCACATGCGTACATGCATGTACACACACACACACACACACACACACACACACACTACATAAATGTTAAAAAAAAAAAAAAAGTGACAGTAACAAGCCAGGCAAATCTCTGAACATTTGAGAGAGCCCCAGACCAGCCAGGGCTACATAATGAGACCCTATCTTTTAAAAAAAAAAAAAAGATGTATGTATTCATTCATTCATTCATTTGCTTATTTAGTATGTATAGGGTTTTGCTTGCATATGCGGTTGTGCACCATTTGCATTCCTGACGCCCATGGAGGCCAGAAGAAGATTTCAGATCCCCTAGAACTAGGGTTACAGATGGCTGAGTGCTGCCATGCAGACACTTGGAATTGAACTCGGGTCCTCTGGAAGAGCAGCCAGTGCTTGTAACTTCAAGGCCATCTTTGGCTACTTAGTAAGGAAGGAAAAAGAGTAATGAAGAAAAGGAGACCCAAGGAATGACGTTCCCGGATGTTAGTCTATTCATGGTATATAATTAATAAAACAAAACAAACAAAAAACAACAACAAAAAAAGACAGACATGTATCGCTCACTGTGATATAGGAAAAGGAATTCTGGCTGTAATGACAGGCAGGTGTAGGGCACTGACAAACAGGAAGACTACTGAACACCTTATGGTAACAGGTAGCCAGCTGCACTTCTTATAAGTGGGCAGAAAAACAGGTAGCTACAGGCCACTGCTAAGACCAGTGACCATCAAGGTGACTATCCACGAACTTCTAGAATAGCTTGTTGTAATGTTAACACACAGAGTGAAAACTCTGCTCAGAGGAAGAGCTGGAACATGTAAATGCAGGCCCCTTGTGAGCAATATTTAAAAACGGCACACATGCACTAAATTTTTATGGTTCCTCTAAAGCCACAAGAATTCAAAACCTTTCCTGGAAAAAGCATGAATACTTCATCCCTTTTCCATGAAGTGAAAAGTCTATCTTTGTTCCTGGCTACTCTGCCCTTACGAGGGTACCTTGTGTTTCTTTTCTTCTCATGGCTACTCTACTTCTGAGGCAGCCCTACTGCACTTCTTTTCTGCAATAAACTTTTACTTTTCCTTTACTTCAAGATGAGTCTGTATCTAATTTCCAATCTGCGAGGAGTCTCATAGCCAGAAAACAGCTCTAGCAAATGACAAGTTCGTTGGGTGTGGTGGCGCACGCCTTTAATCCCAGCACTAGGGAGGCAGAGGCAGGTGGATCACTGTGAGTTTGAGGCCAGCCTGGTCTACAAGGAGAGTCCAGGACAGTCGGGGGGGGGGGGGGTTTCCACATCAAAGCACCAGCATATTCAATGTCTGGGAAAGGCTGGATCTCTGCTTCTAAGATACTTCTTGAAGCATCCTTTGGGGACAGAAGGGGCCAGGGTTCCGATGAGGTAGTCAGCCATGTATGGCAGGTATGGAGGCCACTAAAGACAGACCTCTCCTTCATCAGCTTTGAACCCCACCTACTGTTTCCCTTGAAAGACCACCAAGGACATCTCTCCTTAAGATTTAAAAAAGTGGAGTTATCATGGCTGGGCCTATTAAAGGAAAGCTACAACATTCTGGTAAAAAACAAACAAACAAACAAGAATATGACTTCTAGTTCACCCTGGGTGAAAAAACACTGCCCAAATCATGACATACTCTTGTCCCCAATCTTAAGAGTTAGCCCAGCTCGGGGCTAGAGAGAGGGGTCAATGGTTATCTATCGGGGGACCCAGGGTTCAATTCCCAGCACCCACACAGCAGCTCACAGTCCTCTGATGACTCCTTACCTCCATGGATACTACACACAGATGGCACACAGACATATATGCAGGCAAAGCACCCAGACACATAAAAAAGACGGCATATAAATGTAAAGACAGCATTAGCCCAGCTGGACCTGTCAGTCATCTGAGCAGGAGACCATTCCTTAGGGTAGCAGGTTAATGTAAAGATAAGCTAAGAAGAAAGAATAATTATTATTTTTTCTTCTTCCTTTTTTTTTTTTTTTTTTTTTAAATTCAAGATAGGGTTTCTCTGTGTACCCCTGGCTATCCTGGAACCTGCTTTGCAGACCAGGCTGGCAACAAAATCAGAGCTTGGCTTGCCTCTGTCTCCCGAATGCTGGAATTAAAGGAGTGTGCCACCATGCCTGGAAATACATCCCCCACCTCCATGTATCTCTAGCCAACAGCAATGTGGGGGATATAAATCATGCTAAGCGTGCCTTCTGGGCACCAGCACTCAAAATTTCCCTCACCATTGCCATCTGTTTAGAGCCAGAGAGACCTTGAACTAAATTTAAGGAAGGAAGGAAGACAAGCAGAGCAGCTTAGTAGAACTGGACACAGACTTCTGGCACCAGCTCTGCCCTGAGCAGGTGTGCTTCCACAAGGCTGGGTCCTTCCGCAGTGCCTCCAGGTAGCTGCTGTGCAGTGGGGCAGAGGGGCAGAGGCACTACTGAAGCTTTAAACCAGGTTAGCTGTTTTAGCAACTTATTTCTGAGGGACTTGATGTCCCACCAAACAGGGTAATAGACCTGTCAGGTCTCTGCCCACTGTCTTCACGTGAGGCTGCAGGTCTATACTGTGGAGGGCTTTTTCTATGTCCTCCTGAGGCAGGAGAGAAAGGCAGGGACACATGGGGGACATGAAGTGACTCCCATGCAGGAGCTCTGATTACAGTCCGCTGCACAATCAGCATTTGCTATGAAGGTTGCTCGTACAGAAATACTATTTCCTTCATGTGCAGACATTTTCCTTTCAAGTTAACAATAAATTAGGCCTAAAACTTATGATCTTGGGTGGGTCCCCATTCCATTCCCCAGACATTGCCTGAGAACCTCAAATGAAGCTGTTTCCTGTATTTCTGTGGGCTGGGATTTTATCTCTAGTCACCAACTTCAAATCCCACAAGCACTGTGTCTAACTACTGTAAAATCCAGGAGCTGCTAATCACAGAGAATCGCTAAACATACCGTCCAATACGCCTTCCTTTATTCTGTGCACCTCTCTCCTGACCTGATGCTTACACCTATCTTAGAATATCTTTAATGACAGAGCTGCAGAGAAGGCTCTGGTTAAGAGCAGTTACTGCTCTCAGAGGACTCGGGTCTGACTCCCAGCACCTATATGGTCACTCACAACAACCTGTTAACTAGTTTCTGGAGATTCCATGTCCTCTTCTGACCTCTACAGGCACTGCTTGTATGTGATGCGCAAACAAACATGCATGAAAAACACCTATCTACACAAAATTAAATCAATATACAGTATCTTTAATAAAATCTCCAATTCTGTTTCTTGAACTGGGTAGGCATGAAATTCTTTTCAGTGTGGAAGCCACAGACTCAGGTTTAGCCAGAGTGAAGTCCTTAAAACTCCAGGGGCCCTGCTGAGGGTGCTAAGGGTGGTGGCCCTATTGTTGGTGGCCCCGTTCCCATAGCTCCCCCTAAGCATTCTAATGAGGTCTCTTCAGAGGCCATAACTCTGTAATAGTTCTCTCTGGTCCCTGAGGCTCCCTGAAGGGTTCTTTGAAATCTAAGTGGAATCAGTGTTCTGTCTTCTGGTGGAGACGGACACATGGACACCGCTGCCGAGATCCCCCAAACACATGCTCTCCTCATTCTGCCCTTCCCTACGGCTCTGTGACATGTGATAGAAAGGCAACACATATTACCCTGGAATGCCTCCAGATCTGTTCTCCTGTTGTCGTAATTAGCAGCACTAGGTTTTTATATAAAACCACTCACTCAGCATTTTATACCCAGTATCAAGAGGTCATTTTGGGCATATCTTAGTGCTCTGTTCAGACAATCTTTTTAATTCTTCAGATTTAAACTATGGCCAGTAGGGTGGTGTTTCAGATCTGCACTCACAGCACCCTGAAGGCTGAAGCAATTGGCTGGCCAGGGCTACACAGAACCTCCTCCAACCTCCACCCCTCAACCAACAAAGCACTAAAGTCTATAAGAAAATAAGCCAAGCATCATGAGGCTGAAATCTTCCAAATCCTTTAAAAATAATAATAATAATAATAATACATTTATTTTCAAGGCAGGGTTTCTCTATGTAGCCTTGGCTGCCCAGGACTCACTTTTATAGACCAGGCTGGCCTTGAACTCATAGCAATCTGCCTTCCTCTGTTTCCCAAGTGCTGGGATTAACTGGCATGTGCCACCACGGCCCGCTTTTTCATATCCTTAACACTGTTTCCCTCTGATTATAAATTCAATATATAACTCTTTCTTCTCAAATATTGGCCAGAAAAGACAAGTAATACACCACTCCTGTGCATGCTATACTTTATTTCACTACTCGTAAGTTCCTCCTCTACAGGACACCAGGGCTGTACAGACTTTAGCCAAGTTCTTTGCCTCTCAGTAATAGGACAGACAGCCTTTCTTTCACTTTCCAGTGATCTTTCCTTACTTCGATGAGGAGCCTTATCAGAATGTTTTTCACCAAGCACCCAGGAGGCTGCAGCAGGAAAAACAGGAGCTCAGTCATTCTGTCTAAGACAGAAAAGGTCTCTGCAAGTAACAGGCATACTCTAAGGGCACTGTTTGCATAAAAATTGAAATTTTAGTTACTATTTAATTTTAGTACTTACATAATTCCATTTCAAAGTACAGGCTTTAGTTAAGTGTGTTATCTCATCTGTATCTACTATAGTGGCTAAGAGAGGGGCAAATGCTTAGCCCCTGTCTGATGGGGACAACTTATTTGAGTCTGAGCCTCTATGGGATTTGAAGCTGGATTACATTTTTCAATGCTTACAGTAGATTGTGTTTTATCTTTAACTCGAATTCTACAGATAAGTAACAGTCTTCAACTGACCAAAAGAAATGTCATGTTTATAATACTGTAAAGACTTCCTGAAACCAGAAAGAATTAAAAGACAGTTCTACCTAAACTCTGAAGTCACATAGTCCACAGAATGCTCCGTGTGACAGACAACATTTACCGGTACTGCTCTATAAATGAAAAAATATAGGCACTGACAGTGAAGAATTATTCTTTAACATTTCAGTAGAGTCCCTTTGAAATGGCTCAGCAGGCACAGTCATCTGTCACCAAGCCTGACCACCTGAATTCAGAGCTCCAGAAACTGCACAGTGGAAGGAAAGAGCTGACTCCTGCAGGGTGTCCTCTGACCTCTACACATTCTCTGTGTTTACACATGCTGTGTGTTTACATGCACATGTATACATATAAGTAAATGAATAATTTAAAATTTAAAATGTTTGTTTAAGATTTTAAATTACAGGGGCTGGAGAGATGGCTCAGTGGTTAAGAGAGTTGTCTGTTCTTCCAAAGGACCTGGGTTCAATTCCTAGCACCCACATGGCAGCCCACAACTGTCTGTAACTCCAGTTCTAAGGGATCTGACACTCTCACACCAATCTACGTAAAATTAAAAACAAAAGATTTTAGGCTGGGTGGTGGTGATGCACGCCTTTAATCCCAGCACTCAGGAGGCAGAGGCAGGTGGGTCTCTGTGAGTTCGAGGCTAGCCTGGTCGACAAAGTGAGTCCAGGACAGCCAAAGCTACACAGAGAAATCCTTCTCAGGAAAAAACACAAAAAACAAAAAAACAAAAAAAAGAATTTAAATTAGGTATAAATCTTTTAATTTTGTTTTGTCTTTTGTTTTTTAACAGTAGGTATTTTACATGTATGGGTATTTTGCCTGCATGTATGTCTGTGCACCACGTACAGGCCTGGTGCCATGGAGGCCACAAGAAGTGTTAGATCTCCTGAAACTATTATAGACAGCTGTGAGCCCCATGTAGGTGCTGGAATCAAAGCAGGATCCCTGTGCAAGAGCAGCCAGTGCTCTTAAGTACTGAGCCATCTCTCTAGCCCCCATAGCAGGTCTTTTGAGACAGTCCTCCCAACTTTAAATATACTAAGATGCTCCTGCCTCAGCTTCCTGAGTACAGGGCTAAGGGGCAGGAACCACCTAGTTGGCCAGAGTAATTTAATGCAACTCTGATTATAAACAAAGTTTTCCAAGAGTGCTACATATTTCAAGCTCTAGCAGAATTAATAAATGCCTTTAGAGGAAAAAAAAACCACATATTTATCTTTCATCTATTATTTTTAGAGTGAAGGATTTTTTTAATGATTTATTTATTTATTATACAGTGTTCTGCCTGCATGTACTCCTGCATGCCAGAAGAGGGTACTGGATCTCATTGTATCATTGTAGATGGTTGTTGGCCACCATGTAGTAGCTGGGAATTGAACCTGGGACCTTCGGAAGAGCAGCCAGTACTCTTAACCTCTGAGCTGTCACTCCAGCCCCCGGGTGAAGGACTAAAATGTTAGCCAGGAGGTGGTGGCACATGCCTTTAATCCCAGCATTTGAGAGGCAGAAGCAGACAGATCTCTCTGAGTTTGAGGCCTGCCTGGTCTACAAAACAAGTTCTAGGACAGCCAGGAATACACACAGAGAAACCTTGTCTTGGAATGTTGCTTCCGGGGCTATTCATCCCCAGCCCATCCTCTCTTCTACCCCCTCTCTCTCCATCCTCTCTTCTTGTTCTCACTCCCTCTCTAGCTGACCCCCTCTCTCTCCATCCTCTCTTCTTGTTCTCACTCCCTCTCTACCTGACCCCCTCTCTCTCCATCCTCTCTTCTTGTTCTCTCTCTCCAGACAGGGCTTCCCTATGTAGTTCCCTGGATCGCTTGCAAATCACTAAGTAGACAGGTTATCCTGGAACTTGTGGTGATCCTCCTGCCTCTGGCTCCCAAAATGTTAATTTCAAGCATGAGCTTATCTACAATAATATTTTAATAGAAAAAAAAATTGAGATTTCTAGCTCCAGGTATAAGTTCAACTGTTTAGTTATACTTTCAATTTACATGAGAACACACGGCTTCCACAAAAGTTATTTCATAGGCAAAAGAAAACAGAAGATAGAATACAACAGATTTTGAGTTAATTAAACAAGAAAAGCCAAGAAAGGCCTCATGAAGGGAGCAAAAGCCTTAATATTTACTACACATTCAGAACCCACAGATTGAAATGTTAAAATTAAACATTAAAAACACAAAACTTTTATTAATACTTAATCAATTACATGGACATAAAAACAAAACTTTCATTTAGAGCAAACAAGATAACTATAATTAAGTAGAAATTTTGACCAAATATCTTCAGCTCTATAAATTAGTCTTGCCTAAGCAGAGTGTCAATTCTGAGATTTGATAATTCTCTTACCATTTGGGGTCCAACATTCACATTTATTGGCCCTAAGGTTTTTGGTAAAATCTTTGTTGGTGAGTTGGTGCTGGAAACTGGATATGCAACAAGTGAGATGTTACCTGAAATGACAGCAGAATACAGAAGTCAGTGCCTGCAGTATATACACACACCAACGGTCCTACCGCACTAACTAACATTTAGAAACATGCTGTACCTGGGGTAGCTGTGCACACTCTCTCTGTGCAGCACTGATTATCTGGAACTTACTCTGTAGACCAGGCTGGCCTCGGACTGACAGATCCATCTACTTCTGCCTTCAAATGCTGGGATTAAAACACAGTAGTGGCACAAGCCTTTAATCCCAGCACCTGGGAGGTAGAGGCAAGCGGCTCTGAGTTCCAGGCCAGCCTGAGCTACAGAGTGAGTTTCAGGACACCAAGGGCTACACACAGAGAAGCTTGGTCTGGAAAATACAAAAAACATACAAACAAACCAAACAAAGAAAAACCAAGAAGTCTTTAATTAAAAATACACACTAACCTCTTTGTTGAAGTAAATATAATCAGTTCTTTTAAATAATCGTATTTGTATTTAACAGGAAATTTATAAACTAATGTGTGTACTTAACAGCAACAAAAAGCTGCAGCATTATAAAACAAGTGTTTTATCCAGGTACTTTATATTTTTTTTTTCTGGGATGCTGCTATTGTACCAGACACTGTTTCTTTTGTTACTCGTTTTTTAAACTTAGCCACTTTAAAGAAATTCTGTTTATGGCCAGTTTGCCTCAAATTCATTCCAAGTTGTATATTTGTTTTGCAATGAAAAATTCAACAAAACCAAATAGATCTTTATTACATGTATAGAATACAAAAATGTATGAAGTACAATATTAACATAAAATAAGTAAATTTATAGTATAGTACATAAGTATACAGTAAAATTATATAGTATAGTATATAAAGTATAAAACAGTGTATTTATAATAAAGCTTAGGGCTCTATTAGCACATATTAATTATATGTAATGAGTTTCATTATATCTTCTTACATGTACATACTGTAGCTGATCATTCCTACTGACTCCCTTCCTGTTTCATTCCGCCCCTACGGGGTGCTCCAGTGAGTTTCATTATAGGAGAGAGGCTAGGAGCATGGGCACCTAACCAGAGTTAGGCCACTGAAGAAAAACATCTCTACCTCCTCCAATAACCGTGAGATGCTGACAGGCCCCACCTTGTGCGAGTCTTATGTAGCTAATAATAGCTGCCGTGCGTTCAAGAGTTTTGTCGCTATGTCACACCCAGAAGACAACACTCCCCAACACTCTGCTCCAACCGTTGGCTCTCACGCTCTTTCTATTCCTTCTAAAATGTTCCCTGAGTACCGGAGAGATGTAGGCGCTCCATTTACACACGAAGGTTACTTGTTCTCCGCATTCTGACAAATTATGAGTGTCTGTAGTTGCTGCTGCAGTTTCTCTTACTACAGCTGAAGCTCATGTTTTCGGAATGCCAAATGGATACATGTGGAGTATTTTCAATATTAAAAAAAATATGTAACTAGTGGCCCTTTTGCCTGTTGTTTTGAGATGCTGTGAGTAAAGCAGAAGCTTCACATGCTCTACACTCGTGTTCCCCTACTGAGCCCCACGCCCAGCCCCAGCCCCAGCCCCAGCCCCAGCCCCAGCCCCAGCCCCAGGCCCAGCCCCAGCCCCAGCCCCAGCCCCAGCCCCAGCCCCAGCCCCAGCCCCAGCCCCAGCCCCAGCCCCAGGCCCAGGCCCAGCCCCAGCCACACAGAGACTGACAGTAGAAGCAGGGAGGCTGGTGCGGTGATTCCAAGTGGCTTTAACATTTTAAAATTACAAACTAGTTTAGCAAAGTCATTCCAAAATAGAAACAAAACCAAAAACACTTCTCCCAAACAAAAACAGTCAATTAGATTCCAAATTACAACAATTACTAAGCTTCCTGGACTAACAGTTTCTCGGTGTTTTACCTGGGAGATAGCAACATAATCGAAAAAGATATCACCCAGGAAGGATGTCAACAGAAGGCCAGTACTAAAATGATGCCTGAGGGCAAACCAGAAACCAACACTGAAGATCCAACCTAAAGACGTCTCCCTCGGTGTCCCTCTGCAGATGGCCTGCCTCCTCACACTCCCAAAGCCTGATCAGATGCAGACATCAGCACACACTTTTCATCCCCGCACTCAGGACCTCTGAGCTCAAGGCCAGCCTGGCCCACAAAGTGAGTTCCAGGACAACCAGGGCCACATTGGAGACCTTGTCTCAAAAAACCGAAATCAACAGAAAGGCTGACCACACCCCTTAATCTCTTTCCTACTTCTCAGTCCTCAGCAGACACTTGTCAGCCATTCCAGTGAGGAAATCAGACCGTGTAAAATTATGCCATAGCCTCTTTGTCTGTAAATGTATTTGTACTTTCACTCATACTTAGCTACTGCCCCCTCTGAATTGCAATATTCTCTGTTCCTTTTTATAAATTTAGTATTTTTTTATGTGTCAACATGTGTATCTGTATACTACATACATGCTTGGTGCCTGCAGAAGCCTTCAGAAGGTGCTAGAGCCCCTGGAACGGGAGTTACAGAGAGTTGTGGGCCACCATGTGGGTACAGAGAATCCAACCTAGGTGCTGAAGAGCAGCCAGCCCTTAACAGTTGAGCCACCTCTCCACTCCCCCAGTTCTTATATGGATGACTTCTTTCCTCTCTGCTATATGCATTTTCCTCAGGGATCTCACTAATGCTTAAGGTAATACTGTAAAATAGCTTTTACACACAAAGAAGCTGAAATTCAATTAAATTAGTAATCTGTACACTATCCCATAGATGTTCCATCTAAGAGCCTCAACTCCATGCGTCACCTCACCCTAAACACTTGTGCCCAGCTTCTGTCGTCTACGTCCTGGATATCCCTGCAGGCTCCTCAGAAAACCTGTTTATTTTTTACTGTTTTACTTGTGAGTCAGTGGAATTGAGGATATAAGCATTTGGTTGTTATGTGAGGTCGTTGTAAGGAAAACTTGTCAAAGTTGAGTCTGGAACGTCAGAACATCCCTGGAATAAGTTCAAAGCGAGACAGCACACAGCTCTTTATTTGGGTACATGAACATAACATGTGACTTCAGAGTCTGGGTACTTGTGTTAAGAATTGAAATGTTGGGGGCTGGAAAGATGGCTCAGTGGTTAAGAGCACTGTCTGCTCGTCCAAAGGTCCTGAGTTCAATTCCCAGCAACCACATGGTGGCGCACAACCATCTATAATGAGATCTGCTGCCCTCTTCTGGTGTCCAGGTACACATGCAAGCAAAACACTGTATACATAATAAATAAATATTATTTTTTAAAAAAGAATTGAAATGTCAGCTGGACTAGGTGGTCCACACCTTTAATCCCAGCACTCAGGAGGCAGAGGCAGGTGGATCACTGTGAGTTCAAGGCCAGCCTGGTCTACAGAGCGAGTCCAGGACGACGACGACGACGACAACAACAACAGCAAAAAGTGAAATGTCTGTGTATTCTGCTCCCCAGCCACATCTCAGTTGTGTGGGGGGAAGAAAAGAAAAGAAAGGGAAGCCCTAACTAAAAATAGAGAAAATGGCATGAGCAAATTCATGCTCACTAGTAAGAAGTTTACTATACATCATACATTTCTCTGGGCTTTTCCTCACCTGGTACTTCAACCAGCTCTTTTATTTTTTTAAACCAGGTAATTTATTTACTTGTTTAAATTACATTACTCAGGGCACTGTCCCTTTAAAAGTCTCCTGCAGTGGTGGCACTCCTAGGAGGCAGAGGCAGTTTGAGCACAAGCTTACTATTATGTAGTATTATATTTCATTTCACTTTAAATATTCAGCCATCTAAATTTAGATGTGCTCTTAGTATAAAATACACCTAAACATTTGAAGACAGTATAAAAAATTATAGCTATATAACATTAATATATTAACATATTAATAAAAATAGCAACATAGCATTAACTATAATGACATTAACATTAATGTCAATTTCATGTTTGAATGATGCTTTAGAAAAATGTTTTGACAATATGTTGACTAAATGTTTGGCTAAAAAGAATCTATCCTGGGCCATCGGATTGGCTTAGTGGGTAAAAGCACTTGCTCCAAATCTGTAACATGAGTTCAATTTGCCACATAGTAGAAGAAGGAAACCAACTTTAAGTTGTCCTCTGACTTCCACATGCAGTGGCATCGCACAATAACCAAACAAACAAGTGTAAACTTTAAAAAAGATCTATCCTTACCTGGATGTGCTGGCATATACTTTAATCCCAGCACTCGGGAGGCAGAGGCATGCGGAAATCTGAGTTGGAGGTCAGCCTGGCCTACATAGTAAGTTCCAGGACAGCCAAGGCTATGTACAGAGACCTTGTCTCAAAAATAAAAGCAACAACAACAGCAAAAAAATCTATCATTGAATTCATATGACAGTCAGGCATAGTGGCGCAGGCCTTTGATCCCAGCACTCGGGAGGCAAGGGCAGACGGATGGCTGTGAGCTTGAGGCCAGCCTGGTCTACAAAGCAAGTCTAGGACAGTCAAGGCTACACAGAGAAACCCTGTTTCAAAAAACAGAACAAAACAAAACAAAATTCATATGACAACTTAAAGTTGAAACTATAGACCCCAGATGGGGAACTTAGGTGACCCAGGGTAAGGTCCACAGCCAGGAAGCTGCAGACCAAGAAGGAAGCTGCATCCCTGAATTTCAGTCCCAGAGAGCAAGACTACCTCTCCTGAACATTGTAATCTCCTCCACCAAAAGACAGTGATTTGAATTTTTACAAAGAAAACAAAAACAACAAACAAATTCCAAAAGCAACGTTACAAACAAAATAACATGCCTTTTCCAAAAATTACTCCTTAGTAATGGCTCCCGATGAGTTATTTGGAAAACCTTCCTAAGAATGAAAGAGTAACCATGTGCAAACAGCTCAAAGAAGACGCAAATTCACTCCAAGAGAACATAACTAAAAGACTGAATGAGATAAAGAATCCAAGATGTGAAATTAGGAATTTCAATTCAAGATGTGGAAACAGATTTTGATAAAGAGTTTCTGAAGACCAAACTAAAATGATGCTAAGTATTTAAAAAGTATTAAAAATAAAGCCAGGCATGGTGGCGCATGCCTTTAATCCCAGCACTTGGGAAGCAGAGGCAGGCGGATCGCTGTGAGTTCGAGGCCAGCCTGGTCTACAAAGCGAGTCCAGGACAGTCAAGGCTACACAGAGAGACCCTGTCTCGAAAAACCAAAAAAAAAAAAAAAAAAAAGTATTAAAAATAAAAAGTTCAGTGGGAAGACTCAGCAAGAGAATAGAGCCAATGGAAAACAAAGCCTTAGGACCGGAAGACAAGGTAGAAGAATTCCACCATTTAGTAAAAATAAATGGGGGGAGGAGGGGAGGAGCTTTTAGACACCATGAAAAGAATAATTCTTTAAATTATGTGTACAAAGGGAAGAGAAGAATACCACACTAAGGAAATATTTTCAGTATAACCATGGGGGAGGACCTCCCAAGTCTAGAAAAAAAATCCAGCTATAAGAAGCTTACAAAGTATCAAATAAACAAGAGCAGAAAAGAAAGTCCCCTTGACTAACTCTCAAGGTACTAGAGGGTTACATTCTGAAGGAGGGAGGCAACTAACAGTCATATTCAGCTGTGATACCTATTACCCATATCAACAACCAGCACAGCATAACACTTAAGGATGCAGTAATGGAGCACACACCTTGGTGACAACCAACAGCACTTTAATTGGTCTTACGACCCACTCAACAAGTGGAAAATCATGCCTGGTACTAAGAAACCTAGCAAACTACTCAGTGCTAGTGAAACTATGGACACTGGAGGAAAATACAATTTACTACTAATTTGTTTACTAAATCAGCATAATCCTTAATAATGATCTATAAACATTTGTCCTCATACCCAAAAGATAGCTGTATTCCTCACCCATCATCAAGGAAAACTTCTTTTTGCAATGGATGAGAAACACTACAGAAACTACAACCAATCAAATCGAAGAGCTGTGGAGCCCAGTCCCAATAGACAGATCTAAAAAAAAAAAAACCACTCTCACACCTAAGGCTGAGGGAACATTGGGGTGGGGTTGGGGAAGAGGACTCTAAGAGCCAGAGGATCAGAGAGTTTGCTGTGAGATTACGTTTCCTAGTAATGTCAGAAGCTATACCAAATGTGAGGGGAACAGGACAATACCAATCTACATGCCAAAGTGGACTGGGAAAAGCCTGGGGCCTCAACCCTATACAAAGAACTATAAGCAACTGAGGAAAGCTGGGAGTACAAGAAGTAGAAGTTAGACCAGTGCAAACCCATCATCCTTGAAACCACATACATGTAACATCATATGAACTAAGCATGTTATATTTAGGAATAAATATGTATGTAATTATACATATATACATGCACTAACAATGAAAAAGGAGGCCCTGAATTTGAAGGAGCGCAGAGAGGGGTATAGGATTTGCACGGAGAAAAGAAAAGAGAAAAATGTAATTATATTAACATTTATATATATTATATATCTCAAAAATAAGTAGAGGTCATGGTTGTGGTGGTGGTGGTGGCAGCACACGCCTTTGATCCCAGCACTTGGGAGGCAGAGGCAGGCATATCTCTGAGTTTGAGGCCAGCCTGGTCTACCGAGCAAGATCCAGGGCAGCCAAGGCTACACTGAGAAAGAAAGGGACAGAGAGAAAGGGGCACAGAGAGGGAGAGACAGACAGACAGACACACACACACACACCCTGGCTCCATGACACATTAAACTTAAAACATTAAAACCAGATTAGAGAAAGTACTGAAAGCTTTAAGGGAGGAGGGGCAAATCACTTATAAAAGCAGGCTCACCAGAACCACAGCTGATCATCTGAGAGAAACACCGGAAGCCAGGAGAACCTGGGAAGATATGCCCAAGCTCTGAGCGATCACAACTGACAGTGAAACTGGCCAGCAAACCAGTCTGTTATAATCTAAGAAGAAACGAAAACTTTCCATGATAAACAAACCAGATCTACTGAGGATACTGGAAGAACTATTTCAGACTGAGGAGAAGAATACACACATCCACGAGGCCAAGAGAATTAATAAACAATACCAGGGCCGTTCATCAAAACAAGTCAAATCAACCAAGTGGCAGGAAGTAATATACATTTAATAATTCTATCAATGGTCTCAATTTTACAATAAAAATGCAGACTAGCAGACTAGGTTAGAAAACCAACCCATCTTTTTCTTATCCCTAATATCCCTGATAATATATCTTACCACCAAAGATAGGTACCACTATAGGGTGAAAGGATGAAAAAGTAGTTTAAGGAAAATATATTCCAAACAAATGGAAATAAGAAGCAAGCAGGCATAGTAGCTGACAAAATAATTGTCAAACCAAAATTAGTCAGAATAGACAAATCTTACTTTATATTCAAGGGAATAATCCACCAAGAGGACATTACACCAGCGCTAAAGACATGGATTGGCAGTTAAGAGAACTGGCTGCTCTTCCAGAGGACCCAGGGTTGGTTCCTAGTATCCACAGCTTATAACCATCTGTATGTAAATCCAGTTCCCAAGGATATCACACCCTCTTCTGGTTTCTGTGAGCACCAGGCACATGTGGTGCACAGACACACATGCAGGCACATACTCAAGCACATAAAAATTTAAAAAAAAAAAAAAACCCCACAGAGCCAGAGGTATGGTTCAGTTGATAAAGATACCTTCAGCCAAGCCTGGGGAGAGGAAATGGAGGTGCACACGATCGCAATACATTTATACATAGATGGGATTCTTAAAGAGTAAGTTCTTAAGACTTAATTTAACCATGTTCTTTCAAATGAAGCTACTAGGGCTAGCAAGATGGCTCTGAGCGGAAAGTGCTTGCTGCACAAACCTGACAACCTGAGCTTGACCCCTAATATGCCTAGGCAGAAGGAGGGAACCCACTCCCACAAGTTGTCCTTTGACCTCTACACATGTGCTATGGCATGTGAGTGTGTGTGTGTGTGTGCACGCGCACGCACACACACACAAAACAAATAAGTGTAATTTTAAAGTTAAACGGAGCTAGAGATACGGCTCGGGGTTAAGAGTGCACAGTGGTTTTGGAGATGACCTAAGTTTACTTCCCAACACTCATGTTAGCTCAAAGCTGTTATCAACAGCTCCAGGGCATCTGATACCCGGTCTCCATAGACAACTGCACTCATATGTACACACAATTTAAAACGGATTAAGTCCTTGTGAGGGTATACAAAGCCCTGCATCATCTGCAGTTCTTCCTATTCTTGTTACCTGTAAATTTCCCCTTTTTACTTTCAAAGTTCTGCCCCCAAGTATCTTCATGCCTTATTCTCACTGCTTCGAGTGTCTTTTCAGGAGCCAAGGCAGCAGGACTTACTTCCCCTACCATGCTTCATTGTTCACATAACATATATGATGATATCGATCATATTTATATCTACAAATCATTCTTCAAGAGAGTGAATGTCTTCTGGCATTTTGGAACACGTGTATTCATATACATGTGCCACACAGACATGCACATATATACATTAGTTTAAATAAAAAGAACCCATTGCTTATAATAAAACAACAAAAAGGAAGAACACAAAGGATGGCCATAGACAGTCAGGCCTGTGGTCTCATCACCAGAGTGCTGAGATGGGACGACTGGTCCAGGCTACAGACATAAAGGAGGAAATGAAGAGGGCCAACAAAACAGGCAACTTGTGTTGCTGATTCCATTACATGAGAACAGCTCTGATACTGGCTGAGACATGAAATGTCTGCATAGACAATAGAGTCCTCAGGACTTATGTCATCCTTTCATATGGCATAGATAAAAGTTAGTATTACAGTTTGGAATACAATCCAAACTGGCTTATAAAGAAAGAAAGATGCCTTTTACCTGCTCAAACAAAGAGCAGAAAATATTTTCAGCTAAATTGTATATACTGCACATTCCATACACATGTCTATACTAAAGTGTATATTACTTGTAAAAGTTTATATGTTTACAGGACAAAAGGACCGGACACCAGTGAAGTTGGGAGTAGCTCTGTCAGGATTCATCCTGATGGATGCTGAGACGCTGATATTTCTAGCATCCTGCTTGATCCAGCCTCAGACTACCTCGATTGCTATTTCACTGCAGCTTGCTTTAGGACAGCTTCACAGAAAGCTGCTGATCCCAATTGGTCCAGCCTTTCAGACTGTTCAAATCAGGACTGTCCCAGTCACTTAAGCCTAACTTTTTACTGCATGTAGAGACTGGACAACAAATATTCCAATTAGTATTCTTTATTTGTTTGTTTTTCGAGACAGGGTTGTCCTGGACTCACTTTGTAGACCAAGCTGGCCTTGAACTCACAGAGATTCACTTGCCTCTGCCTCCCAGAATACTAGGATTACAGGCGTGAGCCACCACACCTGGCCTACAATTAGTATTCTTAAGACTTGGTCATCTTTCCAATTTTCTTGAGCACCCAAAAAGGAAAATGACACCCAAAATCAACAGAAATCAATTTTAAGAGAACTATGCCCCGTTCCCAAGAGGAGGGGTGGATGGTTTTTGGTTGTCCTATGGGTGATGGATGTTTCTTGTCATTTTAAGAGGGTTGGTTAGAGGAACAGGATAAAAGGGTAGATTACTGAAGAGAAATAACAGGTTATAAAAGGGTAAATTAGTGCATCCACTCTTTTTTTTTTTTTTTTTAAGATTTATTTATTACATATACAGTGTTCTGCCTGCATGCACACCAGAAGAGGGCACCAGATCTCATTATAGATGCTTGTGAGCCACCATGTGGTTGCTGGGAATTGAACTCAGGACCTCTTGAAGAGTAGACAGTGCTCTTAACCGCTGAGCCATTTCCAGGCCCAGTGCATCCACTCTTAAATTATACAGCTATTACTATTCGCAAACATTTTTACAATGATACAGATTTTATATATTGATACAAAAGTAAGGTTTACATTGACTTAGATTATTGTGTGTTGATACATATTTAGCTATTTTGAATACACATAATGTATGTATGTTTCAACTCTTGTATAAGGTACTGTGCTACACAACTCATTTTAAAATGCAATGTGAAGTTCTAGTCCTTTTAAAAGCTGCTATTACAAATGGTTTAGGATAATTAAGAAATGCAAATTAAGTCAGACAATCAAACTCATGGTCATGTTAGATACTAGTCTAATTTATTACAGAAATCTGATTCCTAGATTGAACAAGTAATAACTAAAAACAAGATATGTTTGCCTACTCAGATACACTATAAATTAATAGGTGGTCTTGAGACCTACAGAATACAGCATTTAAAAACATTTTCCTTTTAAGGATTTTTTTTTTTTTTTTTTTTTTTTTGGACAATTAAACATGTCAGCTCCTGGTAGCACCCTCAGCCTACTTAAAAGAAGGTATCAGCCATCAATGAACCTCTTGATAGAGTTCGCTTCAAAAGTAAAAAGCTGTCACTAGGCAAAAACTGTCCTTGCTTCAACTACAGACAGCATGCTGTCTAAGCTATGCACAAACAGGACTTGAAAGAAGTCAACTGCCAAACTTAGGCCAAGACAAGGTAGGGATTCCTTCATATTTCCTACTTCACAAAAACGTTTGTCAGATACCCTGGGCCAGAAGGCTGAAAATGATGCCCCAACACTGCAGAAAGAAGTTGGGCAACTGTCCAGGCATCCAGCTGCCTGTCATTTCTATATTTTGGAAGCTGCTTGCTCTACACTTCCTACAAACTCAGTTAATATTTATCCTTCTAGGGCCTCTGACGAGATTGAAGACTAGATAGTTCCAGTCTCACAATTAAGTTACATTGTTTAGAATAAAAAACGTTTTTCAAAGATATCTTTGAGTCTAAGATGAATTCTTAGGTTGTTAAAAACAAGCTGTGGTAGAAAATAATTTGGGTCCACTACTCCGAACTCACCAAGATAGGATAGATAGCAGAGGACTTTCTCCTAAGTTGCCAAATACAAATGGACTGTACATTGTGAATATAATTATTATGATAGTTTTCATAATTAGTTCATATTTGCTCTTACTATATAAAGTTTATTATTGTAAAAAAAAAAGCCTTTTTATTGACACAAAAAGGGGGAAATCTTGGTCTGATGGTGTTGTGTATTCAAATGTTAAAATACTGGCTCCCAAGATCTGGTTACAATCTCGCGTTACAACAAATGATGTTGTGTAAACTTTGCTCCCTTATTATCGCTGATTGACTAATCAAGGCTAAAGCCTGCAGGTGGGCAGAATACAGGTAGGCGGAGCTTTGGTTCCTGGAACAGGAGTCTCAGGTGGAAACGAGGAGGTGGGAGAAAGAAGAGGAAGACTGAGGGAGAAGACACGGCCTGATGGAGCAGACCCAGCCCAGACAGGATGACTCCTTGGCAAGTAACTTGGGAAATGCAGCTGGGAGGTAGCCAGACTAGCTTAGAAAATTAGTTGAAATCATACCTGCCCAGTTATTATGCTAGGTCTGTTTAAATAAATCTATAGGTCTCTGTCTTAATTACGGGGGGGGGGGGGGGGGGGGGGGGGTTGTTTGCCATGTCATAGAATAGCCCTCTAGAATTAATAAATATTCTACACAACGGTTACCAAAATTTTTAAGCTATGTCATTAGCCGCTGGATCTGATAGTGCATGGCTACAATCTCAGCACTCAAGAGGTGGAGCCAAGAGAAGTAGGAGTTCAGAGCCGTCCTCAGCTACATGGTGAACTCAGATCAATTAACAAAAAAAAAAAAGCTATGCAACTGTTCGCTCTAAGAACTATTCCTGTCTTTCTAGTGGTTAGTCGCTTATTGATAGGACCTCTTCAAATAATGAAGGAATAAGATTATTTTGTTATGCTTGCAGCAATTTTTTTTTTTTCCAATTTGATGGTTTTGGCTATTTGTTTTGTTTTCCTTTGAGACAGGATCTCGTTTTCTAGTTTACTCTGTCCTGGAACCATGTAGCCCAGTCTGGCCTCCCAGCAACCCTCCTGCCTCAGCCCCGTAAGTGATGGTTCTGCATGGCATAAGCTACCAGGTCTGCCTTTTCTTTTTTTCTTTTCTTTTCTTTTCTGAGACCTGTCTTGTCTTAGCTCCCAGTAATTTTCCTGCCTCAGCTTCCCATGCACTGCAGGTTTTGATTTCATATTTAATTCTCCACATTTGTTTGGAAGTAGTCAACTTTATAAATTTTTTTCTCTTAAATTTTTTAATATTAAAATGAAGGAGGTCAAAGTAATGCTGATTCACTTCTGCTCCCCAATCTGAAGTGTAATATTATATCTGGATGTACAGATGGACAGAGACACAGACGAACACACATACAGTCATAGTCTACTTATTTTAACAAGCTGTATTTCCAGTTGTATCCTATTCTTATCATTTATTGTTAGTACAGGCACTAAAGTTTATTTAGCACCACAAGGTACACCTCTAGTCCTCTCTTTTAATATTTTAAAGATATTCACTTCCAAAATACTTGTCTCACCTACTAGTCTACTCTAGTTATTTTTTCACTTGATTCTATATATGTAGATTCTACCTATGCCTATATAAGACATGACTTTGGGCTTTTTCTATTATCTTATTCAATCTTAGAAACATATAATTCTTAACTCTCTCATGTCTCTTCCACTCAACCTAATTAATACTTATTTTGGTACAACCTAACTTTTGACAAATAATTTGTTAAGTTTAGTATAAATCCTCAAGCAATCTAGTTCACCTAGTCCTTTATAACTGTCCTTCGCAAGGTGTCTGGCTACACTATGCACCGCGAGGGGAGAGGCAGCATGAGTTCTCATTCAGAACGCATTGCAGGGCTCCACCGGACACCTACTTGGTCAGAAACTAAGTGAAAATTCATGTTTTTAAAAGTGCTTCAACTGATTCTTGTAATCAGGCAAGACTGGGAAGAACTCCTTTATACCCCATTCCCCCTTCTCTGTTCTGTTTCAAGTTAAGAAATTAGTTACTATAAGTTAACTATTTCTACCACATCGGATTTACCTTTATACAAGAGAAAGTGCTTAGTAACTCATTTCTATAATCTCTCCGTACATGCGCCAATGTCTTAATGTTCAGCCCTCTTCAAGCACAACTGTCACCATCACTGATGTATCCACCAGATGGCAAGTAAGCCTGGTTCACAGGCCTCATGAAGAGAATGAGCAGAAAGCAGCACATTTTATCTCAGGCAAACAGGCACTGAGTGGCTGAAGTAGATGGAGGTGGCTGGGTGTGACCACAGGATCAGAATTATGATTGTAAAATAACTCCTGTACTTAATTGGAAATTAATCTCATGAAGCTTATGAATTCCTCTCAGATAGCAGGCAGACTGTATTAACAAATAAATCATTTTTAATTTACACTCAAGTAAAAAATTTTTACTATTATAAAAGTTAACAATAATTGCAAATAGATCTTAAAAAGTTGGGCTCTGAAGATTTTATAACCTTAGGACAGGAGCTGAAAGAGAACAAGGATCATGCATGAATGAAGAGCCACAGGCAGTTCTAGTCCTTCTCCTTAGGAAATAAAAAAGGGGATTACTAGGTGGGTGTGGTGGCGCACACCTTTAATCCCAGCACTCGGGAGGCAGAGGCAGGCGGATTGCTGTGAGTTCGAGGCCAGCCTGGTCTACAAAGTAAGTCCAGGACAACCAAGGCTACACAGAGAAACCCTGTCTTGAAAAACAAAATTAAAAAAAAAAAAAAAAATGGGGTGGGGGGATTACTATGTTGCATAGCATCATCTAAGTAGGTCACTCAGAGCTGCTGTGGGTTATTCATGTTCTCATTTGACAAGAAGACCCACACTCCAGGGACACATGATGCTTTCCTATATTAGCTCTTTACCTACACACTCTCTCCTCCCTCCCTCCCTCCCTCCCTCCCTCTCTGTCTCTCTCTCACACACACACACACACACACACACACACACACACACACACTTGTTTATTTGTAGGTATGGTATAAGCATGGAAGTCAGAGGACAACTTGTAGTTTTTTCTCTCCTCCCAGCGCACGGCTTCTAGAGAGCAAAGCTCAGATCATCAGGCTCGGTGGCAAAAACCTTTAGCCACAGGGCACTCTATCAGCCCTGTAACTTTAGAAGACTACAAAAAGCCAGAAGTCTCATAATTAATTATATATCAACCTCAACAAAAATTTACTGTGTACTAAAAACTTATTCATGGCTAGGCCTGGTGAGAAAGACCTGAAATCCTAGCTAGAGAAGAGGAGTCCAAAGGACTGAGATTCCCAAGGTCGGCCTGAGCACTTCCTGCTGTCCTTCCTCAGACAGCGAGATGGTTCAATAGGGCTGAAATGGCTGCTGCTGAGCCTGCCAACCTGATTTTGATCCCTGGGAAACATATCTTCCGCTGACCTTCACCTATATGCAGTAGTATGCTTATGTACATACAGAAACATACAAGACAAATGTCTAAAAATACTTTTTTTGTTTTGTTTGTAGTCCTGGAATTTACTATGCAGACCAGGCTGGCCCTGAACTCACAGAGACCCACCTACTTCTGCCTACTAAGTGCTGGGATTAAAGGTGTGTGTGTGTGTGTGTGTGTGTGTGTGTGTGTGTGTGCGCGCGCGCGCACACACACACACAGGGTTTCTCAATGTAGCCCTGAATGTCCTGAAACTCACTCTATAGACCAGGCTGGCCTCAAACTCACAAGATCCACCTGCCTCTGAGTGCTGGGATTAAAGGAGTGCACCACCAGTGCCTGACTTTTTTGTTTTGTTTTTCCAGACAGGGTTTCTCTCTGTAGCCCTGGCTGTCTTAGACTCACTTTGTAGACCAGGTTGTCCTGGAACTCACAGTGATTCACCTGCCTCTGCCTCTGCCTCCCGAATGCTGGTATTACAGGTGTGTGCCACCACACTCAGCTTTTTTCTTTTTCTTTTTCTTTTTTTTAAGTGGAAAAGGCAGCTAGGGGTGTATTTCAATGTTTGGAGTGCGTGAGCAGACACACCAGGCTCTAGATTAAGGGGAACCCCCACACACACACCGTATCTATTAAAAGACATTCTAGGCAGGGTGTCACATTCCATAATCCATCTGTAATCCTAGTAGTTAGAAAGCTAACGCAGAGTCATGAGTTTGAAACTAGTCTTGAGGAAATAACAAGATCCAAGCCAAACTGAGTTGCATACTTTTATTAAAAGTCCTGCCGGGCGTGGTGGCGCAAACCTTTAATCCCAGCACTCGGGAGGCAGAGGCAGGCGGATTTCTGTGAGTTCGAGGCCAGCCTGGTCTACAAAGGAGTCCAGGACAGCCAAGGCTACACAGAGAAACCCTGTCTGGGTGTGGGGGCAGGCAGAGTCCTCTCTCTGGGCCTGGAGAGATGGCTCAGAGTTTAAGAGCAGTGGCTGTTCTTGCAAAGATTTTTTAGTTCAATTCCCAACAGGGAGGCTCACAACCATCTGTACTGGGATCTAATGCTCTCTTCTGGTGTGCAGACAAAGCACTCATACACACAAAAAAAAATCTTATTAAAAGTTCTGTTCCCTCATCCTTCCTTGAAGATTTGTACACAGTTAACGGTTGATAAAAGAAGGAGAAATGTTTTATTTCAGTGACACAGCCTCTTTGTAAGGCACATCTTCCTATAAACAAACTCTCACTTATGTCTCTATGGATATCCCTGAGGAAACTCACGGGGTTGCACACACAAAATCAAGAGGGGGCATGAAGAAGGCAGGCAAACTGGGAAGAGGAAGGTGACTAGAAGCAGCAATAGAAAAAAAAAAGGTGGGCTGGAGAGATGGCTCAGCAGTTAAGAGCACTGACTGCTCTTCTAAAGGTCATGAGTTCAATTCCCAGCAACCACATAGTGGCTCACAACCATTTATAATGAGATCTGGTGCCCTCTTCTGGCCTGCAGGGGTACACGCAGGCAGAACACTATACATAAGGAAGAAAAGAAAGAAAGAAAGGATGGAAGGAAGGAAGGAAGGAAGAAAGAAAGAAAGAAAGAAAGAAAGAAAGAAAGGGCAAATAAAGAAGGGGTGACTATGATCAGGATACATTATGTACACAGGTAAAAACATTACAGTGAAATCCATTATGTGTAATTACAAACCCTAATAAAACTAAGAAAGAAAGTGCTTGTCTTCCTGGCACATAATAAGTACTACAACAAGTCAGTGGGTTTTGTAGCGTCATAAATCTGCCAGATTTTCACCACAAATGAGTAATTCACCAAAACCAAAGTTCTGTGCTTTTCCCATGTTTAAAGCTGTTACTGACATTCACTTGAAAATCTGTTGCCTGAGATGTGGTAGAAAACAGTATTACTGGCGGACAGTGGTGGCGCACGCCTTTAATCCAGCACTCTCAAGGCAGAGGCAGGCGGATCGCTGTGAGTTCGAGGCCAGCCTGGTCTACAAAGCAAGCCTAGGACAGCCAAGGGTATACAGAGAAACCCTATCTTGAAAAACAAAAACAAAAAGAAAGAGAGAAAGAGAGAAAAAAAAAAAACATTTCTGGATCCTCACTAGCATGGCAGCACATACCTGTAATCCCAGCATTTGGGAAGCTGAGGCAGAACGATTATAGCCAGCATGGGCTATATAACATCACACACACACACACACACACACACACACACACACACACACACACACACTCACACTCACACACACTCACACTCACTCTCACTCCATGGATGCATTTTAAAAGTTACTTGAAACATTCACATATTTCTAAACAACAATATAAAATGTTTTTTCCATAAGAAATATAAGGAGCAAGCAATTTTTCCCTCTTAACCCGTACTCCACAGATGACAAACTCATAGGCAGTCATCAAGTATTCCAAGTTGTATCCACCTATGTAAGACTGTGAGAATAACTACATTGATTACTCTCTGGGTATATTGACTTCCCTAAGGTTTATGCTGAAGACTTCACACTGAAGACAAATGCACAAGTACACCTTATTCCTAACGTCTTCTACCATTACATGCTTTGAGCAGTATATTAATTGTGGTAGAGTTTATTGGAAATTAAGATATGGTGACATATGCCTATAATCTCAATCCCAGTACTCTGGAGGCTGATACAGCAGAACTGTGGCAAGTGAGAAGCCAGGCTACTGCGTGCGTGCGTGCGTGCGTGCGTGCGTGCGTGCGTATGTATGGAGGGGGGAGGGAGAGAGAAGGAGGGAGAGAAAGGAGAATGAATATAAATTAAGGAATACATGTGTATAAAGAAATTATCTCTGGGCTACACAGTAAGTTCAAAGTCAGCCTGGGTTTTAGAGAAGAGCCTGACTCAATAAACAAACTGTTGTACATTGCTTGCTTAGCAAGCATGAAGTCCAGGGTCCCATATCCCAACCACAAAAAACTGTGAGTAGTAAGTTGCCTGTAGTAGTATTAGATATTCAAGGTTGGACTTGGCTATTGAGGCTCCCCTCAACTATAAAAGACCATGTCATATAAGTAAATAAAAAAAGTATAACTCTGGGGGCTGGAGAGATGGCTCAGAGGTTAGGAGCACTGGCTGCTCTCCCAAAGGTCCTGAGTTCAATTCCCAGCAACCACATGGTGGCTCACAACCATCTATAATGAGATCTGGTGCCCTCTTCTGGTATGTAGGCAAACGTGCAGGCAGATATTGTACAAATAATAAATAAATCTTTTTTTAAAAAAAGTATAACTCTGTAGTATAGTAAAAATTGGTTTTTATATAGGGTGTGTGTGTGTGTGTGTGTGTGTGTGTGTGTGTGTGTATCCTGTATAAACAGATATATAAATATAGGGTATACACAGATATAGAGATATAGGGCACAACAGATACAGTGTAATACATAGTATAAATATAATATATACTATATTTAGTATATTTACTAATATAATCATATATATGTAGTTAGTATAATATATATAATATGTAGCATGTTATATATAATGTACCCTATATAGTATAAATACATCAAAAAAATGTAGGCTCAGAGTATAAAAACATTTGCCACACAACCCTGAAATGTTGAATTCCGTCCCAGGAACACGCATAAAGGTAGAAGGAAAGAACAACCCCACAAGGTTCTCTAAACACCATATATATGGCTGATGTACACATCCACATATCACACACATATACACATAATATCTGTATATATTATATACAATGATTGCGTAATTTACTCCTATGGAGATACCAGGTGTTCATCTTAAGATAACCCAACTCAGCAGTTAATAGCACTGGATGCTCTTCCAGAGTTCCAAGACTGCCAAGCAGTAAACAAAACTGCATGCAGGCAGACACTTACACATTTGACATTTTTAAAAGGTTTGGTGCTCAGCAGCAGTTTTCAAAAGCTAACTCTGCCTGGTGTGATGGTGCACGCCTTTAATCCCAGCATTATAGAAACAGAGACAGGCAGATCTCTATGAGTTCAAGGCCAACCTGGTCTACAGAATGAGTTTCAGAACAGCCAAGGCTATGTAGAGACCCTGTCTTAAAAAAAAAAAAAAAATTAAAGACCAAAACCAAAAACCAAATCAAATCAAACCAAATAACCAAAGAAACAAACAAAAAGGCAAATTTAGAAAAGTACAAAGGGCATAGCTAAGTGGGTAAAGAGCTTGTTTCTCAAACCTGATGACTGAGTTCAATCTCAGGATCCAGGAGTCACAAAAAGGCAGGGGAAGAGAACTGACTCCACATGTTGCTATGGCAGTCACAGTGCATCAGACTAATGACAATACACTTTTAAGAAAAGCATAAAGACTGAAGATACAGCTCAATAGTAGCCTGCTTGCCTATGTTCAATCAACCACACTACCAAAACGAAATAGGCGTGGTGGCCTATTTCCATCATCCTGGCACTCTGGGGACAGAAGCAGGGGACCAAAAGTTCTAGGCCAGGCCCAGCATGGTGTTTACACCTTTAAACAGCACATGAGAGGCAGGGGGAAGTGGATCTCTCTGAGTTCCAAACCAGTCACCTAGTGAGACCCTATACGCTGCCACCCCCTCCCAGAAAAGTTCTAAAAGTCTGAGCTACGAATAAGACCCTATAGCTCCCTCTACCCCAAAAAGAATAGCTTTAATATGTATAGGTGCAAATTATATAAGAACACAGAAGTCCCCTTTGTGCTACTCATAAAAGGAAATGCTTTTACTGTACTCATAATGAATTTGATGAATACAAATTTTTTTTAAAATGTGACTGCTTTCATTGTATTATCTTCCCTCCTGTTCTTTCCAGCAAATAAACATCACCTTTTTCCACGCGCATCACTTCAATTACACTCAAAACATTTCTCTCACATTTCTCATCCAGAAAATTTGTGAAGTAAGTCTCATGTTTCTTACAGAAATGACCTATCAGCATGGACAACTGATGGGTCCTATTTCATTTTAAGCCTTTGTATCTATTGTGCAATTACAAACTTTTGCAACTAAGAATTTTCTATGTATTTTGATTTTGGGCTGGGAGAGTTATATCTAATAGAATGGTCTGTTTCCTCTAACTTAAATGCACTAGAACTTTCTCCTATTTTCATTATACAACTTTTGAGGTTTCTTTTAAAAAGCAACTTTAACAAAAACTTATACTCATTTTTGTTATGCTGATTCTCAAATCCTGAATAGGAAGGATAAATTTTAAACAAATTATAAGTGATAAATGGCTGTTTTATTTATTCACCATTTAGGTCAGATTTATGACCCCTCTCTCCTCATTCCAGCTACTGTTGAATTTTGAATGAAACAACTTCAATTGTAACAGAAGAAACATCTGTTGCTTTTTTTTTTTTCCTTCTTCAGGGCTTTCCTAAATGAAAGAAAGGCTCTCTGCCCCTCTCCAACTCCTCCTCCTTACCCACGCTAAGTCCCTTAAACTTCTTTCCTTAAACTTGTTTGAAGTAAACTATTTAAAACATTGCCATATCCGTTAAAATATTATAGCTTAAAAAACGTATTTCCTTATTAAAGCAAATAGAATGATGTTTTAAAACAAAAAAACCAGCACCACCAACAAGCTATGTGCCTCACAGGATATAAATTGTAACCACAATGCAGACTTCATTGGTATACTTGAAATGATCAACTCAATCAAGCTGTTACACATTCCTGGCTCACTAAGAATTGTTTAGGAATAAGATCTTCTTCGCAGTATCCAGACTCTCTGTATAGCATCTTGCATGCTATATTTTCTTTGCCAATCCGAAGCTAACATAATGGCAGTCACTACCCCAAGAGGCAGACACCAAATGGTGCCACCCACTCTCACACTGTGCCTCATAATAAACCATCAAGCAGTGGAATGCACCGGCTCCTTTATGAGCAAACAATGCCAGAGCTTCATTAGAATACAGCTGACATTTTCAAAGCACAAATACTTTTAAGAAAATTGTACTAGGGGAAAAAAGGGAACGAAATAACTACAAAGGCTGAATTTTTTTTCATGTGTCAGGTTGATTTCTAAAGATTCTGAGAAAGCATACTTTGTTGTTGACAATTTAAAAGTTTTCATAAACGAAAAAAATTTTAATAAGGGGAAGCCTTATTTTATTTATTGGGAAAAAATGAAAGTAAAAACTACCAGTAGAATTGCTTCCACGAGGAATAACTGTGAAGTACCTTTAAAATTACTGATATCTTCAGCTGCTTCTTTAACTCCTAATGGAAAAAAAACTGAATTCTAGAATTATTTCTACATTTTAATTAATTTATATAAATAGCTGAGGATAAACTAGACTGGCTCTACCCCTCCCCCCACCCCTTCCCCCAAGCTCTGTAGTTTTTCTATCTGTAACCAGCAAGGACGTCTTGAAATCAGCATGCTCCTGGATACTTTTCTATTTAGCATTGCAGCTGCCTAACAAATATAAACACAGTAAAAACTCACCCAGCTGAGAAACAAAGTGGTCTCCCTTACCTGGTCTAAGGAAGCACGCCTCTCACTGCAGCACCAACAACACTCTACAGTCTTTGTTACCATTCAGTGGAAACTTGAGACTGTGTCAGACGTAAGCAATCGAGCTCAGACAAGCTCAATTTAAAACACTTCTCAATAAAACTAAAAAGATGCTCAAGAAAACTGGGCAAGTGGCTTGTACAGGTGTGTGCGACTGCTCAAGCAAGAACGACACATCCACAGACACACTCAACATACAAGTGCTGAGAAAGCTTTTCTGAATGAAGCGTCTCTTTCTTGCTAAATTACAAAAGCTTTAAAAAAAAAAAAAAAAAAAAAAAAGCTTAAAGGTAGAAAGTGATAAAATGCCTAACTCCAGGCTATCCTTTTTCTAAGTATCATCTGAATTTTAAGTCATTTAAAAATAAAATTAACTTACTCACAAGACCTGCATAATTCGAATTATACATGTCCAGCTGTCTGCTAGCTCCAAGTCACAAAGAAGACCTTAACGCATTTTAAAAGCAGAGCAAATGCACCATGAATTTCCGAGAGAAAAAGGAGGAGAAACTCCAGAGAAACTGCTCAGGGCTTTCTGAGCCTGTAGAAACTGTCCAGCCCTTGTGGGAGGGGAAAAAAAGTCCTCATCCTGCTCCCTAGATAGGCCATGCTTCAACGCCAGAGTGAATGACAGGCCCGTTTCTGATATCAACAAAGAGCAGCTTAGCTGTGCCCTATTTTCCCTCCCACTTTCCCGCACCCTTAGAGTCTTAGACTTTTTGGGTTAGTCCTTTTTTATCTAGGGTTAAGTACCTCTCTCCATTGTCTCAAGAGAGCACACAATTATGTTGTCCTCGGTTTTTTTCTAAGTGATAATTAAAATTGCATATCTAATCATCTTACTCCATTTTCTTATGCAGAAAACTTAATAAAAGATGAGCTTTTAAGTTCATTTCCAAGTCTACTCTTTGCAATACCAGATAACTATAAGATTAGCTACCAATTTCAATACACTTTTGTGTAATAACATTACAAATAAGGCAATGGAAATAAAATTTCAACTGGCTACATGTAAAAGAAATTACTGTAACTGTGTAACTTTAAAAGAAGCACTTTCATCAACATGTATATGCCAAATACTGATCATAAGCCAAGTGGTATTTTGGAGCCTGGAATACAGTAGAAGTGAAAACAAGAAACAAAAGTCAAACAAAATCCGTCTCCAGTGGTCTCAGTTCCCAGGGAGTACCACCATCCACAATGACTAAGGTGCCTTTCCTTCGCTTATCACTCATCATCTACCCTGGAAAAATTCCCCTTTGAAAACAAAGTTTCTATGGTTTGTTTGCTTGCTTGCTTCTTCTCTCTACCCAGAGCTGGACAGCGATTAAAGTTGTATACGTTGCTTGAGACAGCCTCCTACTTTGTAGCCCAGGCCTGCCCACGACATGTGGAAACTCTGTCACAGCCTCCTAAGTGTTGAGATGATAAGACTGAGTCACCAAACACATTTTTTAAATGTATTTCTTGACAACAGTTCCAGGAAGACCAGACTTTTGTGCTTTGGTTTCAGCACTGCACCCTCAGCATCACAAACATGCCTCCAGTCAATGCTGACGGAAAGAGACCAGCTGACCTCTCTTATTCAAGCTTCTCTTTTGTTAACACGTGCTACACTAACAAGCATACAAACATGTACCAACAATGATATAACCTGGGGTGTGAATTAAGTTTGTTTGTAAACATGCTAAAAAAAAATTAAAAACACAGCCTATAGAACCCCAAACCTTCATATCCTAATTTCTTCAAGTATCAATGGTGAATCTACTGTATAATCTATTAAAAGTCAATGACCTGGGACTAGAACGATGACTCAGTGGCACTAATACTTGCTGCACTCTCTAAGGACCCAAGTTCAGTTTCCAGCACCCATGCTGAGCAGCTCACAAGTATCTGTAACTCCAGTTCCAGGAGATACAGTATCCTCACACAGATATACATGCAGGCAGAAGTATCAATGCACATAAAAATAAATCATTTTTTTTAAAAATCACCAGGGCTGGAAAGATGGCTCAGAGGTTAAGAGCACTGTCTGTTTCCAGAGGTCCTGAGTCCAACTCCCAGCAACCACATGATGGCTCACAACTATCTATAATGAGATCTGGTGCCCTGTTCTGGACTGCAGGCACACATGTAGGCAGAATATTTACTGTACAAAAATAATAAATAAATAAATCTTTTTTAAAAAATCACCAGGCAATAGTGGCACACACTTTTAATCTCAGCACTCGGGAGGCAGAGGCAAGAAAATCAGAGTTCAAGGCCAGCCTGGTCTACAGAGTGAATTTCAGGAACACCAGGGGTATACAGAGAAATCCTGTCCACCCATCCCTACAAACATTAAAAAAAATAAATAAATAAATCAGCTAATATGTTGATTTCATTTTTTTTCCTGAATAAGAGATGGAAATTACACAAAATCCATATGCATGTGCGCTCTCTCTCTCTCTCTCTCTCTCTCTCTCTCTCTCTCTCTCTCTCTCTCTCACACACACACACACACACACACACACACACACACTATATTTTTTAAAACTTTAAAGCATTCTCTTAAATGATTTTATCTTAGTCTTTTATATATAAACTCTATTTGAGGGTTAGAGAATTGGCTAGGTGGTTAGGATCACTGACTGCTCTTCCAGAGGGCCCGGGTTTAGTTCCCAGTACCCAGAGTGGCTCACAACCATCCCTAACTCTAGTTCCACGGAATCAGATGCCCTCTTCTGGCCTCTATGGGCACTGCATACACGTGGTACACACACATATACAGCTAAAACAGCAACACACACAAAATTTTAAAAATCTATTTATGCATTACTAATTATAACTACTGACTAGAGAACAGATGAGGCTAAGCATCCTGTTTCCCAGGTTTACATATTGATTTTCTTGAACTGGAATCTTCTATGTTTACTAGCAACCTGACCAAACATTCAGATTTAATGACAGACTTATGAATTTAGAGGTAAAAATGATACAATGATAGCTAGTTGGTCACATGAAGAATGCCAATTAGCAAACTTGAACTTGGTGTTTTCACACATATTAAATAAAATGTCTTGGTGCACACCTTTAATCCCAGGCAGAGGCAGGCAGATCTCTGAGTTCAAGGCCGGCCTGGTCTACAGAGTCAGTTCCATGACAGCCAAGGCTACAGAGAGAGAAACCCTGTCTCATAAAACCAAAAAATAAAAATAAAAAAATAAAACAAAATGTCTAATCTTAGCCAGTATAAGAACAAAGCAAATGGTCTCTGAAACCACTTGCTTGAATAAATATTTATGTTCTTTTTTTTTCTTTTCTTTCTTCCTTTCTTTCTTCTTTTTTGTTTGTTTGTTTGAGTTGTTTTGGTTGACACAGGAGGTTCTCTGGGTAACGCTGGCTGTTCTGGAACTCTGAAGACCAGGCTGGCCTCAAACTCAGAGATCTGCCTATCTCTGTCTCCCAAGTGATGGAATAAAGATGTGCAGCAGCACAATACAGCTAATATTTACTTCTTACAATTTCACACAATAAACACTTTTACCTTTGTTTGCTCACGTCCCATTTTTAGTGTAGACATCCTCCAAGGTTCTACCCTGGGTGTCTGCTACAGTCTGTATTTATATTATCCCTCACAGGCAAGAGTGTTAAAAAGCTATGGTCCTAGCTGGGCAGAGCAGTACCCGCCTTTAATCCTCGTACTTAGGAAGCAGAGGTAGGTGGATTTCGTTGAGTTTGAGCACAGGCTGGCTTACACAGTGACTCCAGGGCAGCCAAGGCTATATAAAGATATCCTGTCTACAACAACAACAGTCTTAGCTCTCAGCCAGTAATCCTGTTGGGAGGTAGCAGGGACTTTGAGGTATAGAGCCTGACAAGACATGCAGGTTTTGGAAATGATGAACCATCAAGTTGGGTTTCCAACCATGAGGAAAGTGGCTTTCTCTGATGTGTGCGTCTGTCTGTCCAAAGCAATGGAGTTTATCAATTATAAACTAAAACCTCCAAAATTATGAGCCAAAACAAGCTTTTCTTCTGTTTAAGTTGATTTACCTCAGATATTTGTTACAGTAACGAATATATGGACACTAAAATCAGTAGCTAAGCTATGTGGAATAGTCACTTAAATACAGAAGGTAAATGATCTGTCAGCAGTCTAGTCTGAGATAACACCAAGATTTGGCTCTGTTTTCTGATTCACAACTATTCTCTTTTCATTAGAGTGTCTCCCTACCTAGCTTAGGGTGGCCTCGAACCTATGCAGGCTAGGTTGACTGGCCTTGAATGTACAACCCCGCCTTAGCCTTCCAAGTGCAATACACATAAGAGTATGCACAGGCACATAAATATGTGCGTACACACACTACGAGGTGAGATACAAGAAATCATTGGTGTGTCTCCATTTGGCCACAGGCTTTTCCATATACATCTGCATCCAGAGTACAGAACTTTGTTCTCCAATTCAGTTTGTAAAGCCCTGTAATTTAAGTTTCAGGGTCCTGATCTGCTATAGCTCTGATAAACTAAGAGGGACCAACGTGGCGTGTTTTTACATGTGTGCATACATGTGTACATACATGACTGGCAATTACAGGTGCTTTGGAACTGAATACAATCTATCCCTAGTCAAAACAAGAACCTAGCCAGTACGGCTCAAACTAGTAATTAGTGCAACGTAACAGTTCTCTTAGGAAGGCCCTGTAACATGAGCCTGTACTTCCAGGTACTCAGAATGTCCAGGAAAAAGAAAAAAACCGCAAGAGCTGGGGACTCAGAGGAGCAGCCTGGGCAACATGTACTCCATGACAGCCAGGACAACAGAGAAACTCTGTCTCAAAAGTCCAAAACGGAAAAAAAAAAAAAATCCAAAATGATATATTTTTGAAAAATTTGAAAAACATTTCCCCTATGTTTTAGTCCATTTTCATTACTATAATGAAATACAAGAAGCAAACTAGTTTTATGACGGAATTAAAGAGGTTTATTTGGCTGGAAAGTTCTGGAGGTGCCAAGAAGCTGGCATATCAGGACTTGGTGGGGACTTCAGAGAGGAGGGAAGTGGTGAGGCAGGAGAGAAGGTTAAAAGGGTATTAAAGGAAAAGGAGCTCTCCGTTCCAGAGTCTAGCTAACATCTGTCAGCAGCCAACAGTGAAGACTGCCACATGGGCTAGGAAGACAGCTTGGTGAGTAGCGTGCTTGCTGTGTAGGCATGAGGACTTGAGTTTGAATCCCCCCACAAAAGCCAGACGGCAGCAGCCAGCCTCTGGACCCTCAGCGCATGGGGGTGGGGGGGAGGGTCCTAGGCGTTCCCTGGCCAGTCAGTCTAGCCAAAGCAGCAAGCTCTGGGTTCAGTGAGAAACTATCAAAAAACAAACCAGAATCCCAGCACTTGGGAGGCAGATCGCTGTATGTTCCAGGCCAGCTAGGTCTACAAAGTGAGTCTAGGACAGTCAAGGCTACACAGAGAAATGCTGTCTCGAAAAACAAAAAACAAAAACAAACAAAAAACGAGAAAGTAACTGAGGAAGAAAGATGATGTGAGACTCTTGGTTTCTTTAAAAACCCAGTTATGTGAATGTCATTTTAATCCCAGGTATGGGATATGAGCTGCTTCAGACTGGTCACAGTAGCTGACTATAATGTGCCTTGTGCTCTGGCAAGGGCATGATTTGTGCCAGCTGCAGCTAGTTTAATTCTGGGGGGCACCAAAGAGGGCCTGAGGCAGCAGCTGCTTCCCCTGCTGCTGTGTTTGCTACTGCTGGATCGCTGAATTGCTGGTTTGTTGGATTGCTGGATATTCTGACAAAGAAGAATGTACTTGCTCCTAGGAACCCAATGACCCTAATCAGCAGGAAGTAGTTAGTCTAAAGACAGCTACATACCCTTTTCCCTCTAACCTTTCTTTATGTTGGGGGCTTAGACAACATTGGAATGGAAGGGTGGTAGATATAAGAACCTAATAAAATAGCTTAAAAAAAACAAACAAACAAACAAACAGGAAGACATATGGTGCTACCCTCTGGACTCCACAAGTATACCTATGGGCAAGTATGCCTACACACACACACATGCACATAGCTAAAATAATTAAAAAGAAAGAATTCCAGTATAATTAACATTTTCTCTGAAGATGGCCTACATAAAGACAATATTCCTTTCATATGTGAATATTTTCAAGTAAGAGGGTTAAAATAGTTATGAACCATACTTAAGGCTTAAGCATATAATATGACCTCACCTTTTTGCTAATCGAAAACCAGAAATTTCTGGGATACTCAGCAAGCAAAATTATAAACTTTCAATTATACTCACAAGCATGTCTAACACTTAACTGCCACACTGTGATGTTATCTTCAAAGTTCATGCTCAAGAAACACACAAACAAATCACAAGCAACAAGAACAACAACAAGGAGCCGGGCGTGGTGGCGCACGCCTGTAATCCCGCACTCGGGAGGCAGAGGCAGGCGGATCACTGTGAGTTCGAGGCCAGCCTGGTCTACAAAGTGAGTCAGGACAGCCAGGGCTACACAGAGAAACCCTGTCTCGAAAAAACAAACAAACAAACGAACAACAAAGCCCTCATAATGTTAAACACAGTATAAAGCAGGAAAATCAGAATATCAAGGTCATCTTCAGCTACTCAGTGAACTGCAGGTGAGCCTGAGGATACACTTGAAGTCGAAAACAAAATGAAACAAATGAGAATCTCATCATGTTTTAAGTAAGCTTACCATCTGTGTTAAGCTGGATGACGACAAACCTCCACTGTATACAGGACATGCCTGCTACACTGAATCATCTTAACTTCTTGCATAATATTCTGACCTATGGTTTTACTTTATCAACTGCAATCCTATCCAATATACCTCAGCAACCATTTTATCTTTTAAGTTCCTTAGCAACATTTTGACATTTCAAAACTTTAAAAGCCACCAAAATGGTATATATGAGTACTGTACAAACATTTAGGGAAAATTCTCCCTTGAGAAGCCCACACTCACACTTGCACATGTCTTATGCTTCCCCTAAGCACCTTTCTTTTCTTTTTTTAAAAAATTTATTTATTTATTGTAAATGAGTGCTTTATCTGCAGAAGAGGGCATCAGATCACGTTACAGATGGTTGTGAGCCCCCATGTGGTTGCTGGGAACTGAACTCAGGACCTCTGGAAGAGCAGGCAGCGCTCTTAACCACTGAGCCATCTCTCCAGGCCCTCTTTTCTTTTTTTTTTTAATTTGTTTTCCGAGACAAGGTTTCTCTGTATAGCCTTGGCTATACTGGAACTCACACTGTAGACCAGATGGACCTTAAACTCAGTAGTGATCAGCCCGCCTGCGCCTCCCTGAGTGCTGGGATTAAAAGTGTGCACCACCACCACTTAAGCATCTTTTTCTTACCTCTGCCAACTGTGTGTGTGTGTGTGTGTACACATATAGGTGTGTATATACACATATAGGTGTAGATATATATTCTTAGACTCTAACTCTGCTTCATACCGACTCACCCAGAAACTCTTCTGTGATGTAAAATCAAGGATGCCCATTTCACCTGAGTGGAGGACTCAGAAAAGAACTCTTAGGCTGAGCTGTCAACAGCCTACACCCTACTTATCCATGGCAATGGCAGAAACATGTGCAAGAGCAAGCAGTCACAAAGTAAGCCATGAAGCCAGACACAGTCAAGGTTCACTCTCATGAGAACATATTTCAGGAAAGCATATTGCCATCAGAGGGAAGCACCTCCAATGATCCAAGGACCTTTATCAGGTTCCAAGTCTTATAGGTCTGCTATTGCCTTACTTAGGACTAAATTTTCAACACATGAACTTTTTTTGTTAAGATTTATTTTATTTTATGTGCATGGGCATTTGCCTGCATGCGCATCTGTGCAGCATGTGTATGCAGTACCCACGGGAAACAGAAGAAGGCATCAGATCCCTTGGCAATAGACATACAGTGGTTAAGTCAAGCCTGGTCTGAAAATAGGAAGAACAACTAAGTTATCTCTCCGGGGTCCCTCCGTACCTTTTCTTAATGAACTCGTGCCAAAGACTTTTGTTTTACACTTGTTCGCGTGCGTGCGCGCACGCGAGGGGGGGGGGGGGGAACGAGCGCACAAGAGCAAGAACACACTGTGCCATGGCATGGATCTGGGGGTCCAGAGGACAACCTTCAGAATTCAGTTTTCTCCTTCCACTAAGGATTTCAGGTACTGAACTCAACTCTGTTACCAGGCCCTTGCAATAAGTGTTTTTACCCACTGAGGCATCTCACAGGCCATTAAAAGATGAACCTTTGAAGAACAAACAAAGTCCATTTGTTGTAACACTACAGTGAAACGCTTTTGAAAGTTAATATTATATAGGGCTTTGCTATAAGTTTAGATACGATTGTGTTCCCAAAATGCTCATGTGCTGAAGGACGACTCCCAGTGTGGCCCCGTGAAGAAGCAGCAGAACACTTAAGGTATGGCAACTCAAAGCTGGCCTCAGAGAACACTTAGGTCTTCATTCCTGGTGAGCAGACTATTATAAAAAGCTGACACTTGGCCTCCCCTACTCCTTTTCTTCCTATCTTACCCTGTGTTCATATTTTTTCCTCTTTCTTTCCTCGTCCATGTCATGATGCTACTACTGCCTGCTATACTATTATTGCAGCTGGAAGAACTGAACAAAGGGTCAACTTGATTTTGCCCTTGTGCCCTCCAAAACTATTACCTAAACACCCGCCTTGATTTTATTGAGTATTTAGGCATCTTGTTACAGCCACATGAAATGAACTAGGACATAGCTGGGGGAGGGAAGCACTGTTCCTACTGATGGTCTCCTCTGCTACTTTGTACTGGTATTCTCCTTACAAGTGAACATAGAACTACTGCTGCCCTCAGAGAACCGTGGTCGCTGAGGCAATGGCTATAGAGAGGCTTTGCAACACAGGGAGCAGGGCAAGTAGCTAAACAGGAAGAGCCCCACTTCCTTAAATTCTCAAGTAAGACACCGCGTCCCTGCTATTCTGTCTTGAAATCTTTAGTTTAGTTCATGAAAGTATCTTCTGGGGCATCACCTTTCTGTTTGTTTGAGGCAGGGTTTTCTTGCGTAGTCCTGGCTGTTCTGGAACTCGCTATATAGACCAGGCTGCCCTTGAACTCACAGAACTCCACCTGCCTTTGCTGCCCTGCCCTGATGTCTGTCTGTTTTCTAAGACAGGGTCTCACTCTGCAGCCAGTCTGGCCTTGAAGTGATCCTCTTGCCTTGGCCTCCCCACGCTCTAGAATTACAGGTAGGAGTCGCCACACTGGTTCGGCTTACTCTTCCTTTCTCCTTTTCCTTTCCACCTCCCCAGTCCCACTACCCCCAGCAGTGTTGCACACAGTCTGGGCTAGCCTTAAACTCATTATACAGATAAGGATAACCTCGTGCATGAGAGGGTGATTAGTAGCACCCCTAGCCTCCTTCTCCAGCTACCAGGAAACTTTTCTACCTCCAGTTATGAAAAGTTTAAATATGTCTCTTAGATTGCCGAGTGTCTCCCAGAGGACAAGAACCAGTGTAGCCTCGGTGGAAGACACAGAGCAACAGAACAAAGTCTGAACTCAGTCCTCAGTTATCACCACCTGCTGTGACAAAAGCACAAAATAACTGCATGATAAAGTATAAATGTTGTCAATATATGACACTGAAGTCATTAGATATTCACATGCAAAAACAGCAACTGTATCCTTCATCTCATTCCATATACAAGATTAGTTAAAAGTTTACTGGGCTTAAATTTAAGAGTTATAATTATAAAACTTCTAAACGAAAATGCAAGGAAAAGTTTTAGTAAAATAAGCCTATATTTTCTTTTGTTTTGAGACACAATCTAGCTACCTAGCCCAGACTGTCCTAGAATTCACTATGTAGCCCAGGCTGGTCCTAAATTCTAGGACTTCCTGTGTCTGCCTCTAATTACAGGAATGTGATACATGCCTAACTTAAAACCATATCCTAGTTAGTAAATTCCATATTAACATGTAAAAATAACTGCTCTTCAAGAATGCAGTTTAAAAAATTACACTAATAAGGTAGGAGATATTGGCTATACACACTCGATAAAGGATTCATATCCAGAATTAAACAGTAAGACAAATAACCCAATAAAAAAGTTAGGCAAGAGGGTGGAGGATGTAGCTCAGCCAGTAAGAGTGCTTTACTAACGTGCACAAAGCTCTTTTCATATCCATAAACTGCACATGGTGTCATCTGCATGTATTCCCAGTTCTCTAGAAGTGGATGCAGAAGAATTAAAAATTCAAGGTCATCCTCAGCTACATAGTAAGTTCAAGACCAGCCTAGGATCTATCTATGTGACCTTATTTCAAAGAGAAAAGGGACTGGGTATGGAGAGATTAAAAAATGATTTAAGGGCCGGGCGTGGTGGCGCACGCCTTTAATCCCAGCACTTGGGAGGCAGAGGCAGGCGGATCGCTGTGAGTTCGAGGCCAGCCTAGTCTACAAAGTGAGTCCAGGATGGCCAAGGCTACACAGAGAAACCCTGTCTCGAAAAACAAACAAACAAACAAACAAAAAAAGACTTAAATAACTATTCATTGAAAAAATATACACTGATGGCAAAAACAAACCCCCACACAAAAACATCCAGTAACATCATTAGTCCTCAGAGAGGTACAAATTAAGACCCTGAGACAGGGGCATTGATATGCTTTAGCATATAAAGACACATGTCGTAAGCCTGATGGCCTGGGATAAATTCCTGAAACCCACATGGTGGAAGGAGAAAATTAACTACTGAAAGTTGTCTCGTTTTCTACATACCTGTGGTGTTACACCCTGATGCATACCCTCTCAAATAAATACTTTTGAAATTTGTTTATGTGTGAGAGTTATTTTACCTGCATGTGTGTCTGTGCACCATGTGTGTCCCTAGTGCCTGTGTAGACTAAGAAGAAGGCATCAGACCCCCTGGAACTAGAGTTACAGATGTTTGTAAGCTGGGGTGTAGATGCTGGAATTTCCTCTGCAAGAACAGCCCATGTTCTGGACTGCTAAACCATTTCTCTAGCACTGCTCAAACCAAACAAACAAGCAAAAAAAAAAAAAAAAAAAAAAGATGTAAACAGTTCAGTAAACCTTAAGACGGCATACAAATTCACTTCAACAGAATGAAGAAAGCAAACAAAATCAAGCCCTGTGGCCATTCGAAGTACTGGAAAGGACAGTAAAAAACATTGCTAGGGAAAGAAAATGCACCCTTTATTGGACTAAAATGGGGGACTGTAGAAGGAATCTCTTGTGTGTTGTATGGATGCAACACCTGCCAATTAAAAAAACAAAACAAAACAAAACTATGGCCAGGGCTGGAGAGATGGCTCAGGGGCTAAGAGCACTGACTGCTCTTCTAGAGGTCCTGAGTTCAATTCCCAGTAACCACATGGTGGCTCACAACCATCTATAATGTGATCTGATGCTCTCAGATGTACACACAGGCAGAGCACTGTATACATAGTGTGTGTGTGTGTGTGTGTGTGTGTGTGTGTGTGTGTGTGTGTGTGTGTGTGTGTGTATAAAATCCCAAAAACCTATGGCCTATAGCTGAGGCAGGAAACAGGTGGGACTTCTGGCAGGCAGAGAGGAATCTGGGATGCAGACAGATGAGGGAGATTGAGCCAGCAAGACGAGAGGAATATGGGTGCATGGTACTTGTGCTCAGGTGACCAACCACATGGCAAAATTTAAATTAGTATAGTGGACTAATTCAAGTTATGAGCTAGTCATAGAAGAGTCTAGCTTTATGGCCTAGGTAGTTGTATAAAAAGCATTGCTAGTTGAGGATACCAACTTATATAGATACTTTGTGATTTCTTAAAAAGTTAAACACCTACTTACCATATGACCCAGCAATTCCACTTCTAGGTATTTACCTTAGGAAAATGAAAACGTGTGTCAACACATAAACTTTTATTTGAATGCTTACAGCAGTTTTATTCATAATAGCCATAACTGTTGGAAACAAGACCAATGTTCAACAACCCATGAATGGATAAACAAATTGGGTACACAGTCAACTTAAAAGCTAGTAGCACAAAAAATTCTGAAGTCCAGCAATGGTAGCACTTGTCTGTAATTATAGCACTGGATTACACAGGAGTTCAAGGCCATCTTCAGCTACAAAGTAAGTCTGAGTCCAGATTAAGCTATAGGAGACCTTGTGTTGAAAGAAATGAAAAAGATAAAGACAAAAGACAGCAGAAGCCTTTAATTTCAGTACTGAGGAGGCAGACGCAGGTATATCTCTATAAATTGCAGGAGAAGAGCAGCCAGCCTGTCATCTTATTGTGGATCAGGCATAACATGCTACATTATCAAAGTTACTTAAAGGGCTATAGAAATGGCTCAGCACTTATTGCTCCTGCTGAGGAGACAGGTTCAATTCCCACACCTACATGGTGGCCCACAGTCATCTCTAATTCCAGTTCCAGAATATTAGACACCTGACTTCTGTGAGTACCAATCAAATACACAGTACACATACATACATGTGGGCAAAACACCCACACATAGGGTAAACAAATAAATCTAAAAACAAACAAACAAGCCGGGCGTGGTGGCGCATGCCTTTAATCCCAGCACTCGGGAGGCAGACGCAGGCGGATCGCTGTGAGTTCGAGGCCAGCCTGGTCTACAAAGTGAGTCCAGGATGGCCAAGGCTACACCGAGAAACTCTGTCTTGAAAAACCAAAAAACAAACAAACAAACAAGACTCTACCATTCGTGCCTCTAGAATATGCAGCTAAAAACTACAACGTTATGCAGTCCTGCCCACCCTGAACATGCCATGAAAGCAGCTAACGGAGAAGATAAAGATGTGGTGCCCGGTCTCTTTCCACTTTGGCCTTTTTCTTTTATCTTTTGTTTTAAATAGGAAACTCCCTGGATCTTCTTTTCTTTTTATTATTTTTTGCCGTATGTGTTTCTTTTGTTTTTTGAGATGGAGGTCTAACCCAGGTTGCCTTTGGACACTTGATCCTCCTGCCTTAGACTCTTAAGTGTAAAATTACTAGCACCTGTTCCTACATCTGGTTCTAGATTTTCATTTCTAAAAGTGAATTCTCATTTATTCTATTATTTAGTTATTTAACATGACAAACTTAGCATTGTTATTTCAATATACTTTATCTTGTAGATAAACAGAATATACAAGCAAGAGGAAATTATTTGGTAGCTCACTTCCTTCAGGGAAAAGTGAACAGAGTGAATAGGTCCATAGATAAACTACTTGCAGAACAGTTTGCAAAAGTCTATGTTCAGATCATTGAGATATTTTACAATATCCCGAAACCAAATACAGACTCAGGGACTAAGAAATCCACTCACCATGTTCACTAAAATACAACCTGAAGCAAGCCTCGCCCAGTAAGAAAGGCCAAACTCACCCTCACATGACCTCATCTTCAGAAGTCTGCCATGGAACTATTATAGAAATAGCAACCATATGCCCTTTCCCTAATCCTCAAAGTAGTATGAAAGAAAACAGAAGGTTTATTACTAAATATCTCAGAGCTTGGGTTTGTCAAGTAAATGACAGAAAAGAATATGATGCTGGATATAGTGCATGTTTGTTAAGACTCTGAACACCACCACGCCCATACTCCTTGAAACAAAAACCTCAGAACACGCTCTCCACTAAGTGCATTAAAGTTTTGTTTCAAAAGTGAGTGTTTAAGGCACTTCCCTTCTCAAAAGTTAATTAATTTGAAAACAACTCTGAGTAGGTTATAGAAAACAGACTTTTACAGATCAATATTGACTAACTGTAGACACTTAATGAGACTCTGAAAGTGAAAGTGAGAGATGGACCCTGCCCTCAAGGAGCTCCCAGTCTATGAAAGAGAATCCGACTGAAAATGGCAGTCACGTGATGAGGCAGTAAAAAAGTGTGCACAGGGCCAAAGGTATCCTACACAACACACAGGAACGAGGAGAGACTGAGAGATTCCAGTCAGCTAGATTTTAAAAGTAAACAGGAGTTTAGCCAGTGTCAAAGTATCTACAAGTGAATAACCTAAGTTCTTTCAACATTCCCACTTTGAGAAAGATCCTGTAAGACTTTTGAAATACCTGTCCTCTAGGACGATGATGAATGCAATAATGAATAAAAGTCTCTGACTTCCTAGCCTTGCAATCAAGTGACAAAGACCAGCAATTCTATTAAATTACTACAGCAAAATATATAGAAGACAGGTGCGTGTACATGCACACGCACGCACACACACACACACACACACACACACACACACTCACAGTGTGTAGTATTAGAAGCTATCTTAGTTAGGGTTACTATTGGTGTGATAAAACACCATGACCAAAAGCATCTCAGGAGGAAAGGGTTATTTCAGCTTAAGTTTCACATAACAACACATCATGGAAGTAAGTCAGGGCAAGGGCTCAAATCAGGAACATGGAGGCAGGAGCTGATGCAGAGACCTTGGAGAAGTGCTGCTTACTGGCTTGCTCAGGCTGCTTTCTTACAGATTCTAGGACCACCTGCCAAGGGGTGGGAACCATCTACAATGGGCTAAGGCTTCTAGATGGATTACTGAGAAAATGCCCAACCAAGGACAATACAAGCGGTAAACATCAAACCCCTACTCTGACCTAGTCAATGGACAGGACATTCTCCACAGTTGAGTGGGGAATGGGGACTGACTATGACATGAACTCTGGTGCCCCCTATTTGATTACTTCCCTTTGGTGGGGAGGCCTGGTGGCACTCAGAGAAAGAATAAGCAGGCTACCAAGTTGAGACTTGATAGCCTATGACCACATAGTGGGGAGGAGGTCCCATATAGGGTGAAAGCAGGAGGGAGGGAGGAACGGGAGGATACAAGTGATGGGATAACAATTGAGATGCAATCTGAATAAATTAATAAAATTTAAAAAAGAAAAGCAAATGCCCTATAGACTTGCCTATACAGGTCATTATTATGGAGGAATTTTTCTCAATTAAAATTCCCTCTTCTCGGGGTTGGGAATTTAGCTCAGTGGTAAAGCGCTTGCCTAGCCAGCACAAAACTCTGGGTTCAGTCCTTATCTCTTATAAAAAAAAAATTCCCTCTTCTCATGTATGCCTCTAACCTATGTCAAGCTGACATAAAACTAGCCAACTCAGAAGCTCTAACAAGACTGAAGTTTGAATGTGAAAGAAACAGGTAAAAATGTGGGGGAGTGGGGGGGGAGAGTGTGTGTGTGAGTATTGGAGTGACTTTCCTTACATTGTGTGAAGGTGTGTCTGTATTTTCAATTGTTAGTTCTATACTGGCAGAGAGCTAAGTGCTAACAGGATGTGGTATTGTTGTCTCTATGGACCATGACTGGCTTTTACTTGTCTTTCCACACCTGCTCAGATACTAGAAGATCAGACAGTCCTCTATGCCTAAATGCAAGCTAAGAGATGTTTCAGGTGTTGTTTCACTGCTAGCTGGTTATAATAAAGAGCTGCTGGCCGAAATATGGGGCAGGAACTGAGAGAGCAGAACTTCCGGGCTGAAAGAGTGCCGGAGGAAGGGGCTGGAAAGATGGCTCAGAGGTTAAGAGCACTGGCTGTTCTTCCAAAGGTCATAAATTCCAATTCCCAGCAACCACATGGTGGCTCACAACCACCTGTAATGAGATCCTGGTGCCCTCTTCTGACTGCAGACACACATGCAGGCAGAATACTGTATAAATAAATATTTGGGGGTGGGGGGGAATGGACAGACAGACAGACAGACAGATGGGGGGGGGGGGGGGAGAGTATGTGCCGGAAGGAGAAAAATGCTGACGCATTTTTGAGGAGGACAAGGAAGGAAACCAGAGGTAAAGAGCTAGCCAGGAAGTCCGGTTACGTTAGGAGTAGCTGGGAAACTTCCCCAGCGAAAGGCCAGTAGCTTTAAAGTATATAAGAAGTCTCTGTGCCTTATTTAAACTGCAGGCCGGTCACAAAAGTCCTGCCGTATGTACGTGTGGGTAGCAGTCATAGCAAGAATGATTTTAACAGGCCAGGGGAAATGGCTCAGTAGGTAAAGTGCTTGTCTTGTAAATCAGAAGCAAAAAACCTGAATCCAATCTTCACAACTCATGAAAAGAAAGAAAGAAAAAAAAAAAAAGACAGCGCCACGTGTTTATAATTCCTGAGGTTCACTGGCCTACCATCCTAGCCTACACCAGCTGAGTATGATAGACTTTCAAATAAAGAAAGACTGCACCTGAGGAAAGACACTAAAGGTTGAGTTCTGGTCTGTGAACACACATATTAATGTGCATGCAATTCCACCATATGTATCCGTGTGCACTCATGCACGGACACTGTGAGGGTTAATCAGTATTGCCAACTTGGTAGGATCTAGATTCACTTACAAGACAAGCCTCTAGGCATCTCTCTGTCCCCTGCTATGGATGCTATGATGCTTCAAGCGCCTGGCACCATGATTCCCCTCCATGATGGTCCATGCCTTCAAACTATTTCACCAGGGTATTTTATCACAGAAACAGGGAAGTAGAGAGCACAAACAAGCACACATGACACAAAAAAAGAATGGCACCAATACGACACTGCATTCAAAGAGAACAAAGAAAGGCTACATGAAAGGAGTAAGGATGGGGAATAAACAGTAATTCAGTGTGGTGGAATAGATGTATCTAAAATAAGACCAGAGAAGCAAGTTGTAACTATATCAGAAAAAAAAATTATTTATATGTCTTGCTTTTTGAGACATGGTCTCCTTTTGTAGTCCTGGCTGTCCTAGAACTCACTAAGTAGATCAGGCTGGCCTTGAACTCAGAGATGGGCAATCACGTTCAGTTATAAAGAGTCTTTTAAACTAGAGTTTGAATTTTATCTTGAGGGCAATAAGGAACTATTAAAGTTTATATAAAAAACATGGAACAACTGGCTCAGAATTGTGTTTGAAAAAAAAAAAGTAGACACCCAAATGAAATCGAGCAGAACAAAACTAAAGGCAAGAGGGGGCTAGAGAGATAATTCAGAGGTTAAGATCATTTGTTGCTTCTGCAGAAGACCCAGGCTCCATTCCCAGCAACCACATGGTAGCTGTAACTCCAGTTCCAGGGAATCTGATGCCCTCTTCTGGCACTAGGCACACATATGAGGTACAACATACATGTAAACAAACACACATACTTTTTTAAAAATCTTGAGGGCCGGGGGGTAGTGGCGCACACCTTTAATCCCAGCCCCTGGGAGGCAGAGGCCTCTCTGTGAGTTCAAGGCCAGCTTGGTCTACAAAGTGAGTCCAGGACAGGCAAGGCTACACAGAGAAACTCTGTCTCAACCCCCGCCCCCCAAAAAAGGGATCCTGGACTTAGGATGTAGATATGTGGGAAGACCTTATTGAAGTTGAGAAGTTTGAACTCTCAGGTTCTTTTCTTTTGGGGGGGGGGGGGTTCTCAAATTCTTAAGGGTTTATCTCACCTGAGGAAGTCGTCTCTTGTGGGAACCCATGCTAAATTCTGCCATGTCAGAAATCCTGTGCTTAGACTGTATTCTGTGACCTTCGAGTTGCTGGCCTTTGCCTCAGGAGGTCTTGTGTTCCAGGCTATCCTTGGACTATTTACCTTTGAAAGAAATAGGGAAGTCCCAACTTGGACCACCCAGAGGATCAAGGAAGTTCTTACAGGGAACTACTCAGAAAACTAGGAAGTTCTACAGGGAGCAATTCAGGCTATTGTATTCTTGCCTGGGGGCTAGGGTGAGTGAGATTAGAATAGGATCCTATTGACCTTGCTCTATATATATTCTTACTAGTAGGACATTAAAGTGAATCTTGATCAGAAATGTCCTGACTTGATTCGTTATTTCTCGCGTCTCTGTATCCTACTTTCAGTCCCCACTCCCTCTTTCAGGTGAACCCTGATTCGATCTAACCTGAGCAGATGACGTACTCACACTCCCACCCTCTGAAATATTGCCTTTTCCACCTTTGACTGAGAAAATTAATCCTTCGTTGTCTGCCAAACCAGCAGTGACTTTCTCCGAAGAAGAAGGCAGACAAGACAGCACTGATGTCCCTTAGGGCCACCAACTGTTGTCTCTAGACCTGTAGCTGGATGCAAGGCTAAGTAGGCTTCTAGAGGGGCAACACAAGTGTGACCGTGAGGACATCTGCTACACTACAGTAGAGCTTCATGAGTCTGCTAAGTCATTCAAGCAGAAGGCTGAGGAACATGTGTGGGAATGGATGTTAAGTGCTTGGGATAATGGTGAACAAACACAAAACTGGTCAAGCTGAGTTTACTAATAGGAGTCCTCTGAGTGGAAATTCTGGAATTAGTATGGTAGCTTGGACAAGTAAAAAAAAAAGTATCAAAAATTTGTATGAAGAATTTGTCAAAAGATGGCCTTCTGAAAAGGAACTGGAGATGCAAACTATCCGTGAGTCGGTGAAGGGATGTTTGTTTGTCTGTTTGTTTGTTTTTCGAGACAGGATTTCTCTGTGTAGCCTTGGCTGTCCTGGACTCACTTTGTAGACCAGGCTGACCTCGAACTCACAGAGAGGCCTCTGTCTCTCAAGTGCTGGGATTAAAGGCCAGCGCCTCTGAAAAGATTTTTAAGGTCCCAGAAACTGCAATGCTAGAGTGGGTATGCTATGTAAAACCTAATCCTCCACATTGGAAAGGCCCAAAAGACACGTCCTTCACTAATCCTAGAAGATGCAAAAGGTGAGAGAGAGGGTCACCAACGCATTTGAGGAACCTTGTTGTCGCCCTTTTCCTTATGCCAAACCTTAGGGTTGGAGACAGTTCTGCTTGGTTGGATGATTTAAACACAATGGCTTTATAATTGGGCCTGAGGTAGCAGGGGCCAAGTGGCAGCATTGAATCACCAAAGGCAAGGTGATGGTAGGCATCCTAATGAGGGGGACAGACAGTGTCCATAATGGTCCGACCTATAATGGTCAGCACAGACAAAGTGAATTTTATGGTAGCATAATTCATGTGGACCTCTAGTACTGGCTAATCAGTCATAGTGTTTTCTGGAACTCTGCTTTTGAGGTCAAAGCCTGGAATTTCTGGATTTCCTCTGAGCTCAGTATATGATGGTGGACTCCTTTTCTCAGCGGGTTTCCCTCTTTGCCTGACCTGGGGAACTCTAGTTTCCCTAAGAAGCACCACATAGCCCTCAGGGAAGATTCTTTTCTGGTAAGAAACCTGTTCATCCAGTACCTGGGGAGATACCCACCCATGCCAATAAAATATCTTGATGTCTTGGCTTTCAACCAATGACCTTTAATTGTACCTGGAGATTCTCCCCCTACCCATATAATAATTAAGTACTGTTTTTCTCTCTTATGATAGGGCTGTTTTGTTACATGTAGACCAAGTATCCCTGGCACCCCTGGACCCAGCAAATCAAACACATTCACCCTCAAAAGCCCAAGGCTTATAATGCTCTCTCATCCACTCCTCCACCAAAACCATCTGAGCTTCATTATTTATTCTGGGGAAGAATCACAGTAGACTGCCTCCTGAGGGCAGAACTGCCTCGGCAGCCATTAAAGCCCATTCCATCACCTTGAAAGACATGCTGACCGCCAGCAAAACACCCACCAGGCCTACATCTTACTGGGCCTGCCTTTTGGCAGGTTTCAAACACCTGCGCACTTCCTCTGCCACGCCTAGTACAGCAGCTTAACAAACACTTTTGATATCATGGGCTTTGGAACTCCCCAGTTTCCACTGCTGTCTGACACCAACAATCTCATTTTAAAACAGCTAACTGTTAAACTTCCAGTGGAAAACTCATCTCCACCTCCCCCAGTGAGACCGGGAACCTCACCTAGCACACAAGCCTCGCCTTGAGCTCGGTAAGCAGCTCCTGAGAAAAAGGACCTTTGATCTCGAGGGGTCCCTCTGTTCCCACCCGTAAGCAAATAGCATCTGGACCGACCTGCTGGATTCGGAAAGACAGTGTTTCCAGGCATGAAATAAACAAGAAGCCTACTGAATTTTTGTTCAATCTGTATAAGTGGAAAAGTTCTCAGACAAATGAAAGAAAAGTTACCTCGGATCGTGGCAAAAGGGATTCTCAGCCTGTGAACCAATTGCCAGACTTGAGCCAATTTGCAGACCCAGGATATGTACTTGGGATAAATAAACTTAGAAAATCCTATTACAGTGATGTAACAAATTTCAAGCTAGGTTGGACTATCTAGCAAGATCCTACCTCAAAGAAGAAGAAAAACAGGAACAATAAAAATGAAATTAAGATTTGAGTTGTTGGGGGCTGGTGAAATGGCTCAGCAGATAAAAGTGCTTGTCTTCAAAGCTGACCACTACCTGGGGCAAATGAGATCAGGGGGTGGAGAACTAATTGTGCCGGCCACGTCACTAAGCCAGCACAATTCCTAACTAAAATCCTAAATACTTCTCCGTATCCCCATAGACAAGAACAGCGCTGGCTTCTCATCAAAGAAGCTTCTCTTTGCAGTGCACAGAGACCATTACAGAAAACCACAAGTGGTCCAAGAACAGACAACAACTAATTGTGGGGTGCCCGGCTTCAGTAGATACATACTTAACACAACTCCTGCACCCAAGTCTCAGGGCATCACGGAAGAGAGGACAGAAACATTACAAGAGTCAGGACCAAGAAGTCGGCTATAAGAGTGTCTGTCTCCTAGCCAGGCAGTGGCGGCACACGCCTTCAATGCCAGCTCTGGAGAGTATGTGGAATTCTACGAAGTTAAATCCAGGCTGCTCTACAGGATAAGTTCCAGGATATCCACGGCTACACAGAGAAAATTGGTCTTGAAAAACAAACAAACAAGCAAAAAAGAGCTGGGCGTGGTGGCGCACGCCTTTAATCCTGGCACTTGGGAGGCAGAAGCAGGCGGATCTCTGTGAGTTCAAGGCCAGCCTGGTCTACAGAGCCAGTTTTGGATCACCAAGATAACACAGAGAAACCCTGTCTCAAAAAACTTAGAGGGGGGGGAGAGACAGACGGGGGGGGGGGGCAGGGGGGTGTCTTCTAGAAATGACAGAGAAGATACATTCACAATAGCTCAACAATATGGCTGCCTAAAGAAGACCTCAACAATGACAACACCAATCGACACAGTAATGTGGAAGGAAGAATTCTCACAGAGCCCCAATCCTAGACCAGCTCTGAAATCATAATATACATATATATACAAGTAACAGGCTGTATTTATATATTTAGGAACACACACACACACACACACGGATGATGGTAGCACAGGCCTTTAATCCCAACACTCAGGAAGCAGAGGCAGATGGATCTCTGTGAGTTCAAGGCCAGCCTGGTCTACAGAGCGAGCTCCAGCAAGAGCCAGGGCTACACAAAGAGACCCTGCTTGAAAAACTGAAACATAAAAATAAAAATAAAAATGATTTCCTTCTGCCCATGACTTGGGATTGCTATAGCTCCTAGGTATCGTACTTATGACCTTCAGCAATCCTTTTGTTTTTATAACACATAAACTCTCAGAGTAAATCCTATAGACCATTAATATTACTTATTAAGCTAGATATTTTTATGCAAAGTACAGAATTCAGTATCCTCCGTGGCACATCTTATATGGTAGACAAAATGACTTAGGGAAGCTGGTGTTTTCTAAAACCTAGAATACAGTGGCAATATTTTGTTCCTACCCTGTACAATGGAAAATGTCAAGCATTTACAAGCCAGGAAAAAAAAAAAAAATGAAACCCCACATAGCCAACACTCACTTTAAATACTTAATCACCTTATAGAGAATATCGCTTTATGTGTAATGCCCATATATTCTACCTCCTTACAACAGATTATTCTGACTCCAGCTGCAGACCTCCTATCATTTCATCCATAAATATTTCATCATGTATGCCTACATGTTAAAGATACTGCAGAAAAATTTATATAAAGATGTTGCAAGTTTTCATGGAAGTTCTTATGTTGGTGAGTCAGATTTCTGATATTAACCATACCTCAGCAAATCATGGATTAGAGAAATTTATCAATTAGAAAGCACATATAGATTACATTTTTTTCTACTGCCTTTTCTTACAAGTTAAACAACTTAAAAGTAGAAAACTGGAAAAATCTTTTAATTTTTAAATGTTTTATTAGCATATATTAATTATATACAATAGATTTCACTGTGACAGTCTGTACACATACACAATGGATTCCAATCCCATCTGTCTCCATGCTACACTCATTTATCCTACCTCTACTTATCTTCCCTTCCCAACTAGCCTTCTTTCTACTTTCAGTTTTTGTTTTGGTTTTTTTTATCCAATAGCTTTCATTAAGGTTATTTCAGGAGCGCAGGCACCTTACCAGTCACTACACCTCTGAAGAAACTCTTTCCTTCCTTTCCTTCTTGTATCAGCCAATAAATACATAAATGAGACGGGTTAGCCCATAGAGCCCCTGAATGGCCAGCCTAGTTCTGTTTTGGTTTTGAGACAAAGACTCACCCTATAGTCCAGGATAACCTGGAAGGCAACATAAAGCCCATACTGGTCCCAAACTCATAACAATCCTCCTGACTCAGCTCCTTGAGCATTAGAACTACAGCTATGTGCTACTATACACCAAAAAAGTAGATTTAACGGTGTCAATTGGAATAAGATCATTGGTTAAGGGGCTTTGAGACTTCTAAGGAAGGAGATGAAGAAAAATTGTACACAAAGAGCTTCCACCTCTTAGAGACAATTGACATTCATATGACTCATTTTGTATGTGACAACACCCAAACATTATACAACTACTGTACTCAAAGAAGTACTTATAATTGCATACGTTATAGAAATGTGACAAAATTAAATCCATAAAATTATTCATTAATCCTTACCTTTTGTTGGACTGAAATTCTGATCTATAAAACCCCTCAGTTCTGCATTTGTGGGTGTCAAACCAACCTGAATAAAAAAATTAATATTCAGATCTGAAGTATTATAGAATTATTTAATATACTATTTTATACCTTCCATGAGATAACTGTATCAAGTATTATATATAGTCTTATGAAATGAATGAATTTTATCACCCATTGGAATATGTTACTAAAAAAAAATGTTGCCATATTGCTTGAAATGGGAAAACTAAGAATTTTAGATTAGATTAAAAATTAATGGAGTGGGGCTGGAGAGATGGCTCAGAGGTTAAGAGCACTGACTGCTCTTCCAAAGGTCATGAGTTCAATTCCCAGCAACCACATGGTGGCTCACAACCATCTATGAGATCTGGTGCCCTGTTCTGGCTTGCAGGCAGAATGCTGTATAAATAATAAATAAATCTTTAAAAAAAAAAATTAATGGAGTGTTACTTATGAGTTAAATCAAAATACACAAATTTTCTAAATATTTTGAAGGTGAGTAATATGGCAGTTGCCAACAGATGAGTCACAATGCCACCCCTAGGGCCGGGAGCTTGGCTCAGCAGCAGAAAACTTGCCTAGCATGTACAGTGCCCTGATTTGATCTCTAGCACTATAAAAGTAATAGTTTTTTTTTTTTTTAAATCGCTTCCACAGTGTTTTTAAGAACTACCACATAAGTACCACGAACGCCCTAATAAGTATAATGACAGCAGCCTCACATCCATTTAGTTGGTTCATACTGGCTTACAGAGCCCACTGTTGTATGCCCTGGTTAAGCCACTCGAGTTAGAAATTTGCAAATCAGAATGTGCTGCCAGTACTTACCAAGGGTGGTTGTTATAAAGACCCAAAAGATACAAAGCAGGCAGCACAGTGCACGGCATACGCTCTTGAGTATGCCAGCATGCATTATTAGTTATACTATGTATCAGCAATCTCCACAGAAGGAAGAATGTTTATAACATGACTTCAGATGGTTTATTTCACTTATAATACCTACAGGGTTGCCTGGTGTCATAGATAAGAAATATGTGATTTTCACTTTGGATTTTGGGCCTCATCTACCCCAAGCTGGCCTCAAACAATATAGCTGAGAAGTAATCTTCTGATCCTCCTCTATCTCAAGAGTGCTGAAACCTCAGAAATGCATGACCACATTCCATCTTCATCAAATCTTTTTGTTTGTTTTTGTTTTGAGACATGGTCTCTCTGTGCAGCCTTAGCTGTCCTACACTCACTTTGTAGATGGGCTGGCCTTGAACTCACAGTGATCTGCCTGCCTCTGCCTCCCAAGTGCTGGGATTAAAGGCCCACCATGCCCAGCTTCATCAAATTTTTTAAATCTGTCTCAGAGCCTAGGAAAATTCCCATTTTGAAAGCATAGCACAAGAGCCATCGAATGGCTCGGTAGGCAAAGTGCTTGCTGAAGAGGCTAAAGATCTGCTCAGCCCTGAGCTCACATAAGGTGAAAAGGAGAATCAATTTCACACAGCTGTCCTCTAACCTCCACAAGTGCGCCGCGCCTTATGGGCAGTCCCTCACATCATATACACACAAATTATTTTTTTTTTCAAGATTAAAAAAATTAGTTCGGGCTGGAGAGGTGGCTCAGAGGTTAAGAGCATGGTCTGCTCTACCAGAAGTCCTGAGTTCAATTCCCAGCAACCACATGGTGGCTCACAAACATCTGTAATGAGATCTGGTGCCCTCTTCTGGCCTGCAGGTGTACCAGGCAGAGAATTGTATACATAATAAATAAATCTTTAATAAAAAAAAAATTAGTTCAATCTCTGAATTCGAGGCCAGTCTAGTCTATAGAGCTATTCCAGGGCAGCCAGGGCTATACAGAGAAACAACAAAACAAACAGCTCAAAGCAAGTTATAATAAATGGACTCATTATTACTATATATTATAGTTTTACACACTATAAAGTGTAAACTATAAAGTGTACACTATAAAGAGTTGTAGTCTTGCAAGCTTAAAATATTCTACAAATTTCTAACAAATTCTAATTTGATAGATAGCTTTAAAAGGTATAATATGGTATTATATGGACTTAAATGATTGATCCTTATCTTGATGTTTTGATACATGTCTATGTTATTTTTTTAATTTTTTTATATATGTGCACTGGTATTTTGCCCAAATGTATGTCTGGATGAGGGCGTTAGATCTCCTGGAACTGCAATCACAGATATTGTGAACTACCATGTGGGTGCTGGGAATTGAATCTGGGTCCTCTGGAAGAGCAACCACTGAGCCATCTTTCCAGCCCTTGTCTACAGTAGGAGTAGTAGTTCCGTCATCATCGTCATGGTAGCCCTGGCTGTCCTGAAACTCCTCTGCAGACCAGGCTGCCCTCAAAGTCACAGCGATCCATCTGCCTCTCCCTCCCTGAGTGCTGGGATTAAAGGCATCTGCCACCATACCAGGCAACTTAAAAGAATTTTAAAGAACACAAAGCTTTGAAACATTGTGGATTTGACTTTAATTTTCTTATTATTATCTTACATGTATGAGTGTTTTGTCTGCATGTGTATCTATGAACTCTATGCTTGGTGTCACAGAGGCCAGAGGGAGGACCAGATCCTTTGGAACTGTTGTTACAGACAGTTGTAAGCTGCCATGTGGGTGCTGGAACTCAAACTCAAGACTTCTAGAAGAACAGTCAGTTCTCTTTAACTGTTGAACCATCCCTCAGGCCCCACACTGAACTATTTTTTTTAATAATTTAATGTTTTACATTACCTATCCTCCATAGGTATTCACTTGGTCCTTTATAATTTAACAGTTTAAGAGCTACTGGCTTCATTATTCGGTGGTTAAAATCCTTTACTAAGTGTAGTTCCCTTTTACCAAAATATTTCTATTTATCACTTGACACAGCTTTTCTTTCTTTCTTTCTTTCTTTCTTTCTTTTTTTTTTTTTTGACACAGCTTTTCAATTCTATGTATTGGTGTAGATACTTTGCACTGAGATTTAAGTTCAGTTACCTTGAAAAAAAATAAAAAACTGCAACAAATCGCTACATCATGGCTCTCCCGGATTGCTAATTAAGACAACATTAAACATTCAAGCAACTGACCATCTGTTGAGCTGTGTGCCGTCATTACTAAGGAGACCACCCCACACTGTGAGTGCTTCTGCTACAAAGACAAGTCAAACTTTAGTCTGCCCTACTTTGAAAAGAAAGAAAAAGTGACAGACATCTTTTAAATATGTTCATCCCATGACTAACATAGGACCGTTTAATACTTCAGGAAAGTCATTTTACATTTTTCTCATTTTATAAAAATAACAGTTAAAAAAAAAACAAAAACAAAAACAAAAACTCAACAAAACCCACATGGTCACAGTAGAGCTGTCAGTTACTGGGTGACTGTTCGGTTTAAACACCTGCTCTTCAAGCCAGTTTCTGCAGCAAAAGCAGCAAACATATACACAAACTTATACACCCACACCATAATTTACAGTTAAAATTTAGATAAAGGTCAAATGTGTCTCAATATAAAAGCCTAGTTTCAATCTTGTTTGTCTGATTGCCTGTTTGTTTGTTTTCAAGACAGGGTTTCTCTGTGTAGCCTTGACTGTCCTAGAACTCTGATTCAGGCTGTCCTCAAACTCAGAAATCCACCTGCCTCTGTCCCCTGGGTCCCAGGATTGATAAAAGGCATGAGCCACCACCACCCACCCTAATTTTAATATTAGAAAGAAAGTATTTTAATGTAAAGTTCCTAAAAATGCTGCCAAAATCCATTTAATAAATTAAAGTACATATTAAATTCTACTTTTTATACTTTGTAGCTTAAAGACTCAAAGTACATTACTACTTAAAAGTAAAAAAGTTGGCTAGGGAAAGCACTTTAAAATATTCTTTCCCACACTGGAAAGATGGCTCAACAGTTAAGCGGGTCAGGCAGCTCACAACCATCTGTAACTCAGGCTCCAGCAACCAGTGCTTCTGGTCACTGCAGGCACACACACTCTGCAGGACCTGGTGGCACATGCCTTAAATCTCAGGAAGCATAGGCAGGTGGATCTTTGTGAGTTTGAGGACAGTTTGGTCAAGGCGGTAGAGCTTACAACTGCCTATAGTTTCAACTCAAGAGGATCCAGCACCCTCTTCTAGTCTCCACAGACAACCGCATACACATGCATACTACCATGTACACACACACACACACAAATCAATAAAAATACATCTTAATATGGATTAATTAAAATGAAAAAGGAACTAAAGTGGGCATGTCTCTATGATCCCAGAATTTGAGAGGCTGACCTGGGAGTAACCCAAAATCATGGCTAACTAATCATAGTGAATTTCACGACAGCCTAAACTACCAAAGTGAAGGCCTGTCTCAGAACAAACAAGAAAAAGAATATTTCACTAAACAAGAGAAAAAAGAACTTATATTTCATGTTATACTTTTGCTTAATCAGATACTAAGAAATATCTTCTATCTGGGTATTGCTACAAATTTTCTTAATTTAAACACGTTTAATGGTATAAACCATAAGATAAATATATATGGAATAATATCTGAGCATCCCAATGTTGTACTACAAAGTGTGAGTAGTTACTTACTGTATGCTAGATAAAAATATTTATGCTTATTTTTAACAAATCATATTCCTCAATATTTAATATTTCTGATATAACTTAGAAAATAAATTCAAATGAAATGATCTGTACTTAAAGGTACGCTCTAACTTTTACAGACAAGATGATTTTGGAATCATCAGTATAAAATGTATATATGTAAGGCTGGGCAATGGTGGTGCATGCCTTTAACATCAGCACTTGGGAGGCAGAGGCAGGTGGATCTGAGTTTGAGGACAGCCTGGTCTACATAGTGAGTTCTACGACAATCAGAGAAACCCTGCCTTAAAAAACTAAAAACTGGCCGGGTGTGGTGGCGCACACCTTTAATCCCAGCACTCGGGAGGCAGAGGCAGGCGGATTGCTGTGAGTTCGAGGCCAGCCTGGTCTACAAAGTGAGTCCAGGATGGCCAAGGCTACACAGAGAAACCCTGTCTCGAAACCCCCCCCGAAAAAAACAAAAAACAAAAAAACAAACAAAACAAAACTAAAAACTAAAAACTGAAAGAAAAGTACATATGTAAACAACAGAGTTGAATATCTTACATCAAACAATTGTGCATATTTGTTTATGGTGAAGTAATATTTAAGTTTTAGCTGTTATTCAAATGCCAATAGCTTCCAGCACTTCAACATATGCAATTTACAAACAGAAATGGAACACATAGAACATTAGTTTACCCTAATTAGTAATCAGTCAAGGCTACACAGAGAAATCCTGTCTTGAAAAAAACAAAAAACAAAACAACAAAAACAAAAAGGGAAAACCATAACGACTAGTATTAGGAAACTGGTATATTATCCACACCATGGGGTAACATAAAATAGCCTCTTAAATGTTGCAGAAGTATAAAGATAAGAAAAAGTACTTGGGGCTGGAGAGATGGCTCAGATGTTAAGAGCACTGGCTCCTCTTCCAAAGGTCCTGAGTTTAATTCCCAGCAACCACATGGTGGCTCACAACTATCTATAATGAGATCTGGTGTCCTCTCTGGCCTGTAGGTATACATGCAGGCAGAACACTATGTGTGTATTTAATTAATTAATTAGTTAATTAATTAAAAGAAAAAGTACCTATTATGGGACTTATGACTTATTTCATATGTTTTAGTTGATAAATGTATAAAAGTTTGTACATTTATATATACTAAACATCTTCCAAAACAAAAGCATGCTAATAATCTTTGTGTTTTCTATTTTCTGTATTTAAAAAATCATATGTAAAAATGTTTCATTTACAAGGCAAAAAAAAATAACACAGCTTGAATTATATTTCAGATTCTCTTTGTGAGGAGGCATGGTGCTGCATGTCTGTAATCCCAGCACTTAGGACACTACTGCAGAAAGACTATGTTTGAGAGGCTGGCCTGGCTAAACAGCAAGACTCTCTCAAGGAGGAAAAAAAATCTTTTGTATACCAGTTGAACGCCGGGCATGGTGACGCACGCCTTAATCCCAGCACTCGGGAGGCAGAGGCAGGTGGATCACTGTGAGTTTGAGGCCAGCCTGCTCTATAAAAGGAGTCCAGGACAGCCAAAGATACACAGAGAGACCCTGTCTCGAAAACAAACAAAAAAACAAAAACCAGTTGAACTTACAATATGCCTGAATTTTTGGTCTTGAAGATTCACTGGACAGTAAGCACTATTAGATGAGATGCAGAAACATATGTCAGTACCTTATCCCATCCCCTCTGCAAAAGGGCCCATCCACACTCTATGTAATTGTGGTAAGAAACATTAATAAAGAGGCTCCTGGTCCAGGCCTCACACTTCTGGCATCCCATTTCTTTCCGCACACTGTCTAGATCTATGAGCCAAACAAAGTAATCAAACTGCCTCTGTGGCATTTGAAGTTGATTAGCAAAATTAGAAGTTCCTTATTTGCTTATAATCTGGCACCATAGGACCCAAGTAAGCCATTGCTCTACCATGAATACAGCTAAAAGATGGGGGGAGGAGGTAGAAGAACCACTCGGTATAGAATGCCTCCTCAATCCTCTAAATCTAGAGGTATTTAAAGACGGAGAACTCTAGACTTTTCAATTATGTGAATCAATACTTCCATTTAATCTCTGCCTTAAACTGGGTTTTGCTGTGATGGCCGGTTGCTTCTGTCTGTCTGTTTTGAGACAAGGTCTTGTTATATTGCCTAGTGCAGCCTCAAACTCATCATCCTGTCTCAGCTTCCTGAGTAGTTGGTATTACAGCCATACACTTCCATATCTGGCTCCTTAACGTAAGTATGATATAAAAGCAACGGTAAACACACACACACACACACACACACACACACACACACACACACACACTATTCTCTGTTGTCATAAAAGAAATGCTTTCTCAAAAGCCTGCCATTAGAGGTAACAACAAAAGTATGTCAGGCTGGGGCTGGAGAGATGGCTCAGAGGTTAAGAGCACTGTCTGCTCTTCCAAAGGTCCTGAATTCAATTCCCAGTAACCACATGGTGGCTCACAGTCATCTACAATGAGAGCCGGTGCCCTCTTCTGGCCTGCAGGTGTACATGCAAGCAAAATACTGTATAAATAGTAAATAAATCTGTGGGAAGGATTGTATGCTTTGTCACAGGTGAAAGCAGTCTTGGTGGGCTTTGCTCTTTGGATACTCCCTGAGATTAACCTTGAGATAGACTGGGTGGAGCCATCCTGAGCCTGGAATTCAGGAAGCGGACCTGGGGACTCCACCTGGACTATTGTGTTTCTAATTAACCCTCGATGGGAAGAGGAGACCACCCCTTGCACGTGAGAGACAGAGAGGCAGGGAGGACAGAGAGGAGCAAGAGGTTCAGACTGGGCTTGAGCACACATGGATCGGGAAAAGGATCAGTGAACAGGCCAGACCAGCACGAAGGCCAGAGACACCTAGGGGCCTGTCCCATGGAACCGATACCGGAAGGTTCACTCTTTTTTTCCCTTTAACCTTTTTTCCCTCTTGTGCAAGCTAGTTGTGTAGTATAATAAAGTTTAATTGTTAAGAAACAGAGCCAACACAAATCAATCAAATCAAACTGAATAGATCTTAAAAAAAAAGAATGTCAGACTGCTTCTTTCCCCTCCTGCAAATCTCTCTCTGAGTAGACCAGTCCCTTAACAGGAAGATAAGAGGCGGGCATGGTGGCGCACTCCTTTAATCCCAGCACTCGGGAGGCAGAGGGGCAGGTAGATCGATGTGAGTTCAAGGCCAGCTTGGTCTACAAAGTGAGTCCAGGACAGCCAAGGTACACAGAGAGACCCTGTCTCGGAAAAACAAACAAACAAACAAAAACCAGAACAAACAGGCAGATAAGAGACGGAGAGCCCCTGGCTATGGCCCTATGATGACCTTCAGTGGGGAGGAGGAGGAAGAAATGAAGCCGATGGATAACACACAGAAAGAAGCCTGTAAAAACAAATAATGTCCCAACTCCCTACAGACTCCAGCTTGTGGGCTCAGATCTTGTGGAGGCTACTAAATTGCCACTTGTGAATTCCTAAGACATCCCTTCATCTTTAAAATAGAGACAGGAAAAAAAAAAAAATTCAAAAAGAGGGAGGAAATTACACAAGTTTTCCAACACATGTAAAGTTTAGATTGTCTTCTGGGAATACCTCAGAGAATGTAGCAACCTGCTTCCAAATAACATCAGAGCATACACATTTCCCTGAGCAAAGACAAAGAAAAATTCAGCCAAAGAACCCAGTAAAGCCAAGTACCTCTCTAGCAAAGGAAACAAATTTGTAACAGTCCCCAGGAAAGAAGCCAAGTTAAAAACTTTCGGGAGATAGCAATTTGCAGCTGTTGAAAAAGAACAGCTTGGCACCAAAATACAAGAATCCCATAATGACCATGAAAATACTGTATTCAATAGTAAAGTTTATCCAACACACTACACAATCAAAAACAATTATAAATCCAGGCAATGTTTTGAATTTTGTTAACCAGAATAGTGAAAAAAAATCTGTATAGCAAAACATCATAGGCTTACTTTAAAAGTTATTTTTTTATTACAAATACTTACACTTTTTGCCGTCATGTCAAACTGTATTCTACTTAATATTCTGTAAAGCCATTTAAAAACATACAAAAATAAAAACCTTCGTCTTCAACAGTTCTTTAAAATATCCTGTTAAAGGGAAAAAGAGGGAATAGTAATGTAATAATAGGCAATATTTATGTCACATTTACTGAGACATGTACTTGCAAGTGGATTGTCTACATCAATCTTTAGAACAGCACTATGAAAAAATATGTACCATTTGATCTCCATTCCAGGTAAGAACTGGGGTTTAAAGCAGTTAATCTGACACGTCAGCTCTGCTCTCAAGGGACACAGTAAAGCTATACTATGCTGCGTTAGATGATGCAGGTCCTCATATGGAGAAAAGGCTGATTCCAAGGGAAGACAGGAAAGGTACAAGATAAACCTAGCATATTCTACTGTTCTGAAGGACAAAATGTTCAAACACTGACAGGCACACGTCAGAAGTACACAAGCACCAACTTCAGGAGCCTGCGCACTGAACACTGAGCTGTACACTGAGGCGACTAAACACCAAAATATCTTAATGATAGTAATCGATTATAAACCCACTCATGAAAACAATTAAGAGATAATGGGGAGAAATGGAAAGCATCAGATAGAACGCTCCACCATATAACCATTATAATAAACCAGTAAGGGAAGAATCATCAACAAAAGGTAACACTAGTTACTAGAAATATGTAGCAAGATAGTAATATAATAATGAAATACCTGCTTATAAAAATTCAAAATTTCTAGTTAAAAAAAAAAAAAAACCTCACACACACACACTACTTTAGTGATGGAAGTTACCAAATGGCCAGCAGAAGTCAAGACAAATCGTCGTGTGTCCCGAGCGCACTGAGATGGCTGTGGTATCTGAGATACTACTTCCAACTTGTAAAACTTAACCATGAAAAAAAAAAAAAATCAGAGAAATACGTAGTGAAAGATGTTCTTCAAAATAACGGCCTAAAAGGAAGCTAAGAAACTTCCTTAATTAGAAAAGCTTAAAAGGGCTGGAGAGATGGCTCAGAGGTTAAGTGCACTGACTCCTCTTCCAGAGGTCCTGAGTTCAATTCCCAGCAACCACATGGTGGCTCACAACCATCTAAAAAAATGTGATCTGATGCCCTCTTCTGACCTGCAGGTGTATATGCAGGCAGAACACTGTATAAATAATAATAAATAAATCTTAAAAAAAAAAAAAAAAAAAAAAGAAAAGCTTAAAAAAAAGGCAGGGGGGGGGGGAGCCGGGGGGGGGAGGGGAAAGCGGGGTGGTGCATGCCTTTAATCCCAGCACGTGGGAGGCAAATGCAGGCGGATCTCTGTGACTTAAAGGCCAACCTGGTCTACAGAGAGAGTTCCAGGAAAGCCAAGGCTACACAGAGAAACCCTATCTTGAAAACAAACAAAACGAACAACAACAAAAACCAAAAGAGAGAAAGAAAGAGAAAGAAAGAAAGAAAGAAAGAAAGAAAATTCAGTGTATGACCTCAAAATAAACACTAGATCAGAAAAACACAATTCCTGCAAAGGCCAATATTGAGTTAAGTGGAAAAGTCCACATTTCAGATAGTGTGTGTATGGGTGATCTATTTCTTTCCTTTCTCTCTGGCTCCTTTTCTTTTTTCGATAAGGCCTTGCTACCAAGCCCTGGCAAGTCGAGAACTCTGCGAGAACTCTGTACGCAGATCAACTTGCTTCACACTCATAGGTATCCTCTTGCCTCAGCCTTATAAATGCCAGGTAAACTATAGTCTTTCTATACATGAAATATCCTTTTTTATCTCAGAAAATAAAATGCTTTAGAAGGCAAGGGACATGATGACAAGAATGAGAAATATACAGAAGAAATGAAAATATAAAGCATGTATAAAATACTTATAATTGGTAAATCTGGGGAAAGGCATTCGGGAGTTTCTTTTTCCTACTTCTGTAGCTTTTCTCACATTTGTGTATTTGAATTTTTGAGAGTCTCATTATTTTTGTTTTAACATTACTTTGCCAGCCACAGGAGCTCGTGCCTGTAATAGCACCACTTAGGAGCTAAAGCAAGCTGGCGGTGGTGGCGCACGCCTTTAATCCCAGCACTTGAGAGGCAGAGGCAGGTGGATCTCTGTGAGTTCGAGGCCAACATGGCCTACAAAGTGAGTCCAGGACAACCAAGGCTACACAGAGAAACCTTGTAACCTTGTCTCAAAAAAAAAAAAAAAAAAAAAAAAAAAGCAACAGAAAGAAAGAAGGAAAGAAGAAGAGAAGCTGAGGCAAGAGAAATTACAAGTCCAGTGTAGACAATATAGTAGCACAGAAAGATCCTGGCCAGCCTAAGCTATACAGTGAAATTCTGCCTCAATAATAAATGAGTAAATAGATAAATGTTAAAGTATCCTGAAACAGAAGTATATTAAATTTTTAATATAAAATTTAAAGCACTAGGGTTAAAAAAAACACACACACACCTCAGAATGTGGGGGTGGGAAGATCACTAAAGGCCAGCCTTGGATGACAGCCAAGTTCCAAAGCAGCCTAAGCTACATGAGACCCTGCCTCAAAACACAACTGTAGCAGAGAGATGGCTAAGGGGTAAATGTGTTTGTTGGCCAGCCCTGGAAGCCAAGTACAGTTAGAAAGAGAGGGCTGACTCCACGCAGTTGTACTGACCTTCATAAGCATGCTGTGACATATGCACCTGTACATATCACATACACCAGTAATAAATAAAAATATTTTTCAAATTTCCCACATCCATGCACATACAGCCAGCATGAATTGGATTCAGTGGGATGCAAGAGAAATTTATAAATAGAAAAGGGCACCTGAATGCTAAAGATACATTGTATACATGTTTGAAATTATCAAAAAATAAAAATACTTTAAATATTTAAAAGATAAATATCAAACATATACAATAATAGAAAAAAAAAAAAAATTGATTACTTTATGACATACTAAAATACAATTATGACATAAAACAATTAAGTCTTTTCCACAGAACTCATTAAACTTTATGAATTTTCTTATATAGAGATCCAGGGCAGATATTATTCCTTATTTTTCTCTTCCTTAAAACACTGAAGGTGGCAATGTGTTCACTAAAATGCTCCCTTCTCCTTTCTCACAGATGGTCTGACCATATAACATGACTTAATGCTGGCCAACAAGACATAGCAAATACTAATGAAGGGAGGCAGCAGACTGGCTGCAAAGGCTCCCTTCCCTCTCCCCGCTGGGCCCAGAGCGGGCTGCACCGGCTACAGCTGCTCCTCTATGCATCTGCTTCATTTTGTACTCAGTATTTAATACTGTATCATATTTCCTAACAACTAGGCTACTGAGTGGCACTGTGGTACTCAAGCAAATAAAAAGAAACTAACGAAAGGCTGGAGACGTAGTCGGGTGCTCGCCAGGACCCCAGGATCACACGAAGGGAGGGGCAGATAAAATGTTAGGAAGTTAACAGAATCTAACTATTTCCGAACACTACAGTAAGAGGCTACCAATAAAAACACTGTTCATCCACATCAATGAACCTGACAGAACTAAGTGCAATTCTGTTTAGTATTCACTTTGTATATTTTTACCAGAGTTCAGCACAGACTGGAATCTAAACGTTGCCTAAATGATAAATGTTTACAATAAAGCCAAAGGTGCCTAAATGTTCATTGAACAAATTTACCATTATATTTCTCTGCTTCCATTTCTGTTTTTGCCATGTACTAAAGGCATATGTACTTCATTAAATAAGATGACACATATGACGTTACTAACACAGGCTAAGCAATCAACATAGGGATTTCCCACAGAGAGTTAAGGTTTCTTCTTCCAAAATAAGTAAGGAATAACTGGTGTACAGGAGAAAGAAAAAAAACGCAATACAAGTCCCAATTTTAATGTAGAGGGAAAAAATGTAGCGATTACAATTACAAAGGTTAAATACTCTAAATGTTTTTAAAAGCTTTTCTGTATTGACTAATGTAAAAATTATCTGCAAATGTTCAGTATGTGACTTTAAACTTCCCAAAATGTGAAGAAGAAAAAGGGACACTAAATGTTTTCAGAAGTTGCTGACAAGTCGCGGATATAAAGCAGCCGTGTGTGCCGATGCATGATGTTTACCCCAACTCAACAACTGCACACTTCTTCCTGTTTCCAAGTCTTCTGTTAGTTAAAAACGTAAGTTGGATTTCTCCTTCCAGCTTTGTGAGCACATTATGTCAAGCTCAAAAAGTCGATCTTTTGACCTCACCATCTGCCATGGTCTCCTGTCAACTTTCAGACAATGTAGCTCCCACAGATGGCCTCAACACGCAAACCTTTTACATTCCAGCCACAATTCAGGGGTTCCAGCATAATAACCCGAGATGATATGCTAACCAAAATACAGGAAAGAGCAGGCAGTATCATTTCAGTTGTAATTTGTAGGCTTCTGTCACAATTCTATTTTTGTTATTTTATTTTATTTTATTTTATTTATTTATTTTGAGACAGGGTCTCCCTGCGTAGCCTTGACTGTCCTGGACTCACTTTGTAGACCAGGCTGGCCTCGAACTCACAGCGATCCGCCTGCCTCTGCCTCCCGAGTGCTGGGATTAAAGGCGTGCGCCACCATGCCCCGCCTGTCACAATTCTAATAGTGCCAGTAAAAGAAATTAATCAAAATTAAGGTTCATCAAGGATAACAAGTAAATAACAGGCATTACTAATTTTAAATACATTCTCATGATTGAAAGTTTAAAATATCCAAAATGAAGCCAGGTGTGGTGGCACACGCCTTTAATCCCAGCACTTGGGAGGCAGAGGCAGGCGGATCGCTGGGAGTTCCAGGTCAGCCCGGGCTACAAAGTGAGTCTAGGACAGCCAAGTTAACATAGAGAAACTCTGTCTCAAAAAAACAAAAACCAAAACCAACACAAAACAAATCCAAAATAAGCACTAGCCATGAAACTCAGTGGCAGACTACTTGCTTAGCATGTGGGAGACTCTGGACTGAATACCCAGCACCTCAAAAATACATACATAAACAGATGAATCAATGAAAACAATACGGAAGCACCAGCCATATAGGGAGTGTAAATGAGGTATAGAATGTGTGCTTGGGTCTTACTGAACCACCGCCCATATCCCTTGTTGACCCAATTACCTTTAAATGGGGAAGTGTTATTTTATTAGTGTGTGTGTATGTGTGTGTGTGTGTGTGTGTGTGTGTAGGTACACATGTGCCACGCACACATGTTAAAGGAATGGGCTCTCTCCTTCCACCATGTGGGTCATAGGGGATCAAACTCAAGCCATCAAGTTCAAACTCAGGTCATCAACCTTGGCCCCAAATTCCTTTATATACCAGGCCACCTCTTCATATTTACTGGACTTTAAACAGTTTTTCATACGTCTAGTCCTCCTGTCTCAGGCCTCTGTATGAGCTGTTTCTCCTGCCCAAGAGTTTTATCTGGTAAATTCCTCTTCAGATCTCTTCTCAGATGTCCCTCCTGAAGGAAAAAGCCTGGACCAGGTCAGAGGCTTCTACTTAAGCTCAGCTGCTCTCTCTTCTCTTGGCATACCTTGAGTTGCCATAATACAATTATTATTGTGATTATCAGTCTGTGGTCTGTCTCTGCCAACTAAAGTGTAAACTCTATGAGGGCAGAAGCCCTGCTCATTTAGTTCACTATTATATATACAAAGCCTGAACATGGTAAAACTATACACAATACACATTCACACACACACACACACTTTGGTTTTTTTCAACACAGGGTTTCTGTCTTGGACTTGCTTTGTATACTAGGCTGGCCTCAAACTCACTCTGCCTGCCTCTGTGTCCTGAGTGCTGGAATTACAGGTGTGCGCCACCACACCCAGTTTATATCAGTAAATTTAAATACATGAAAAGCCTATTCAATATGACTTAGCAGTGGAAAATGAAGACATACAAACATTTAGCACATGCACACATCTGAAATGTCAGTAAGCTACGAGCAGAATTCTGAGTATCATAGTCTCATCATAATAAACAAAAGGATTTTAGAAGCCAGGCGTGGGAGCCGGGCATGGTGGCTCACACCTTTAATCCCAGCACTCCGGAGGCAGAGGCAAGCGGATCGCTGTGAGTTCGAGGCCACCCTGGTCTACAAAGTGAGTCCAGGATGGCCAAGGCTACAGAGAGAAACCCTGTCTCAAAAAACCAAAAAAAAAAAAAAAAAAGAAGAAGAAGCCAGGCGTGGTGGTGCACACCTTTAAATCACTGCACTCTGGAGGCAGAGGCAGGAGAATCACTGAGTTAGAGGTCAGCCTGGTCTATAAAACAAGTCCAGGACAGCCAAGGCTACACAGAGAAACCCTGTCTCAAATAAACAAACAACAAACAGAAAAACACTAAATTATTTTTATGTTCATTGCTTATGTTTTAAATTTTTATAAATCCAGATTTACATAAACTTTTACACAGATCCTACAATGACAAAACCTGGCTAATAGTATAATATTACAAACAATAATAACACAAATGTGCACTGAAATGATAAAAATTATTTTATATTTATTAATTCGTTTACTTATTAAATAAATTGTTGCTGATTATCAGGTACATGTCAAACATTGAATAGTAAAGATGAGCATTAAATGCCAAATATTAAAGATGCCATAGAAAACAATGATGTAATCTGTCCCTCATGGTGCTTACATTTTAACATCCATCTACCAGTGAACATCACATCAACCACTTAATGATAATTGATACAACTGCTGAAATACATATAAAAGATGAATGGGAACGTGGTAATTTTATAGAAGCCTTAAATTTGAGTTCAAACAAAGCTCCAAAACAACAAAACAGAGATATGCACTTAAAAAAAAAAAAAAGCCTGCCTGCCGGGAGGCAGAGGTAGGCAGATCTTGAGGCCAGCCTGGTCTACAAAGAGAGTCCAGACTAACCAAGGCTGAAACCCTGTCTCAAAAAACAAAAGCCCAGTAAAGTGATGGCTGAAATAAAGGAATGCAGTACAGCCAAAGGGTAACAGCACAGGGGAAGTGGAGGAAGAACATATAGAAAGTTTAGGAAATTTGTTCTTAAAACAAGCAGGGAGAGGGTGCTAAGAGAGAGATTAGGAGCCTGATCATACAGAACAATGTTCCTTTTCAGATTAATGGAACCAGATCAAATATTTTAGATAAACTGCTACAAGACCTCAACTAGAAATTCAGTTCTCCAAAAATCTAAAATTTATTTGCATCCTAATTCTTTAAAATCTACTATATTTGTATATTTATTTATCCTGTATACACACACACACACACACACACACACACACACATATATATACATATATATTCTGTATACATACTTATTCAGAAGGGAGATGGAATTCCCAGGCCAAGTCCATGTGTGGAGATCAGAAAACAACCTTTAGGATCATCAGCTTGCCAGCCAGTGCCTTTACCTACTAAATTATCTTGCCAGCCTTGCATTCTAATTCCTTTAAACACAACAGTATCAATTATATTTGTGCTCCTGTTACTTTTATTTAGAGACAGAACCTTGCTATATAGCACCAGCTGGCATAGTACTCTCCGACCTTGCTGCCCCCACCTCCTTGCCTGTATGTCCCAAGATTACAGTAGTAGTACGTCACTGTACTCAGCTATTTTTTATTCATTTGCTTCTGGATTTCCTTTAAAAACAAAAACAAAAACAAGGCCAGGTGGTGGTGGCACATGCCTTTAATGTCAGCAGAGGCAGGTGTATTGCTGTGAGTTCAAGGCCAGCCTGGTCTACAAAGCGAGTCCAGGACAGCCAAGGCTATACAAAGAAACCTGTCTTGGAAAAAAACAAAAACAAACAAACAAACCGTGTTACATGGAACCCGGGCTCTATGTAGCCAAGGTTTAGGCCAACCTTAAACATTCTCTTACCTTCAATTCACAAATGCTAGGATTACAAGCATGTCTTAGAGATGGAACCAAGGTAGGTATGGTAAGCAAGTATTCAGTTGAGCTGCAATCCCAGACCCTACAAAGCAATCATTAACTAGCCACTTCACACTAAAGCGCAACTGGGCATCTTATTATATGCCACAATGTCAATTCCCTAAAGTAAATTCCTCTCGAGATCGCTGGCGAAGCTGGATTATTTGATATATTGCTAAAACCTTAAAGACTTTTAAATTTCAAGTTCATGTAATTTTAACAGAGTGCCAGTATTCTTAACTGATGATAATAAAAGCTTAAGAAAATATTCTGTTGCTTCTGCCCGAATGCCAAATAAAAATGACAATATTTAGAACAAAATCACATTTCAAAATCCTGTCAAGAACCAAATAGAGCCGGGCAGAGTAGCACATGCCTTTAGCACTTAGGAAGCAGGTCTCTGAGTTTGAGGTCATATGAGTTCCAGCCAGTCAAGGCTATACAGTGAAATCCTAAGGATTGGGGGGCTCAGCCTGGGCCACATATCAACTCACATACAAGGAAGAAAAATCAGAATCACCCCAGACTTTTCATCAGCACCCATAAAAGCCAGAAGAACACAGAATGAAATATGTCAAGCTCTAAAAGTAAATTAACTGTAAAAGAAGAACACCATGCCCTGCAAAGTTATCTCTCAAAGTTGATGGAAAAATAAGGAATTTCAAGGAAAAAACAAATTAAGCCAATTAATGGCAACCAAGCCAGAACTACAGAACGTTCCTCCGCCCCTTTTTGTTTTTTTGTTTGTCTTTAAATTTATTTATTTATTTATTATTTATACAGTATTCTGCCTGCAAGTGAGCCAACATACCAGAAGAGGGTACCAGATCTTAATATAGATGGTTGTAAGTCACCATATGGTTCTTGGAAATTGAACTCAGGACGTTTGGAAGAACGACCAGCACTCTTAACCTCTGAGCCATCTCTCCAGGCCCCCCTCCCTTTTTTTTTTTTTTTGTTTGTTTGTTTTTTGTTTTGTTTTTTTGTTTGTTTGTTTTTGTTTTCATTTTTTGTTTTTTGAGACAGGGTTTTTCTGTGTAGTCCTGGCTGCCCTGAATTTGCTCCATAAACCAGGTTGGCCTGGAGCTCAGAGAGATCCACATGCTTTTGCCTCCCAGAGTGCTGGGATTCAAGAAGTGCACCATCATGCCTCAAGCCTGCAGAAAGCTCTTAATGAAATACTGTACAGGGAGAAAGAAGACAGTCTCCTTCACGCGACTACATTAAAGCACACACACTCCATGACAAAACAGCCAAATCAGAGTCAGCAAACAACCATGCCCACCACAGCAACTCAGGCAAAGCCTCATTACTAACTCAGAAGGGTAAGAAACAACCACCACGTGCTTATTTAGACTGCTGTACTTACACAAATGTCTAACTAGTAGACAAATGAAAAATAAAACAACTTTAGAATTCACATCATTATAAAAAGTTCAGAAGGTGATCTTCTCCAAAGGGGAAAAAATAAAGTGGAACTATTAAGGAAGAAGGGCTAGAGAGATGGCTCAGGGGTTAAGAGAACTATCTGCTCTTCCCAGCATGGTGGCTCACAACCGTCTATCATGGGATCTGATGCCCTCTTCTGGCCTGCAGGTGTACATGTATATATAATATTGTATATATAATAAGTAAAATCTTAAAAAAAAAAGTCATACCCCTTATCAGACTCTAGACAATGGAAAATCTGAAATAATTATAAATTAACAAACAAAAGCTGTTATTGATTTTCTCAAGTTTCAAGGAAGATAATAGTTTTGTTTTGTTTTGTTTTGTTTTTTCCTTTTTCCTTTCCTTCCTGAGAACCACCTTTGGGAAGAGAAGATAAAGGAGAATGACATACATACTTGCTGTTAAAATAAATAAACAGCCGGGCGTGGTGGCGCATGCCTTTAATCCCAGCACTCAGAAGGCAGAGGCAGGCGGATCTTTGTGAGTTTGAGGCCAGCCAAGGCCACACAGAGAAACCCTGTCTCGAAAAACCAAAATAAATAAATAAATAAATCCAGATATATAAAAGATCACAAAGAAAATGAAACCAATTTTTTTGTTTGCTTTTTGAGACAGGGTTCTCTGTGTAGCCTTGGGTGTCCTGGAACTCTTTGTAGACAAGGCTGGCCTCCAACTCACAGAGATCTGCCTGCCTCTGCCTCCCCAAGTGCTAGGATTACTGGTGTGTGCTACCATATCCAGCTGGAGTTTTTGTTCATTTTTTCAAGACAAGATGGCTCTGTGTAGTCCTCACTGTCCTGGAACTCACTCTGCAGACCTAGCTGACCTCAAACTCAAAGATCAGCCTGCCTCTGCTTCTGCCTCCCCAGTGCTGGGATTAAAGGCATGAGCCACCACCATGAAGAAATTAACTCTTTGCCTTATCACTGAAAGTGAAAAACCTAATGGTACTTGCACATATGCCTAAAGGTTACCTATATGCACACAGATGAATATACATAAACAGAACATGAATATATAAAAAGGTACATAAATGCATTCATTGCAAGTTTGACCCAAGATGACTCACAGAACAAGCAGTAACCCTAACACTTGAACAGTGGTACTCAACCTGTGCGTTGCAACCGCCTTAGATAATATCACATATCAGTGACCTGCATAGCAGATATTTACAATTCCTAACAGGGGAGGGGGGTCACCCCTACATGAGGAACTGTATTAAAGAGTTGCAGCATTAGGAAGGTTGAGAACCACTGCCCCAGAGACTGAGATCAGATGAGCTCAAATTGGAGAACAGCATAGGCTACATATCAAGACTCTGTTTATTAAGAAAGAGAAAAGAGATGGACTGGTGGCACACACCTTACACTCAGCCTCAAAAAGAAGAATCCTTGGGCTACACAGAAAATACCAAGCCAGACAGGGACATAGCAAGACCCTATGTCAGACTCATTTTCAAAAAATAATTTAATCAAAGAGCTTATACATGCTTACAATTTTTATTTAATAAAAAAAAAAAAAAAAAAACTCACACACAAAGTAAACCTTCTTCAGACCTTGCCCCCTCTACCTCATCCACAATTCTTACCACTGGATGAGTAGTTACTTAGAAATTCACTAAAATTTATTTATATTTTTGATTATATATGTTCTGAAAAAAATACCTAAATTATTGGTAACTAAAAACATTCTATTCATATAAATATAAATAAAGCCCCCTAACTGAACACTTCAAATCTCATTTGTAAATCAGGGTTAGTACGGTAAATGTCATTGCAGAGAGCTCATTCTAAGTATTTTCACCTTCAATTTGACATGTAAAGAAATGTAACGCCTCTTTTTTTTTTTTTTAAGGTTTTCAAGAAGCCCACCTGCTTCTGCCTCCCCAGTGCTGGGATTAAAGGTTTGCACCACCATGCCTTTAATCCAAGCACTCAGGAGGCAGAGGCAGGCAGATCTCTGTGAGTTCAAGGCCAGCCTGGTCTACAAAGCAAGTCCAGGATAGTCAAGGCTACACAAAGAAACCCTGTGTCAAAAAAAAAAACAAAAAACAACAAAAAAAGGCTTGCGCCACTATGACTGTTTTGTTTTTTTAGGCTTTACATCTATGCAAGATGCCACACAACTGCTACTCCAATATCTGGGAGAGTGAGGCAAGAAAATCTAAAAGTTGAGACCAGCCTTGGCTATTTCCTTAGCAAGGCTGTGTCTCAAAATCAATAAAAAAGGGCTAGGATGCAGCTCAGTAGGGGGTCATTTGCGTAACACATACAAGGCCCTGAGTCTATTCTCTACACTGAAGGGAAGGGGGGAATATACATAATATAATATATGTATATTATATATATGTAATATATGTCTATTATATATAGAGAGCGCCTCTGTGTGTGTGTGTATGTGTGTGCACGTGCATGCACACACGCGCGTGTTATAGAGATAGTTCAGCAGCTAAAAGCATGTCTACTCTTTCAGAGGACCTGGGTTCAAGTCCCAGAAGCCACATGGCACCTCACAACCGTCTGCAGCTCCAGCTCCAGGGGCTCTGTTGCCGTCTTCCGGCCTCCACAGGCATCAGGCATACACGTGGCACACAGACATGTATGCACATAAACATGTATGCACATAAAATAAACTTAAAATATATGAAAAGAAAAATATGTATGCACGTAGATGCGTTTTTATTACTTTTAGCATTTTTAAATGATACCGTACTACAATGCTTTTTTCTTATTTAACATACTATCTATCAATAGCACTAGCTCTTTTCATAGTGAGTTTTGTAGCTAGAATATGGTGATAGTTATATAAATCTGTAATGATAATGTCATAAAATTATACATAAACTCATAAAGAATAAGTGCGTGCAAAGCTGTAAAATTCATAGTGCAGCTGATCGTATTATACCAAAGTCCATCTCCTGGTCTTGACATATACTGAAGTAATTCACATATGCTCTCACAAGAGCGAAGAGGAGTAATGGGCATACGGAACCTCTCTGTTCTAGTCTGCAACAACTTTTTTTGTTGTGTTTTTTTTTTGTTTTTGTTTTTGAGACAGGGCTTCTCTGTGTAGTCTTGGCTGTCCTGGACTCACTTTGTTAAACCAGGCTGGCCTCCAACCCAAAGCTACCCAGCTGCCTCTGCCTTCCCAATTGCTGGGATTAAAGGCGTGTATCACCACACCCAGCTTGCAAAATTTCTTGAGTCTACTGCCATTTTAAAATAAACAGTAAGGGCTAGGCTTGATAGCCCAGTGAAGATCTGAATTCGAATCCTAGAACCAGTGTAAAGCCAAGCACACAACACATGTCCATCACCCGAGGGGCTCTTCAGTGAGATGAGAGGCAGAGATAAGAGAATCCCAGCAGCACTTCTCCAGATAGCCTGGCTTACAATGCAGTGAACACACAAAGAAATCTGATTTCAAACAAGGTGAATGAAGACACACAACAGAGGCTGTGTCCTCTGTCTTACACACATACACACACACACACACACAGGACATGCACACCCAAACACAAATCAGACACACACACACACATACACACACATTATACACAAAAACCATGCCACATGCAACAAGAGTTAGGTATGAGCTGGCCATGGTGGTGCACATCTTTACACCCAGCACTCGGGAGGCAGAGGCAGGGGGAGCTCTGTGAGTTTGAGGCCAGCCTGGTCTGGGTCTACAAAGTGAGTCCAGGACAGCCAAGGCTACACAGAGAAACCTTGTCTCAAAAAGCAAAACAAATAAACAGAGTCAGGTATGGTGGCACAGCTCTGCAACCTCAAAATTTTGGAAGCTAATCTAAGAGACTCACAAGCTCAAAGCCAGCCTTAGCTACAGAGTGAAACACTGTCCAGAAAAAAAAAGACAAATGCAGACAGAGAAAATATGACCATGTAGCTTTTTATTTTTAATTTTTAATATAACAATATTGGCAAACAGGATAAGTTACATTTTTTATTTTATTTTTTTTTTTTTTTTTTTTTTTTTTTTTGGGTTTTTCGAGACAGGGTTTCTCTGTGTAACCTTGGCTGCCTGGATTCATTTTGTAGACCAGGCTGGCCTTGAATTCACAGAGATCCGCCTGCCTCTGCCTCCCAAGTGCTGGGATTAAAGGTGTGCGCCACCACACCCGGCTACATACATACATACATGCATGCATACATACATACATACATACATACATACATACATATGGTTTGTTTGTTTTGTTTTTTGGGGGTTGGTTTTTTTTTTTGGTTTGGTTTGGTTTGGTTTGGTTTTAGACAGAGTTTCCTGTGTGTATCCTTGGCTGTCCTGGACTCACTCTGTAGACAGGTTGGCCTCGAACTCACAGCAATCCACCTGCTTCTGCTGGGATTAAAGGTGTGCGCCACCACCGTCCAGCGATATTTTTTAAAGTACACTGAGATGCCACTTTCCAGCACCTTTCTCTACCTCCTCTTTCCCACCTACCCCATTTACACAGGTTATATGATGCAATCTGCATTAGCAGCTACACTTATCTTAGTACTTGCCCACAGATGAGCGCGTGTCTGACCCCATATCAAAGAAGCTTCTTTTTATGGCAGTCAGAAACAGAAAGCTACAACTGGGCAAAACAGCAGCCTGGATGGCTACACTGACAACACCACCTTCACCTAAGGCTCAGGGGACATCAGAGAACAGGAGGTGGAGGGTTGCAAAAACCAGAGGGACAGGATGCCAGCTGTGTCAAACACTGTCTTCTCTATACGATAGGGAAGCTGCTCTTACAAAATCTCTACATGATTGCTTAAACAAAACTCAAACAATGAAGGAAATCGCACAGAGTCCCACAGGAAGCGCTACAGGAAATTCATCACAGCTGACAAAGGACAATCAGTCTTTCCCAATGATGAGCTCCCCATAATTGGTCATCCAATACCAAATAGTCACACCTAAAAAATTACATACAGAAAAATAATACTAAATGAACTCAGAAGGTTATATTTATACATTAATTCATACAGACCCAGACACACACACACACACACACACAGAATATACTCAACTGAGAAAATGCCTCCTTTAAGCAAGCCTGTAGGACATTTTCTTAATTGATGATTGATGTGGCAGGACCCACCCCACTGTGGGCAGTGCCATCCCTAAGTAACTCAACCAAGGGTGTATAAGGCAGCAAACTGGTGCTCACTTCGGCAGCACATATACTAAAATTGGAACAACACAGAGAAGACTAGCATGTCCCCTGCACAAGGATGACACTCAAATTCGTGAAGCATTTCATATTGAGTCTGGTGTGATGGTGCATGCCTTTAATCTCAGCACTCCGGAGGCAGAGGCAAGTGGATCACTCACAGTGAGTTTGAGGCCTAGTCTACAAAGTGAGTCCAGGACAGCCAAGACAGCACCGAGAGACCCTGTCTCGAGAAACCAAAAGAACAAAAAACAGAGTTGGAGAGATGGCTCAGAGGTTAAGAGCACTGACTGCTCTTCCAGAGGTTCTGAGTTCAATTCCCAGCAACCACATGGTGGCTCACAACCATTTATAATGAGATCTAATATCCTCTTCTGGCATTCAGGCATACATGCAGGCAGAGCACTGTATATATAATAAATAAATAAATATTTTTGGGTTTGTTTTTTTTTTTTTTCCGAGACAGGGTTTCTCTGTGTAGCCTTGGCCATCCTGGACTCACTTTGTAGACTAGGGCTGGCCTCGAACTCACAGCCGTCCGCCTGCCTCTGCCTCCTGAGTGCTGGGATTAAAGGCGTGCGCCACCACGCCCGGCTCATAAATAAATATTTTTAAGAAAAGAAAAGAAAGCAAAATGAAGGCAAAAGATAAAGCCAGCCAGTGAGCAGCGCTCCTCCACAGCCTCTGCTTCTGTCCCCGCCTCCAGGCTCCTGTCCTGACTTCCCTTCATAATGGACTACAACTTAAACTGAAAGAAACCCTTTCCTTCCCAAGTTGCTTTTGGTCACAGTATTTATCATAGGAACACAAACCTAACTAGGAGACACACACACACACACGGGGGGGGGGGGGGGGGGGAAAGAGAGGAGGAGAGAGGGAGAGAAAGAGAGAAAGACAGAAGGAGGGAGGGGAAATGACAAGTGTTTGTAAGGAGCTGTGTGCCTTGCCAGGGGGAATTGTAAAGGGATACAGGAAAAGTTAAAAGCTACCAAGGCTAGAGGTGTTGCTCCATTGTAAAGTGTTTACCTAACATGTATGAAGTTCCACACACAATTCCAGACACTACAAAATGAAGTTAAAATGCTAACCACGTATGGGACAAAAGATTAATATGCAGAACACATAAAGAATTCTTAAAACTATACCACAATAAGAAAACTCAACTTTAAAATGGGCAAAGGATACTTGTGGTCCCAGCTACTGAGGGGAGCACACTGAGAGCGCGATGCAGTCATTTACAGGCTGGAGCAGGCCCAGGCATGGCAAGTGTGGCACAGACAGTTTTTGTCTTTTACCCTTCTCTCCATTCCCTCTACGTGTTAAACCATTAGCTTACATTCCTGAAGCCACCAAGGTCTACTCCCTTACTTGGCCACTTCCTCCTCCTGAGGCTGACAACCAAGGCCCAGCTGTCAAAGTACTGAAGTCCAGCAATCAAAAGCCTCCTTTGGCTGCCCTAATTAACGTCTCCATTCCAAACTAAACACTTCATCCTAACACTGGCTTCCTTTTTTCCCTTTATAAGCTGCCTTTGCCTAGGGGCCACATCCATCTCCTCTCTAGCCAGACTGTCCTTCGTCCCTCCAGGGCAAATATCCATTTCCTCTCTCCCTTGTTCCTTTTCCCTCCTCCCTCTTCCTCTATCTCCTGTCTTAGTCTCTGATTCCCTGGCCTTTGTCCCTCTGGGGCAAATAAATTTTCTTTATGCTGAGAACTTGGTCCTAGTGTGTCCTGGCCATCCTTGCTTTCAATCCACATCTAGGACATGGGAAAGTCCCACATTTGGGGCACATACCCAAAAGAACTAAAAGTGGAGGCACAAACAAGTCTGCAACTGGTCGGTGGCCTGCAACTGGCTCTGCAGACTAGACTGGTCTGAATTTTTGGTGATCCACCTGCCTCTGCCCTCCAAATGCTGTGATTACAAGTGTGTGTCACCATGTCCTGCCTCAAACATCTATTTGTATGTTCATGTACACAGTAGCATTAGTCACAATAGTTAAGATCAACAATAGCTAATAGTTAAGTTAAAAACAAACAACTAAATATCTATTGAAGGATGAATTTATAATCAAGGTGGAGCAGGCAAAGGAATACAATTCTCATATATGCTGTAACATGAATGAAGTGAAAAGGCCCAGACTAAAAGCTAAGCATTTTATGACTTTAATGAGATAACTAGAGAAGCTGATGCCAAAAAATAAAATGGGGCTGCCAGGCCTTGGGGGAAATAAAATGGGGAACTATTATTTAACTGATAGAGTTTCAATGTTGCAAGATAAAAGAAGTTCTGGAAGTGGGTGCTGTGGCTGGGGGTTGCACAACGGGATGAAAGTACTTGAAACACTAAACTGTCTTCTTTTCTTTTGTTTTGGTTTTTCGAGATGAGGTTTCTCTGTGTAGCCCTGGCTGTCCTGCAACTCACTCTACAGACCAGGATGGGTTAAACTGTTTTCTTAAAAATAGCTGAGTTAGGAGCTAGAGAGATGGCTCATCAGTTAAGAGCACTGGCTGCTCCTCCAAAGGACTCGGGTTCAGTTCCCAGGACCCACATGGCAGCTCATCACTGTCTGTAACTCTAGCTCCAGGAGTTCCGACACCTTCACACAGATACACATGCAGGTAAAACACCAGCACACATAAAATAAAAATAAATAATTATTTTATTTTAAAAGTTAGTTGAAGGCCGGGCTTGGTGGCGCACGCCTTTAATCCCAGCACTCGGGAGGCAGAGGCAGACGGATCGCTGTGAGTTCGAGGCCAGCCTGATCTACAAAGTGAGTCCAGGATGGCCAAGGCTACACAGAGAAACCCTGTCTCAAAAAACCAAAAAAAAAAAAAGTTAGTTGAGAAATTTTATGTTACTTGTATTTTATTACCAAAAAAAAAAAAAAAAAAAGGAGGGCCGGGTTTATATTGAACAGTAAAGTGATTGCCTAGCAGAGGAAAAGCCCCGGGTTTGGTCCCTGGTATTGGGCAGGGGGTGAACCTTGGACCAAAAAAGAAGGCAAAGAAAGCTGGGTAGCTGGGTGTGGTGGCACACACCTTTAATCCCAGCACGCGGGAGGCACAGACAGGCGGAATGCTGTGAGTTCAAGGCCAGCCTGGTCTACAAAGTGAGTCCAGGACAGCCAAGGCTACACAGAGAAACCCTGTCTTGGAAAAAGAAGAAGGAGGAGGAGGAGAAGAAGGCGGCAGAGAGAAAAACAGACTATCTACAAAAGAGTGACACTTACACTGCACAAGATCTCTCTATAATGCTGGGTGCAGTGGCACACACCTATAATCTCAGCAACTGAGGAGGCAGACACAGGAGATCTCTATGAAGTTGAGGCCACCCTGGTCTACAAAGTGAGTCCAGAACAGCTAAGGCTACACAGAAAAACCTTAGCTCAAAAAAACCAAAAAGAAAGAAAGAAAGAAAGCTCTCGGCAACACTAGAAACAAAGCAATGCCCTCAAGGTACTCTGAAGGGTTAGTATCAAAACATAATACCTGATTACTTTTGAAATTTCAGGCAGGGAACTGGAGATAGGGCTCAGTAATTAGGAGTACTTGCTGCTCCTGCAGAGGGCCTGGGTTCGACTCCTAGCACCCACATTGGGTAGCTCACAACTATCTGTAACTCCAGTTTCAGGAGATCTGATGCCCTCTTCTGCCCACCTCAGCCACCTGCACATATGGAGCATACAAACACAATGGCATATGCATATACATAAATATATATACATATACAAACATGCATGTGTATACATACATAAACTGTATATAAACATAAATACATAAATAAAAATAGAATCTTCTTTTAATATGGGGGAAATAGATTTTCAAAAGTTAACTTTCAAAGCTAAGTGTGGTGGCGCACCACTGTAATCCCAGCACTCGGGAGGCAGAGGCAAGCGGATCACTGTGAGTTCGAGGCCAGCCTGGTCTACAAAGCAAGTCTAGGACAGCCAAGGCTACACAGAGAAACCTTGTCTCGAAAAACCAAAAAAAAAAAAAGAGTTCAAGGCTATTTTCAGCTATAAAGACTCCTTCTTAAAAAATAAATAAAAAGGCCGGGCGTGGTGGCGCACGCCTTTAATCCCAGCACTCGGGAGGCAGAAGCAGGCGGATCGCTGTGAGTTCGAGGCCTGCCTGGTCTACAAAGTGAGTCCAGGATGGCCAAGACTACACAGAGAAACCCTGTCTGGAAAAACCAAAAAATAAAAAATAAAAATAAATAAATAAATAAAAAGTTGATTTTCGGGCTGGAGACATGGCTCAGAGGTTAAAGACACTACTGCTCCTCCAGAGGTCCTGAGTTCAATTCCCACTAACCACAGGGTGGCTCACAACTATCTACAATGTGATCTGATGCCTTCTGGCCTTCAGGTGTACATGCAGGCAGAGCACTGTATACATAATAATAAATAAATCTTTTTAAAAAACATTGACTTTCTATTTTTTGTTGGGTTTGTTTTGTTTTGTTTTTCAAGACAGGGTTTCTCTGTGCAGCCTTGGCTGTCCTGGGCTTACTTTATAAACCACTTTATAGGCCTTGAAATCACAGCAGTGCATCTGCCTCTGCCTGACGTTCCATACAGACCTTCTAACAGCCAGGTACGGTAAACACACATACAATTCCAAGTGTCAGAAGACAGAAGCAGGGCGATCAGGGACTCAGGGCCAGCCTTGACTACAGGAGCCCTTCCACAGTATGTGCGATCAGGGACTCAGGGCCAGCCTTGACTACAGGAGCCCTTCCACAGTATGTGCGATCAGGGACTCAGGGCCAGTCTTGACTACGGGAGCCCTTCCATAGTATGTGCTTCTGGAAAATACAAAGCACTCAAAATTTAAAGGAAATTAAACACAGAGGATTAAAAAATAATGGTAAGTTAGCCATCCATCAGGAGCTGAAGAGAACTCAATGATTAAGGGCTACTCTTCCAGAGGGCCTGAGTTCAAGTCCCAACACCCACATCAGCTATTTCACAATTGCCTGAAATTCCAGTTTCAGGGTACCCATCACTGTCTTCTGGCCTCCACTGGCACCTACGCCCATGTACATATACCTATCTATACACGCTCAAACACAAAACATTTTTAATAGATTTATTTATTTACTGTGTATACAATGTTCTGCCTGTGTGTATGACTACATGCCAGAAGAGGGCACCAGATCTCATTATAGGTAGTTGTAAGCCACCATGTGGCTGCTGGGAATTGAACTCAGGAACTTTGGAAGAGCAACCAGTGCTCTTAACCTCTGAGCCATCTGTCCAGTCCCTCAAACACAAAACTTTTAAAAATTTAAAATTCAAAAATAAAAAGACTTAACCATCACACTGTTGGTGGTTACACAGTCATACACAGCTAAACAAAAAGACTATTCTAAGGAATGTGTTGTTAGATTAGTCTGCTAAACAAGCATAACCAAGAGCTTATATAAACCTAGACGGTACAAACTACACACTATTAGTGACAGTGCGTGCGTGCGTGCGTGCGTGCGTGCGTGCGTGCGTGCGTGCGTGCATGCGTGTGTGTACTGGCAGCAGTGTGACAAAGCATACAGTTTTACAGTATACCCCTTTTTCTTTAAATAAGTAGACGGAATGCAGTCTTAAAATGATGATGAAAAAGCACAATACGCCAAATAGACCAGCAGCACGCTTTATTATCGCTATCAGGTATTACACACAATGACATTCACTGCAATCTTTTATGCCTAGCATCTCCACAAGTATATGAATAAGGTGCTAGACTACAATGGACTGCATTACTAAGTCATAGGGATTTCTTATCACCATTACACCCTTATGGAACCACTGTCACGTAGGTAGTCTACTGTTAACTGACTGTCATACAGCTCGTGACCCTACCACAGTTATGCAAAACTGCTAATGCTGAGGCTAGTGAGACACTAGTCGCCACAAAGCATGAAAATCTCACCTAGGATCCCTAGCACCCCCATAAAAAGGCCGGGTGCAGAAGCACACATCTGTAACCCCAGCACTGGCAAGGGAGGGAGGGGGGATGCAACAGCTGGATCCCTGGGGCTTGCTGCATACATACACATGCACACACACATGAAAACATGTATGTACAACATATACAAAAACTTGTTAATACTAGTGGGGGCTGAATAATGACTATAACAAAACACTTTCCATTACTTTCATAACTTTTCTATGACCTAAATTAGCTTAAAGTCAAACATTTGGGCTGGGCTATGCATGGCTCAGTTAGTAGACTACTTGCCTCGCATGAATAAAGCTCTGATTCCAACCCCTAGCACAACACAGAAACAAAACAGGTATAGTGGTCCGTGTCTAATCCCAGCACTGGGGGGGGGGGGGGGGGTTAGGAAGAAGGATCAGAAGTTCAAGGCCCTCCTCAGAGTCCAAAACCAGCTTGAAATCTCCTCTCAAAAAAGAAAGGGGGGGGGGGGGGCAGGGGACTGGAGAGATGGCTCAGTGGTGGAGATCTCCCTGCTGTTCCAAAGGACCCAAATTTGATTCCCAGCACTTATATTATGCGACTCAGAACTGCACGTAACTTCAACTCCAAAAGACTCAACACTTTCTTTTGGCCTCTTGAGGGTAACTGCACACACACACGGCACGCACTCACATATGCATACATACATATAAATAAAAACAAAATACTGAATCTTTATATATACATAAAGACATAGAGTACTAACTCAGCATGTGCAACAGTCTGTGACTCCCAGCACGGTGATCCGCCTGCCTCTGCCTCCCAAGTGCTGGGATTAAAGGCATGCACCACCACGCCCGGCTAAAACAAATCTCTTTTCAAAAATAAAAAATAACTCGAGCTGGGCATGGTGGCGCACACCTTTAATCCCAGCACTTGGGAGGCAGAGGCAGGTGGACTGCTGTGAGTTCGAGGCCAGCCTGGTCTACAAAGTGCGTCCAGGACAGCCAAGGCTACACAGAGAAACCCTGTCTCGAAAAACCAAAATAAATAAATAATAACCCTTTCCTTCCTCAATTTGCCTTTGTCAGATAGATCATCAGAACAATAAAATAGAGTAACTAAGACGGTAGGTATTACAGAGTACAAACTAGAGCTGGGTGAGGTGACTGACTCACTCCTAGTCTCGGCACTCAGGAGGATGAGGTGGGCAGGTCTCTCTGAGTTTGAGGCCAGCCTGTTCTATATAGGAAGCTCCAGGTCAGCTGGGGCTACATAGTGAGATCCTGCCTCAAAAAGGAAAGAAAGAAAGAAAGAAAGAAAGAAAGGAGGGAGGGAGGGAGGGAGGGAGGGAGGGAGGGAAAGAGTAAAAAGGCTTCTGATTTTAGACATAAATACTTGACTAAAAACACATTTGTTATTCAAAACAGATACAGATTAACTTTTAGTTCATCTAAGTAAAACAGCAGCAGGGTGGGGGGGAGAGGTAGATTAGCATGTATGCCTACTGCTGCAGGAGTTCTAACAACTAGATGGCAAGCCAAAAATTCCTCTATGCTTCATGTAGTAAGCAAGAAAAAATACTTCTGGAAGATGGCTCAACCAGTAAAGTGTTTGTGTAGACACGGGGCCTGAGATCATAGCCTCAGCACCCACATATAAAAGCTGCAGTGGCGTGTGCATGTACCCCAGCACCAGAAGGCAGCCCTGTGGGCTCAGTGAACACTAAGGTGGTCAGTGAGCACCAGGTTCTGTGAGAGACTGTCTCAAAGAATAAAGTGACAGATGAGTCTCAATAAAGTGTCAATAAAGTGACAGATGACTGACACTCAACCCTGGCCTCTACATTCCTGTGTGCACACACACGTACCAGAACCGGCATGACACATACACATGGGCACATACAGACCAAAATACTCAGGAAGTAGTTTCACTCAGCAACAATCTGAGTTAAGTTCATGCTTGGTATGTATATATGTATGTATGTATGTGTGCATGTTTATGTGAATTTGCTTATTTTGACATAGGGTCTTACTATGTCACTCAGTCTAACCTTTAGCCTCAAAATCCCTATGTAGCCCAGGCTGGCATGAAGC